>NC_081189.1:24023931-24752265 GCF_902713425.1 Acipenser ruthenus | reverse complement strand
TAACCCCAAGTGCACTGAATTCCCAGTGCTCCTTGCAGTCTTGTACTGTGATTTGAGCACCTGCTTTTTCTAGCAATTAGTTTCAATGGGCATGTCAGACAGGCCTTGGGGAATTCTCTCTGACCCATTGCCTATGATGAGAAGAAAAATATCAGTGAGACAGACAACAAGAAAACTTCTCACAGTGTAAAATAACGTGAATATATAGCAGCAGACATCTTGTGTGGTCCCGAGAGACAGACGAAACAATTCCCCAGAGGGTTACAGAATAAGCTTGATTTTGTTAATGCGAGTACAACACATATCTGCACATTTATTTATTTATTTATTTTAAATCTTGAAAAAGCATCATTGTGTTGCATGTAAGTTATATTGTTTGTGTGCCGTGCAGTATAATTCTGATAGGGGATTTATCATTTGGTAACATTTTGAAAAGTTTAATATTACCTTTTGCTTTTTCGTATTAGTAACAAGCACTTGCTATGAGGTTAGTCCCAGCATTCACATTTGTTTTATGGTACATGACCTTTTTCCCTTATGAGAGAGGTAGTAATCAAACATATGTGTATGTGTTTAACCCAATGAAACTAAATTTATGATTATTTCCTTCTAGGGATACGTAGTGATGTCAATATATCTGGAATACTATACCACTTGTGATGAAATGTCTTTAGTCCATTCTTTAGCACAAGTTACTGAGTCTGTCAGAATGTGGGGAGATGCCTGTTCGTTTGGCTGCATGCATAAATCATGCTTACATTTGTATTTATTTATTTTAAAATGCCTAATTATTTTATCCCTGTTTTTTTCCCCCCCAGTTTAGAATGTCTAATTACGCTCCGTCACTGCATGTTCCCACAACAGTGCAGGAAAATGACCAAGCAATTGATTCTTTACACCCTCGGAGCTTGTGAACGGGTGTCAGCAAACTACCAGCTTCTGGATGACACATGCATAGTTTTTCATCTCTGTCATTTTGTACTTTCTGAACAGAGATCTCTTGCTCTTTGGCAATATGGTGCTGCACATTAAAAGCATTAAACACTTAATTAAAGGCTTAATTTGAAAAAAAAACAAAACAAAAAAAAACATATATTACTGCTGGTGAACACCACTGTATCATTTAGATTTGTGAAGTAATTGAGAGGATGCTTCATACTGTAGGATTCTGGGAGTCATAGCCTTTTTTTATTTTTTTGGAGGAAGAGTGATGTAGCCAGACGTTATACTGCAAGTGTAAACCTCTCTTGGTAATTTGTACACAATGTTTTCCAAAAGTAATATATATTAATATAGTTTAGGCAACCATAAGGAAACCCTTCACAAGTTGACTGTGGGACACAACCTCCTGTAATGCAAGATGAATAAACAGAGCATCTCTTATAACTGTGTAAAGAGAAAATCTGTCTCCTCCTTTAATTTACACCTAAAAGTAAATGCCCCAAGTGAATTATCAGGATCAGTGACAGCTGTTTGAAGTGTGCCAAGCTACTGTAATTAAAAAATAAATTAATAAATAAATAAATAATTCTATATATATATAAATAAAATTGTATATAGGGGAGGACAAATGTGGTGATTGGCTGAAATATTAAAGTAGCTTTCATTTGACTTTAATATAGCTTCAAAAGGACAGTTATGAGACCAGTGGCTGGGGAAATCATTATTAAGAGGCGCTGCAGTACCTTCCTGTATCTGAAATTCATTTCTGAATATCTGTTTGGGGTCTTCAAAGCTCTGGAGGCACTATGTTGAAACTGTGTGGCGTATACAATCATAATCTCGGAAGGTTAGCAAACTGTTCTTGTCTGGGTTTTTAGTAAGCTCTTGAGTTACCACTATAATTGGCTGATGAGTAGGCTCGGACCTAAAAAGAATGCCAATGTTCGATTTCCCAGTGTCCTAAGTGAAGATATGTCACCATTTATGCTGGGTTTAGTGACAATTCTCTTGAAGGGAAACTCAAGGGAAATCATTACGCTGTTTATACCTCTCCCTTGTCGGACAGCATTATCCTGTGATATTTTAGCACTGTTTTCCACTGCATGATGGCATCTAGCTGAGGTTAAGGTAGAACAAGTCCCATTTGTAATTTTGTGGCTATTTTATAGTATTAGAAGAGAAAAGATTCTGACAATTAGTTATATGGAATTCTACTGCAGAAACATGTGAAAGCAATCAATAAAATCCACTGGGAGTGTACTTTTCTCAACCCAAAGAATATTGCAATAGTATTCCCACTAGTTTTTTTTAGCTAGTTCTCCCAAACTGTGTTTATTAGGTTAGCAACATTCCCCAAAATGTATTTGCTATGGAAATTAAAACAATTGTGCAATGGGTATTAAACCTGTTAATCTATTTGTTTGCCTTCTGGGTAAACATACACAACTTTAGTATCCAAATTCGACTTTCGATTATTTAGACCACTTTTTGTAGATGTAACAGCTTGAAAACACCTGGGTATGTAGGAACATTGATCTACTCATCTTGACAAAATATGCAGCCTAGAGAGGCTGATAAAGTTGATCTCATAAGGCATCAATCGAGTTGAGGTTGGGTGATTTTGGCAGTCATCGCAGACACAGTTCTGATTGCAATGCGTCCTTTCTTTCCTGATTGGAAGGGGTTCAACTAAAACAGAAAGTTTAGCAGGGAATGGGCATGCCTTTTTTGGCCATCCCAGTCGCTGAATTGTCATCTAGTCTAGGCCATATTGAGCTTGAGTAACCTACTTTGGATCTGCATGTGTGCTAGTTCTTTATACATGTTGTCTACAAAATATGTGTTGTTTTTGGAATCCATTAACTAACAAGGAAAACCCTAGCGTAAAACATGAGTGGGCCCTTGTACAAATGGTGACTTGTACAAGCTATGCCTTGTGTATCTTCTGTGAAATCAGTATAGAGCTACATGTGTAGTTTAGTCCCCACAGTGACATAAAACATACACTGTTCAGCCCTGCGGTTTTTGCATAAAGTTGGTTTTGTTTCATTTACATATACATTTATACAAGGATTCAAAATTATTTACGTTCAGCAAATAACATTGTATATGATTTACCTTTGTCTGTCATAATACAGAGGAAACCCTACCTGTTTTAAGATATACTGTAACACTTAAAACACTGTGAATGAATACAGGTGGGCGTGGCTGAAGAAGTACTGTAGATTGTAAGCTGATCTGTCAAGCTTAACAAGCAGCAGACCTTGTTAAAATTCTCTACATCTAGAATTAATAACCGCCATCAATTCCATGAACACACACAGAGGACTTCCCTTTCCAAGATTGATAAGACCAGTTGGTTTCTGTGAAAATCCACCCCTCTAGTACAATGCTGTCAATTCCCAAATTCCTTTCAGCAAAACAGCACCTGCAGATATGTTGTTTTTAATCTAAAGAGAGAAGAAAATGTGCAGCTGTCCAATGCAATAAAAGGTATCTCTGGTATGTCTATTTAAAAGGGTTGTCGTTTTAATTTAATTAATTTTCTATTTTATCGTTTAAATACCGTTTTCTATATTTTATGTGCAAAAGCATAGTTTTCCCTTTGTCACAGATTGTGCTTTTGGCAGCTATTTTATTTTCTGAGTATTTATTAAACCCTTTTCCCAAAACCTCTGTTTTACAGCCGTTTCCCTGCTGCTATTTGGCACTACTGAGGCGCTATTTGGAATGTGGCGAATGCCAACACGTTATAATTTAAAGACTTTAATACTGGTGTCAAGAGAGCTCATACTGTGTGTGTGTGTGTGTTGTAGAAGTTATGTTTGCCTAGATATGAAATCAATATTTGGTAATATTAGTACATTTACTTGCAATTACCCATTAATTTATTGTATTTAAACTGTATTGTTTCAGCTGGTAGAATCACAACAGTATTGTCATTTGTTGCTAATGGTTGAGATTATATTACTTCTACATTCTTCATCAGTTAGATATTGTTAGCACAAAGAAAACCAAATGAAGTGCATTTATTTCAGTTACTTTTCCACAATTGCTAACATGTTCCTAAAGAGTGCATTACATTCAATCTAACGGTAACTACAAACAAAAGGGCACATTCTGACGTGTTTGGTAAATAATGCTGAACACACACACACAGCAAGTGGTTTCTTGTAAGAATGGAGAAAATCAGTCAGATGATCAGTGGACCTGATCAAACACATGTTATAGACCTGCCAATTTAAACCATGTTTCTGTTCCTCATGCTGTGTGGTATAAAACATTGCAGACATGCCGCTGATTCCATCTGTTCTACTTTGTGTTTGTTTTACAGACAATAATTATGGAGAATGAAGTTCTGCCGAAGATATTCCTTGAATTTTTAAATATCCGTCACTTTCCTTCATTACCAAAAACAGAGAGTTGTGGGTAAGAATTTAAAATGGTATATATTTTAAAAAAAAAATAGTAAAAACTAAAAAGAAAGGAAGACAGCACTGCTCTACCTATACATACCAATCTGTGCCTTTTCAGATCCTTTGATGAAACTGAATCAGAAGAATCGAGGTATGTTGTTTTAAGATTTCTTGGAGGAAAGGATATCGAGGTCTGCAATAGCAAAATGTGTTGCCACACTCACATGAAAAAGATCGACATGAACTTCTACTGTAACATGATTGCAAAAAGATAAATGTGCCTGAAATGTAGACTGGATTTGAACAAGTTTGATTTTGTGCCTGTAGGGAGTGTGATTTAACAAGTGTCCTTTCTATTCACTTTGGATATCCTTGCCTTACACCATCAGTACAGAAAGCACAGCACTTTGTGCAAAGTTTATTGGGACAACAATTGTAAAAATACTGCTGCTGATAAAAGGAATATTCAGCAGCACAATATAAAACAATTATAAAAAGCACATATTGATGCAACTCTGTAAAACGCCAAGAGCCGTAGAGCCCTCAAAGTTTCATATTATTTCTAGCAGGCCTTCATTCAGATGAATACAGGCTGTAGATAAGGCAGTTCCATTACAATGTAATGTTTGCTACATTGGCTTAATCTTTGATATCAAACTAATGGCAACTTTTTTGTTAAGTTATGGTAGAACTCTGGCAGAATCATCTCCTCAAATAAATCATGGGCTTGCAGTTTGATGGTAAAGGCTCTATAGTGCCATTTAAAGTACACGTCTCGATAATGAGTGCTGGATATAGCGCTGCCATTTAGATTTTAATTTTTACTTTACTGGAAGTGTCCTGCCACATATAGAAAGGAGTTGAGACTGGGGAGGTATTCTCCAAAATCAGTGGACACACAACATGCCTTGGGAAAGAATCACTGCCGATGCCTTATACACTGAAGTCCAGCATTCTAACCGTCGAGCCATGGCGTTTTTTGCCATGGATGAAATTGAATTAGCAAGCAATTAGTTGTTTTGACCTGTGTAAAACAGTTTCATATGAAGCAGGTTGCTTGCCTCACTTGATATCAGATAGTTGGAGGTGTTTTCTGTTTACCATCCCCTGATGCTGACACTCCTGTTCTTGACCTTTCCAGTAAACTGTCCCACCAGCCGGTGCTTCTGTTCCTGAGGGATCCATATGTCTTGCCTGCAGCCGATGGTAATGAAATGCTGTCATTCTTTATCAGCTCTTTACTGGTTCCACCCTTCACCAAATAAACCAACTAAATGTAAATTCTGGCCTCAGATATTGACATGTTTTCAGGTCCTCTGTAACATGTCAATAACATTATTGTTTTACATATAACTGCCCCCCGCCCCCACTCCCCTTAGTGTATTTGAAATTATAATATACCTTTCAAACAAATATTTTGTTTTCTGCTTGTAGAAGAATGTCTTTTTATTTATTTATTTATTTTTGTGAATTACCTTTACATTTTACGTTGCCCTGTTTTTACCTTTTAATATTACTTTAGAAATCTAACAGACTAAGATATAGAAGTCATGTTTTTTTTTTTTTACACAGAGGTATTTTATTTCAGTCAAAATACAGTATAGAAGTCATGTTTTAAGTGATTAAATAAAGGAACATATTATACTGTATTTTTAGTTGTGTTTACACAAGAATAACATTTCTATTGAAAACTAAACAGTATTACTATACCAAGCTTGAACATGGGTCACCTGACATATAAATGTAATAACAATTGGTAGTAACAACTCAGAAATAAAGAATGCAAACATATGTAAAATATCTTTAAAACTATCAACAGGGTTTGGACGTAGCACAATTACAAGATGTAGCACACACTATTCTGTAAATAAGCTGTCCTTCACATAACCTTCTCTGAGATGTTACATATAAAAATATATGTTAAAAATAACTTTGTTACAATGGGTAACATAAGCAGCAGATCTGACAGACTATGAGAGAGGGCTGATAATAGCACTTGTTTGGGAGGTGTCTCTGTTTCCATGAGTGCACATGTAACTCGTGTTTCACTATGAACAGTTGTAAAAGTGATGACTCTAGCAGCCATTCTGGAGAACAGACTTCACTGCAGATTTCCACCCCTACTTCTATTAGGAAACTGGAGGTGGTAATCACTCTGGAATGGCTATTTCTCCCTCCAAAACCCCTTGCAGATTTGTCAGGTGGCCCTACACACCTGTGACATGCTGACTTTAAAACTCCCAAAGTGCCTGGGCTACAATCACATTGAACTCGAATCCATTAACAGCATCATTTTAGGGCTAAACTAAATAACTATATCAATACAATTTAGGATCTTGCCATCCTTCAATTAAACTGGAATGTTAAAAGAAGAATTTGCTGGGGCTTTTTTATTACTGTACAAACACAGAAAGAAAATGGCAAGTATCCATGACTACACAGTTGTTTTTTTTGCTGAGGTTTCAGTTCTCAAGCTGACCTTTTAGACCATTGTAGTTTTCTAGCCTCCTACAGTTTTGTATCTACACCACTCGAGGGAAAATTGTGAACATAATGCTTGTTTTGTGCTGTCATACGCTTTTTTCATTTATGATTCTACATTTCTGAAAGGTTAGCTTCAAAAAATGATTTTAGTAGAGAACAAATACAAAGATTTTAAAAATGTTTAGTTTATCTAAGGAAGATCATATGATACAATAATCCTGAAATATGGATGTGGAAGATTTCACTATATTATATTAATGTATAAGAAGTAATGTGAATGGACTTGTATTTATTTTACAGTTATCAAATCAAGAGTAAATTTACTTGACAAAGTGTGTTTTGTATTTTTAGTTTTTTTTTTTTTTTTAAATAAACAATGAGTTTTTGCTTATTTTTAAAGTATACAGTACTAATTAATCATTTAACCTGTCTCTTTGTTTCCAGATACTTTTCCAAATGTAGTTATTGAAGGAGTCGTTCATGGGATGTTTTACCCTCACATTCAGCCATGGTAGACAAAGTAATAATAGAACAGAATGGACAGTTTTGCAGAAATAACTGGTGAAAAAAGGGATTCAGAAGATAACAAAAAGGGGTTTTACAGTACCAGCAAAATTTAGTTTCTAGATATATTACCAATGAATGCACTTTGTAATAATACTTACAAGCGATGGAATCGGTGCTGCAGTACTTGGAATCATTGATAAACAAGCTGTTCGTTTAGAGGCTTCATTTGTGTAAAGCAACTGCACACTGTATTGGAGAATGTTCTCTATTAAGGATTTTTTTTTTACATAGGCACTAACTACATGAACTCACAAACCTGTGATAAAACCTATTTTGTACATGTTGCTAGATGAACTGACATTTTAAAATATTGAAATACTTGTGTATCATACTTTTTGGAGATTGCATTGCTCATCATTGTATCCTTTGTTTAACATACGTATGGTGTGTGTGTGTGTATATATATATATATATATATATATATATATATATATATATATATATATATATATATATATGTGTGTGTGTATATATATATATATATATATATATATATATATATATATATATATATTTACCTACTTCTGACTGGTGCAGTGTCCTTTGAAAAATGAAGTACAATACTGTAGATGGGACAGTCAGCAACTAAAAATAAATTGTTTGAATTATTTAAATGATCAAATATGTGAGTTTAGTCTACATATGTTTAAATCTGTGTTTTTGTTTTTCCACATTATATATTCAAATTATTTTTGTGATTTAAAAAAAAAAAAATGTATTGCTGCTTTTAAGGTCGAAAAGACATCCCATGAAAATACACGCCTTTGTGTAAGTTATGTCTTGAATCGTTCTCTGACTTTTGTTACTGTGCTGTTTCCAGTCGAATGAAACGTATCCTGTGATGATATACTGACTCGTCTATACTGAGAATGCATGTTACAGTACTGAATTACAACCCTAAAAGGGAGGTCAAATATTGTCTTCCACTTTAACTATTCATGTCAGCTGTATCTTCCCTCCCGTTCAATAAATATTCTATCACCAGCTTTGTTGGGTTTGAGACAATAAAAAACACCTTGAAGCATGCTATTAGTACCAAGAGAAAACCAGCTCATGATCTTGTGATTATGAAATGTTAAGGTTAAGCTATCAAACTTGTGATAACTTGCATTAGAGGTATAACTGTGATATTCTAGCACTTTGTGTCCTTGTTTGTATACATGACTTGACATCCGGCTTAATTAGACATCAACGTACAGTATAATACTAATAAAGTGTACCATGATTATTTGTCTTTTGTCTAAGCATGTTATTTACCTGTGGTGGTATCTGTTTATCCCATGAACATTTATTACTCAATTATTCTTGTCTTTGTAATAACATCACCCCCTGTATGGCTGTATTAGTACTGTAGTTCATCCAAATAAATATTCACCATATTCAGCTTTAACCTGCTGAAAAGGGCATCCACAGAGAGGCAATTTATGGAACATGTGGAATATGTTGTATAAATTTGTAGTAACTAAAAAACGTTTTTTTTTTTATGGTTTGATTTTTTTTTTTTAAACAATTTTAAAGTTTATATAGTTCACAGATGTGATATTTATTATTTATTTATTAATTCATACATCAATGGGTAACATGTTAAATCCTTGTCCTGTGTGTGATTTCAGACCAAAAGCACAGCCCTTTTTGCATTCAACAATTATACAAATACACTTTGTTAGTTCAAGTGGAATGAAAAAGTATTGTAAAAGTGAAAAGTGAAAAAGCATTGTAATGTATTCGTTTTTGTACAAAAAAAACCCACATTAGCACCATCAACACTTTTACTCAACAATTTCAGGGGGTACTCAATACAATTATGTAACAGCATATATAAACTCTACATTAGTTTTACATACAGGTGCATGTTATTTTTATTACACAAGATTAGTGTTAACAAAAGCTTTTGCTAATTTACTCACCTCTGTTTAAAAAAAAAAAAAAAAAAAAAATCACGGCTGGGGGTATTGATGCCACCATGTAGCCTGATATCCAGAAAATAATAATTCCTGTTTACTTGATCAAACACACCTGAAAATATTGCACTGGTTTTCCTGGTAGAATTTAGTAGTTTTAAGTATTTTATATTAAATACAATATTCATAATTCTATACCTGGCTAGTGTAGAAAGAACAAACAGTGCAACATTTATTTATTGCAGTGTTATTGCATAAAATACTGAGGAGAACTGAGTCGCACAACAAAATACCTGTACCAGACCAAGAGCACTGGATTCAGTGTCAGATATGTGAGCCCTTTTATCTAAGTTGTATGATCAATACATTATTTAACTTGACCAATGTCCTGAACATATTGATACATCTTAACATATTACTGGTTTGTGAATCTATACTTTTGATCATGCAGAATTCCACACGTTGTTGTTGTTATTATTATTATTATTATTATTATTATTATTATTATTACTATTATTACTTTTTACCAGCCTTCCAATTCTATCACAAATGGTTCTTTCACGTCTATCTTACCACTGTTAAAAATCACACAGTCCTGGAGGGGTTGATTTCTATCGTTTGTGTCTTGAAGTTCTATTGTGTGAATCACAGACTGAAAAAGAAGTAAAGAAGATATTGGTTCATTTAATATAACTATCCAATAAAACAATTCAGTAGGATGCTTGCCAGACAGAATACATTTTGCATTTGAGATACCATTTAGCCTACAGTACTAGTTCTTGTACTAACTGTGCTACCAGAGAGCCCAGTCAGAACAAACAGCAAATGTAATTCATTCTGACTGAGCTCTTATTTATTGTTTTCAATCATGCTTTAACCTACTGAATTCTTCTTTGGAAGTTTGACCAATACTTACTGATTCCTACTTCTGGAGGAACCATGAAGATTCACTTGGCTCTATATTAAAGCTGTCTCTAGTAACTGGTTTAATTCTAAAAGACCAGTTTCACCTCTATATAATAAACTATGTTTTACCATTCCTTCAAGGACCTTCCCAAACACAACGTGCTTGCCATCCAACCAGGGTGCTTTTGCTGAGGTGATGAAGAACTGGGAACCATTGGTATCTGGGCCTGCATTGGCCATGCTGACCCACCCTGCTCCCAAGTGCTTCAGCTTGAAGTTCTCATCTGGAAATGTCACTCCATAGATGCTCATGCCTGAAACAAACAATACCACAGAGACTGTGGTTAGACTCATCCACTTACTGTTCATGCTCATGGCAGTCGCAAACCTAAGCTATTTGAACTACTTGGTGAAATTAAAATTCTGTACGCTACTTTTACTTGACCACTGCCTTGCTTTATAAAGGTTTTAAATTAGTGCAATTATTTTACAAAACCTTTACTAGCTCAATACTTAGAATTCCAGAGTACATTGTAAGGTTTTCTGGTCCTCATAAGAATAACAAACAAAATATGTATTGTTTGCATAGAATATTTTAAAGAAATCCAAAAAGAGCCTGGTGATATTCGAAGCCTGTAGCAGTGTGGAGTAGTGGTTAGGGCTCTGGACTCTTGACCAGAGGGTCGTGGGTTCAATCCCCAGTGGGGACACTGCTGCTGTACCCTTGAGCAAGGTACTTTACCTAGATTGCTCTAGTAAAAACCCAACTGTATAAATGGGTAATTGTACGTAAAAATAATGTGTTATCTTGTAACAATTGTAAGTCCCCCTGGATAAGGGCGTCAACTAAGAAATAAATAATAATAATAGAAAACACTGTATCAAAGTCAAGGCATGTAGTTATCAAAAATCATGGTTTCCTCATAGCTGCAGAAAGTCTCCATGAAAAAAGTCCAAGTTCATATCACAACACTCTTACCATATAATCTGTTCATAACCACAAGTGTTCCTATCACAACACGTTTACTATATAATCTGTTCATAATCACAAGACTCCGATTTCCTCAGTTCCAATCCAAATGTTTATTCCAACCACATCCTTAATTATGAAATCGAACCAAATAAAACCCTCAATCTTTTTTTTTAATTTTACCCATTAACTTTGTACTGGAACAGCACTCCAATGTGCGAGTTGCCTACCCCTGCTGTAGAGCATGGTTTTATCATCAAATGCTTTACCTCCAGTTCCATCTCCAGCAGTAAAGTCTCCTCCTTGGATCATGAAGTCCTTGATCACCCGATGAAATTTACTTCCTTTGTAGCCGTATCCTTTCTGTAAAAGCAAACACAGCATACAGATTAATTACTAAGACATAAATATTCACATTTAAATGTATTCATGCTCATTGATTTCAGAAAAAAATAAACTGCAGGCCTACATTTTGTATGTCTTCAGTACTGACTTGCTGAAAAACTAATAAAGGCTAACCAATTTTATACTTTAAAAATACATTTTTAAAAATGGGCATAGATACACATTTTACTTTGAGATTGGTCTGATATAAGTGAAATAATATGTCCTATACAACTATATCTGTCTTCAGAGCCTTTTGAGTCTATGAAGGGAATAATGTGTGCATTTTGACTAATTAACACAGCTGGAATAGTCAGTATCCTGAAGGTAATAAAGTATGGCCAGAAATCTATCTAGAAACATCAGATCTAATACAGTATGTTGTAAACAGTACAAATCAATTGAGAACAGCACCCAAAAATGTTGTCTGAACTGAACTGTTACATAGGTGACCTCATATGCGTTGCTGAAGTGTCCAGGGAAAAGATTGCTCAACAGTGAATATAAGATGTTTTAATCTACACAATTGAAATGTGCTTTAACCACTGCTGGTTTTTATTTCGTCAGAAATTGTAGGGCTGTGCAATGCAGCTTTCAAGTCAAACTCTTCACATAAAGAAGCAGCTGTTGATGTTAAACATTCAGATTGCATTGGACTCTTTCCAGATGAGGCCCAAGTGAGTTATTTATTGCAATAGAACTAATGCAGAAACAGATAATACCAGGATTAATTCACTAAGTGTATATTATTAACACTATGTAACACAATTTTTGTTCCTGGGTAGTAAGTGGTATTTCCTAATTGCTTATGCCTCAAAAGTATAGAAAATGGCTATTATTCCCCACAAACTTTGCTTTTGTGACCAGGACAGTGATATTTTGAATTTACCTATTTCCAGTGAGAAAATGGGTGAATTTGTGTCTTTTCGTTCACATAAAGTCAGAAAAAAACAACATGTGAATCCAAATTAACATGTATTTATACTAAAGTAATACAAAAATGACTACAAAAGATTTAGAAGTGAGTAGTTTTTCGAGATTTACGATTATACTGTAAATCACTTTCACGAATCAGCCCCCAAATGTAGTCTCCCATCATGTTCTCGTTATACTGTCCTTGGTAGCGGCGTTCAAAGTCCAGTATATCCTGGTGGAAGCGCTCGCCTTGCTCCTCCGAGTACGCTCCCATGTTCTCCTTGAATTTATCAAGATGAGCATCAAGGATATGGACTTTGAGGGACATCCTACAGCCCATTGTGCCGTAGTTCTTCACCAGAGTCTCAACCAGCTCCACATAGTTTTCAGCCTTGTGATTGCCCAGGAAGCCCCGAACCACTGGGACAAAGCTGTTCCAAGCCGCTTTCTCCTTACTAGTGAGCTTCTTGGGGAATTCATTGCACTCCAGGATCTTCTTTATCTGTGGTCCGACAAAGACACCGGCTTTGACCTTTGCCTCAGACAGCTTAGGGAAGAAGTCTTGAAGGTACTTGAAGGCTGCCGACTCCTTATCTAGAGCTCTGACAAATTGTTTCAAATCAAATTGGCCCAATTTGATGTGCAGTGGTGGCATCAGCACCTTCCGGGGGTCCACCAGTAGCTCCCACTTGACGTTGTTCCTCCCCACAGAGAACTCGGTCCGCTGTGGCCAGTCCCGCCTGTTGTAGTGCGCCTTGGTGTCCCTGCTGTCCCAAAGGCAAAGATAGCAGGGAAACTTGGTAAAACCGCCTTGGAGACCCATCAGGAATGCCACCATTTTGAAGTCTCCTATGACCTTGATGCCATCTCAGAAAAATGCAGATATGTATCCACTTAGGCAGCTGGAACTAAACTGAACTGGTGGGCTTAAGGCCCCTGTATTTATACTACTATTTATATTACTGGAAAGTTCTAGAAAGTTCTAGAAGTTACTCCAAGTTTACTCAGCACTGAATCTATCTGGAATGTTCTGGAAAATAGGTACATTTCAAAATATCACTGTCCTGGTCACAAAAGCAAAGTTTGTGGGGAATAATAGCCATTTTCTATACTTTTGAGGCATTAGCAATTAGGAAATAACACTTACTACCCAGGAACCAAAAAAAAAAATAATAATTTGTTACACGGTGTTACTCCTATCATAACAATGATTGGTTTCAATTACATATATGGGTGGAATCACTTGGTGTAGAGGTGAAATACTGGATTAAAAAAACACATTTATTCAACTCGGCATGGAAAGGATCATTAGGTGGCTTTGCTACTTATAAAGCCGATTCCACCAACTAACACAAAAGCAGCCGCTTGCATGCGACCTACAGTCAGGGACTGCTAATATATCCATATAGTGGCTATGCAGATAGTTAGAAGAGACTATAAATAATAAGAATAATCAGAAACCATTGCAATCTATTGTATATGTTGTGTACTACTACATATAAACTTTACATTTTAAACTGTTCATACCTCACCAGTTGCAAGGGTAATAAAGTTGTTCACTGTCTTTGGCACAACTTCCCCAAACAGCCCAATAACTATTCTGCCAACCTCGTACTCTCCCACCTGGATGTCAAAGAACACCTGAAACAATAAAAAAAAAACAAGTGCATATACTGTCTGAGTGATATAAATAACTGACATAATAATCTGGTTTATTTAGAAATTGGCTAATGCCGTTTTTTTTTCATCACAGGGTTACTTGGGGGTTAATAATTGGCACATCACTGGTGCAGCATATACGAAACGACAAGTCTGACATCGTTTTGTAATATTAAAAATATAACAACTAAATAGAATTGATTCAAAATGTTATTCCATGCACACGCTTAGTAGTACATGGACAAATGAATCAATATGACCTCCATGTCTTAGATGTTTGATTCTGGTTGCTGTAGTAGCACCATCTGTATTACAGGGCGATAGGAAAATAAGTTTACCACATCAACGCACCATATCATTGATGTTGTAAACGTACTTTTTAATCACCCATTGAAACCACCGAGTGTAATGTTAATATCATACAAATTGATTATATTACCATATTTTAATCTATACTAAATAGCTGTACCGATACTGTTACACACATTCAAATTACAAATAGATCTTCATCATTCCTTGTTTACCTCACTTCAGCCAGCGGTGTTACTGACCTTGGCACCTGCATTTCTAATCTACATTAGGAACATTGTGATACCAACCTTAGCTGTTAGTTTTGGTCCTCTTTTTCCTTTCGCGCATTCCACAGCAGGAAATGCTACTAAGACTAGAAGCGTCAAAACGCTGAGTACTGTTCTCGGTTCCATCTTACGTGCTAGGAAGGACGTGGAAGAAAAAAAGCCGCAGCTTCTGCTGTAAAACGAATATGAATCACTGAAGCACTTCCTGCATAGAGCAGACCCTTAAGTGAGCAGGGGAGATATTACAGAATCTTTTCGGAATACGTTAGAAGGAGGAGTTGGGGTTTTCACGTGTGTACGTTTCAATTAGTGCTTTCCAGTGCCAAGTCTGCAACATTATTTTACAACGTTGCACATTATTTCTGCTGAAAAGTATAACAAACAAAGCCGGATAAAAGTAAATGAAACTGTTGTACACTCATGGGACAGGACTGGTAATTTCAGCCAATGGATGCAAAATTGAGTATATGTTTTGTATGTCAAATTCTTCACTCCGTACATAATCCGTTCGATATGCTAAATACTGTAACTGATCAAAATACTGCATCTTGATTAATTACATTAAAACAATGACTAGGCAGTTCTGACTTGAGTAAAGCCTAATAAAGTGTATTGACAAAAAAAAAAAAGCTTAGTTCAGTGCAACATTGGGTTGTGTTTCGATGCAGTACATACTGTGTTTTAGAAGTGTGATTAAATGTTGAATAAAATACTGTATGCGGTTAATGACTCAGGAAAGATTACATTACAGATTATAAGTATCAATACTTCTGTGTCACTTCAGTTGGAATATACTATCTATCTCTCTCTCTCTCTCTCTCTCTCTCTCTCTCTCTCTCTCTCTCTCTCTCTCTCTCTCTCTCTCTATATATATATATATATATATATAAATACAATATTTGATTCGTAGTATTAAAAGCTGGATAGTCTTAAAACGTGGAGAGGAATGTGTATTAAGTTATAGGCACAAACTTGATCATGGTTGCGTTTAAGATAATCCCTTGAAACAGAAGTAGGCCATGACAGCCATGCAATATGTAGACATTTGTTTTCACCTTTCTCAAGCTAGATGCAATTTTGTGCAACTACAGAATGAATTTGCAAAATGAGTACTTTTGAAGTTCCCCAGTTAATGTGCCTAATTCAGAATATGTGTGAGACCCTTTTACCTTTATTACAGGCATTGCTTACACTGTACAGTAATTCCGCTCTACGACTAGATGTGTAACTATTCCTGATCATTACAAAAGGCTGATGCCTAGAATTTATATAAGTGCTGCAATTGAATAGTTTCTGCTCTGCAACACTATACAGTGACTACATTAATGGAATTACTGGGAAATTATAAGGTGCCCTGATTTGTAGAATTCTACTGTTAGCTGCCTAACTGTGATTAACTGACATGAAATATACATTTAAATGTGTATGACATACATAACAGCCCGGGGTTGGGGGTAAATTGTCTACGTCTGTTCTTAAGTTAAAGTTATTCACATTACTTATCATAAAGTGACAGGCAGGCACTGTGAAGTCAGAGACTAATTTGGTGTCTGTGAAATGCTATTAGAACCATAACACTGCCAAACAAGCACTACATGACTGCAGGAAAATGGTGCCGTTCAAACCTCAAGACATTGGGGTGGGGGGTAAGTGAGTTTGATCCAGTTGATTGGACTAAGGTTTATAGCATAACAAAAGTTAGGCATCACATTAGAATAAGCAATAGATGAATTTTGATCTTGATTGCAGTGTACTAAATCTGACCCCCTAAATAATGCACCATCAACACACTGTGAAACTACGTGATAGTCGCACATTATTTAAGCACTGTGAATAAGGTTATAGTCTGCTTGCTCACTGATGTTGTTTTTCTGATGTCAAGCAAACGTCTGCTTGAGGTGAATTAAACCACAAGTATGCTGTAACTGACCCTGAGGGTATAGCTGTTATGTGTTTATTGTTTAGCAGGTTGCTTGGACCAATATGTATGTGCAAATATTTATTGAGTTCTATATAAGTAGTTCATATGGGTTGTGCCTAAATTCTTCATTCGAGGAGTGAGAAGTAGGTTCATGAGAGAGTTGGCTTTACTGAAACCTGCTTTTCATTTTTGAAAGAGATGTCTCGTCATGGTGCTTTAGGTTTTTACACAAGTAGTAAAGATAAGTCTAAAGGCTAAATGCAACATTAGAAACTAAACTAAGTGCCCAGGAGTCCAGTCCATCATCACTGTGCATGTCAGTACTGGTGTGCAATATCTCTGTTTACTAAAATCCTCCATAGTTTGGAGTGTTTTTTTTTCTATTTTATCTGAGCACAGACCTTTTGTATTAATAGTAAATTAGTTTTTTGTTTGTTTATATTCCCCAAAGGTAAGAAACAGACTTTCTCTCCATGTCACTTTGCCAAGAGTATTGAGTTTTTACAGGAAATCACTTCAGCATAGACTAAAAATGTAACAACCACTCTTTATGTGAAACAAATATTTATATAAGGATGTTTAATAAAATGTTCCTTGTCATTATACAATATTGATCAAAGAGCTATTGGTATGAAATGAGAAAGAACAGCTAACTAATGTATTAATTTTCTATTTCAGTCATGACATCCTTTTACATCAAGTTTACACTCTGCCTCCGGTAGATGGAAGAAATACCAGGTTTGTTATCTGTGGTTTTTCTTACTGCTGTATTTCGTACACCTGCTAGGGGCAGGGACACGGTTAAGAATCACCCTCTGGTGTACTAGCTGTACTAAAAGAGAAGACAAAGCTCTATTTAGGACACAGGGAAGCTTTTAACTTCTGGCTTTTAAAACGTCACCAGTACTACCAAGACTGAAGTGAGTCTAGACAAGAAGAAAAATACATTAGTTACGATAACTGTGATGCTTCATACCCATGTCAAGTTGCTCATTATTATGCTGCAACCTCTAAGCATAGTGGATGAGGTTTTGTTTTTAACAAAGTAGCATGTAGGGTTGATATTCCTTGTAGGTTTATTATACTATGTACTCATACTAAATATAATATTAATGCTATTATACATATGCTATTATACATAATTCTTTCTGTAGTTTCCTCACTAATGAAAATAACCTATTTTTAATCAGTTATATATCCTGAGATTGTGTGAAAACCACTCAAAGAACCGGTATGTTATCAGTTTCCTCTGGTTTTGTACCATCTAAACAGAAAGCCATTTGGTGCGATGTGTGTTTTACTGCAAATCATTACAGACCACTTTCCTGCCCTGGTATGAGCTTATACTAGATAACAGAAAACATATACAGGCAATTCTGTATCTTTCCTACAGCTCGCCCCAGTCCCTCAACTGATTTCCACCCACTCATTCCTTTATAGTTGTTCCTATGTTGGGTTCTGATGTTGTTGGCCTAATATAGAGTTTGGCATCCATGTTATCCCTGCAAATTGAAAATGTCTTGTCTGCAAATTAGATGACAATGCTAATTATTTAATGCTAAATCTTGATTTATCCTCAGGATAATTGCCACTGACCACAATGCTTTTCTTTTTTTTTTAACAGTTGGTGAAGGTTACTCCAGCTCTTGTGGTATGATCTTGACCTGGTGTACCCGTTCAGTCATGTCCATTCTATCAACGACCTTCAATCACACATCATTTCATTTTATTGAAAAATACTTTAAGGGCCCATGGCAAGGTGAGTGGTTCCATGTCACACGTCTGGGGGGGAGCCTGTGCTGAGCTGTCCACTCCACCTTTGTGCAAAATGAGTGCCTGCTTCCCTCGCGTAAATAGTTGCATGTGTTTTTGGTGGGGATAGGGTTAAAAAAATATCCCTGCATGAAAATTGTACTTAGTTTCCCTTTATTCCAGTCATGTGAGAACGTGGCTGGCTTGGAGGAAACTGGGGCTCTGATTGATTGGACAATCAGTTAATCAATTTAGTCAATGAATCCACCTGGAATTAAAAGGCAGCAGAAAAGCCCCAATTGTGGTTTGTCGGTCTAGGTTGTATAGTGTGGGAGAAATTCGTAGTTGTAATTGAATGTACTTATAAAATGACATTTCCAGGGCTCCCGAGTGGCACATCCAGTAAAGGCGCTCCGTCTGGAGTGCAGGATGCGCCCTATAGTCTGGACGTTCGAGTCCTGAGTTCGAGTCCAGGCTAGTCCTTTGCCGACCAAGGACGGGAGCTCCTAGGGGGCGGTGCTCAATTGGCCGAGCGCCACCCGGGGGGAGGGAGGGCTAGGTCGGTCAGGGTGTCCTCGGCTCACCGCGCACCAGCGACCCCTGTGGTCTGACCGGGCGCCTGCGGGCTTGCATGGAAGCTGCCCAGATCTGCGTTGTCCTCCGACGCTGTAGCTCTGAGGTGGCTGCACGGGTAGCCTGCAGAGTGTAATGAAGCGGACGGCTGACGGCTCACACTTTGAAGGACAGCGCGTGTTCGTCTTCGCCACTCCCGAGTCAGCGCGGGGGTGGTAGCGGTGGGCTGAGCCGAAAAATAATTGAACATTACAAAACTGGGGAGCAAACAATATAAATAACTGGCGACCACTAAATAAAAAAAAAAAAAATGACATTTCAAATCTTAAACTACGAGACTTGAGATGCTGTGATGTTAATGAAGTTTATCTTCCCCCTTCCTTCCCCCCATAACATTCTCTAGATCTACTTCAAAGGATTAGATATTAGTAACAATTTAAATTAGGGAATAGTTGGGATTACCTGCTGTGCTGATCTTTACAGTTTTGTCTAAACAAACAAAGGTGATTCTTATCTGTTAATTAAGAATGTCTGTCTGAAAGGCATTTATCTTCCTATAAAGGGTTAAGAAGTGCAAGACCTGGTGGATATGAGGTGCCATGACTTTCTCCCATGAAACGAATTGTTACCATGAAACATGGAATGTTTAAGTGAATAGAAATTTCTAATTTCCTTATCCTAAAAGTTAATTGAAAAACAAACCTTTACGAGGGTGTAATATTGACTTTAATATTGAGGGTTTTAGATTTACTAAAACTATGAGATTGAAACGTAACAAATAAGTAAAACTTAACTGATAAATTGGTTTTAGAATGCTTTTAGTAAATAATCTTGCTGATAAAAGTTTCCGAGTCGTTTAAGAACATTTTCCCAATAAAATTGAAATGTTTCTTGTTTTTTTAATGAAGTTTCAAGTGAAAATAATTCTTAAATGATTTTACTTTAATTATTGCATAACATGTTTAACATGCTTGTAACAGTAATCTAGGGTGCTATATTTAAAGCAAAACAAGTATGAACTCGTTCTCTTGGGCTCTTGAATTTTAACTCTCATCTCGTCATGAAGTAACCACTGAGCCTTCGCTTGTAATGGGGACTGTGAACAGGCTGGCTTGGTGGTGACGTCAGACCAGGAAGAGACAGACACTATTGCTGTGGGTTGAAGGGCAGTAATAGTGATTATAAATGAAAAAGTTATTCAAAACAACACAAAATAAAAGGCCAAAATAAACTGACAGCGAGACACACACTGAAACAAACAAGTACTAATTGTAGCAATTGCAGTTTATAGCTATATTTTCACTCACGTCTCTATCTCCTTCCTTATCCCTGAACACCCAACCCCGAACAGCAAAAGCTGCTGGTGTTTATATTGTGGTCAAAGGATTAACTGGCTATTAATTGCCTACTTTAACCGTCGACCACGTTCTGCACGGGCTTTCTCATACGCGTGGTCGACAGCCAATCTGTCAATAATCACTAGCTGCCGACCACGCACTCTCACGATTTTAGCTGGATGGGGCAGTTTAACCCCATTCATGCTGTAAAACAATAATAACAGTAAAACAACATTAAAACACAAAACACAGAATACGCACAGGGGCGGGATGTACCCCACCACAGGGACCCATGCAAGCGTTGTACGTATCTTCGTCCTGAAGAAGATTCCTTGCTACATCCAACTGCAACTCTACGTGTTACACATCTCCAGAATAAGTATTACCTTTAAAAGACTAAAAGTTAAGTAAAATAGTATGTTTGTATAGGAAATATCTACATGCAAACCAGAAGTAAAAACGTTTAATACAATGTAACACTTAGACTAAAAATACAAACAATTATACTTTGATGAACAATTGAAGCAAGATAAGATTAATGGAACTGATGATATTGTGGCATTTGAAAACAACAGCTGCGAATGATGGAACCATTTAAACACTGATTGAATTTATCTACAATTTTGAAGTAACTCTGGATTAGAATTTAATACTAATTGCAATTGAAACTGCTTCCGAACTAAACTTGTGAAACAAAAATGCAGTCTTCAGTCCAACACAACAGACGCTGCTTAACACAGTCACTGTACGTAATGTGCATGAATCCTGCATGCACGTGTACTTAACCATACTGACGCCTGTAATATTTATATGTTTATTTAGCAGATGCTTTTATCCAACGCAAATTACAGTAGAAGGGGAATTGGCTCGCCCTGCTGGAAATTTTGTGTTGGGCGAAATTGGCCCAGAAGAGTGACTTGAACAGATCTTCCCGTTTCCGGACCCAACATTGTTTGTAAAGCCCCATAGAGTTCGAAAGACAAGAAGGGTTAGAAGAAACGGAAAACGTAAGGGCCCCATAGGGGAAAGGGTACCCGAAATGTTACTTGGGGAGAGTACACCTGGTACACAGCCAATACTAGGATTTACTGGAGCAGTGGTCTCTGCCAAATTTACAGTTTGGAAGGGAACAGTTAAATGATCTCACTTTGATGCATATAAGGAAATCTGTTGTGGAAATAAATGGGCTGCCGGTTGAGGGTAAAACTAAAAATCCTGTGGAAAAATCCCATAGTTTTGATTCCGAAGCCAGACAGGTCCTAGCATATTTGTAGTGATTTTCGTAAGGTAAACGAGGTATCTAAATTTGACGATTACACAGTGCCCCAGGTTGATGAGTTGATTGCAAAATTGGGCAAAGCCACATCTGTGTCAGTGTTGAACCTTACCAAAGGTTACTGGCAGATCCTGTTACAGTGCGGGCTAAGGAAAAGACGACCCCATAAAGGTTTATTTCAGCACACGGTCATGCCCTTCGGAATACACAGTGCCCCTGCGACATTTCAGGCTTATAGATAAAGTGTTGAGGCCTCATATTCAGTATGCATCAGCATACCTTGATGATATCGTGGTGCACAGTGAGGATTGGGAAACTCACTTAGCTAAGGTGGAAACTGTCTTAGACAGCTTACACCAGGCAGGGCTTAACCTAACCCTGAAAAGTGCCATCTGGGTTTAACAGAGGCAAAATATTTGGGCAATGTTGTCAGTGGTGGGTTAATTAGGCCAAAGTGAGCAAAGTGGAAGCCATAAAAGACTGGCCAAGGCCCATCAATAAGAAGCAGGTTCGGGCCTTCCTCGGAATTGTAGGGTATTATCGGAGGTTTATTCCGTATTTTGCTACAATTGCGGCTCCATTAACCAAAATGACAAAGGATAAAACTCCAAATATGGTTAAGTCGACAAGAGAGACTGAAAAAGCCTTTAACCAGTTGAGAAACCTACTGTGTAGTGGCCCTGTATTAATAGTCTCAGATTTTAAAAAGCGTTTGTAGTGTGTTGGTTTAAACCTTTATTTTGTTCCTAAGGCGCTGAACTGTAATACTGTCTGTGGGTGTTTGCTATTTGACCGTCTGTCACGTTACCACAACTAATATGTTTGTATATTACCAAAATAGTGGGGGTGGCCTAGGATATTGATGTATTATTTTTAAATATTATATCTTCATAAATATGCACTACAATAGTAACCAGTGTCAAGTGTCTGATAAGTGCCTCTCGATGCACTGTTTAGCATGCTATGTGTTACTGTAGGATAGAACTCTGCAGCTTGAGAGTTTTTCTGAACCTGAATCTGTACCAGGGAAGCTGTATCTCTGTTAAAAACCTGAACTGATGATGTGCGGATCCAATCATTCGGCTAAGTCGAGGTGGTTCCTTCGACTGGAATCGAGTACCCATGGCCTGGAACCGCAAAAGAGGACGGGGCATGGACAAGGATCAGTCCAGTCCTGACCTGACTTCTGTTGAAGCAGACTGGTACAACTCCTGATTTAGCTTACCCAGCCTTTTAACCACGTTACAATTACTAGACTCCAGATTCCTTTTCTATGTCACTGAAGATATAACTTGTTGTAATTTTAACTTGTTGCATCCTATTTCATATTGTATGTTAGTAGTATGATTTGCACTTACTGTAAACTGTACTATACTTAAATATTAAATACAGTACAGGATAAAGGCGTCTGCCAAATAATACAATAATAATAATAATATACATCCGTAGCACATGCTGGGCAGGAGTGCTTCAAGCCATTCACTTATTCCTTTGTCACATTCAAATGAAATATGTTTTAGTTCAACTATAAGAAATAACTTTTAAATTCAAATTAAATTACAATGTATTAAATATTTTCAAGACTACATAATGCTCTGTTCCATCAGTATGATCAAAGCAGTTTTGAAAAATGACAAGGTTTATAATATCCTATGTACTGTAAGATTCAGTATACTTTTTTTATGGGCAATCATGCTGAGACCTGCAAGAAATGTAATTTCCCCACCACAGGAGTGGACAGGTTAAAAATATTTTATATATCATAACCACAAACAGAGGACCAACATCCATCATCCCCTTCAAAGAAATGTATTCAACATAAAATAGATCATACTGTTCTTAATTCAAAAAACTTCTTTGAAGTACAATCACATATTACAAATTCAAGTAACATTTACATCAAGTAAAAACACATACATTCCAGTCTTAATTCATTTAATTATTAATGTATTGGTTACAGTAATGTTTGGGCACCCCAAAAACATAATTGTAATGTGACCCCATTCACAGTACTGGGCTGGCCCAGGGCCGCAGCATATTTAGGTCTGAAACCCCGTTCACATTTGTGGTTTAAGGCGGCTTTGCACGTTCACACAAGTGACTTAAAAGCAGGCCTAAAATGTGGCAGTGATCTTTGATTTATATCAGATGTTTCTTATTAATATATTCATATATATTTTTCAATGCAGCTCAGTAGCAATTGTATGGTATATATATATATATATATATATAAAAATAAACAATATTTAACTGTTTTGACTTAATGTTATTATTATTATTATTATTTATTTCTTAGCAGACGCCCTTATCCAGGGCGACTTACAATCGCAAGCAAATACAAATACATTCAAGTGTTACAATATAAGTCATACAATAAGAACAAGAAATACAATAATTCTCAAGTGTGACAAACCACAATTCAATAATACAGCAGATAATAGTGAAAGTTACATCAGGATATGATTAAGTAGTGATAGTTACATCAGGATATGATTAAGTACAAAATACTACAGATTAAACACTTGGGAGATTACAATATTCTGAGGTACAGGATTAAATGCAGTAAAATAGGGGGCAGATAAGAGCAAAATAAAGCATATTTAAATGAAGGGTGATAGTGTCCCAGGATACAACAGAGGAGTTCTACAGGTGCTGTTTGAAGAGGTGAGTCTTAAGGAGGCGCCGGAATGTGGTCAGGGACTGGGCAGTCCTGACATCTGTAGGAAGGTCGTTCCACCACTGCGGAGCAAGGGTGGAGAAGGAGCGGGCTCGGGAGGCAGGGGAGCGTAGCGGAGGTAGAGCCAGTCTTCTAGTGCAGGTGGAGCGGAGAGGTCGAGTGGGGGTGTAGGGAGAGATGAGGGTCTGGAGGTAGCTGGGTGCAGTCTGATCAAGGCATCTGTAGGCTAGTACAAGAGTCTTGAACTGGATGCGAGCGGTGATCGGGAGCCAGTGGAGCGAGCGGAGTAGTGGAGTAGCGTGGGCGAAGCGAGGTAGAGAGAACACCAGGCGAGCAGCAGAGTTCTGGATGAGCTGGAGCGGACGGGTGGCGGACGCAGGGAGGCCAGCCAGGAGGGAGTTGCAGTAGTCTAGGCGGGAGAGTACCAGGGCCTGGACCAGGAGCTGGGTAGCATAGTTGGTGAGGAAGGGTCGGATTCTTCGGATGTTGCTCAGGAAGAATCTGCAAGTGCGTGCCAGAGTGGAGATGTGCTGGGAATAAGAGAGGCAGGGGTCCAGGGTGACTCCAAGGTTTTTAGCTGAGGAAGAGGGAGAGAGTGTGGTAGATTCCAGAGGAACAGAGATAGAGAGATCAGAGGAGGGGGAGGAGGAGGGAAAGAAAAGGAGGTCAGATTTAGAGAGGTTGAGTTTGAGGTGATGCGAGTGCATCCAGGAGGAAATAGCAGACAGACAGGTAGAGATACGGGAGGAGATGGTGGAGTCAGAGGTGGGGAAGGAGAGGAAAATCTGAGCATCATCAGCATAGAAATGGTATGAGAAACCATAGGATGCGATGAGGGGGCCCAGGGAGCGGGTGTAGAGAGAGAACAGGAGAGGACCCAAGACTGACCCTTGGGGGACTCCAGTCAAGAGAGGGTGAGGTGTGGAGGTTGCTCCACGCCAGGTTACCTGGTAAGTGCGGTTGGAGAGGTAGGAGGAGAACCAGGCCAGAGCAGTGCCAGAGATCCCCAGGTCAGCAAGAGATGATAGTAGAATAGAGTGATCAACAGTGTCAAAGGCAGCAGAGAGGTCGAGGAGAATTAGGACAGAGGAGAGAGAGGCAGCTCGGGCACACTTAAGTGAGTTGGTGACAGAGAGAAGGGCGGTTTCAGTGGAGTGAGCAGAGCGGAAGCCAGATTGGAGAGGGTCAAGCAGAGAGTGGTTGGACAGGAAAGCAGAGAGCTGGCGGTGTACAGTCCGCTCGAGGGTTTTGGAGAGGAAGGGTAGGAGGGAGACAGGACGGTAGCTCTGGAGGGAGGTGGGGTCGAGGGTAGGTTTTTTGAGGAGGGGAGTGATAGAGGCTTTTTTGAAGGCAGAGGGGAAGATGCCAGAAAGTAGAGAGGTGTTGAGGAGGGAGGAGATGAAGGGGAGTAGAGCAGGAGCAGCAGCTTGAAAGAGGTGAGTGGGGAGGGGGTCCAAGGCACACGTGGTGGGTTTGTGACCCTGGAGCAGGGAGGAGAGGTCAGAGTCTGAGAGGGGCAAGAAGGTGGAGAGGGAGGGCGAGTTAGTAGGGGATGTAGTGGGTGTAGGGGTTGGAGCAGGAGGGGGTGCGGGGGAGGGAGAGGTGTTAAAGAGTTTGCGGATATCTGAGATTTTAGAAGAGAAGAAGGAGGCAAAGTCGTCAGGGGAGATAGAGGAGGGAGGAGGAGGGGGGGGAGGGTTTAGGAGGGAGGAGAAGGTAGAGAATAGTTTACGTGGGTTGTTAGTGGAGGCTTGGATTACAGATTGGAAATAAGCACATTTAGCAGAGGAGAGAGTAGAGGAGAAGGAGGAGAGAAGAGTGCGGTAAAGGTCTAGGGCAGCAGGGAGTTTGGTTCTCTTCCATTTCTTTTCAGCAGATCGCAGTGTGATTCTTGCCGAGCGGAGCACAGAGGAGAGCCAGGGATGGGGAGGGGAGGGGCGAGCAGGTCGGGAGGTGAGGGGACAGAGGGAGTCGAGGGAGGAGGTGAGTGAGGAGAAGAGGGTGGAGGTAGCAGAGTCTACGGAGAGTTGTGAAAAGGAGTCGATAGGAGGGAGGTGAGAGAGAGCAGTGGAGGCAAGGACAGAGGGGGAGAGAGAGCGGAGGTTACGGCGAGAGGTGACAGTGGGGGTAGGAGGAGCAGGGAGAGGGGGGAGAGACAGAGAAAAAGAGATGAAATAGTGATCAGAGAGGTCCAGGGGGGTGACAGAGAGGATGTTATGGTGTGTAACGGGGCGACGGTCCAAGCTTACCCCCATCCACAATCACATTATTCTCTCAAGAACACGGAGGTATTTAGAATGCAGGAAACACCGACTTGCTAGTGTTCACAGGTATACATATTTATTTTCATAATGGATAGATTGCAAAAGACTGACATTCACAAGACAAGCTCACAACTGACCACCTAATACTACTGCTCCCTCCTAAAGAAAGACAAGGCATTAAATAATCAATTAATTATTCAATAACCAGTTACACCTGGAATAATTTCATACAAAAATCATTTTTAACATGCATTCCATTTACAATAAACATTCATATATTTTACATTACACATGTTTCTTCTCAGTTATATGTATTTGTTTAACCTGCATGAATACCGTCTTTGTTTACAAACACGATCGTTAAACTATTCTATTGTTTACTCGTTATTATTATCATTGTCATTATTATTCTCTACTCCCTAACCATTACCAGTAGAGACTGGACATCACCATTACCCCATCTTTGGAAGATGACCGAACATATCACTATAACAAAACCCTTGTTATACATGTAGCTACGGCAACTTAATTAAGGGAAGCGCCCTAATCTAAATACAGCAATACACTGTCATATATCAAATACACTTTACTCAACAACATGCATGATACATAATAAACTACTGCTTTATTGCCAGTAGAATAACATTAGCACAGAAAAGAATCCCAAGTTTGCTGTTTACGTTTCCTTTCATTTATGTTTCGCACTTCCCATGTGTTCTACAATGGTCTGCCTACAAGTGTAATCTACAGCCTTGCTGCATGAAGTACAAAACAGCACATTACCATCGAAGTGAAATTCGTACTTGCCAAACTGGTTGATCCGATCATTAGGGGTGATTATTGTTGTTTTCGGCATCTTTGAACAGTTCTGGATATTGACTGAAGCCTCATTCAACACTGAACTTGAATACCGGAAGCAGTTTGATTAGACAGGTATGTTTACGTCAATTTAAAGCAAAGTTGCCTGTGTTAATGTTTATATATGGTACGTGTATTGATTTGGTTATTATCAAACAAACAAAAAAATGTTTTTTGCCCCTCCCCAAATGTAAAACAAAAAAATCACTGTGATCATAGACAATCCACTTTTCTCCTTGTTATTCCGCAGCAAACGGATCCCTGCTACTGAGCTACATAATCAAACTGGTAATATGATACAAAAAGGCAGCCCTAAGTCTGCTTTGCTTTCATATATACGTGAAAGCCGGCCCTGGTCCCGGATTGCAGGCCCTGGGCCACATCGAAACGGTGGCCTAAATTTAGGCCGGCCCTGGACTGCTTTTTCTTTTTTGGAGCATTCACATGAGAAAAGGCAGCCCTGAGGTAGCCCTGGGCCATCTTAAATCGCAAGTGTAAATGGGGTCCAAGTGTCTGAAAACCATCATATATATATATACAGTCGCAGACAAAAGTATTTGGGCAGTTAAAAAAAAATTAAAAAACACAAAGAAAGTGATTTCTATAATTTCTAATTGTTCTATTAAAAAATATAAATTAGAGATTCTGCTTTATAAGAAAACAACAAATTAACAAATAACATACATAAAATGAAATCACATCACATGCAAAAACTAATTTCATACTTTGACAAAAGTATTTGGGCACCCTTACATTAGTATTTTGTGTGCCCACCTTTGCTACCTTTACAGCTTGCAGTCTTTTTTTGTATTTTGAAACCAGTTCCTGGCATCTTTCCAGAGATATTTTTGCCCATTCTTCAACACATACAGCTTTGAGTTCTGCAATTGACTTTGGTTTCTTTTTTGCAACAGCAGCCTTCAAGCCAATCCACAACATCTCGATGGGATTCTGGCGACTGAGATGGCCAATCCATAACTGTAATCTTTTTTTCAGAAATTCCTTTGTAGACTTTGCAGAATGTTTAGCGTCATTATCCTGCTGGAATACAAACATCCGTACAACAAGCCTTCTAGCACTGGGTAGCAAATGAGAGTGCAAAATGTCTTGATATTTTGCAGCATTCACTGATCCTTCTACAATACAAAGGTCGCCAGTGCCTGAGGAATAAAAACAAGCCAATACCATCAAATCTCCACCATGTTTAATACTGGGCACGATTAACTTTTCTTTAAATTCTTCTCCTCTTTTTCTCCAAACATATTCTTGCTTTCTTGGTGGAAAAAGTTACATTTTGGCTTCGTCGGACCATAACATTTGGTTGAAGAAATCATCAGGCTGTTGGTTTTCAGTCATGATATTGTCAATAATTAGCAATGAATGGGTTTCATACAAAATATGTTGATTGCCCAAATACTTTTGTCAAAGTATGAAATTATTTTTTGCATGTTATTTTTCATTGTATGCATGTTATGTAATAATTTATTTGGTTTTATTATAAAGCTGAATCTCAAATTTATATACTTCAATAGAACAATTAGAAATTAAAGTAATAACATACCGTATTTATATATATATGTGTATATATACACACTGTATTATCTCTCTCTCTCTCTCTCTCTCTCTCTCTCTCTCTCTCTCTCTCTCTCTCTCTCTCTCTCTCTATATATATATATATATATATATATATATATATATATATATATATACTGTATCTATGCATATACACTGTATATATTGTAACATATATTTTCTTTAGGCATTGAGAGTCTGCATGAATGATGGAAACAGAGGCGTTCTTTCACAGGGTTTTGTAATACAGCACAAGTAATGGAGCACAGATGTGAGCAGAATTGTGAGCATGGTAAGAAATCTGATGTACTGTAACATGTGTAAGAAACAACTGAAGTACAGGTAGGTGCAAAATTAAGTTTGCTTTTAAACATACCTTGTGCCCTTCACCGCTGCTTCTTCTAATAACCTTTCAAATGCTTGTCCCTTTTACTCAGGGAAGCTGCTGACAAGTACATTTGTCCTTGAAAAAATATCTTCTATCCTTTATCTCAAGTTGGGCTTAAGCAGTTTCCTCCATTTACATCACACTGTGCCAGTTAAAAACTTCAAAAATCATTAAAGAGTGCTTTGTATCTTTGCTAATGCTAATTTTATTTCCTGTAAATTCAATTTAACTGAAAATAGTTCAGGCAAAGGCATATACAATGTTATTTTTCAAGTAGATTAAAAGGGGAGATACTAGCGCAAATTAATAATTATTGTTTTAAAGAGTAAGTAATGGTGTTCCGAAAACTACAACTGTTTAACGCACCTGGAATTTTTACCTGACAACTTTTTACACTTATAACTTTATTTCAGTTTCAAAGCTCTTTTGGCTGCTCTAGTGTATTGGGGTTTGAGATCTGTCCTCTAAATCACTGCAGGAAGAGTGATAAATAAAAAACACATAACAACAGGGGCTGTGGCATTTCTGTTTCGTACCACATCATGGATAGTTATTGCTGCTTTAACTATTTGACAATGTGGGTAATAATCCTTACACTATCAATGTACTAGAGCGGACATTTTGAAAAGAGCTTTGAAACAGACTTTAAAGTTATAAGTGTAAAAAGTTGTCAGGATGTTAACAATGAAAAGAAAACTTACAGGTATGTTATCTAAACAGTTGTAGCAACACATGGGGACGTGTAACACTATGTTTCGGAACCCCGCTAGAAAGGAGACAAAAGTGTGTTAAAAAACAATATGCTGTCTTTTAAGCCCCACTGGGAAAAAAGAATACCAAATAGTTATCTGTGTGTTACTTTATCATAGCAGAATCCCCTTCAATACATATTTAAGTCCCCCTGTCATATCAACCTCAATAATGGAACCTATTAATTTTAGTTTATGATTCATTATAGTATAGGGCACATGATGTCTACTCATTCATGTTATCAATATTCAGAGGGATAATGGAATACGGATATATAGACTCAGATTGGTGACAACAAAGATAAATTGCCCCTAAGGGATAGGTGGTTTAGATTGTAGTGTCTGTGCGTGTGTGTGTCTGTGTGTGTGTGTATGTGACTGAATCTCAAAACATACAGATGTTGTGTTACTACTGTATTCTCATGAAAGTGTGTAAAAGTAGAGCAACACATACTGTTAACCAACAGTTTGATCTTAGACATATGCTATGGGCTACCAATCACAAGAATACTACTAAACTCTTTATACAGCTATGGTCAAAAGTTTTGTATCACATTATAGAATTAACAAATTTTGCTTGATAAAGTCGGATGAAACCTGCTGAATAATGTTACGTTAACAAATTGAATTACATACCGCTTTGTAGTTTTCCATATACTTAATGAAAAACTGACAACAATTGTTGAAATCTAACATGAAATACTGTACTACTATTATGGCTTCCATTAGACTTGTGATATCATTTTGTAGTTTCTTTGATTACATGATGCTAAATAAAATATCTAAATTATGTTCATAAAGTTTTTTTTTTTTTATGTTTCAATCCTAAAAATTATAGGCGATACAAAACTTTTGGCCATAGCTGTATAACCAAATGGTTTCTTTAGTACCACTCTGGTAAAATGGAAAACAGTCAGTACTATATTGCTGTATAAAAAAGCATATGTAAATATAAAATTATTAAATTTTAAGGAAGTAAGGAAACAAGTTGTTATATAAAGAACACTCAGGAATCTTATTTTCTAATGTGTAGTACCATTTTTTTTATAAGGTTACAATTATCTGTCAGTTTGAACAGTTAGTATACATGAGGTTATATGTGTAATTTAAGGTGGTTGATGTTTTAACTTAGTTTTTTTTTTGTTTGGTTTTAGCTTATTAAAAGCAGCTCGAGTCAGAACCCTTCTGGCTACTCTGTATCTAACAAAAAATGTAAACGTTATCTTGTTGATCTATCACTACCACCTTAAACCCTATAGTAAAACTAAACCATGTTAAACATCCCGAAGTCTCTACTGAAGTAACACATCTACTGAAATAAGTAAAGACACATCCGAAGTCTGTTATCTCTTACTTAATCAGTCTTCTTTTATCTTATTGAGTGTTTTGTATAAATGGATAAATTAACAGTCAGCACTAAAATATGCAACTGTTTACATTATATAATTTACTTTTGGGTGTTATATTTGCATTTGTCAGCATTTACATTAAGTACAGCAAATGAGAGGAGAATTTTTGTAGATTTCAAAGGAGTGACATCCATTAAATCCCTCACCTACTTATCCCGGATTAAATGTACATCTTTCAACTTGTCACCTAAACATGTCCCACTTTTCTTTGTACAGAGAAACGTAAAACAACTATAGAAAAGCATACAATCAACCAATGCCACTTTTATTTCAACACTTTGATAAAATGGAATATTAGTAACATTTAATTATTAACAGCTAATTGTATAAGCAGATTTTGACAACAGCATATTTCCATGTGGGTTACTTTTTCCTTTCAATCTTTCCTACCCACAACTGCTAAAAATACAAACAAAATACATCATATCATCCCAGAATGCATTGGAGGTGTACCGATAACACAACCTTGCTTCTGCTTGCCACTTGGGGGCACTGATAACACCCCAATCAATTAATCAAGAAACTTTTGGCCACCGGTGGCACTGTTTGATGAGCAAAAGGAGAATATTTTCATTCTTAATGTTTGTTTTTTGGACATACGCAGCTTTGAGCTTAAGTTGATATACAATACACTAAATTATCTGTCTTTACTTAAATAGGTTTGTAAAGTCATACCCATTTTATTATGGCAAGCCCAATTATAATTTAGAGATATCTTAAAATCAGATTTGAGATATCTTCAAATATTTAAAAGATATCTGTAAAACATTTTGAGATTTCTCAAATTGAATTACAGATATCTTTAAAACACTTTATTTTAAGAGATCTGTAAATCAAATAGAGATATCTAAAAACGAATCTCAAATTGATTTACAGATATCTTGAAATAATATGTAGGTATCTGTAAACCACCTGGATTTTGCTAGAATGGTACGCCACACTGTCATTTAGAGATATCTGTAAATCATTTAAAGATATCTCTAAATCATTTTAAGATATTAAAGATATCTCTAAATGGACAGGAAATCTCTTCAAAACAGGAAGTAATTTAGAGATATCTGTAAATTACTTCCTGTTCATTTAAAGATATCTCTAAATAATTTCAAGATATCTTAAAATGACTTCCTGACAATTTATATATATATATATATATATATATATATATATATATAAATGACTATTAGTATTGTTGCTGTTGTTGTTGTTGCTCATAATAATAATAATAATAATAATAATAATAATAATAATAATAATAATAATAATAATTAATATTAAATATATGTTAAATGTCACATACATTAAGCACATTAATAAATTAATTAATCTTTGCAAAAGGTAACATCTTTTTCAGGCCTATTGATTAAAGTTTAGGTCCTAAGTCTTGGGCTAATGAAAGCCCCTGTCTGAATTTCATCTTGATTATTTTATTTGTCCTGTTTAATTTAGACTGTCATAGACCCTCACTAAACAAGTTATGATATTAGGCCTACATGCCGCTAACAATATGATGTCCCAAAGTATTGACACTCTCCTATTTTTTCAACAGCTGTTGTATAAATCATTTAATTAGGAAATTATGAAGGAATTATTTCCCGTTTGATACCAATTACAACAAATAAATAAATACATTTTACATATTTCACTTTATAATTTCAAATTCATATTTTTACACAAGTGATGACATTGAGAAGAATGTTAATTATAGGTTACATATCCACAAATGAGAATACAATCAATCAATCAATCAATCAATCAATGTGGCCTTTCATGGCTAAACCATCTCAAAATCAACGTGTATGTTGCATGTAAAAGTTTGGAAAGGGTGTCAATGAGAGGGAGAGAGAGAGAGAGAGAGAGAGAGAGAGAGAGAGAGAGAGAGAGAGAGAGAGAGAGAGAATTAATATACCATTCTCTGCAATAGATCTGTATAATAGTAATACAAAAATGTCAAACAAATATTGCCACCCGAACAGGAAAACCAACAGGTGTGTAATTGAACAGACTGTCAAGAGTAAATTAGTCATATCGCTGTTCTTAAATTGCTATGCAGGGTTCCAAAGAAAATTACTTTACATTTGGCAGCAGAACGTGAGTCTCTAAAATGAATCCCTTTTAAACAATTTTACATGTATTTTGGTCTCGATTTATTTTAATAATTCTATAAATACTGTAAACCACATCTATAGAAACTGTATAAACGTGGGAGAGCGTGTGTTGTTTTTGAATTAATATTTATTATGCACCTCATCCGAGAATGCATTGGCCTACTCGAAAAATCTGAGTTGATCTTAGTTAATGTTGCGTACATTCTTTTACCAATGAAGAACACAAGTTCCCTCTCCAGATCATTGTGGGTAATGTTCTATTTATTTTTTATGAAACCTGGGACTCGTTAAATACAAATTAATAACCGCTTTATTAAATTAAACTAAATACTTATGGTACTCTGCAAGGAGAAATTAAATCATGATGCTAGAGAAAATGTGCATCACCGAGTCCCATCTGAATAAATGTCTATATTAATGAATTATAAACCCAGCAACCCGTGACCTTAAAACTATAATCAGGAGACACCCAGGACATGGAGAAAAGCTGTTGAATTCTTTATCGGACTCCTGTCAAAGAGAACCGTCCATTTGTCTTCCGTGGATCAGGCGAATTAATTAACAAGAAATGTAAACTTTTTAATTGGATGTCAAACAGAATCAGATACATACAGAATGCAGATCGGGACTAAACCTGTACTAGTATTTTGAAATCCACGTCAAAAACGTGCTGCCACTAGATTATTTTGGTCAAATAAATGATGAATTTCGGCAGTTAATTTATCGATCCAAACTCCCATTCCGTTTTATTTTAGAGGTCATTAATCAATGAAGAAAAACACCGCTGCGCTCCCCTTTTGCATTTAATACACTCGTACGCCTTATTTATTTCACTTCAACAAATTCGTAGCAATATTCAACATCGATTTGTAGGATAAATATTTAAAAACACGTCTGATCGCTTCCACATTAAATACTAAACGTGATCATTTTTATAACTGGAAGTCCCAAGTTGCTTAAATCACTATACAGAAAAAAAAATACATAGTGCAGTTTTCCGGATTGGATATTTACTTGTTTTATAAACTAAATACACAAAGCATAAAATACATACACTGACTCGAGTCCAAGTCCATTCTTTACACAATTTGTTGAACTACATCAAGTTTATAGCTCTTATATAGGAATGTATATGTAAAACACCATATACATATGTATATTAGTACAAAAGTACAGTTTTCACTTTTATTTGTGAAATAATGAGACTCGCAACCGCTAATATCATATTTCCCTCTGCTCATAAAATGACCTGAGTTATTTAGCTCCAGAAATTTAATTTTTGAAACATCATTGAACAGCTGGTTTTTAAAGGCATCTGGTCTATAGATGTCTATTTTATAATAATAATAATAATAATAATAATAATAATAATAATAATAATAATAATAATAATAAAACGTACACTTCCATATACACAATGTATCCGAAAAGATATGGAAGGATACTGGCTTTATTGAAGTAACTGAAAAATATACCAAGGTTATGGTTAACACATTACTTGCCTATAGATAGGCCTCAATAGGTCACGATTCAAAAAGCAAAAAAAAAAAAAAACAACACAAAAAAAAAACGTTTAGTTTTAATTTCCATTTTAAAAAGGACCGTGTTAATTTAGTAAAGTAGTGATCCTCTGTTGGGCGCTTGATGGACAAGCACCACGTTAAGTGTTCTTGCAATCCCTCCCGAAGGACCCATGTTAATCACACAGCTAGAGAGCGCTTTTATTGCTCTTTGGCTCCCAAGTTTGAAAAGTCCCTGGTGGTAGTTTTGTTTTATATCCCTCTCTCTTTTTCTTACCGTTTATCGTCTGTAATTGAAATCGTATTTGTGAATGTGACTGCACACAATTCGTTACACGCAGAAGTAGAAGTTATATTACAACATTAACAAGCTGAATTGGATCATGCCACCCTCAGCAGGTGTTTATGAAGTGAGTGATGTGTGATAATTGATGCCGCAGTCAGCATTATTTCAATGTTTATGTGCATACAAACGGTGTGTACCGGCACCTTAAATCTGTAATAGTATTTTTTATCGTCAAAAAGTTCATTTTTATTTCTTAATATGCATAGCTACGATATATGTGAATAAAAAGTGAATAAAAACACTCCCAGTCGTTATTTAACCAAATGTACATTAAATATGTGTTTAATGTAATATATAAAGCGCCATTAAATGGCCCGGCCTGCATAGAAAGTCGAGTAGAAATAGCTGATGTCTGTGTTGATATTTAATTACACTTTGATATACACTTTGAGTATTCGGGCATATTGCTTTGACATTCGACAATAAAAATAACAGAAACATATTGGCCACAACAATTCAGCTTTTAAAAAATCCTCTCGACTACACACTCACAGAATTGTCGCAGAACAAACTGGGAGATCAGTGTACTTTATGACCCACATTCTTTTCAAGTGAGCTAGACTTTTCATAGTCAACTCAACCAAATTCCTTTTCTGGCGATTATGTGTGTCTTTTAGTTTATGTTATCAATCTGTAGTGCAGATGACGGATGACCTTGTCAAAACGACGCCAGTCAAAACATTTTTTTTAGCGCTGCTCTGTTCAAAATTGTGTAAAAATGCCCTGCATTTAGATACAGACACAATCCAAACAGCAGTAACTTTCTCAGAGTCTGAAAGAATGGGTGGGAAACACTGGAGGTTGAATAAGAAACTCAAATAACAATACCACGAAGTCAGTTAGAGTCTAATGTAAATTAATGTTTAAATTGTTTTAATGTTATACCTGCACTTGTAAAAAATAGACAAATGAAAGGATTGAATCAATAATAATAATAATAATAATAATAATAATAATAATAATAATAATAATAATAATAATAATAATAATAATGATGATCATGATCATGATGATCATGATGATCATGATCATGATGGTAGACAAGGTCAGATGCCTTTAAAACAAGCTGTTCAATAATGTTTAAGTAAATTCTGGAGCTAAATAACTGAAGTCATTTTATGAGCAGAGGGAAATATAATATTAGCGTTTGCAAGCCGTATTATTTAACAAAATAACTGTACTTTTCTACAGCCTTTGTCTTCATTACAATGACAACATCATTGAGCGTCATTTTAATGACCTCGACAGCTAAAAATAAATAAATACCAATAATAACACAAAAAGAAATACTTCTGTGTGTGTCATTATGTCATGACAGTGATCTGAATTGTCAATCTTAAAGTGCCGTGAGCTCTTTTTAATAACCCAAACACTATCGAGATGGCAGAGACAGATGTTAGGTTGTATTTTTGATCCAGTGTTAACTCCCCCATCCCTTGTGTTGTGTGCTGTCGTAAAGCCCACGTGCCCTCTCTCAAGCCTGCTAGTGATCAGAGAGCAAGCGAGAAGTGGGGAAGCTCAGATACTGTACTGTCGGACTTGGAGCTTCGCTAGAGAACACCTCATATCCCAATAAACAAAGGGATTATGATTTAAGGATCTGGAATATACAATCCGGAGCCATTGTGAGTGACGAGGAAAAGACAGATTTTTGAATAAACTGGGTAAGTCTATTTATATACAGAATGCTTAGCATGTTACCTAAAATAGGAGAAACTATCGCACTGATCCTCACTGTAAGCAATAGCTCAGCAAAACAAATGTAGCGTTTTTGCCATTCTAAAACATAAGAAGTATTAAACAGAAATAAGCCGGCTATCAGAATGGTATGCTTGACTCACAAAGTAAAATAACCAATGTTATTCCAAAAATATTTTTTCTAGATTGCGAGCATTTTGCTACTATTGTATTATTTTAGGATAGCTTCAATGAAAGTAAGTTATAGACTTTTAGATTGTTGAAACAATATTTTGATACAGTACAGCCAAATTAATATTGCAAGGAATTACGGGTATTTGTTCACAAACTTTTTGCAGTGCTGTTAATAAACTTTCATACAATTTTTAATACTGTGCCACGGATAGGTGAAGATGTGTCTCCCCAAACATAAAACACCACAACGTCATTGTACTGTAATTATATAGGATATGTTCGGCATGCAGGACTATAGTCATGGTTAACCTAGTAAGTGTGTGTGCTTTCTTGTTATAAATAGTTTTTGTTTGTTTTGTTTTGTTTTTCTTGAGCAACATGTATGAAAATAAATTAATAAACACGTACCTTGTTCTGTGCACTTTAGCCACAATTGGAGATGCTGAAGCCCGGTGACCCCAGCGGATCTGCTTTCTTGAAGGTAGATCCAGCCTACATTCAGCACTGGCAGCAGCTTTTCCCGCAAAGCCAACTAAAGACCGGAGCCCTGAGTCAGCTGCAGCCACACGAGAGAGCAGATCTCCCGGTAGAAAGTCTCCGCCACCGCCCGACCTCCATCTCCTCCGCCTCCTCCTCCGCCTCAACCCCATCATCGTCGTCCTGCTCATCCTCCTCGTTAGCAGGCTTAACCCAGTTGTCTGTGCCCCAGATTGCACTTTTTGGACACTCGCAGTGCCCCGAAATCCCCACATCGGTACTCAGCGGTCAAAGCAAAGAGCTTTATTTATCTTCCCAGTGTAAAAACGACAGAGGACCAATAATTAAATTCACTCCCGAGGAGTTAGACTACTACCTTTATGGACAGCAGAGAATGGAAATTATTCCTTTGAACAATCACACCAGCGACCCAAATAACCGTACGTACACGCTATATATTTTGAAGTTACCAATGGGGGACAATATGTTTGTTTCTTTGCAGCTGGGTACCAGTTTTATATTTATTTGTAATCTTTCCTTATCGTTGATGTGTTTGGCTGATGCATGTCTTTTACGTGTAGAGGTAAAGTTGGAAAGGATGTTATTGCGCAGTTTCATTGGCGCTTAACAATTACAGAAATAGGCCCTAAGGCGACATGGCAAGACAGTGCATTTTACACTTCGCCTTGTTGGTGTTTAATCTCTGTGTTATAAACATTTTATTAAACTTACTAAGAAGATGTTATACTAAATTACAATACAAAACTTAGTGGTTTAACAAAAAGAAAAAAAACGTTTTTTTTTTTTGTCATTTCTAGTAAAAACTATACATTTGCCTAATCTTAAGCACACAAATCACCTTTCAGTGCTCAAACTTTAAACTGCCTAAAGAGACAAGTCTTGATATATCAAGGTTTACTGTGGAGTACAGTGTCAAACTATATCAGTCTTAAAGGCATTACTTTCACTTAAAATCTAATGCTTTGTATATGATGTACGCTGTGGGGTTTTAATGTTGAGTATATAAGATACCAAACTAATATAAAAACTATATAGATAGATCTGTAAATTACATTGCACAATGAATTGTCATAGCTTATAAATCAACATAAACTCAGTGTTAAATCCCATAACATAACATACATGCAGTAATACTCTTTTTACCGTACAAGTCAGCAATAGCCCTTTTGCATGGCAAATTTAGTAACACTTACCGAAAAACAGTAGGTCACCGCTAAGTGGAGTTGTTCTTTAATTTTACCGATGTTCAAAGAAGTAAAAAAACATTATTAGCAAAACCATGAAACATAACAAAATTATGAGCAAAGCTGGATATAGATTAGAGATATAGCTATAAAAGCACATTTTTCAAAAGGAGACACATTGGCTTGTAATGTAGGCCTGCATTAAAGAACGTTTTAATCAAAAGAAGAAAGATTTTTGATTAGCATTTTTAATATGAAAACTTAACTATCCCAATAAGTTACATAATTAACAAAAATGTGATAGCTCGTATTACCTCATCATATTACGTGCTAATTCACATTTGGAAAGGGTGCAAATGTTACGAAGTGGTACAAATATACATACAAACTGCCTTAAAATAAATTATATTCATGTGCATCCTGCATGGGACAGAAATGAATCTTGATATTTCATCTGCTCCAATAAACCCGAAACATATGAACAGCACACTTCACGGACATTTCGGTATATCCAGCCCCAAGAATGGAGGCTATAAATGAAACCAGTTTGTTATTGATTACTGTGGATACAGTACAAGAACATGTAAAATAATGTAAAACAGTTTAGAATACATGTATATATATGTTATTGAACAGTAAAAAAAAAAAAGCTAAAGAAACCAATACCTGTCACAATTAAGAATCCATAATGATTTAATCATTTAGTATTTGAAAAGCTCATATGATTTTACTTTGAAATAATAATAATAATAATAATAATAATAATAATAATAATAATAATAATAATAATAATAATGGTAGCATTTCTTAGTGTTTTGCCAAATGTATTGAGGAGGAAAGGGGCGTGTTTGTAGAATGGGCAACTCCTTGGGCTATACAGAATAATATTATATTACCTAAAGCAATATTTGTCCATGTCGAATAATCTATTCCCTTAGTCGGTTTGTATCCTATACATAAGGGCTTGTGATTTAGATTTACAGCTTTTTACATGTACTATTCTACTTCAATAAAATATACCGACACTCCTATATATATATATATATATATATATATATATATATATAAAGGGTATACCACTATATATTAAAGTGAGGTTTGAAAAGGTGGTGACTGTTTATTTAAGGTGATAAAATGGTCCATCAGCAGTAATCTCCATCGATATGTGCCACAAGGAGATGAAGGATGAGGGGACAAGCCACAATTAATTGCCGTATAGTTTTGTAGAAGAGAGTGGAGTGAGTGTGGATCAGGAATCGATCTTCTTCACCGGCCCCTATTCATCATGTCTACATGGTATACGGAGGTCTCTGGGGGACAGGGGACTGCTTTATCTACACACAATATTCTCTCACTCATATTTCAAACAAATCGGAGTCATTTACAATACAACCACAGTGTCTGTAGAAGACATGCTAATACTATCACCTTTTAGACACCGAATCGAGTCGAGTTTATTGGAATGACGTGTTGTAGTCTATGGTGATTAACATGCAGTGATATACACTATTGGGCTGGCATACAGAGCAACGTGGATAATGTAGCAGGTAGTATAGTGACCAGCTTTCTATTGTATAAACGGGGATAGAAATGGTGTTCAAGTAACCACACACCCCTGTGTGATTACCATCACGGTTTAATGATTTCGTATATTGTAAATTATTATCTAAAAAAAAAAAAAAAACTAGAATGCATGCAAAGTTTTTCAAATCCTCCATTTTAAACCACAACTTTAATGATGGAAGTTGTATTGTGCTATTTTACTTACTCCAAGCAAAGCAGATGTTCTGCAATTAAATTGGAATTATTAATTTGACCGCATACTTATTGTATGGAAAAAAGAAAAAAAATCAAGTTACAAAATATACTACCAAAATTTGGTACACTATTGAAAATGTGAAAAGGCCATTTTATTATTTTGGACAGAACTGTGTTCACATGGGTTGACAACTGCTTAGGGGCAAAACAGCCTCGTAGTTGACCTTCTATCTCTGGTCACTCCTGTCTGTATTTGTTTGCATCTGTCAGTGACATTTCGTCAGCAACATGTATTATTATTATTATTATTATTATTATTATTATTATTATTATTATTATTATTATTATTATTATATATTCACAGTAGCTTTGTCCTACAAATTGAACGTTTTTTCAACTCTAGAAGGCTGATGAGATGACAATGTATTGATTGGCTTAAGTTGCATTGTAAGTTAAGCTTTCTTTCTTGTGCATTTTGAAATTCTGTGCTGAATTTTGTAAATTAAGTCTCCTAACTAGTTTGGTTACCTAAAAAGATGCGCCATTTACATAAACGAATACATCATTTTGTCTAGTGCAGAATACAATTTTAATGCTGCAAAAGTTGCGCGTCGCCTGTTAATTTCTAGATACATAATCCTTTTCAAGTTTCCTATTATTATTATTATTATTATTATTATTATTATTATTATTATTATTATTATTATTATTATTATTATTATACATTTTTAATTAAGTTATACAATAAATTAATCGGTTCTAAATGTTTTTGCATATGCGTAGTTCTTTCCTTTTTCAGATGCTTTGTTAAACAAAATGTAAAATGTAGAAACAGAATTTTAAAAAGATTTACACAGTTAAGAGTGAGACGACGTTCGCCTTTCTCCACATTCATGAACTTTTTCAAGAAATGGTTTATGAATTCCTCGAGGAAATTTACATTAGGCATAGCCCAACGAGGTTACAACGCGTTTGTGCACCAACCCATAGGCCTATACAGTTCTCATTAGTTCAGTGATTTTGTAAGTTTTATACATTTTCAAATAATTTGATGAATGAATTTTCAATAATCTCCTTCACTAATCCACAATTTCACTATAAATGAAACGTTGGTTTGCGGTGTTCAGTGTAAATATGGTTTTCTTCCGTTTTAGTAATTTGTACAGCCTAGTCACCGCATATACAGTCCAGTCTCATTACACAAAACAAAATATTTTAATGACCTCAAAAATGAATAAAATATAAATGAAAAGATTACAATAAGCTGTTCTGCAAAATTCGAACACGCACATATACCGTTTGGCAAACAAGCCGTATTGAAATTTAATTAAAAACAGTGCACATCTCTGCAAGGGGTTGTCCCTTATCAACCTTACATTTCGGGCACTACAGTAAAACCATTTCCAAAACCCTTTTCATTATCACCTTCGATCAAAAAGGTGTATGTACAGCCCCTAATTTTATGAAAAATATACATTATGTATTGTTTTAAAGTCTATATTTTAGTTGATAATTGTTTCTTTTTGGACCTATAAAAGTGGCTTGTTTGAATGATCGCATATCTAAATTAAAAACGTAATTATCTACAGGTTAATGATTATTTAATGTCATGAGTTAATACTGCCACTCAATTAATAAAATAATAATAATAATAATAATAATAATAATAATAATAATAATAATAATAATAATATTTTGGAAATTAGTAGTCTCCTTCAGATTTTTTCTGTATACAGTGCATCTAAGAAACAGCCACAGTATACAAAAACTACTGAATCAATTTCAAAAGTTTCTGCCTGATCTCATCCTGTCTGTTTCCATCCCAGGTTGTGACATGTGTGTTGATAACCGGAATGGTGAGTGTCCCATGCACGGCCCCCTGCACTCATTGCGGCGACTGGTAGGAACAAGCAGTTCAGCTGCCACTGTTCCCCCACCAGAGATCCCAGAGTGGCTGCGGGATCTTCCCAGAGAAGTGTGCCTCTGCACCAGCACCGTGCCAGGACTCGGATATGGAATCTGTGCGGCACAGAGGATCCCGCAGGGCACATGGATTGGTCCCTTTCAGGGAGTTCCACTGCTGCTGGACAAACCCCAACCTGGAGTTGGGAGGAACTCGCGTCACATGTGGGAGGTAGGTCTCTGAGATCTATTTCTTTAGCAAAGGATGAAGTATTCCAACTGTATCAGTGCATGACATCATTAGTAACCCTGTGCCTCAGCAACAAACACTGCTGGCTAAAGGGATGCAGCTTGAAACCCCCCTGGAAGCTGAAGTTTGAGAGAATGGCAATTGAAATCACTTCAGATATACAACAATTTGTTCAAGGACTGTTTTAAAAAAGGGAAGAGGTTCCTTAGCTCGTATTAGATCCCTAATTGAAATAGTTTTATCCCCCTTTTTTCATGCAGTATCACTTTAGAGAAGTGATGTCATGTTGATTGTATCTGTTTGTGAATTCATATTTAGAGTTACTCACAACAACCACTATTGTGTATGCAAAAGCTTACTTTTTTGCCTAATATCCTTCCCCAGAAAATATACAAATAGAAAAGAAAAAATGGTGTCAAATCTATGTACTTGTAAGAATAAATGGGCGGTTCATTCTCTTCTTTAAGCTCGAGTCGTTGACCACTTTGTATTGCTGCTGTGGGGAAAAAAAACACAACCAAAGAACAATGAAACTTGGCAGGTGGAAGAACCAAATATTGAAAAACAAGCTTCTATAGCAGACACCTTTAAGAGTTACTGTATTAACTGCTTAATCTGGGAATCATTAGTCTCAAAGAATGGTTCATTTCCGAGAGCATTAAACAGTAGAACGCAGCATTTTCACAGGGGCGCACAACAATGACCTTCCAATTCTTTTTCCCAGAGCCGCGATGCAACGAGACTGACCTGCATTATAACAATCCACTAAATAATGTATATCTAATTCAGTTTAGCGTTCAGATATCTGTTTATATGCAACTTTAAAAAGAAAATGTTGAAGATGTTATTAAGGTGATTTTTATATTTTTATGGAGAATTTTAGAACAGTTCTGTAACACATTATATTATTTTAAACTGATAAGTACTGTCCATACACAAATCCATAAATAAAGTCTTTATATGTTTAAAACTTTTTTTCAGATGTTTAGAACTCTCTTAGCATTTCAATTTGAACCCACAGTCACACAAACAATCACACCTTGTTCTCCAGGAGAGCCTCTTGCTTGCTGTTTGCTTTGGATGTAATCTGTATACTTCACTTTACATCATCTTCAAGTGTATCAGATGCTATTCCACAACCTCACATCATGTCTTGACACCTGTGGGTGTTCATGGGAAATGATAAACTGTCCAGGCCCGAGGCCTTAATAATTCTTTTTATTTGGCATGAGCCAGTGTGGAGGTGACATGTTTAGCATTGGTTCACTGATTCAAAAAGCCACACAATTAGTCATTTAAGTTATTTCATGGCCCATTTCATCTCAGATCCCAAGGTTTGTTGTGTAAGAAAGCATGTACAAGACAGCAACAGTTCTATTTTTGAAAAGGATCATAGCAAGTATGATCAGCTAAACATATTCTTTTTGGCAGCATTAACATTTTTCTTCCAACAATAGCAAAAAGTGTTAAAGATTTCTGGTATTTTTCAAATTGAAGTAATGGCAGCAATCATCCTGTAATGGTTCTTTAAAGAAAACAGAAACTTTCTCAGCAATTAAGTGCTGTTGGTATCACAGAGATAGAGATCGTTTATCCATTAAAGTGCCTGCTAATAAAGTTTCACAAAAAAAGCCTGCATGAGCATAACACAAATGAAAATATTATCTTTGTTATTAATGAACTCTTTCCCTCAGGGATAAATTAATCTGGCTGCTCAAGGTTTTCCCCGTTTTCTGCTTAACGTCAGATCATAATAAGACTAGACTGGAGGAATGTACACAGTGTACATGAAAATTCAGTGGGAACAATTGCAAATGACATGTTATAACAGTTTAAAAACATACATATACATATATTATGTACAGCAGATATCAGAAAATGTAACCGTGTAGCTAATGTTATCTAGCTAGTTAATGCTGAGCTAATTGTTACCTTCTCATTAAACCCCTTAAATGCTCAATTACCCATCTTTAGAATTCGGTTCTACAGACAAGTGTACCGTTTCAAAGAAGCTGTGGACAACTGTACTTTACCCTTAGAATTCTCTTCTGAAAATGCAACAGGTGTGCGTGTCTTTGGAGCTCTCTGAGAAACTGCCAACAAGTAAAGCTCATCCTTAAAGTTCAGCTGTAAGGAACTGCTGACAGATCCTTAGAATTCTCTTCATAATTTTTGTTTTTCACCTTAAATTTCAGCACAGAGAAACTGTTAACAAATATACCTGCCCTTTGAATTCTCTGGTGATAAACCATTGACAAGTATACCTGCCTTTGGAACCCTAACATGAGAAATCACTGACAATCACACATGTACTTAGAATTCTGCCTTGAGAAATGGTTTGTCTTTGGTCTCCTCTTGTGTTTCTTCCCTTCACAGAATGTTAGTTGTTGGCATATGCTCATGGAAAAAAACAATGTTACGGTAAAGGTAACAGGAAAACAAAATCAGGCATTTTACATAGTTTGTTTTTGGAAATAAGAACATAAGAACATAAGAAAGTTTACAAACGAGAGAAGGCCATTCAGCCCATCTTGCTCGTTTGGTTGTTAGTAGCTTATTGGTCCCAGAATCTCATCAAGCAGCTTCTTGAAGGATCCCAGGGTGTCGGCTACAACAACATTACTGGGGAGAAACCTCACAATTCTCTGTGTTAAAAAGTACCTCCTATTTTCTGTTCTGAATGCCCCTTTATCTAATCTCCATTTGTGACCCCTGGTCCTTGTTTCTTTTTTCAGGTCAAAAAAGTCCCCTGGGTCTACATTGTCTATACCTTTTAGGATTTTGAATGCTTGAATCAGATCACCGCATAGTCTTCTTTGTTCAAGACTGAATAGATTCAATTCTTTTAGCCTGTCTGCATACGACATGCCTTTTAAATCCAGGATAATTTTGGTTGCTCTTCTTTGCACTCTTTTTAGAGCAGCAATATCCTTTTTGTAACGAGGTGACCAGAACTGAACACAATATTCTAGGTGAGGTCTTACTTATACATTGTAAAGTTTTAACATTACTTCCCTTGATTTAAATTCAACACTTCTCACAATATATCCGAGCATCTTGTTGGCCTTTTTTATAGCTTCCCCACATTGTCTAGATGAAGACATTTCTGAGTCAACATAAACTCTTAGGTCTTTTTCATAGATTCCTTCTTCAATTTCAGTATCTCCCATATGATATTTATAATGCACATTTATATTGCCTGCGTGCAGTACTTTACACTTTTCTCTATTAAATGTCATTTGCCATGTGTCTGCCCAGTTCTGAATGCTGTCTAGATCATTTTGAATGACCTTTGCTGCTGCAACAGTGTTTGCCACGCCTCCTATTTTTGTGTCGTCTGCAAATTTAACAAGTTTGCTTACTATACTAGAATCTAAATCATTAATGTAGATTAGGAATAGCAGAGGGCCTAATACTGATCCCTGAGGTACTCCACTGGTTACCTCGCTCCATTTTGAGGTTTCTCCTCTAATCCGTTCTTTCTGTTTTCTACTGATAAAACAACTCTTGCAGTCTGATCAGTGTAATAAAACATGCAGGTGCCAGTTTTTAAGACTGCTGTTCTACTTCTTAACTTATTACCTAAATGCCAAATATGTGAGCTGTTGGGATTTTATAGAGGTAATAATGTGTTACACTATTGATATGCTCCAAACTAATATCCAGTCCTGGCCCACTAAAACAGCTTCAGTCAGGCCTAAGAAATATTATTAATGTGAGAGATTTATTTGTATTATACATGAAAATAATTGGCAACAAAGAAATTTGTTTTGTATTTAAATTTAAGTTGTGCAATATAATGGTGACAAAAAAGCCAGGGCATGGGGCTCCCGAGTGGCGCATCCAGTAAAAGCACTCACTGGAGTGTAGGATGCGCTCTATAGCCTGGACGTCGCCGGTTCGAGTCCAGGCTATTCCACAGCCGACCGTCAACGGGAGCTCCCAGGGGCCAGCGCTCAATTGGCCGAGCGTCGTCCGGGGGGAGGGAGGGTTAGGTCGGCCAGGGTGTCCTCAGCTCACCGCGCACCAGTGACCCCTGTAGTCTGGCCGGGCGCCTGCGGGCTTGCCTGTAAGCTGCCCAGAGCTGCGTTGTCCTCCGACACTGTAGCTCTGAGGTGGCTGCACGGTGAGTCTGCAGAGTGTAAAGAAGCGGGTGGCTGACGACACACGCTTCGGAGGACAGCATGTGTTCATCTTCGCCCCTCCCGACTCAGCACAGGGTTGGTAGCAGTGAGCTGAGCCTAAAAATAACTGGGCATTTCAAATTGGGGAGAAAATAATAAAAACTAATTGGCAACGACTAAATTTAAAAAAAAAAAAAGCCAGGGCATGCCTAAATATATACATAGTCTGCCATTACCAACAAACACTTCAAGATGCCTTATCAAACATCGAAAGGGTCACTGTAGTCGCGATCCCCATGATAGCATGCAGCTCAAGGGGATACAATTATATTCATGCCATGGTTCGATTAAAGTTAAATTAAAGTTTCTCAGACCATCCATCATCTACTTTTTCTAGACTATTTGGCAGCTATTTTAAAGCATGTTGTGTATTTGAAATGCATGCCATGCTTATTACCCTTGGAATAAACCCGGGCTCCGTGGCATGTTCAGTCAGCTGTAAAACAAAATAGTTGTGCTTTTGTTTCCTGTTTCTTTAAGTTTTTTTTTTTTTCATGTGAGAATTTTTTTTTTCCCCCGTCTGACCTGGAATGAATTATTGTGTTTGTTTGTTGAGAGTGGTTGTTTTTAGCCTGACCCGAACATTTTATTACAGAGCTGACTTGTAAACTGTAAAGGCTTTAACCATTTCCTCATTAAAACTGCTAGCAGAAATCTTTTTATCTTTTTTTTTTATTTTTTACAGTTACTGTATGTCTTTGCAAACTGTCTGTAGTGCTGCCAACACATTTTTTGCAGGTTGTCAGACATCCTTATTGTGGGTTATTGTACTTGACATCATCAACATGCTGAAGGGTGAAAGATAAATGACTCAGATGGACAGATGTCCACCCCTGCCTCATCTCTCTCATTTGTACAGCCCATGTACACAGTGTAATGTGCAAAGAAATTCCTTTAATCACTTACCTTCTCTGTCAGTTGACCAAACAATGGGAATGTAAAGATGCATTTCATTATCATAATAACCCAGATTGGTCTCTTTTTCAACTTTAACTATATATTATAACTTTAGATGGCTGGCTTTCTGTAGATCATTCTTTTAAGAGAAGACAATTTGCTCTTAAACTGTAATTCTCTGCAGATTATTATTTATTTTAATTCTGAAGGAAAGTAGTTCTCAGAATCCCTTATTAACTGTTAATTTTTTCATTTTGTTTCTGCTTTCTATAGCTTTCTATAGAAACCATGCAACCACAAACCACTACAATGATACATTATTATAGGAGGGCACAACACCTTGTTTACAATAGAGTGTTTCTCACATAAAGTTGAACTCCTGATGAGAAATAATTAAGGGGTGAAGAGACTTGGCTCAAAAGGATAACTGTGGCTTTAAGCTGACACCCTGGGATCCTTCAAGAAACTGCTTGATGAGATTCTGGGATCAATAAGCTACTAACAACCAAACGATGGGCTGAATGGCCTCCTCTCGTTTGTAAACTTTCTTATGTTCTTATGTTCTTATGTTCTTAGCTCAGGTTTCAAATTAAAGTTATACCAATACGTTTTATTTTATTGATTTGTGTATTTTTTAGATAAGACATAGTCTGGAATGTTTAGTAATAATATTACATTCAGCAGTAGTTTTAAACTAAATACCTTACTTGTAATTCTATCAGTGCTTTTTTCCCCAGCTTGAATCGCCTGTATAGGTGTAGTGGTTTATCCTGTACGAGCCATGGTGTAGCTGACACAGCAGTAAATATTTAGCATATCTTAGTTCTGTAGAAGTCTATGCCAGCATAATTTGTACATCACTTTTAAGTGTTTCGTTAGATAAGTTACAGAATTCCATTATCCAAATTGTTGCACATGTGTGACAGAGGTTGACCTTTAGTCATGTCAATCCTTTTGGCGTATTCCTCAGGCTCCAGTCTAATGGCTCAAAGTCTGATTTACTCACTGTAATAAGGGCAGAGGGTCAAGCAATTGTCAGCCAGCCTGTACATACTCTCCTCAGAGCCTGGCTGTTAACACAAAGCTTTTCAAAGTGAATTTACAACCACCATCTCTGACAGGGGCCAATCAGTACACCATAAATGTCAGGTTAGTGAGATTGAGCAGTAAGTAAAGCACTGACAAGACACTATTGGCTGGAATCAATTGCTGAAGGTTTGACTAAGAGTTGCAATCTCTCGGTACCAGTAATAGGAAAAGTAAACATGAAGGCAAGAAACCCCCTGGCTGTAATTTACATTTATTCGCACCGGTGTCTAAATGTAGGTTCACTTAAGCTTTACCTGTCATTGAAAAGCATTGTAAATCCAACTTCCACGGACTACCAAATGGTTTACTTTCATTGTGTAACAAACAACTTCACGAAGGATAAACACACACACACACACACAAGTTTGCATGACGACAACACTTCAATATATATTATTTATGTGCTGTTTGCTAAAAGCTAATCCCACGTATAACATATATTGAAAATTACAACACAAGAAACTGAGCAAATACTTTTTTTTGTAAAACATGGTTGCTATCAGAAATGAGATAGAAGGAGAATCTCAGGGATGAAAGATGGTTATTTGTACAGGCTTCTGATATACAGCATTTGGTTCTCCACCCCAGGGTGGTCGTCTTGTCATGGTTGTTCAGGGCTTTCTAATCAGCTGGATTTACAGCCTGGCATTCTTTGGTTTTGTCTACAGAAGTAAGAAATACATCCTTGATAAAGGATATGTAATCTGTCAGAGAAGTGCTTCCTCAACATACAGTAAACTAGGTGTACTATTCAGCGTTGCTGCCAGACAGGCAGTATGATTACTGTGTGGAATCCATCACTTTGCCTTTTGCACTGATTTCAGATGGCTGCTTTTGAACGTTAAACAGAGCATTTCATTGATTGCTGGTGCAGTCTCATCAACAGGGGGAATTTGCTCCAATCTTTAAGGTTTGCCATTCTTTTGCCTCGATTAAAAACTGAGAAGCTATATTATGTACTTCTTTTTGTGACCATAACACAGGTCCTGTAAACTATATCTGGCATCTCACTGCATCTGGAGTTCCCCATGCCAGCACTCTCAAACACTGTCTAAGGCAACCAGTGATTGCTTTTTAATTGAACATATTGTTTTAATTCATTATGGATCCTTCTTCTTTTAAAAAAATATAAACTACACTAGATACAGTTTACCAATGTGCTTTAACAGTTTGCATCACTGCTGCCACCACCAGGATGCTACTGGAATGTAAATATGTGTGTGATATATCCTGATTTGAATTGCATAAATAAATGTCTTGGTCTTTATGTAAAAGCACAATGTGCCAGTCAGGCTTGCCACCCTTAAAGGAGCAATGTACATATTGTATTCACTAGGGCAGATACACAAAACATTAACTTGTGCTTCATTTAAAGGGTTTTAAGCTGCTGTTGATTATTAAATAAGGTTTGGTATTCAAGAAAGCGTACAAACCCTCCTCAATATAAAAGAAAAACGAACTAAAAAAGCATTTCCAGGGTTCATTGTTTCATTATGTGTTGTTTTGGGAGTGTTTTTATCAGTGTTTAGTAGTAAATCAAAAAATATATTTTTACTCCATTTTCTATCTGTTCCTAATTTTAGGGTGAAACTTTTTTTTTTGTATCTGTTTGCAACCATGCACTGCATATTAGAAGACTCCACAAGCTTTATGGTACCCTTTTTTATTTTAAATGTTGAAGCATTACACTGTCATAGGAAAACAAATACATTGGCACGACCCTGCAGTTCTGAAAAGGAAATTCCTGGATTCTTCTTTAAACAAAAAAAAAACGGTCTGATTTTTAAACATATTCCGATTTACTTCAATGCACTTGATGCTGATGAAGTGCAACAGAAATGCTGGACAGTGTTATAGGGTTAATAACCCCATGCAGCGAAGGCAGCGTGTCCACTGGGTGTTCGGATGCTCCGATATCCATGACCTTTAGTTTCATTTAAGGTTGACCACCCATATCATTCTGTGCAGTGACAGCCAGGACAACAACTCATTTAGCTTTTAGGACATCAGCAGTAAGTAAGGGGATCCATTAAAATGCTGTATGCAAGGATTTATAAATTAGGCAATTTCCTTGATTATTGCAATCATTTACAAAATTGATCGTTTCAGTGTGGTATAGACAGATTTCAGCAATGGCAATTGACAGGGTTCACCTCCAATATACAATGTCCCTCCATGATAAAGTAGGATGCCGTTCTACAAAAGGTTGTTTAGCTTTCGCAGACATCTCAAGGTCAGGTATGCTTAGAAATTAATAATAAAAAGGCAGGTTATTGATATGACAGCTGGGACTCGTGAGAGGCAAGCCACTCTGCATAGTCAGTTTGAAAAGATTTTTTTCAGCCACACTATAATTTGTTTCCTGGTGACTGGAAGATTTGTTTTAGCCAGCACTTTATCTTCTCATTGTGATTAATATTGAAAGGTAAATAATTTCAGCAAATCACAGTGGTAAATATTTATTTGATTAGAGATGCAGACTCAATAATATGCTTTTAAAGTCCTAACTTACAAACTGACAGTTGGTAACTTGCTTTTGTTAATTATTTAGCAAATTATATAAAAGGGGCATTGTATGCACATAATTTAATTAGGAGCAGCGAGTGTCAATTGTTTTAACCATAACATAGCTTCGAACCAGTGGTATTGAGTTTCAGTTGAGACAAAAGGCAACGGTATAAATCTTGTTTGAGGGTAAACTATCATGCTGTACATAACTCCGCTGTGTGTTCCATTATTAAAAGCTACTGTAGTAAATGTGTATGTTGTAGTAATAAAGATGGCACTTTACCATTTAATTTTTGTATTATTCATGAACTAAGAGGCTTTACTTCAGTAACTCACCATGGGTTCAGTGCTACCATGTAGGGTTAGGGTTATGTTTTTTTAAATGTATACTTTATATAGGATGTGTGTGTGTACTGTATAATATCATACATAAAAAGCATTTCACATTAAGACTTTCAAACAATTATTTAAATAAATTGTGGCATACTATACTGTAAACTATTTATAAAAATTCGGCTTCATAATAATATCTGTATTTAGTCATAATGTGTTACTTACATTTGTGCATTAACTCAACATTTTTACTGGAAAATCTGAATAAAAAGAAATAGAAACTTAAAGACAAGACAGGAGTTTAGCGCTCCAGCAGCTAGTTTAGCTTGTTTTTATTCCGTTTTTTTTCCAGCTTTTCATAGCAGTCTTTTAAAATAAAGTAAAATACTATCCAGATCTCCTCCTGTCACTATGGTTAACTCGAGTGATAAATTACATCTGATATTTACAGAATCTGTAAAAATACAAGCCATTATGTGTTTGTTTACATATTGACAGGATGATGTACAGTTCTGGAGTCAAGGGTGGTGTGATCTGTTATGGTTTTCCTGTCAGAGAAACTAAAAAAACTATTTAAATGTTTTTTTATAGAGTATTAACACAGGGACTTGCTTAGACTGAAGCAGTCCTAGTTCTAAATTGTCTTGATAGTGTTTCTTGGGTGTTTTGCAATATATTACGTCTTCAAGAGGCCAGGGAAAGAGAGCCAATACAGTTACTGGAGACCGTTTAGTCAAATTGGCCGTTTCAGTGGTTCACTGAATGCATGAGTAACCTCCTGACCTGCCACTCTGATAAGTGTACAGTTATAATTAAATTAGTGCTGTTTTCTTTCTGGATAGTTTCTACTGTAATAATATGTGGAGAACCGTGTCTTGTAAGAATGTTTAATTGAACGGATTTCTGTTTTTCTAAGTCCTATCTTCAAGTTTTTTGACATTAAGTAGGTTATGTGGTTACTTTTTCGACACGTGAGGGTAATTTGACCCCTCTAGGGTTTTACATTATCATTCAAATCTGAATAAAATAAAATAAAAACATTGCAGGCAACGTGGTTTTTGTGGTTACATTAAAAAAAAAAATATAGGCTCGACAAAGCATTATCATGCTAGTAAACACGTGGTTTTTATGCTTGAGATTGTGAGTAGGATTCCCAGCTTGACTTGCTGTGTGAAATCCAGTATATCCTGTAGACCTGATCCACACACTTTATGCTTCAAAGCATGCTGGGGGGTGGGACAGTGACTGCTTGCAAGACCTGAGCGCCACACAGAACCTGGAAGATACTGTAGAGGTGGCGCTTTGTGTCAAACTGTAGCATTGGACAAATTATCCTTGGCAAAGTTGTATTAAAGAATATCAGGACCAGGGCTGGGTGATGCCCTTAGAGAAACTTGCAAGCACAGTACTGGCTAGCTGTGTCATAGCAATTATGACCTACTGGAACTGTAAAGGTGGGAAGGCCAGGACAATATGGTCATGACTATAAAAACACAATACCAGCTTTGTGTAGAAACATACAGAGTTATTTTTAGGAGTTATTTATAGGATTTTTTTTTGGTTTTTAACTGGGTCAGTAAATCCCCATTTAGGGGAAACTCCAGCAAGATTATTATTGAGTTAAAGAGCTATGTTTTTTAGACTTGCAGCTATTTGGATCATTGAAATAGACCCCATTATCACAAATACCTGTTTCTTCTGTTTTTGATTATATGTTGAATTGGGGATTATTTATTTTCTGTTAATATTATTTAATAGGATACGAAAGTATGATATGTGTTTGTTTTTTTTTTGATTGCATGAAATTCGAGTCCATGGACTCAGAATCACTGATGGTTGGTGTATATAACATGCTTGCTTAAAGAATAGTTAATTAATAGCATTGATTAGGAATGTCATAGTCTTTGAAGAATGTCGTTTTATGAGTCTCTGTAATGGATACAGTGACAATGGGTTCTCTATTTATGTGTATATATATATATATATATATATATATATATATATATATATATATATATATATATATATATATATATATTCATTCTGTTTTAACATTTGTTCTCAATTTTAAAATTCATTCATAAAGGTCAGACAAAGTTCAGGTTTCTATGATGAACTGTAGCTATTTTCTTTGGAAAACTGGCCTGGATAAAGCTATGGTTAGGACATATTATATGTGTTAAGTAATATGATACTTTTCTATATTAATACCATATTTTATTACATTCACGTTCATAAGTATTTTGCTTTGAGCATCAAAAGGACAACCACATGCTTTTCTGTCATCAGAAACATTAAAAAAGGTCTATGTTTTCTGACCCCAAGAATTATTAAGAGATTTTAATATATCTTATTTTGGCTTAATACTCTTTTGTTATTCACTTAAAATAATCTCTGTTTTCATTACAAATGCTTAGCAGATAAATGCTTATCTGACATTTGTTTTATGGCAGAATTTAAATTTGATCTCATATCATTTACTATGGTGCTACTGCTGAAAACTTAGCTACAGTATTGATACATACTGTTTTACCAATTTAATTAAACAAGTTGACTATCTCCTACACTGCTAGACAGTTTGAGGAATACAGTCCATATTCATCACGCTTAGAAGTATTTTGTAATGAGATGTGTACTAGGAGGCTGTGTTTAAATATTCCTAGGCAGTAATGCTTTTGTCTGCTACAGTTGTAGTACTATAACCAAGTAACTGCTCCACATATACGAGTGTTGTTTTACATTCTAAAATCTGTAAACTGACAAACATGTGGATCCTGTTTAGAAATGTTATTTTTTGGATGTCATTTACTCAATACATTTCTTTTTTTCCCATGGTAAGTGTGTTTGGTACTCATTTCCTGCAATGCTTCGTAATGTTCTTTGTTACTGAGTTGCATACAGTTGTCACGATCACACACACAATTCTATGAACTGTAATGCACTTTGAGTTAGGTAATATCAGTGCAGTGAGCTCTTGATCTTATGGCTTAAAGAAATGTCGTTCACTTATACAATAACATCTCCATCCCCAGAGGAACTATTTCTGCTAGTTTGGTGCATTTGAGTACAGCAGTTTAATCACGAAAGCAATTATATTCTGTGTTGACCAGTATTTAGGAGTTAGCTTTTACCCTTTTTTATTAACAGCCCATCATTTAACACTTCCTTGGTTCAGCTCCTTTGAATACCTTTTTTTTCTATCAGGATGTATAAAGGACTTTTATGTTAGATGATATATAAAATATGAATAGAATATTATTGAAAATTAACGTTTTTACACTTCAGTGTTCACGCTGAGCACAGTTTGATTTATGTATTCTTAACAGTCTTCTTGTTATGTTTGAGCTAAATATCTTTTATTAGAAACAAAACTATACACAGTATAACAATTAAGTGTTAATGCACAGAAAAATCATATCTACTCATGAGCATGTGGTAAATTCTTGAATAGCAGTAATTGCTATGGCTGCAGAATAGTGCAGAGTAGTGGTTAGGGCTCTGGACTCTTGACCAGAGGGTCGTGGGTTCAATCCCAGGTGGGGGACACTGCTGCTGTACCCTTGAGCAAGATACTTTACCTAGATTACTCCAGTAAAAACCCAACTGTATAAATGGGTAATTGTATGTAAAAATAATGTGATATCTTGTAACAATTGTAAGTCACCCTGGATAAGGGCGTCTGCTAAGAAATAAATAATAATAGTGTTAATATCATTTGAATGCAGTATAACAAACAGCTGTATAGCATTTCTGCCTATATGTCAATAAACTGCATTTAGAAACAACACAGGTAGGTGACAATCTATTCCTATTTTGTGTAATGTCTTCCTTTACTAGCCTATTTACAGGAGCTATGTGTAATAAAGACATTTCAACATAGTACAGTATATACTTCAATGCTGATACGGAAACAAGATCCAGATGAACCGAATAGAACCGGTTCACAGCTTGAATATTGCTCTGAAAAAAGTCACTGTTCTTTGATCTTCATAGAGAATAAATTTGATTGGGCCAGCAAATAATGGATGCTGTTGCTATGAAGACAGTGAGAGACAGGACAGGAGCAAAAAAAAAAAAAAAAAGCTGGCATCGAGCCAGTAAACTGAAAAATGGCAAACATGTCACATTTAGCAGCTGGGTGCAGAAATATTTCTCTCTAATTCAGGAGGATAGGATTTTTTTCACAGCAGGGTACTCTCGAAAGAGTACAACATCAAAGAGGGTGGGACCCACCAGTCAAACAGCGTCTGGCTCCGCAGCAGAGCAAAATGAATGAACTGTCAGGACTTTTTTTCCAGTGGATACGTTTTTTCCAAGTGAAAAGTAAAAGGTTCAGTGGCTTGTTCTAATCACAGACCAAGTCCTGATAATGAAAAGCTGATTCCCCCAACGTCTCCCTCTGATCAGCTGCCGTGACATGTCTGAAGAAGACCACAGATTGATTGATGGTCCACTTTCTAGTGATGGCCCCTGCCGCCCTTGGAGATAAGTGAGATATTGACGGAGAACAAGAGACACCTCCACCCACTAGGTGCTTGTGTGCTCCTGTTGCTAATATCTTATCCAACGACATAGCCCTGCAAAAAGTTGTTATCGCTCAAGGAATGTGTAGGATAATTTTGTAATCAGTATTTACAGGGTTAATTTTAATGGACAGTCTTTTTTAGAACTATTTAGGTCTTTAAATTGTTATTACTACAAATAGAACGCAGATTGAATGTGTTTAAAATGCTACATTAAAGATCAGGATCAATGTAGCTGGCAGCAGTGTGGAGTAGTGGTTAGGGCTCTGGACTCTTGACCGGAGGGTCGTGGGTTCAAATCCCGGTGGGGACACTGCTGCTGTACCCTTGAGCAAGGTACTTTACCTAGATTGCTCCAGTAAAAAAAAAAAAAATCCAACTGTATAAATGGGTAATTGTATGTAAAAATAATGTGATATCTTGTAACAATTGTAAGTCGCCCTGGATAAGGGTGTCTGCTAAGAAATAAATAATAATAATAATGTATCTCATACCACTGGGGTGCATGGGAACCAGGAATGTTTACTGTAATGTAAGAACAAATAAGTAGATCTTACTTGGGTTAAATGATTTGGTAACTGTTTAAAGATATGTCTACAAATTCATATAAATTCCCATTGAATTACACATGAGTAATAATGGAATACCTTATGTTTTCCAATGAGATGGCCACAAGTTTAAAATGAACGAAAGTACTGTGGACCACCATAGTAATAACAGCTATTTTAAATGAATTTGTGGCCATTATCTGCAAGTTTAACAAATCATTTAATGTTTATAACAATTCAACATGACATCTTTATGTCATGAGTTGATTGAAAGACATGTTCAAGTAAAAGTTTAATGTTGCTAGTAAAGTAAATGCCTGCCATGCTTTCTGAGCAGCAGCTACTCATGAGAGTTTTGAGCCAGTTTCAGGTGTGACTTGATTAGCACAGGCTGGATTTGTATCCCGTACACATGACGGTGAACAATGTGTGGAAGTCATTAAGGGTTTCCCCTCCCCTCCTAGGTTACTGAAAGTGTAAAAGGAAACAGCTGCTCATCAGCAGGTGGTTCATGAATATACCAACAATGTCCAGGTTGGTAGTAAAAAAAAAAAAAAAAAACTGTTTAAATATTTAAATAGCTTTCAAAATACAAAACAATACCAGTTTTAAAGTCAAATTATTTGATCTAATGCCCTTAGCATTGTACGTAGTTGAATTATTATATAACCCATAAATAAAATGATGGTGCATTATAAGGGATTTTTCTGGTTAAATAACTCAAATTAAAAATGAATGTTTTTGTTTTCTTTTAGGTCCCTATGTCAACAGTATCATAGTATTTACATATCTACTTGAGTTCTGTCTTGGATTGCCTTGCACTATGGAAATGACAATACATTGCTTACATTCTTACGATTGTAACTTTGAAAGAGACTGTACAAGCCTCAGATATATGCCTTTCCTTTAGTGTTACATGATTAACTAAATATTCGTTTTTAGCACAATTGTCCACCACTCCAAATCATGTTAACAATGTGTTGTATTCAAATAGATGAGCATATTGATATTGGTTCTAGGCCCTTATAATTGAATATAGAAGACCTCTTTTGGTCAGAGCCCTTGATTATACAAAGTCTGGAGGTCAGAATCCATATGTAGGGGCTCCTGAGTGGTGCATCCGGTAAAGGCGCTCTGTGTGGAGAGCAGAATGCACCCTATAGCCTGGACATCGCCGCTTCGAGTCCAGGCTATTCCACTGTCGACCGCAGACGGGAGCTCCCAGGGGGCGGCACACAACTGGCCGAGCGCCGCCCTGGGGGTGGGGAGGGCTTAGGTCGGCCAGGGTGGCCTGTAGTCTGTTCGGGCGCCTGCGGGTCTGCCTGTAAGCTGCCCAGAGCTGCGTTGTCCTCCGACACTGTAGGTCTGAGGTGGCTGCATGGTGGGTCTGCAGTGTGAAAAGAAGCGGTTGGCTGACGGCACATGCTTCAGAGGACAGCGTGCGTTCGTCTTCGCCCTCCCGAGTCAGCGCGGGGGTGGTAGCGGTGAGCTGAGCCTAAAAATAATTGGCTATTCTAAATTGGGAGAAAATGATAAAAAAAGGGAGCTATTGGTCGACTACTACATTTAAAAATAAATAAATAAATAATCCATATGGATGTTTACTGTATATAAAATTGAATGGCATAATTGCTCAGGACCCCAGTGAAGGTGAGAGGAAGGGGAGAAGTGATAAGGATACAACATTGTAACTGCTTTAACAGATTGCATTGTACTGTAAAAATGACACCTAATCCCTAGCATACAGGAAAGCAAACATTGTTTTATATATATATATATATATATATATATATATATATATATATATATATATATATATATATATATATATATATATATATATTGTATTAAGTATAAATAGGAAAAGAAAACATTTAATAGTAAAAGTGAGAGAAAGTCCTTAATATACAATAAGTTTTAAAAAGACATTGGCGGAGTTTACATGTGTGTTCTAATTTAACTCGAGACAGTTTGCACGCGCCAAAGAAGAAATGACTCTATCCCTCTTGCGATTTACATGGGCTCAGTGTATTTTACTTGACAAGAGCAGCTGTCAACCCGACGTCATGCAAATGAAGGGGAAAGGAAGGAGCTCATATGCAAATTAGCCATGCGCACAGTTCTCGTGCTGTTTCGCATGGAAATGACAGAAAAGGTGTTTACATGTGCAGAGAACATTAACACGAGATCATCTCATCACGAAATCCATGGTTGTGTGCCATGTGACATCTTGTTTTAATTAAACTGTTTAAAGGCGCAGTGTTAAATTGGTGTAATAAAGCTGTGGTTTGTAAATGCCTTGTGTCTGATCGTTTAATACTTTTTTTTACTGATCTTACCCAAATTGTTTTTCACGTCATTGGTGGGGTAGCCTGTCGTTAGCAGTAAATATAATTTAAAATACTTTATCTCCCGTTTCATTAAGATACAATTTGATAATTAACTTGGAGGTGTATAAAATGCAGCTGTCCAACCCAGGTATTGCAGCTCACCATGGCTGAAAACCGGCAGAGACAAAGGGTTATAGAGATCTGTGCCAGACACCTTCCACGTATGCTCCCAAGGCTGTCTGGATTGGAAGCAGTGGACGTTTTCATGTGAAATGCGGGTTTCCATGTGAAAATTGGTGTCAATTTCCTGTGTTTCATGGTCAGGGGTAAATGAGATTTGTACCCTATCCCTCTCTGTGGCTGTTTTTTTCGACCACAAACCTTTCGACCACAAACCTTCAATAACAACACATATAAACTCAGCCATTGTATTAATTCTCAACAAAATAATGCTATGTTAATTGAGAAACATATTATTTGGTATAGAGCAACTAATAAATGGACTGTTACAGAGATTCACAACCTGTATTCTGGGGGTCATGGGTAAATCCCAGGTGGCATCCTAAAATAGGTAACTGCATCTACCCATTTCAACACACCAAATCTCAACCTGCTTCTCTACACAAGCTTAAGAATGAAGCTATTACTGTTAAATATAACCACAGGCTGCCAGAATGTGATTTTCTTCCACAACATCTTTTTTTTGTTAGTGAAATGTTTCATTAATTAAATATGTTTCCTCATAACATATCTCTACCCACACCCTGTTAAGACTATGCTGAAGATATATACCCATAAGACAAATGATGGGTCCAGTACAAGTCATGCCACCACTGTCAGTCTGGCTGTCTTTTCAGTTTCTTTAAAAACAGTGTAAACCATTGCTCTCTATATTTTGCACGAGACTGTGAAATCATACAAATCAATTAAGTATTTGTTAATCAATAAGGACCCTATGTCATTCATTTACAGCTAGTTTCACAAACCCCAAATGTTACCATACTGTAGGTACATTGTTATCTAACAATAGGTAAGGTAGTCCAAGATTAGTGCTAATCAGGGTCTGTGAAAACCGTAATTAATTTTCTCAATTAATATCACTGTGTAACAATTTTTTATTTTTTTTGGTTCCTGGGTAGTAAGTGTTATTTCCTAATTGCTTATGCCTCAAAAGTATAGAAAATGGCTATTATTCCCCACAAACTTTGCTTTTGTGACCAGGACAGTGATATTTTGAAATTTACCTATTTCCAATGAGAAAACGGGCGAATTTGTGTCTTTTCGTTCACATAAAGTCAGAAAAAAACAACACGTGAATCCAAATTAACATGTATTTATACTAAAGTAATACAAAAATGACTACAAAAGATTTAGAAGTGAGTAGTTTTTCGAGATTTACGATTATACTGTAAATCACTTTCACGAATCAGCCCCCAAATGTAGTCTCCCATCATGTTCTCGTTATACTGTCCTTGGTAGCGGCGTTCAAAGTCCAGTATATCCTGGTGGAAGCGCTCGCCTTGCTCCTCCGAGTACGCTCCCATGTTCTCCTTGAATTTATCAAGATGAGGATCAAGGATATGGACTTTGAGGGACATCCTACAGCCCATTGTGCCGTAGTTCTTCACCAGAGTCTCAACCAGCTCCACATAGTTTTCGGCCTTGTTATTGCCCAGGAAGACCCAAACCACTGCGACAAAGCTGTTCTAAGCCGCTTTCTCCTTACTAGTGAGCTTCTTGGGGAATTCATTGCACTCCAGGATCTTCTTTATCTGTGGTCCGACGAAGACACCGGCTTTGACCTTTGCCTCAGACAGCTTAGGGAAGAAGTCTTGAAGGTACTTGAAGGCTGCCGACTCCTTATCTAGAGCTCTGACAAATTGTTTCATAAGGCCCAATTTGATGTGCAGTGGTGGCATCAGCACCTTCCGGGGGTCCCAGCCGTACTCATCATACTTCAAGGCGTCCAGCAAGGTCTTGATGCTGTTGTAATCCTCTTTGAGGTGCACCGAGTGAGCCAGGGGAAGAGACGGGTACTTGTTACAATTATGGAGCAGCACGGCTTTGAGGCTCCTGGATGAGCTGTCAATGAAGGACAGTATAACGAGAACATGATGGGAGACTACATTTGGGGGCTGATTTGTGAAAGTGATTTACAGTATAATCGTAAATCTCGAAAAACTACTCACTTCTAAATCTTTTGTAGTCATTTTTGTATTACTTTAGTATAAATACATGTTAATTTGGATTCATATGTTGTTTTTTCCTGACTTTATGTGAACGAAAAGACACAAATTTGCCCGTTTTCTCATTGGAAATAGGTAAATTTCAAAATATCACTGTCCTGGTCACAAAAGCAAAGTTTGTGGGGAATAATAGCCATTTTCTATACTTTTGAGACATAAGCAATTAGGAAATAACACTTACTAGCCAGGAACAAAAATTGTGTTACATAGTGTATCCACTGTTAAGAACCCCAAAATTCAAAATAAAAATACAGAAACCTATACTTTTCAGTTTTGTATAAAAGAAAAGGCCTCTCCCCGAATAAGCTTTCTTCCTTTTCTGTTCTGCTCAAGATGTTTCAGGTGTTGGCAGCTATCACCCAGAAGCTTCCTAACTGTTTTCATTTGTGTTATTTCCTCCTTTCTTTTATTTTATAAAGTTTTTTCACAGCATTGATGAAAGACTCTCAGCGTGTGTAATCACCAGCTCTAAATCACAAGATGCCATGTTTTCATGCCTAATAACACGAAATGCTGATTTTGAATCTGTTTTATTTTTTACAATTGTTCCGTGGCTACCCGCTAATCAAGTTGAAAGAGTATTTCTCCCACACTCTTTGCTGTGTCAGGCCCGCGAACAAAGCGATATTAATGCATTTAAGCTGTTTATGTAGATTCTTTTGTGGTTTAAACATTTAGAATTATTTGGCACTGACATTCTAGGTGCAACATCTACACTCTCAGTGAAATTATAAGTGTAGTTGCTGCTAATAGGCTCCAATAGGGATGTGACTTATAATATTGAAAGTATAGTATCTGATCCCCAATAACCTTTTCCCTTTAGATCTGTCTTCTTATGCCTGTCAAAGTTCTACAGCTATACCTATATCAATATCAAATTAAGGCAATGAAGAAAAGAAAAATAACACCATACAAATAAAAACTAGACTTTAAAAAAATTTAAAAAAACAAAAAAACAATTGGGACACGATTGGACAATTGGAAGACACTTGTTGAGTTGCGATTGTGATGATCTCTTTCTGTAGAAAAATGCTTAATTTACAATCTGTGTTCTTCCTGAAGGCAGTGACAAATCACAAGGCCATAAATTTCACGACGGGCAGCTTAGAGACACAGATGCAGCAGTGAGAATGATTGCTGATGATTCCGTCTAACTACTTGACCTTTTGAACTGTTTTGCAGATATATGACCAGGAAGGGACATTACAGCACTTTATCGATGGGAGCGAACCCAGCAAGTCTAGCTGGATGAGGTACATCCGCTGTGCAAGGCACTGTGGGGAACAGAACATGATGGTGGTTCAATACAGGTAGGGTATTGTTTTTGGATGGCCTACTTCGCCCACTAGTGGTTCACAGCATGTCAAAAGCTGAACAGCACTGCACAGAGAATCCTTTGTGAAGAGGAAGTCCCATTAAGATCATGTGGGTGAAAACTCAAACTTAGTCCAAGTACAAACTCAAGAAATCTCTCACTCAAGAAATATCTCAAGCCAAGCACAATGATCAGAGACAGCATGAGATAATTTAGTCACACAGTACCTCCACCATGGTCAGTCTACAATGTAATTGTTTCTGTCATTGATAATTATACAAGAATAACACATTTGAAAACCTCAATGTGTATACAAATAGGTCATTCAAGCTCATAGACCAGCAAGGGGTTACTTGTCCTCTTAAGTAAATGATTTGCATCATAAGAACATAAGAACATAAGAAAGTTTACAAACGAGAGGAGGCCATTCAGCCCATCTTGCTCGTTTGGTTGTTAGTAGCTTATTGATCCCAGAATCTGATCAAGCAGTTTCTTGAAGGATCCCAGGGTGTCAGCTTCAACAACATTACTGGGGAGTTGGTTCCAGACCCTCACAATTCTCTGTGTAAAAAAGTGCCTCCTATTTTCTGTTCTGAATGCCCCTTTATTGTAGCTCCATTTGTGACCCCTGGTCTTTGTTTCTTTTTTCAGGTCAAAAAAGTCCCCTGGGTCGACATTGTCTATACTTTTTAGGATTTTGAATGCTTGAATCAGATCGCCGCGTAGTCTTCTTTGTTCAAGACTGAATAGATTAAATTCTTTTAGCCTGTCTGCATACAACATGCCTTTTAAATCCAGGATAATTCTGGTCGCTCTTCTTTGCACTCTTTCAAGAGCAGCAATATCCTTTGCCATGCGTCTGCCCAGTTCTGAATGCTGTCTAGATCATTTTGAATTACCTTTGCTGCTGCAACAGTGTTTGCCACTCCTCCTATTTTTGTGTCGTCTGCAAATTTAACAAGTTTGCTTACTATACCAGAATCTAAATCATTAATGTAGATTAGGAATAGCAGAGGACCTAATACTGATCCCTGTGGTACACCACTGGTTACGTCACTCCATTTTGAGGTTTCTCCTCTAATCAGTACTTTCTGTTTTCTACATGTTAACCACTCCCTAATCCATGTGCATGCATTTCTTTGAATCCCTACTGCATTCAGTTTGAGAATTAATCTTTTATGCGGGACTTTGAAATAAAAATCAATCAATTAAAAGTGTGATTCCTATTAAACACCCCTTCATTAAAAATAAGGGTAAGAGAAAACACAGCAAACCCACCCCAGGTGTTGCCCTGTCAGCAACTGCTGGTTAGCTGGTGACCAGCAAAGAGTTGAGAAAAGTATTTACTGGCCAGGTATATAAAATCTCAGACAAGGTTTACAGCAATTGCATTACTTAGGAGAGTGGACAGCAAACAGCTGTCTTTTTATACAGGAGAGACATTTTAATGGACCTTTTTTTCTCAGACCAGTTTACAGTAAGTACCTCCTGAACCTGCCGCTAGTCTTCTGAACCTGCACAGCCCCAGCTGTGACCAGCATACACCAGTGCTAGTCATTGCTGGTTGTTCCATCAGATTTCCATTTTACTGCATCCATTGTCTGTAAATATGGTTTGATTTTTTTTCTGTGGTATAATATTGTTGACACGATTTTGCATAAATGGAAGTATATAACAGCAACCATAAGGCAGGGACTATAATACATTGTCATTATTCATAAGATCCCTTCAATAACGACCTTCTTTTCTGTTTAATGTGGCAGATATGTTTTCAATACTAAAAGAACTTTATTAAAAAGCAACATAGATGTGATCTCCAAAAGGGAAATTCCAAAACCTCTATCCAATTTTTTGAGCGCCCATATATAAGCAAACACAAAATGTGGACATTAACGTGCCAGAGACATCTACACTGTGCATAGATGTCCTCCTCACTTGGAGTCAGCTGGTTTGAATTCCATATGTTATGATTTGCAGTATCTAAATGGAATTCTCTTCAAAGAACTTTATGATTGATTGACCCTTAGCTGAACGTTTTGTTTTTATTTTGGGGCTGACAATAATGTTCATTGGCATGTGCTCTGCTTCAACTGTGTTGGGACGCCATGCAGTTATCTTTATGAGTCATCCAACCACAATACTAAATACATGTCAGCGAGGGAAATATAATCTGAAATGCAAAAAAAAAACGCTTTGATGTACTTCAGCACACAGAGATTTGTGCGAGTTTTGGAACCGACTGCCTGCTTGTAAGGAACGGTGTACTCTTACACTTATTTCACCCTTTTTCAAAGCCGCTGAGACCACCCATTGCTTAAAAACAGCCCTGCTCTTTCAGCAGCAAGCCGAGTCATTTAGTCTTAGTACATTTATTTGTGTGCAGCAGTGTTTATGTTAAGTGAAGCCAAACTGAGAGATGAAATGTTACAAGGATAGTGTACAAAGTATACCCGTTTTTTTCCCAGGTTGCAAGACGTGTGTGATTTATAGGCCTGACATTGTTTGATTTTTATGTCGTGGTGGAAAGAATTAATAAAATTCACAGGCTTCAGCAATTCTTGTGAGAACAAAGCAGAGTTTTTGTCAGATATTCATAGAATTTTTACATTTATTTATTTTATTTTATTTTATTTTAAAGCCAGCAGAAGCAAATACAAAAAGCATTCTGCTTAGCTAGCAGTGTCTGGGCGATACAACATGGTAGCTTGTGTAAAAAACAAGAAGATAAATGAAATTTTTGCAGCTGTAAGTAAAATATTGAGATTCTGCAGTTTTGTATTGATCTTTATGATCCTGTTGCCAGGGGCCACTTTGCGGTGACAAAATATGTTGACAAGTGCATATCTCACTGCCATGAAAAATGTTTCCAAGGATTCTCCTTATGTCTGCAGTGTTAAATAAAAAACAAATTGCATTGGTGCTGGCCATTTTTCTTGGTAAAACTTCAGTTTAAGGCCTGCAGCTTGTCTTCTTGACCTGCAGTCTGAACTCAAGAGAAATCTTATGTGGTTCTTCACTGTAATTATGCCACATTTATTTTGTTTTCTGTAGACCAAGGAAAATATTTATAGTTTTTTCCAGTTATATCATTTTGTCATTTGTGAGATTTGCAACAGTTAGTTTGCTCACTGTTTCCCAGTCTTACCTAATACCAAGTAGCAGGATAAATAATATTGAATTAATCCTAGTGTCATCATAATATATAACATCTACAGTACATATACACAGTACGTAAATCTCATTGTGATAAGGGCTTCTGTGAGCCTTTCACCAGAAAACAACTCTGCTCAGTGTATTGTACAGCTAGGGGAGGTGATAGGGTGCTGTTAGAGCTGCAGTAGGGCTTGGTGCTCAGGTGTCAGGAAAACATTACAAATAATTAAAATGTTCACTCTACTATACAATATTGCAATTTCCAATTGTAATCAAATTAGTATTGCTTTACTCCACTGTAACACTACACCACCCCTCATACAGTTTTAAAAAGGACATTTTTTACTGTAACAATAATCATCCCATTACTTACTCATGTGAAAAGGACTGAGGCTGCTAACAATTAGCTTTCTTAAACACAGTGGGGTTCTGGAACAGCAAAGCACACACACATAAGGTCGACACATCTGAGTACTACAATCCCAAATGCATGCTGGTCATTTTTTATGCTATGTATTTATTGTACTTAAATAAGCTGATACTTCAGGAACAGAAAATGAAGTAAGATATGACCATAAAGATATCAAAGCCATACCCGTTAACTCTGTTTTTCTCTGTGCAGATCATGTATATTCTACAGAGCGTGCATGGACATCCCCCGTGGGACAGAGTTGCTGGTATGGTACAATGACAGCTACACATCCTTCTTTGGAATCCCGCTGCAGTGTATCGCACAAGATGAAAACTGTAAGAACTTATCTACTGTACGCTCTTTCTCTCTACCTGTATGTGCTTCCAACCTCAGGCTCCTGTGTTAAGAACGGGTACCGTTAACTTTGGAATTGGAACTTGTTGAATCCAATTCTTTCTAATGTATCTTAATCTCAAAACTGTTTTGAAATAATATTATGAATGCCCTGATGCTCTGAAAGAATTCTATTCTATACAAACGCATTTTTCTATGTCAAGATAATTGTTATAATTTACTTGAAGAGTTGATACTGTTTCTTAGATTTTACTATTACCTACACAAATATTAGAAAGTTAAATATATAATTTCACAGCTAAATAAGACACTTTTGATGTCTTGATATAACAACATTAATAAACAGTATCAACTCTTCTAATCAATTTTACCCAATGAACAAAACCCCTTAATGTATAAGGGCATAAAATACAGTAGAATTTGCCATTCTAAAATCTTACTGTTTGCAGAATCTCTTTCTATTTTTGAACACAGCATATGATAATGGTATGAATATGTAATGCAGTATGTCTTCACATAAGCTATTAGGTTTTTTTTTTCTTGGACGTAGCCCAATTCAGACTTTAATATAGAGTAGTTTTGAGGAATCTTCAGATGTTTTTAAAACAGCTATCATAAAGAAAAAGAAAAATATCAACAGCTGTTTTAACTTTGTATTATATTTCAAAATTGTCCTTTGAAACTCTAATGATCCAAAATAATTGAATATGCACATATATTTGAATTTTGAATTAACAGCTCATGAGAATGAACAGTGTATCATATTTACTTAATGATTTTTGGTTTTGTTTGTGCGTGTGTGTGTGTCTTGTTCCCAAAGTGAACGTCCCTGCATCTGTAATGGAAGCAATGTCCCGTCAGGAGACACTACAGCCCTTTACCAAGACTAGCAAAGGTTCTTCCTCAGTGCTGCTTCGCTCCATGGTCTTCCCACACACCTCGTGCACTAGAAGCTTCTCACTTTTGGACAAGCCGGGCCAAGTAGAATCTGGGTTTAACCAAATGAATGGCAAAAACCAGCGGGTCCTTGCGAGTCCTACTTCAACAAGCCAACTGAGCTCTGAGTTCAGTGACTGGCATCTCTGGAAATGTGGTCAGTGCTTTAAGACTTTCACCCAGCGTATCCTCCTCCAGATGCATGTGTGCACACAGAACCCAGACAGGTAAAACAATGCAAGAGATACTACTCTCACTTGATACAATTACTCAGTAACTACTGTATTTCTATTGCTTTAGATTTTTAGTCGACTACAATCCAATAAGACCTGATGAAGTACAATAGCTTGAAATAACATAAGAACATAAGAAAGTTTACAAACGAGAGGAGGCCATTCAGCCCATCTTGCTCGTTTGGTTGTTAGTAGCTTATTGATCCCAGAATCTCATCAAGCAGCTTCTTGAAGGATCCCAGGGTGTCAGCTTCAACAACATTACAAACATTATCATACACTGACACAACTTTTAGTTTTTAAATAAATAAGCTAAGGGGAACTATAGCCTAGACAAAGAGAAGTACATAGTTCTTTTAAAACCCAAGTATCAAATGGTTAATTGTTTTCTAATGGTCTAATTTGATTGAAACTCATTCACATGAATATTTAGTGTTTCATCTCAAGAAAATGTTGAAGAGTTGTATGGTAAGACATAATTGGTTTGCTGATATTTTTAACACAGTAGTAAAATTGTTAACAAAGTATAATAAAGATTTTAAGGTTGCATGTTTCTCACCAGCAATGATAAAGTAGGCCTGGTCGATTACTGTTCCTGCTCAAGAACAGTATTAGAAACATAGTGAAATAGATGTTTGCCATTGATGTAACATTTGCATGTGTAATTTGGCTGATTGCATTGTATTGGCAATGTTTGTGGCCATTTTGCTTCGAACAGTGATATGTTAAATTGGTGTTACGGTCAATGGTGTTATGTCTTTGTCAATGGTGATTGCTAGAGTAATAGAATAGCAACTGGTGATTAATGGCAGCAATAGTCTTAATTATTTATCACCATCATATACCCTTACTGCAGGTGTTGTTTGTAGTAGAATATGCGAGAAAGAGTGCTGTGCATGCAATGCAATGGGGAAAGGTGTTAAAACAATATTGACCAAAAGGCGATTTTAAAAAATCAGTAATAAGTTCAAATTAATTGATCCTCGTGAAGGGTTTTATAACAATTTGCTATGTTTTTATATTTTTAAAGCACCCTAATTAACTTACTTAATTTTTGCTTTAAAATACATACTGATTACATTTACCATCAAATTACATTTTAATTATGTCGATGCTGTCTTTAATGGCTTTTACCAAGTATCAAATAACAAAAAACAATTGCAGTTATTTAATGATAAAGCTAAAATACCTAAATCGCTTATCGCTTATGAAGTCCTGCCTTAAACAATCTATATTATCAATGATGTTTGCTCCTGTCATACTCATTTCAGGGTTCACATGCAGTGTGCAGCGTCTCTGAACTTAATTAAGTACTGAGAGGTAATGAATTGAAATTTTTTGCTTAGCACTATTTTTCTTCAGAGCATACAAACCTATAAATCCACTGTTGCTGTCAAAAGGAAATACCTACCCGAACTGTGATGTGGAGGAAAACAGATGCCACTTATTCAATAAACTAATATCCATATAGAAGAAAAATGTTGCCTGGATACCTCAGAGTCGAAGTCGGTTTGAACGTTTGTCAATATCAAACTTTATAGTCCTGAAGTGAGGATAAAATTTAGCTGAACAAGGGAATCAAGTTCTGTGAATATTCGGAAGCATAGACTGTATACACAGTAAATATAACTATATCTAATTCCGTGTCAGTACATTTTACATACATTTATACGTATATACCAACATAAATACATACGTACATACTGTACATACATGCCTACAGTACATCCATACAGACATATGTTCTGATTTTAGAAGTAAAAAGGAAAACGTAAATTATCTTGGTTGTCTTGTTTACCAGTTTTGACTTAATCAATAACTTGGACGATTTTATTTTTATTTGATGCTTATTAATTACTAGCATCCACATGGAATTATTTAAACACAGGGTCGACTACAGTAAGTAGAAGAAGATCAGTAGTAGTTGAACAGTGTTTGCAGGTATGTAGTGTACTAATTCAATTGAGTACAGTCAGAACAGAAATGATCACTTTCTTGAAGGACACAAACATCAGGAGAGGGGTGAAAATAGTACCAATAATAAAGGGTAGGTGAATGTTAATACCAAACACATCTTTAGGACATAGCATGTGCTAGTAGTTAGTTAACCCTCAGTTGTAGCTGCTGGTGGTTTAATGTTGGTTTAATGGCAACTGCTGTCACTTATAAGGAGGCTGACTGTCCTTCGTAGGTTTTTCAGGGAGAAACAGTTACATGAACACCCACTACCTACTGTAGCAGCTCAGCATTCAGGTCTATAATACTGCACAGCTGTTGAGACCGGTCATCCCATCCCATGTCACAAACTAACACATATTGCTCATCTCCCAGATCAATGGCAGCTCCAGTGCTGAAGTAGTTTTCCTATTGGGGGTCTGCAGCTATGGCCAAAAGTTTTGCATCACCCTATAGAATTAACTACTTTTGCTTAATAAAGTCGAATAATGTTACAATGTTATGTTAACATATTGAGTTACATACCGCTTTGTAGTTTTCCATATATTTAAAAAATTGACAAAAATTGGAAAATGTGATATTTTTAAATCTAACATGGAATACTGTACTACTATTATGGCTTCCGGTAGACATTTGCAATATCATTTTATAGTTTCTTTAATTACATGATGTTAAATAAAACTAGGCGATGTGAAACTTTTGGCCATAGCTGTACTGTACACCACTCGTTTTCAGTTTTCCCCGATATGTTTTGATGAATATCTGCTTGAGTTGCAGGTCAGGAGGTGCATGTTCAGGCTTTGTTTCTTTTTGTTCTTAGGGAGAACAAGCCTGGAATCACCTGTCTGAGGAGTTCAGATTGGAAACAAATGGTGGTGTATACTCCAGATGGAAATCTACTTCAGTAATGACATATTTCAATACTATAGTCACTGAATGGCATGTACAGTATATGGGTCCTTCTACGATAAAAAGATTCTGCTGCCCTTGTTGTAGCGGTAACACATTAGTTTAAAGGGTACCTGTAGTGGTAGTGAATATAAAATCATTTCAATAGAAAATATGTGGCTAAAAACTTCTGACACAATTTATAGCCCTTGCTCGGCCAATTTATATAGCACACAGGATATGACGTTAGGTCGCTGATTTCCCTATTTCCCAACACTGCTACTTTATAGCTGCAGCTATTAAAATGATTTGCGACGGCATTTATCCGATTATTATGGATGAAGAAAGTAAAATAGAAGGGTACTTATATGAATCGTTGAGGTCGGGCTACCCCAGTTTAACTTTGTCAGGCAGCGATAGTGAATATTCAGACGAGGATAACGAACAGGAGTCTGCAACCAGCCTAATCCGAGAAAACTGAACCCAAAAAGGCCCCAAATACTTGGTGCAGTTGTAGTAAATGTGTTGCAATAACTTTTGTCTATGTGTCAATTCTTTTTATACAAAACCTTCATACCATGCACATTTAATGTAATGTATCCCGTAAACCCATGCACACAACTTTTGGCCTATCAGGGAAATCAACAACTTGACGTCATGTTACTGCCTGAAAGGCTCCAATGTGTCAGCTCCCTCAAGTGTTACTTGACCCTGAAAGTGGACAAAGAAATTGAAAACATCAAATCGACCAAATCGGTGCAGTAAGAAGCATTTATTGGATATGAGGAGCACAAAGAGAGCTTTGTTATTTTTGGCTGCAGTTACCCTTTAAGGATCAGTTTTATATATATATAAAACAATAGTACATCTATAATTGTGTTATAAAGGATGTTATAAACAATAGTATCGATTTTGTATATTACTACTACTACGACTACTACGACTACGACTACTATGACTACTACTACTAATAATAATAATAATAATAATAATAATAATAATAATAATTATCAACCTTTTATAACTACTTAACAGTTGCTGTATAAATGAATAATTTAACTAAAGTGTGACCATTGTATCCAGGACACAATGTAGTGTAAAACTGCATTGTCGCTTGTTGTATAAGGATCATCACTTTTAGGACTTTAAATTAAGTCTCACAAGGACTAGATGGTTGATTTTTATCATACATGGCCATCCTCTTTAAAATATTGCTGGGTGCAATAGAAGCAACCACATTTGCTTACATTGGACTATAGACTGGCCCATATGAATTGTATTTATTTTCTGTTCAATCTTTATAAATGTGGGAGGTAAAGTAGATTTTTGATAAACCTAACACACCTGAGTTTAGGATGACCTGCTTACAGTATTTCACTTTGTATAAAAGCTTTGTGAATGGCCAACAGTGTATTGATATACTGCTATGGCCAAAAGTTTTGCATCACCCTGTAGAATGAACTAATTTTGCTTCATAGTCAAATGAAACCTGCTGAATAATGTTATGTTAACAGTTTGAAATCTAACATGAAATACTAAACTACTATTATGGCTTCCGGCAGACTTTTGCAATATCATTTTGTAGTTTCCCGCTCCAGGAACCGACTACACTATGCAAATCCCCCTAAACTGACCACCTTCTGGGCTCCCGGAGTCCCGCTATCCTCACGGCGACTCCGGCCTCTTTAAACTGCCTTTTCAAACGGTCTCGGCTGGGCAATGCCTTCACGAGCACCGTCTTGCAGTGGAAGGGTTTCATGTAGTAGTTCTCTCCATGGAGCGGACGCTCTCCTCCTCGATGTCAACACAGCAAGCTTTCGATCAGCAACTGTCTGTATGGCTATGGCCTTGCAGTAGCCTCGAGCTGTGACACACACTTTTTGAGCTGCGCGCAGGCTCCCCGGGCACGCCACCCAGCCAATCATGACCTTCTGATCAACTCAGCACCTGTCGAGCCTCCCTGCTCAATTAGTTGCTTAGCAACACGTCTCCTGTTGTGCTTCCCAGCTGCTTCCATAAAGGCACACATGCACTCAAGAGCCAGCGACAGGGTACTCTATATATATATATATATATATATATATATATATATATATATATATATATATATATATATATATATATATTTTAAATGATGTCTCAATCTTAAAATTTCAGGTGATGCAAAACTTTTGGCCATAGCTGTATATACATTTTACAGATTGTATAGGTTGTGTGTAACACATCATTTGTGCAATTTAGTGCTACATTAAGTTGTGTCCTAAGAAAGATATTTCAAGGTTTTCAGTGGTAAATTCAGTACTTTTTTCATGGCGAAAGCAGATTACTGTGGTCAGTGTATTGTCAATGAAATTGTTTATGAAAGGGCACAGGACAATATCAGTGACAATGCCCATCATTCCATGTGCATAAAGCAAGTTAGTCATTATACTGCCCTATCAAAAGGCTAAAGTTGAAAAGGCTTTATTGAGTGGCCTATTAAGATGATATCTATATAAAAAGTGAACAAGTGAAATAATAGCCATTAAAACTTAATGGTCCCTTTGATCATTATGGGAATGGATTTTCACTGTACAGTATGTACCTAAATGTATATGTATTTGGGCCAAATTGATTCTTCACTGTTTACTTGACTCTACCATGAGATCACAACTTGATCACATGAAGATAACAGCATGCTCCCCATAGACTATTCTGGGTTTCCTTTTGTTTTAACTGAGTTACAGGGTTTAGTTTTTATTGATCACATAATAAAATGATGCTTTCAACCACAGCTGGTTAGCCATTTTCAATAATTACCTAAAGCAGTTTCTAAGCCCCTCTAATTCAGATCAGTGGTAACATTTTTTGTCCCCATTAAATAGAACAGGAATAAAGCAAGGAAAATGATACTTTAATTCTCAAGAATGAATAATTATAAAACCATTGTAAATGTTAACATTATGAACTGTAGCGTTAAATTAATTAATATTTTGTTTTAATTCAAAACATAGGGTGTTATAAAGGATATTTATGGGCCAGTATTGTCTAAATGGAAACAATTCTGATATTTGGGTATCATAAGAATATATCATTAATTAGTTGGCCATAAATGCATATACAGTGTTTGGTTTTTTTTGTCATAGCTTTAAAATAAAATAACAGTAATGTTGTTAGGGTTTAGAATTCTAGAAAATTGGATTAACAATGCAAATCATTAAGAGTAAGGCGTGTTTTCTTCTTCACCCTGTAGACTTTATAATCTAAGGATGCAATGTAATGTTGCTTATGGGATTTTCTGATAAAGATCTAAAGTGCCCCCTTGACATCATGCTGGAGGTATTTGAAGACATTATCTGTGCAATTTACAAAGGCGCATTGATGAAAATGGTGTTGTATTAAACAATACCCACCCATTAATCATGTAAAAAAAAAAATCTGCGATCAATGCCCAGGGCTCTCAAGCATTATGCAATAATAGTGTTTGTAATCACTGAAGCAAAAAGCCACAATTAAAAATGTATTTGACAAATGAGGAGCCATAGTCTCTATATTACACAATTGTGTTGTTAAACATACTTTATCACTTTCATCTTGTTTTTATTTCCCTTTGGGTCATTTTTCTTCACTTGCACTCGTTTAACCATGGCTGACCTTGAAGTACTGAAGTGAAATTATCTAAAAGTCGCTAGTAGCTAAACTGAGTTCTATAAAGGTTGATTTCACCCCAGTTTGTTTTATTTTATTTTTAACAAAGGTATTATTTGTGTGACGGCATGTTCTGTAGTTCTATATTATCCAAATTGTAGACTGTACACAACAGCAAACAATCAGGGCTGTTATATTACACAATATCAAGGACTGGGTTGTACTCACAGTTCTGTTGGGTGAAGAATCAAATGTAATATTTAAACCTTTCACATATGTTTGCTGGTTTAATTTCTTTTCCCAGTGCCTGCTCTAATTTGAGAAATTGTATGTTTCAACTATGTTGCACACAACTGAGTTTGGTTGAAATGGTTGAACTATGGGAATCTTGAATGTAAAGCATTATGAGGCTGACATTGCCATGACGGGGTTCCAAAAGCAAGATCATACTGATATTTACACTGTACCTGAGTGCAGAGTGTGAATGTGTCATGGATACTGAAGTGTCTACTTTTTTCATAGTTTCACCTTTAAAAGCATACCGTATGAAAGCAGGCGTGTTGTCATTAGTGTAACACCTGCTTTCCTGTATTGCTGTCTAGGCCTTACCAGTGCGGCCACTGCTCCCAGTCCTTTTCCCAGCCTTCGGAACTCCGAAATCATGTTGTCACCCATTCGAGCGACAGGCCTTTCAAATGTGGCTACTGCGGCCGCGCCTTTGCCGGAGCGACAACCCTCAACAACCACATCCGTACACACACCGGGGAGAAGCCATTCAAGTAAGTAACAGTGAGTACCACAACTTATTAGCACACATACTTTTCAACCCCTTTCTGTCTCACAGCATCTGTTTTAGCACTAGCTTTGCAATGATATTGACTACTAGTATAGCATTTATTATTGTGGACTCGGGATCCATTTAATGAGGGGCTGTATTTTATATTTCTTCATATTTCTTTTAAGGGAGCCCTTAACTCATATATCAAAACTTTAATGACTTTAATGGGCATAAAGCTAAACATGTATTCAGTAAATCTTAACTTGAATGCTGTGCTTTTCAATATGCTTGTCTCTGCCCAATCATGATTCCTGTAATTTTCTGATTGAACAGTAATGTGACTCATAGGTAACATAGAAAATTGAAGGGAGTGATGAATAGCACTACATTTGCTGTAAGATGTTCTTAGCTAAATGTCTTAATGTTCTTTAATGTCGGCAGATCGGGGGAGCGCGACTGGAAGTGGGTTAAAATACAAATCTTTTAGGAGCTTTCATAATTACAGTAGATTAGAACTCCTTTATTCATCACTTGAGAACAGGAGGTACTGTATGAAAATGTATAAGAGGGGGTATTTCACTCTCTGCAGTGTTTGTCTGCTTTAGTGATAGGAATCACCGTTTCCCTGCCCCCACATTAAATTGGAACTGAACCTGTCCCAAGCTGAAGCAGACTGCTGAAAAACAAGTAGATACTGAATTCTGCAGCTGCGGGTGAACCCCAGAGCTGAATCAATTCTATATCTCTACCAGTAAGATAAAATGAGCTTAAAATATTTAATGTTAATTTTTAGTGCTTGTGAGTAAAGTGCTCATAAATGTGAGGGATTTTGCACTAGTTCTAGTTAGGCACTGTGCTTAGACTCCGAGAGCCTCCAGCAACAGCTCTGTAAGTGCAGTGACCAGCCCTGACATTCACTAATGTTCAGTTGGCGCTAAACTGAGACCAGTAATCTCACTTCACTTGTTACACAAGCCAGATTCTAACCTAGAGGTGAAACAGCCTGAAATTCTTCAGTAATGAGCTCCACACTGGACAGTCCGGATAGGTTCTTGCTGAAGGGATTTTCCAGTGTTTGATCTTTTATAGATTATATTAAGTGAGACTGCGTAGGCCGGTGAAAGAAAACATATTTCCAAATCAAGAAATGATACCTGGCAGAGAAATCCCCACATTGTCATTTGACCTGAGCCACAGTAAAAAGGCCTTTTAGCAAGTAGACTGAAACATGGCAAGCAATTTTGAAAGATTGATTTTATCTCGGTTACACTATAAATAGATTTTTGTAATTAATTGAAGAGGTTTAAGGGTCAAAATGGAAAATAGATTTATTTTAATCCAAAGGTGTTACTTATGTGAAACCTTGTTGACTCCACTTAATTTTTTTACACCTTACGTCTGCCATGTTTTCGATAAAGCTGCCATGCAACCCTAATTGAAGCTATTAAGTTGCCTAATGCAATTATATATATTAAATCTAGAAACAACGTTTTTTTCCAATGTGTTTGCAGTGTTATAATTACGTTAGCACAGGCCCAATTAGGTAACTCAAATCATATCAAATTAGTTCTTTACAGGTACTTGTTTTGTTTGTTTAAGTCAAACAATGCGTTACACAAGTAAAGAGCTCGACTAAGCACCCAAGAGTCTGTAAATAAGCACAACAAAATCTAAATATTAATGACTGACCCATTTTTTTATTAGGGACATCTTAAGTGGGTCAACAAGTTTAAAAATGAGCTGCAGGTGTAATGCACATTTTTACTCGGTATGTACAGTACTTGAACGCACACTGATGAAAGCAAAGCATCTGATCTAAAGTTCAGAGTTTTACTTTAAGGCTAGTTCTGTACCACTGTTAAATTGGTAATAATAAATTTGAAATCTTCATTACTAGTGCACATTTTATGTTTGAAACAAAAAAGGGAATGAAGTTAACGCCGAGTGGTAACCATAAAAGCCTGGAGAACATTTTGAGGCAGTGCATTTAAAGAGCATGTAAGGCAAGGCAGTTTTAGGAAATTGCCAATGCATTGTTATACCTAACCTTAAAACCAGTGGCAGCTGGTTACTGAAGAAAATGGGGAAGCAGAAAAAAGGCAGAGGAGGGGTCCCCTTAAGCCCCCAGCAGCAGTAGAATCTCATAATCTGACAGACATCACTTTTCATATCTTCTAAACGTTTTACCCAAATTCGGCTTGTGAACACATGTTCTGCACTAGCCAGCAGAGAAAAGAAAACAGTAGCCCATCATAGTTTATTTTAATTAACGTAACTGTTACACTACCAGCGTATGTTTAAAAATGCACTGTATGCAACATTAATATGCAATATCACTTTAACACACTTTGCATAAAATATTTTCAAAACACATTTGTTAAGGCAGGAGAAAGGCAGACAAAAATCAAGCACATCCTATCGACTTAATTTGCTAAACTTAAATAAATAGCCAACACAATAATGATGTACCGTTCTGTATATATGAAACGTCCTTCTAAACCGTGCTTCATTCCTTCCACGCTCAGTATTAGCATCCAACGTCATCAGGTGATTGGCTAAAAGGGGAGGGGAGGCATGCCACCCTTGGCTGTTTTGTAGATGGCTTTACTCAGCGTTCCATTTAAGCCAGCTGAAGAAATGGAAGAATATGATTGGCTAATAGTGCTAATCATAACTACAGAGGAGGCAAGCACGCGTCTGCCTCCTCTGAACGGACAGTGATGACTGAGCGGAGAATTTGGATCGGACGGCTGCCTCCGCTTTAAAGCTATGTATTTATTGTTATATTACATAAAGAAATAAAGAAATGCATACAGCTTGTTTATTAAAAACTGCTTTAAACACACAATCATGAGATACACAGAAATACTAAAAAAGAAACTTCATAAAATAGAAGAAAAGTTTTATTAAACACATTCAAAACATTTGTCAATTTTTTAATAATATATTAAATATAGATTTTTCTGACTGTTTAATTTCTTTATAATGCCCCGCTATTGTGTAAAATGATGAACTTTTTCTCATATTGTTTTTAATGAATGTTACAAAATATTGTATCATTGCCTAGTAGTGTACTCATGCTCCATAATCAAACTGACCTGTAACCTACAACTGGTGTATGCTCAGCCATTAAAATCATTAATAAGCATTAATAAACATTAATAAACAGTATTGATTCCAATGCTTTAATGTTTAGAAGAAAAACACTGTCACTGGCAAGTTTAGCTGGTGATAGGAGGTAGTTTATTTGGAGCATACTAATCCAGTAACTAATCAGTTTTCTAATAAGCAATCAGCTATACACAAATGTGTCATCAGCATTTCAGAAGCTCCAGAGAGACGATGATCCACACAAAGACATTAATGAATACACCAAAAATCTATAGCTGATCAATACCCCTGAGTTATTTTCATTGAACTGATAGGTTTGATACATTAAAGCTGACATGTTGCATTTGTCAAGATCATAGACCAGTTTACAACAGCGAAACAGTCCGCTTAAATGGTTTAAAGAGGAGTTTTTAAAGACACATGATACTTGCATTTATCACACTGGGTGATAGCTGACTTGGAATGTATAATTTAAGCAATAAATAATGTGCATACAAAACTGATATTTTAAGGGAGAGAATGTAAAATGAGAATCCTTCCTTATCTCCCTGGAGCTGTATTTGATTATGATATACTACATTGTTTCTGCCATTAAGTAAAATTCAGAAGAGATTAAAGTGAAATGTAAAACATACTTTTACTCTAAACTACCTTGTAAGGTTTTTTAAAAGTACAGCAATTGTATCTCTACAGCTATGGCCAAAAGTGTTGCATCACCTAGAATTCCATGATTGAGACATCAAATGTGTGTATATATATATATATATATATATATATATATATATATATATATATATATATATATATATATATATATATATATATATATATATATATTTTAACATAATTTAGATTTTTTATTTATCATGTAATCAAAAAAAAAAAATCTACATCATGAGTCTACTGGAAGCCGTAATAGTAGTATTTCCTGTTAGATTTTGAAATGTCACATTTTTCATTTTTTGTCAGTTTTTCATTAAGTATATGAAACTACAAACCGGTATGTAATTAAATGTCAACGTAACATTATTCTGCAGGTTTCATTCTACTTTATGAAGTAAAATGTGTTAATTCTATAGGGTGATGCTAAACTTTTGGCCATAGCTGTATATTTTTGTACCTAGGATATCTTGGTGAATTCAAATAGTTTGGAAAATATCCACATCCTCTTACAAAACAATAATACGTACCAATAGATCAGTGGTGGAAAATAGCTGGGATAATCACTGTACTGATTTAGTTCTGAATTGTACAGCCCTGACACAAGCCCTCAAAATTCAGCTATAGAGTTATCTTCCTGGAGCCAGGTCTGAGGGTGAATTAGCAGTAACTAAAATTCATTTTGTCATCCTTTCTCCTCTGGGCTATAGAGCAGAAAACAGCAGAAGGGATGCTCTGTTTGATAGCTCACTACTGAAAATCTCTTTGTTCTTTATCTATTTGAAGTGACAGTGATCCTGGCAGTAACTAGACAGGCCTCTCTGGAGAAATCACCTTCCCCTCACGTTATTGACAGAGCCCTCTGTTCTGAATCAGGCAGGCATTGTCCCATCGCAGGCATCAAGGTCTGAGGAGTAGCCACCAATTAGACCTCTTCAGCCTTGTAAAATTTCCTAGCACTTTTAAGTGTCGGTTACGATTAGGCTGGAAGATGAAGCCCGTCAGATCCCTGGTCTCAATTTTCTCGCTTGCCTCTGCAGGTGCGAGAGGTGTGATCGGAGCTTCACGCAGGCCACCCAGCTGAGTCGACACCAGAGGATGCCCAACGAGTGCAAGCCAATAATGGAGAGCACAGAATCAATTGAAGTGGATTAACTGATTGACTGGCCGGAATTAAACTGCAAGGAAAGTCATGATTAAATGTCACGGACACTTAAGCAAAACCAAAGATTTCCTCTGAGCAACTTTCAGTCAGTCCCAGAAAACCAAAAGCAGTAATAAAATGAGTAAGATGTTAAGATACATTGATCCTGGCATGGATGAGAGACCTGGGGGAAAAAAGAAGAGATTATTTATTTATGACTGGGGATCACAGTACTTTCAGTGGATATGAAATCTGGGACTGCATGGATTCCCAAGTTGCTCCATCTGTAGCTTTATTTCCGAAAGCCTTTCCTACCATTGTTATTTAATACCAAAGCTAGAAGAATATTTGGGTAAGACTAGTATCTACATTATTGACTGAGAATGCACAAAGACCTTTCTTTTGGTTGCACCTTTTTTTAAGCATGATTTAAAAAGGGTTCACAAGATGGCCCTTTTTTGCTTTGTCTTGATGTGGATATCATTAAAATACATATGATGTTTGGACACTGATATGAAAGAGACATTAAACCGAACACTCAACTGTAAAATACAAAACCAAAGGATATTTAACTAACTCCCGTTGCTCTTGTATAATGTTTAGTGCACTTTTTAATAATGTTGACTTCTTTTTTTTGTTTTGTTTTTCTTGGTAAAGGTAAACAAAGTAGCTGGCCACAGGCATGTATATTATTGATGCAAAGTTCTGATTTCAATCTGTGCCAAAACATACTGAAAAAATATATTTCCTGCGGTGCAAATGAAAAGTATTTCTTCTAAGAATGAAACATGTTGACTATCAAGATGCCAAAGTACAGATTCTAAGGAACTGTTTTGCTAATATCAAAAATATACTAATTCAATTCCAAACATATTGATCCACACTCCATTTTTCCAAGAACTCATTCTAGGTAACTAAGTTGGGCCCAGCAATGATACATTAATAGAATTGAATAGGAGAAAACCTGGCTAGAAGTCAAAATGTGCTAACTCCATAATCTTAATAAAGGTGTTATATTATATTTTGTTGTGACTGCAAAGTTTCCACCCAACTATTTCAAGAATAATAAAACTGTTTGTACTGTAACTTGCAACTAAGTTATTTCTTGTCATTTTTACAATAAATTAAAATTGAAACAAACTTTGCTTGTACTTCAAAATATGACCCTTTGTCTCCTAGCCACATAGCTTCCCTTTGCCAGACCACATTCCTTATATTTAAAAACATATCAAAACTGTGCTTATTAAAGATTTATGAAATGTATTCCAGCACAATGCCAAAGCCTGTAAAACTCTGTATATGCATTTTAACTGAAGATTTTTTAAACAGTCATTTGTTTCAGTAGATGTACCTACATACAAAAATGTTGACAAATTTTGTTGGATATAATTTCTGTACAAAATCAAACATCTTCTTTAAAATTACTTAACGCCTGTGTTGCCTCATTGAGAAGAAGATGCTGAAGACTCTGAACTGCTTTGTCGTCTTTGAAACTCTTGTAAAAGGGGGTCCTCATTTGAAGTAACAGCCATTAAAGTTAACAAACACCAACAAGCCATCAAAGGCTTCTTGCAGTTCTGAGTTTTTTCAGGGCATGCGTCATCAAAAAATGTAATATGTAATAATCTAACAGTACCAAAATAAATGGATAAGGGAGAACTTGTAAAAAACGTGCTGTATTTAGTTTGTTTTAGAAAAGAACACGGGCAGTATTTGGGTTTTCTTCTAATTCCCTCTAAGGGTTTATTAAGCACTCTGGTACTCATTAAACCTCTAAAAACAAGATAATCTGCATTTCACCTTCCATTAAAAACACTTATGAATGTTATCAAAATGTGTATCCTATTAAAACTTCTATTGGAACTTGCCTCTTCCATATAGTCAGATAGTCACCCCTAGAGGCGTAGATTGCTGGGTTCAGCAAATCAAAGATTAATTATAGAAAGGGACATTCTGTGTAGACTTGGTTCATACAAGAGTGTGAAGAAAAAGCCAATATCATGAATTGCATAGATAACAAATAAGTGGTTTCAATAGGATATGTGAAGACACATGCTGTTAGACGGGTGAAATTCTCAACAAAAAATTGCAGGTACTCATACGCACAGCCGGGTATAAGCATCAAAACAATGGAGACAATTTGAGTGACAACAAATAAATACTTTTAAAACTTATACATATCGGTACACTAAACATTTATAGATACAAAATACTGTAAAGAAATAAATATTTGCAACCAAAATATTTGGCGAATCACACCCATAAAACCTATTTTGCTCCAGAAATATTGGCCACCTGTTGCAATATACTAAGTATGCATTGTTAGTGAAATTTGATATCCGTGCCAAAAATGTATGTGCTTTTGGTAACTAGTAAGCAAAACAATTGAATTCCTTTAGCCACAGTTCACGCAATTCAGACTCTACAATTTCAATAAAATCAATTAATTTGCCGTTTAGAGAGGTGAGTTGAAAAACCTGACCTGTCTTAAGTGTCCCAGAATTATGAGGCCAGTTCGAAACCCTGATTACAGTCCTCATAACAGAAAATGCTAGGATCACAACAAAACAAAACAACAATACTTAACATTTACCCTGCAAGCTGGGCCAATGTTTGGAAAACTTGAAGCACACCTGCATCTGTATCCCTGACTTGCTAAATCTGAAGCAGCACTTTGTTCATCCTGTTTTTTTAATGTTAATCCCTTCTGTCCCACACATCACTTGCCATTTTAGAAACTTTCGTGCAAATTCTGTCAAAAGGAAATCTGTGCAAGGCAAAACGCGGTGTGATAATTACTTCTACTATATATCAACTATGTAATTTATGACATGGATTTTTGTGCAGCAATGTTCGTTCCAATCTTCAGATAGTTTCTCTGCACTTAAGAAAATAACAATGACTTAATTCTGCAGTTTTCACGTTGCACTGCTAAAGTCTTCTCTCGATCAACCAATGAGCACTGACACAAAGAGAAATGGGCGGAGATTTGTGACACATGCCATAAGGAAATCTGATCAGAATGAAAGCTTGGCCAATAAACGTGCAGTGATTATACTTACGTTAATGGTGGCCAATAGCATCTAAGAGAAACAGAATCAGTATGAGGATACAGAATGCAAGCAGCACAAACTGTGCTGAATGAAAGCGCATTTGAGAAACGCTGCACTAGTGGACTGTGTGAGTGGATTAATGCATCCGCGTTGGATGAAAAGCAGATGAAATGAGTCCCAGTACTGGTGTTATTTTGTGGTACGCGTTAAAACATGGTACACCAAGTACTGCGCTTGCGCAAATTATTTTAGCTCAGAAAACAAGGAAACAATCATCTGTAAGGGGTACGATGTATTGAGTTTGGCCCTTAAAGTTATTTTTAATATCTTTTTTTCACAATTTAGCAAATTTACTGACTTTAACTGATGAGCAACAAATTAAGTGATCTAAAATTGTAAATATATGATTGTGTGGATGAACTACAGTTTGTCTTGTTTGTAGTGATTTGTGCAGCAGTCAATCACATCAATGGCAGCGTACCATTTTCCTGGCGTTAAACGGGTATGCATACCACATTCTGACGATGTACCACTTTCCGGCCCTACATCAGCATTAAAACCAATACCGGCAGAATTTCACCCTTGCTGTTAGATGATTTAAACCCAAACACTCACTTAGAAGAAGCTGTCTCTTTATGGTACTAACAATTAGTAGAAACATAGCAACATTTTGTTGGAAAGCCAGTAAATCATGTTTAGCAATTAAGAGGTTTCATTTAAGATAAGAATGCTAACAAACTTTCAGGGGAAGTTGTTTAGACAATATCAGTAGTTATTGTCAATCACAGAGAAATGTACTTCTAGAGTGTATTTGAAATTGATTTCTCAGTTACAGCCTACAGCACGAGCCTATGAGTAATATATATTAATGTCTCAACTGTGATAGTAATTTTCAAAGACAATCTGGCAGTATTATAAATAGCAGGGCGAATAGAGCTATGGATTGACTAGTTTGTAGCAGCCGGTCGATTATACAGTATGCTGACTTCTATTTAAATCCATGCTCTGTTTAAGCTGTTCATTTGATGGTCAGTTTACAAGTGTAAATAATCACTTTGCCAATGAAGAACTCATTTAAAAAAAGTCTGAAAGAATTAAACTGTCATGTTTTTTTGGAAAACACTAATCTCCACATTTCAAACTCATTCAAAATTCAAAGCAAATGGTTCAGTTAGTTTTGGAAGGAGTTGACACTGAGCTAATAGCAGAAAAATCTATTCCAGAATCACAGATGTAATAAAGATGACATCATTTCACTGAGACATAAAATAAATATGGCACAAGGCCTGGCACACCTGTTCTTTAACATAAACCATGCTCTATCAGCTCTATTTTGTTGTTTGTTATTATTATTATTTATAAATTCAATGTAATTACCAAATGAATTCATTAGCACCATGTCCTTCTGTCCTACAGTATTTATGGAAGTTTAACTGACAGTTTATTCACCTATTTACACTACAGCTAACATGTGGCTAAACACTGTAACAGAAAACTATAAAGTGTATAGTTATTATTATTATTATTATTTATTTCTTAGCAGACACCCTTATCCAGGGCAACTTACAATTGTTACAAGATATCACTTTATTTTTACATACAATTACCCATTTATACAGTTAGTTTTTACTGGAGCAATTTTAGGTAAAGTACCTTGCTCAAGGGTACAGCAGCAGTGTCCCCTACCAGGGATTGAACCCACAACCCTCCGGTCAAGAGTCCAGAGCCCTAACCACTACTCCACACTGCTATAGTGTTAAGCAAACAAACAGAATGTATCCTTCCTGATTTTTTATTATTATTATTAGGTCTAACAAGATTATATAATTTTCAGATTTTCTTTAAATGAATGCTAAATTCCATAATGTATTCATTTATGTTTTACTTGGCAATAATTAACATATTTCAGAAAGCGGGTGATTAGCCTTTAATTAAAAAGATGAACAGTATGAATGATTCAAGACAACTTTGAATATTGTACAAGGTGTCCACAAAGTCTTTACCCCCATGTTTTTTTTTTTTCTACAGTGCACTGACCAACAACTGAAACATGTGGAAGAATTATGATAATTGCATTTAGAAGTGCTTCATAGTATTCAGTGCAAGTATTTATCTGTATTTAGATGTCCAGAGGATCGGAGTGAGCACCATAAAATTCATGGCAGATAATGATCCGTCGCCATGTTTGGTGTGACATCTTCCTTAACATGGCTGGAGTGATGAAGTGAAATGCATCTCTGACAGCTTGTTTCAGCTCCTCCATGGTCTCATATTGATATTTTGCAATGTGATCTTTCACAAATCCCCAAAACATGGGGGGAACAGGACTTTGTAGACACCCTGTACATTGACTATTGTTAGGTTTAAAGATGGTGTCAAAAAATAGCTATCTTAAGTTCAGTGTGGGTGATTGATATTTGGCCTGTCTCACATTGGACTGTTGTTTCAAACAGGTTTGACGGTATGAAAGCAATGCTGCATGCAGTCTTAAATATTCACATTTTTACTTCTAGTCTAGGTGGTCCAGATATTTAAAGCCAGGTTCCCCAGGACCTGGCTTCTCTCTCTAGACAAAGAGTCCTGGCAGAGAGGTTGTGGTTTTTTTTCACCCAGAGAACCTGAACTCGGTTGGACTCACTCACCCAGACTATGATTTATTAATCAATAAACACTTGCCTTTCAAACACTGCTTTTTCTTGTCATTCTGGCCCATTTTTCACAGACGTAAAAAAATAAGAGCATATTAAACCTTTCTCCAGCTCTACTAGCTAATGTGTTCAAAGTAAGCAGGGCAGCAAATCCGTTTTAAACAGTTTAATTTAAACATCAAATATTTATTTCTGCGTATATAGAGAGTTGGTGCCATTTACTCGTTTTTATATTTGATGCAATCTTTTATATTTTTTAACATACAATAAAATCAATCTGAAACTGGTGTGACATTTTTTGTTAGTGTTTAGCTTACTAGAGTATACAGTAGCCAGTGTTATAGGTTGTAATTCCCCTGACATTCATGACATTGCGCAATTCTGAGCTGACCACCCACATTTTATTGTCAATGGAAATCTATCCTGTGCCTATGCCTCTGCTCTTTATATGATTAACTAACTGTACTGCAAACAGTCTTACTGCTTTTGAAATGAATAATTAATAATGTATGCATTTCTAAATGTTCAGGGGATGGTTTAATAACAGAAAATATGTACCACACCCTTTTGTACAAAGCTGTCCCCACATGAATGATTATTTGGCTAAATATATAAGTTACATTTTTTAGGTCAGTTTAGTCTGGGCAAAACCACATATGTAACAGAATACAAATTCTCGAAAATGTATTCCAACTTGAAGATAATATGAATACAGTATAAAAAAAGTATAATATTGTAGCGTGCTCATAGTGCAGGACACATACTATAAGACCTGCTCACGGAGACATTCCTGTATACCAATGAACCGGCCAAATAGTGATGATTAAAAATACTACCCCCCCATGACACCCAATCCCACCCTAATGGCTGACCTGCAACTCACCAATTGCATCCCCCTCTAAACCCCCATAACACCAAAACGTCCCTTCACAATTAGCCCTCATTTGCATATTAACCCTTGAGCAGCCAATCAGTGTTCACTCCAGTTTTCCCATTGACATACATGGGGTGTATGCCGTTTTGTCAAAGATTTACATTTCCCTTGTATATGTTTTGATGGTCATGGCGATGGTGATTTTAAGTGGAAATGTCTTCTTAAGGAAGACTAAATCTATTTACAATGATGCCATTGCAATACACAAACAAACACTATAATGAGGGGTGCCATCCGTAGACAATATGCATTACAAGACACACAAACAATTGAAAAGAAACCATACAGTATTATTATTATTATTTATTTCTTAGCAGACGCCCTTATCCAGGGCGACTTACAATTGTTACAAGTTATCACATTATACATTATTTCACATTATACAGATATCATATATTTTTTTTTACATACAATTACCCATTTATACAGCTGGGTTTTTACTGAAGCAATCTAGGTAAAGTACCTTGCTCAAGGGCACAACAGCAGTGTCCCCCACTGGGGATTGAACCCACAACCCTCCGGTCAAGAGTCCAGAGCCCTAACCACTACTCCACACTGCAGTAAACATCAGGTGCTCTTGTATGTATCTAATAGATGTAGCTAAAATGTAAAAACACTGCTGTGACCTCTATTCTGTCTTTTCTTTCATTAAACCTGTTTATTGACATATTAAAAAAGTATAACTATTTTTCAGTCCTGGTGAGGAAACGGGCACCATTAATTCCACTGGATGTGTGCCACAGTAATTCTGTTGGTGTTCTCTGGCAGACCTAGTAATTCCACAGATACTGCAGTGTTTCAATGAAAGTGCACTCACAATTCCTGAGACCACACATGCTCCATAAATTATATTCTTAATGCCCTTGTGCAGCACTCCCAAATTGCTAAATGTTTGATTCCACAATGACTAAATGATTTATTTCCACTGCTGCTCCTTGTGCCAGAAAGAATACACATTTAAACACAGCTAAAATCAACACAGTGAGTTTATTTGGCCTCCACATCTAGCAACAGGATCATAAATTCTTAAGTTTTTGTTTGGGTACTTTAAAAGACCCTACAGACCTGGTTGTTTTCATTATTGTGTTTTTTTTTTTTGGGGGGGGGGGGGGGGGGGGTTCAAATAAATATTTTAGTGGTATTAGATCTATCTGTAAAGTAAGCCTGCATGTTTTAACCTGTTTGGTTTCATTTTTTACAATAAAAACTGTAACTTATCAAAAGGAGATTTATTTCTGTAAGAGTTCACTTTTGCGCCATATAGTCTGTCTTAATAATTAAATTCAATTTAAATTGTGTGTTCTTTTCAGTAATGACAAAGCACCACAAATACAATTTCACCTTACTGGTGTAAGGAAGCCCTTACTGTATTTTCTCTTTCAGGCTAAGTAAAGTAACATTTCTTTTTAAATACATTGACACAGTCAAAGGCAATCTAGTGTTGCCAGTTAAGGAAAGAAAAAACAATAGGTCACAATGGGACAGAATATTTAATGTGAAAGAAACAACTCTAAAGTAGGAGGCATCTGATATACTGTACATTCTGAGTTGTATTTTTCCAGTTTTGTAACATTAACATGGTTTGGGGTTGCAATGGTATACAAAGTCATAGACACAAATGTACTGGACTCAACCCATTTACCTTAATAGCTTTTTTGGACATTACGGCAAATAAATTCAACATACAGATTTATGTACAATCTGTTCTTTGTACAAATAATTATGTTTGTGAGAGAATTATGAGTTGCTATTCAAAACTATTAAATGGTTCTGACATTAATAGTATGGTCCCTTTTCTTATTTATTATAGTTCTCTTTAGTTTAGCCATTAATGTTACACAATCCATCAGTTTTAATGGGCATGCTTTCAATACCACATGCATTTTTGTTTAATTAATCTGAATTAGAAATAAATGGATTATGTTTGTTTGTTTAGTCAGTAAATGTTTTTGGTTGAGTAAAGCATATTTATCTACCACGACTTGTTTACATGTTTTAAATCTGTGCTTAAAACCTGTGATTATCTTTGTTCCATTTTCATAACTCTAAACTTCATCTGCACCCAGCTGACAAAATCTAAACTGAGTGAAATTATCATAGGGGATGTTAGTGATATTAAAACTAAAGGGAGGATTATATTAAAACTCAGATAAACATGTATAGTGGATACTTAGCATTTTGTTTTTGTGAGGTTTATATCGGTAAGTGTTTATCCCCTTGTATTTTCATTTCCTTGCTCTTGTAACAAGGTGGATGCTGGATGCAACCTAGCGCACTGAAAGCAAGTGCCTTAACCACAATGCAAAAGAGCCGGGCTTGTCTGTATTCATGGCATTAGAGCAACATAACACTGCCCATTACACGCTTTGAAAATGACTCCTTAAATTCTTCTGTTATTAAGAACATAAGAACATAAGAAAGTTTACAAACGAGAGGAGGCCATTCAGCCCATCTTGCTTGTTTGGTTGTTAGTAGCTTATTGATCCCAGAATCTCATCAAGCAGCTTCTTGAAGGATCCCAGGGTGTCAGCTTCAATAATATTACTGGGGAGTTGGTTCCAGACCCTCACAATTCTCTGTGTAAAAAAGGGCCTCCTATTTTCTGTTTTGAATGCCCCTTTATCTAATCTCCATTTGTGTCCCCTGGTCCTTGTTTCTTTTTTCAAGTCAAAGAAGTCCCCTGGGACGACATTGTCTATACCTTTTAGGATTTTGAATGCTTGAATCAGATCGCCGCGTAGTCTTCTTTGTTCAAGACTGAATAGATTCAATTCTTTTAGCCTGTCTGCATACAACATGCCTTTTAAAACCGGGATAATCCTGGTTGCTCTTCTCTGCACTCTTTCTAGAGCAGCAATATCCTTTTTGTAACAAGGTGACCAGAACTGAACGCAGTATTCTAGGTGAGGTCTTACTAATGCATTGTAAAGTTTTAACATTACTTCCCTTGAACAAATTCAACACTTCTCACAATATATCCGAGCATCTTGTTGGCCTTTTTTTATAGCTTCCCCACATTGTCTAGATGAAGACATTTCTGAGTCTGGACCTCATTGTTTCTGAGTTCTCGTCTGGATTTTGAATTTATTATTTCTTCTTCATTGTAGCAAGAGTGATAATGGTGGCGGTTTGTTTTTAAATGAAACTGATGAACAGAAAGCGTTATGATCTTTTGCATGTACCTACATATGTACAGTACGTGATGATTGAAAGGATATATTTTTTCTATGAATATAGTTATGAATTCAGCTAGTTATATATCATGTATATAGTATTCAGTTATGTATATATATAGGGCTTGATTCTGATGAAACGAGTGCAATTGCAGACGTAGTGTTTAAAGTCAAACGTGTCTGCCCCGTAGGGTGTGGCTTCTCCAAAAGTGTGATTCTGATCAAACTAAAAACCCAGCGCAAGTGCGTTTAGTAGTACACTGACTGCACCCAGCCAATCAATGCTGAGTAGGCTGGGAATCTGCTATCCAATCAGGGCCAAGCAACAATCTCTTTAAGAGACAGAATGTGCTCGCGTCACCGCAAGGGTGAGTTTTGAGTGTTGCCAGGTCCGCGGTTTTCCCCGAGGAGTCGCGGGTGGATAATGTAATTAGATTGGTAATTAGATTGGTGGTATAACTTTAAACGATTGAACAGTTTTCATGTTAGCAATATTGTTTGGGATACAATACCAGAATTAATATTTCAATAAAGGAATCATGTTGTTATCCGGTTGCTGGCCTGGTATGAATGTTGATTTGTCCCTTCAGAGCTTCCATACGAATTTGTTGATAGTGATGTGTGGATGAGCTTTACTGGGGCTTGTAGTTTTTATCAAATTTATACTAGGTATAATTTCTTATGAAAGCTTTTGATTGTTTTTTGATGTACAGGCCTATGTGTTAATAATAATAAGCTTGTTTTCAGTTAAAAAAAAATAATTAGGTTATTTTTGAAGTGACTTTGGGCTATAAACCCAGTAGAAATCGGGCAACCCTGGTTTTGAATGGAGAACTAAGTCTTAAGTGGGGTTCATGTCGAGCGGCATTAGCACAGACAGAGCATGAAAAACAGTGCAACTCAGAACAGCAAGTAGTAGGTCACTCGCCGAGAGAATAGTAAACCATGCTTCACGACACAGGAGATTGCTATATTAATAGAAGAGGTAGAGGCACATAGGGCAATCATTTATGATTTATAATAATTATACAAGGTACATTATGTCATGGCATTGACATCACTACATGTAAAGTGTAAAATACTTACTTACCTTTCCTGACCTGTCTACCTGTAGCAGAACCTCACTAATTTTCTAGCGGAATATGAAGTGCCGCATCACGTTCCCTCTGCGCTTGTAGGCCTAATTTTTTTTTTTTAATATAACCAGGGTTTTAATTCTCATGGAATATTTCCCGGAGCTTTTAAAAATGACACAAAAAAGGTCCGGCATTCACACAACTTCAACATGTCACCTAATTTTAAGCTATGGCTTATTTTTGGTTTGTTTGTTTGCTTTTATGATAAATAACGTTTTATTCACTAAATTGTTCTGTGGCACAATCTGTGACAAGAAGAATGTCTTTACATATGCATAAAGAGATTCACCAAACAAACAAAAACCTTATCGAGGTGCTACTACACTATACACTGTGAAAAACAGTCAGCAACACGTTTGTATTCTATGTGACACATCCCAGCATTACCAAGCTCAGAGTTTGATTATGAGCCATATCTGTTCACCGGACTGTTTTAAAAGGAAAAACTAAATACAGTTGCGTCTTGCCATGGCACACGACCTTGTTCTCTGTAATAAGGTCATTAAGTCAGAGACGGCTCAAACACTCACCCATGATCTGATGCGTCCGTTTTCAATAGCGTTTACGAGAAAGTAGAAAAATAGATTTGCAGAACGGCATCGGTAGTAATACAATAAGTTGTATATAAATGTATAACAATAAAATAATTTTGTTGAAAATATCAGTTCAACTATACTCCTATTGTACCAGGCTTCAAATCAGACTACTACTGGAACTGGTACCACGAAGAAAAAAATAATAATACTTCTACTACAACTGTACAATTACTATTAATATATGATAACAATAAAACTGTGGGATATATAGGGTTGTTCAATAACTGTGATCTATAGATTTTACAAGTCCAACCATTACTTTACAACAGAGTTGCTGGAGGTCAGGGTGGTAACCTTTTATCAAAACAAGACCTGTTTTGTAATGAGACAGCCCATCTCTAGTATGTCCAATAGGAATGCATGGGCAGGGTCATGTATTTACTTCCAGTCTTTTGGATGGTTTCCAAATCGCGTCTGGTGTGGAATGACATTCGGCGACTTTGCTCGCTCATGTCCAGTGTGGATGCAGCTTTAATCCTGATCGTGCTGTTTGTTCAGTAACTTGTTCACAGAGTGTATTCATAAAGTCAAAGCCTCCTCCGCTTGGCTTTAGAAGAGATGCGACGTGCCTGTGTTGTTACTGTGATATGCTTTGATTTCAACACGTCAATCAAAACGGAGTTGCGATAGTATTGTACAAATCTCAGTTAACGCAGGCAGGCGCATCACACAGAGCGAGGCAATCCACACACAGCCTAAGGGCAGGCGCGAACCCGGGACTTGTCACACTAAAGCATAGTGCCGATACCGCTGTACAAAAGAGCCGGCTCCTTTGCAAGGAGCGTATGTCTTCGTGTGTGATTACGTCACCTACCAGCCCTGCTGCTGCCCTCCCCTGTGCACGCTACGCTCTCCCCTGCCAGCCTCAAGTCCGCCCCGGACTTGCTTACCAGGCTACAGTCTGACGAGTGCGTGCCGGGTTACCTGCGTCCACTTCTGACACCAATGTAGTGATCTCGGTTAACGCAGGCAGATGCATCACACAGGGCGGAGAGGCAATCCACACACAGGCGGAAGGCGGGCGCAAACCCTGGACCTCTCACACTAAAGCATAATGCTGATACCGCTGTACAAAAGAGCCGGCCCGACCTCTGCATGTGTGTGGATTGCCTCGCCCTGTGTGATGCGCCTCCCTGCTTTAACCAAGATCACTGCAATACTGTTCTAATAATAGTGTATTTGTGTGAAGAAACCGTTGCAGAACAAGTACAACAAACCACAGCATTACCTGCAATAGCAAAACAATATATTTGGTACAGTACTGTTGCACCATTCTGCAGTATTAATGTCCAGTATCAGTTATAATATTATAATATTATTTTAATTTCACTGTAAGAAAGACCAGCATGTGCAAAATGTACCAGGGCTTGGAAAGAATATGCTTTGGGACAACTGCACTAAACAGAATTTACTGTATTGACTAATACATCAGCAGATTACTGGATGTTGTAAGCTATTATTATTATTTACAGATCTATCTTCTTGAACACACTTCTCGTATTTCTTAGCAGATGCCCTTATCCTGGGTGACTTACAATTGTTACAAGATATCACATTATTTTTACATACAATTACATTATTTTTTACATACAATTACTCATTTATACAGTTTTTACTGGAGCAATCTAGGTAAAGTACCTTGTTCAAGGGTACAGCAGCAGTGTCCCCCACCTGGGATTGAACCCACAACCCTCCGGTCAAGAGTCCAGAGCCCTAACCACTATCCAATATTTTGCCTGGAGCTTGTCCATACACTTCCATTATAAAATACAAATGTCTCTTACTTGATGATAGTCCAATTAGCTAAGTAGATTCCATTTACCAGCCTATTATATAGTGATTGTGTTTTGCTTTACTGTTATTACCTCTTCTTTGGAGTGGTGCATAATGTCTACCATATTCTGTGCAACCTTTAGATGCACAGTTTTCATAGGCTCGTATTCTATTCATTTGATTGAGGAAACCACTGTTTTTGCACAACTTGTCTGCTTTAAGTGTCTTTTCCTCAAAACTATTACAAACTTTACCTTGAACTTTAGAAAATTGTCCTGTCCCTTTTTTTGTTGCCATGAACAAGTGCTCACTATGTAATCATAATCTCATACCAATGAAATTGCCAGCCTTTGAGTGATTTAAAGAAATTATTCTCAAGGGAATTAAACAAATTTGTAAAACAAATATAGTTAAAATGTAAGACATCAATCTCATGTTGCTATACCATGGGAACAAGAGACCTGTGAAACATAATTTTACCCTGAGGCTTAACAAATGATCACATTCAAATATGTTTTTATCTTTACATGTGAATGTGGCCCAGAGGTTGAAAACTGTGTTATTTTGCTTTTCATGGAATTTCCTGTTCAGGAAAATATTAAACTGAAAAGGACACGCTTTCAAAAACAATTAGAGAGAGAGAAACATTTTTTTTTACTTCTTTGTAAAGGAGTAATTGAAAACATACAATGCAGAAAAAGTCTCAGAGAAGTATAAATATTTCTTTAACCTTGCTGAATCAAGTTTCATTAAATTTATCAATAATGAAACACTTATATCTGCTTTACACGGATAAGAAACTTTGAATGAAACATGCACAACTACACCCTAAAAAAAAACCAGAAACAAGCTAATGAAGTCATTGATTGATTCTGTAGATTAACGCAGATCCTTTATTTGTTAATTGCAAGTCTATTAATGCTAAAAACATACATTAACATTTGGAAGACAACTATAAAGGTATAGCCTTTCCTTATCATGCACAGTGTCAATGTTGCATAAGAACCAATAGTCTGTCTCATGAGAAATTAGAATGAGTTGATCTTTTGCCATCATATACAGTATATTCTAAAAAAAAAAAACTACATTTATATACCATTCAGTGCCTTGACCTATCTGTATAAATAGGGCAACAAATGTGAAATATTGCATAAGTGACAAAGGTAGCAAATATATACCCACTTCAGTCACTGCATGCATAATTGTGCCACATTAAGTTTCCTATCTAAGGATCTTTTTTTTGTTTTGTTTTAAAATTTCTAAAAATTAAAAAAAAAAAAAAGTGACCTAAGGGGATATGTACATTTTGACTAAAATATATATGATCTTGTCATTAGTCTTACTTACTGAATGTTACTGCAGTTACCACATTAAAAATTACACACAGAAACAGATAGCCTGTACTAATTATCAGGATGAAAATATGCTCCCACCCTTTTAAAATGCTGGATGCTGCTACTGTGTTGCTGTAGTGCACTACATTTCCCATAAATCACAGAGAAGCAATCGATATTGCCTGTAGGTTTACATAAGACTGGAACACAAGCAGAAACGTTTTCTTCCAAGTGATGAATGGCGGGAGTCATTTGCTTTGGAATGGAGTTGGCATCCATTTGTGTATACAAAAAGATTTTGGAGCATTTGGAACAGTGTGCCCCGGACTGGATGGTTTGACAGTTCATTCCAGGGTCAGTCAGAAGTCGGCCATCCAGGAAGAGGGCGGAGTCACAATACAAGAAGTCATCGCCTTAATGCAGTAAGCGATGTGTCAGTCATGGATTGGAGGATACGTAATTGCACTCACTACCGAAGGGGGCGGGACTGAAGGTATATCAGGGGATGTGGCCAAGCAATCTGTTACTTTGTTATGGTTACGGAAAGACCGCTGAAGGAAAATAAAAGTACAGTGAGTGCTTTGTATTGTTTTGTCAGTCTAGTAATTGTATTGTTTGTCACTGTTAGACGGCTAAACTATCCGGGAGCTGGACTACACTTCACCACTGTACACAAGTAATTGTATTTCAACAGTAACACTAAGAGCACTCACTGTGGACTTGTGATCGTGTTTGTGTTAAGTGTATTCGTGTTTATTATTTCGGGACTGAATCCCGTGTTTTTTAACTGAGCAATACACATTGTTGTGTAGAGCCAGTCACTATTATTTATAGTTGCCACCAGCAACGCAGCTGAATAAATAGCTGTTTGGATCGTGAACTGTGTTGTGTGAATCATTGCTGTGCACTGCACCACCTCTACACCTGTGCACTGCAAACCACTTTGCCAGACACATGCTAAATAATGTTAATATCAAGTTGTAGGACTTGGATAAGTAGTTTTCCAGACATATGGAGAAATCTGTGAAGTGTGCCATAAGTACGCAAATACTTAGGTACGAATGGACTATTGTCTCCACTATATATGTATAGTTTTTTTTTTCCTGATATATTCTGCAGACATTTCAATAATGCATTAAACATTTCTGTGAAGAAACCAAAAAAACAGTCTAGAACAGTTTCACGAAATCAAGTTGCATTAAATTGATCAAAACACTCTTTAAATGGCTTCCAGTCAGTTTAATACAGTGCCTTTTTATTGAAACAGATATTTAGATGATTATTATTTTCACTGAAAACTGATTAATCCCATGCCTATTGGAACTTTTATCTCTTCATATATATACTGTATATATATATATATATATATATATATATATATATATATATATGTATATACATACATACTATATATATAGTATATATATACACTATATATATATATATATATATATATATATATATATATATATACAGCTGCAAATATATAGTAGCATTTTCACACCGCTGTAAGATTTCACACCAAACTAAATTGCTAAGTTGTAAAAACTAAAATATGTATCATAATTGCTTTTTAGTTATCATTGTTCAATACATTTATTTCTTCCATTTAACAGCAGTTTTTAGACTAAATGTATTTCTGTGATAACTGTGCATTGTTCCGTTAAAATTGATCCTAAATAAAATGCCACAAAAAATGATTACAAAATCATTAAAGCTGACGCTGGATGGTTTGGAAACACACTTCTGCCACATTGATTGCATTTTACACACTGCTATGAATTCCATCAGTTACGACATGAAGTGTATTAGGAACAGCCACACAATTGTGAAAATCAAGCTTTTCTTTCACGTATTGAAAACAGGTATATGGATTTATTTTCTTGATCATTATATCCAGGGATTGTTTTAACTTAATTGACGTAGAAGGGCTGGATGAAATTAATGGTGGATGCTGCATATGACTGATAAAGTCCATTGGGACACTAACTATTTATTTAGACTTATGGGGCCATATTTTGAAGTACAAATGCAATAGAACTTCCTGCAACCTCACTAGTTTTATATCATGCATTTCTTTTTTCTCAAAACATGTGATTTGCTTCAAAATACCCACAGTGTGTTTTCACAGTAATGTTTCAGTTTTACCATGATTATGATATGCATTTACCACAGTTTGCCATAGTTTACCGTACTTCTCACTTCTTTATCATGCTTTCGCTAGGCTTTATTACACTTTGTTATACTTTTGTTATGGTAAACTTTTATAAGAGAGACCCCATAGTCTCTTATTAATTTGGTCACATATTTTTAAGGGTCACTTTTTCATCTTATTAACTGTTAACAACTAGCTTACTATCATGTTAACAAAATAATTTATAGTTAGTAAATATATTAACTTGTTTATGTTAATATAACTAATAAAAAGGTATAATAAAAATAAAACCAGATTTTCTTAACATTACTACTGTAATATCTTTAAAGGTGCCTTTGAACAAAGTTACCCCCATTTTGTGATGTTATCAATCTAGAGTTAATAACCCCAAAGTTGCGATATGGTACTTTCTTGCAGGAAATACATCTTTGCTCTTATCTAAATGTGTTAAGCTTTACTGTTGATCAATTGAAATGGTATACTGAGTGTTTTATTGTAAACAGCAATATCCAATTCTCAGTAATTTTTTAAAACATGTTTTCTTGTTCAAATCAACTTCTGGTATGACCCATTTACAGCTCCAGAAAATATACATTTAACACAAGCGCAATGTGTTATCTGCCTCGATTACAAAACATGTTATCCGCATAAAGTGTCTCTAGTGCTGGAGGTTGGCTCTACTTATCAAATCACTGAAACTCATAAATCAAACCTTTCGGGCAAAGCATGTGTGGGACTCTAGATGTTAGGATAACGTTTGTATATATCAGCTGCATAAGCTGTCTGTGACGGGCTGTTCTCTTAAGTGCTAAGGATTCAGCCGCGTAGCTTTGTACTGTCTAAACAAGCACTATGTCTCTTTCTTGTTGCTTGTTCAGATTTCAAGGATACCACAGCTAATATAAAACCAGTTTTCATGACTGGATTTTTTTTTGTTTTTGACAACACTTATTCATACTCTATCTTGATATTTAAAGCATCCCTGTAAGTGTTTTCACCGTCGGCAACACCACAGCTGCTAATACAGTATTATATGCGTAAACCATTTCAGCTTGAAGCTTCATTTTTTCAGTGTTGTGGAAGCTCATCTAGCTCATCTTGGACCTAAGATGGCTGCCATTTTTGGAGCAGGGGTAGAGTTATAAAAACATTTCATGCAAAAGGCATTGATGACATTTAGCCTAAACCTAATCCTAACCTTAAAGAATAAGTAGCGGGGTTCCGAAAATGTGTTTTATGTTTTAATGTACTCGTAATTTTTTTTTTCATTGTTAACATCCTGACAACTTTTTATACTTAGAACTTTAAAGTCTGTTTCAAAGCTATTTTCAAAATGGCTGCTTAGTGCACTGGGGTTTGAGATCCGTCCTCAGGAACAAACAAAAAAAAAAAAAACATGTGCTCTGGCTTTTCTTTTCCATACCACATCATTAATAGTTATTGCTGTGTTACCTGTTTGACAATGTGGGCAACCTTATACTATCAGTGCACTAGAGCAGCCACTTTGAAAAGAGCTTAGAAACATGCTTTAAATGTATAAGTGTAAATAGTTGTCAGGATATTAACAATGAAAAGAAAAATTACACGTACATTAATTTTACATAGTTGCAGCAACACCTGGGAACGTGTAACGTTATATTTTTCAGAACCCCGCTACTTATTACTCTTTAAAGTCACAATCAAACTGAAAAATTGCTATTCAGCACCAAAGCAGGACAAATAAAATAGTATTTTCTATACAATATAGCATATTCAATGTAGATATTCCTGGAGTATTTAGTACTGGGCAATTCGCCAACCTGCAGTTTGAACAGGGAGGGAATCCTTTTTCTACCACCTAGCCATATCAACTGGAAATCCTGCAGGAATACTAGCTGTGATTTTGCCTAAATTATTTCACAGCCAGGTGTTATATAGCCTTTAAATTGCATTGCGGTTTCACCACTATTCTTTGAATGGGTAAAAACAGCCCTGATTGGCAGGTGTCCTTTGGATATATACAGCACTGTGCAATACTTCTGTAAAGGATGGAAACTTAAAGTCTCATGCTTTCTATTTTATGTTTTTCTTTACTTAAAGCAACTCAATCTCAGAAAAAAAATAAACTTAGAGCTGTATCGGAAGAAGAAAGCAGGTACAAAGAATGTTTAAAATGGATGTTGACAAGTGGTAACCAGCCTCTGGATTCTTTTCACCCTGTTCTGGTCTTTCCAAATTATTTATTTGTCTTGTTCCATATAAGGTTCTTTCCAGGGCCCTATATCTCAATTGCTGTGAAATATGAACAATATCAGTGCCACGTATGCAACTATTTGCTAATGTTTGCTTTAGAGTTTGTGGGAATTAGATGGTAGATTGTGTACCTCTGTTATTTTCCACAATGGTACCAAATTACATGATTTCTGGCAATACTGTGTTTTTTACAGAATAACTAAAAAGAAACTTAGTTATACATTATAACAAATGTTTGATGAGTGCCTAGCCAAAAACGCTTGTCTACTTGACTTTGTTTTTATAGTTTTTACCTTACAATATGGGATTGAGTGATTTGAAGTTATGGATGAAGTCAATTAGATAAACGTTGTCTGATCTCTGTTAATGTCTTGTTACAATTTTTTTTTTTTTTTTTACTAAGCATATAAACTGACTGAAAGCCTCTGCTGAGTTCTTCCCACACCGGGATTCTGGCTTTGGGCTAAAAAGACATATGTCAGCAGTTACACGCCCAGGTGTTTTGACTGCACGTCCTGTGTTACATCGTATCTGGTACTCCTCATGGATTTGAATCTGAGTTCCAGTGGGACTCTACTGTACTGTAAGCAAAATGAGCTATCTCACAGAGGCTATCCTTACTAAACAATCTGATTACAGAGCACATTACAAAGACATCTGTTAGAAAGGGTATTGAGTTCTAGTGGTTTGCATATCACTCTAATTTGGAATGCAATTAAGAAACAAAGGCAGTGCCTCTCTCTTAGGGCTCAGTTCAATTAACTAGAAAAAATATATATATAATTTAATACAACAAATGGAGAGAATGCCAAGCAACATTGTGTTAATTGAGTTACAATAAACATTCACACTTGCTTTGTTTATTCCATGAATTTAAAATGTCCTAGTTTGAACGTTAATTGAAATGGGTTCTTAGTGCAATGTTGTGCAGAGACGTGGTGATGTATGATTCTGTAACTTTCTTTTCTCCCTCGGCAATATTTATAGTGATGTTAGTTTTAATTCCAAGGCAAGCCACCATGCTCTTGACTGTTTACTGTATGTTAATCCTTGGTTCTTTGCAATACAATATATCTTGTTTGTTTTAAAGCCCTCTTGGGAAAGAAGACAAGCAGCACAAATAGAGCTTGATAGTCGTTGAAGCTGAAAGATTTGAGTTTTCAGTTTAAAGGAGCTAACTCGGGGGAGGTAGGTACCAGCTCCAAAGGCATACAGGCAGTGACATTCCTCCTAATAGCAGAATGATGGGTTTATCATTGAACTTTTCACCAGATTTGAGAAAAGTATTGTAACTCATGTCTAGACCTTGCTAATACAGTATAAACATTTATGTTTCTTTTTGCACAAATATGATGACATCATCCATTACTGTTACCATTCTAAGAGCATCTCTGATACAGTTTATCTTGGGTGTTAGACGCAAAGGATGGTCAAAGGACAATTTAATCAAAACTCTAAACTAAAACATCTGTGCTGCAGTATAGTGGACACTGTAGTAGAATGACACAGTCCTTTTTCATGGTGGTGTCAATATAACTGTTTAGATGCTTACTATCTAGTATCTTACCTGTTGTCATGCAAAATAATAATAATAATAATAATAATAAAAAACTATCAATAAAAGACTATAAATGTTAATCAACAATTCTGGTACTTTTTCTGGCATTTGTAATTTGCAAACAATTCTGTAATAACATGTTCCCTTCTTTAAAGTTCAGGTTTTTAATTTGGGACTGTCAGTCAATGTTATTGACTTCTGCTAACAGATGCAGTGCATTACAGCACAAGTGCCCAAGAACAGTCTGCTTAGCTTTGCTTTCAGTTATTTAAATGCAATAACTGGTCAACTACGAGCATTTTCATGTGCAGTAATAGAAAGTGAATGCATTAAGTTGTGTTTTATTGTGACAGGATGACTTTCTCCCTGACACATACATATGTGTGAGGGCTGTGTAAATAAATGTGTAAATAACTGCTTTTTTATTTTTGTACTGGTACCTTTTTTTACATTCACACTCAATTCCTACAGTCTAAATGTGATAATTGTTCCAACTACATCAAATAACAGTATATATTTTTTTATTTTTCTTATTCAATGTGTGTGTGTGTAATATTTATGTATAAATGTACTTGTGAATATTCCACTTTAAATGTAAGTTTGGCATGTGTGCACGATGAGTTATTTTTGTTTCTGATTTATATATTATACACTTCTATGTGGTGCACTTTTATGGGGCAGCAGTGTGGAGTAGTGGTTAGGGCTCTGGACTCTTGACCGGACGGTCGTGGGTTCAATCCCAGATGGCAGACGCTGCAGTTGTACCCTTGAGCAAGGTACTTTACTTAGATTGCTCCAGTAAAAATTGTACATAAAAATAATGTGTAATATATATATATATATATATATATATATAATTGTATGTAAAAAATAATTTGATATCTTGTAACAATTGTAAGTTGCCCTGGATAAGGGTGTCTGCTAAGAAATACATAAAAAGGAAAAGCATGGTCTCCACAAACAGGGGAAAAAAACCCACTTTGTTTTAAATCCTAGGAGGCTGTGTATAACAAACAGAAGTAGCAGCAAACTCTATTACTACTGGTATTGTTATTTAGATTGCTGTTTTTTTTCCTTTGAGTTAAAAGGTGTTTTCTTTTAAGCTCATCTACGTGCAAGCAGTGAAGCAGTGGGACCAGTTACAACAAAAACTTAATAAAGCCTATTTAAAAAAATAAATAAAAGAAAGAATACATGTATCAATCCTTACATTTATATAAATGCATTTAGTTGTCTGTTCAGTTCTGCCTTTCTGTTGACTGCGCCTCACTATGGTCTCTGGTTTCTTTCAAGCAATGCCCTGATGTGGTTAAATTGTTTACAAAGTAGCAGTGAAAGACACATAAAGCCTATTTTGTTTATTACACAGCAGAGCTAAATACAGAGTTTATGAATACCTTTGGAGACAGTTGCAGTTGCAACGTCAGTGTAAGAAGTTGCAAAAACAAAGGGTATATCAGGAAGTGTGTTGAGAGTTTAATAGATGTTTAAGTGTAATTCCACAAATGAACTGTAAACAAAAAATAATTAAAAGCAACCTGATGGCATAAAAGTTTGATATGAATGTGAATTATTGTATTCAAATATGTTGTTGGCGAGTCATTTGTAAGTCTTCTTGTCATTTTTAGCTTTTCCTCATTTTCATGTTTACTTAACACCAGCAATGTGAAAGATGACTTCTAGAGCAAATGTCTTTGGAAATCAGTTCCTGAACTGCAAAAAAACTTACTGGGTTCCTATATGTCCAAGAATTGTTAAGCAAATGAATTTGTAACTCAGACAATGGCCATTTCTTTCCACTTTTAAAATCAGGGTGCCTTTGCTTTAACTTATGTTCTCAATGAGCATGTTTCATTACTTGAACATTCAATCCATCTGCCTTTCAAATACAATTATATTAAAATAACTGTAAAACGCAAATACACATCTGTTAAAATTAACAGGAAATGCACTGTATTACACTAGTAATTATGGAGCATTTACAGTATTTATGCACAAACTCACAAAAGTAATTCTAAGCATATATATAAAATAACAACTCTTCCCCCACCCCCCCACCACAAGTACTTATTGCCTTTGTTGACTTTGATCTGATAAATCAATGAGCCATGCACTAGGAAGGCAAACCACTCTGAGTTGATTCAATTCATTTACTGGAAAGTTGCCTGCAACCTGCACATAATTTTGTAGCACTATGTTTGTAATATAGTGTGAAAGTCTGATAGCATGATTGCACTGAAAACATTATTGTTGATAATGCCATTTGTGCTTCTTTGTGATAAGCTGCATTGTATCCTGAAAGAAATTTAAAATCTTGTGAAATTTAAAATTAGTGAGGATTCTTAGAATGTTAAAATTAGGAAATCCTATCCAACCGATTCTTTGTGTGTAAAAATGCATATTTTTTTATGTCTGTTAATGGGATTTCTGTTGTAGAGTTTTATATGTGGTTATGAAGTATGAAGTCGATTCTATAGCTCACAGGATATCGCAGGCTAATGACCAATCTACTTTCCATTTTTCCATCTGCATTTTATATACCTTTCCCACAAATCACATCACACTCATAACTCAGACAACTTTGCTGCATTTTTTAAATTAATGGAATGTGTTTTTTGTTTATTCTTATACTGTATATACACCAGCAGTCTGTGCTGGGAATTAAGAACAGCATGTAAAATGTTTCATAACTTGCCTTGCAGTGGAACCACAATTTCTCAACATTGGGGCCACTGTGCAGAGACTATTGTCCAATAATGAAATACCAAGTCTATATATTTTTATTTCTGTAAAACAAATCTTAAGAACAATAAACAGTAACTTTTTTTTTTTTTTAACTTTGTAAGCCAAACCCCTCACAGCTTCTGCACTGACCAGGCTTCATGTCTGCTTAGCAAACATCTGTCTAAATATTTCTAAAGAAAACATTTTATATATAGCTAACAAAAAGGGTAATAAATGATGTGTTATAATAATTTTTAAAAAAGCTAGTTAGCATCAAAGAATTACAATTTAATTTATGTGAAGAGAACACTAGGTTTACAATTGAAAACGTGTTCAGGCAGAAGCGTTCCAAAAGGCAGGATTATTTATTTTGTATAACTATAAAACAGACTGAAATAAACACAATAGAGAGATATTATACTGTAATATCAAGCTTAATTTCAGAAAAACTGCCCTCCAAATGTTTATTTCCTAAAGTACTTTGAGCATGATTCTCCAGAGAAAATAATAACAAATCTAAATCTTCTGGCATTAGTTTTATGATTTTTTTTTTTTTTTTTTTTTTTAAACGTTTTTTGGAAGCTCAAACTTCATTGTGCCAATTTAAACCTCACACATATATATTCTCCTTGGAATAAAATTCAGTATTAAAAGAAATGCGATTAAATTGACCTGCTGGATTGTGGTTAATTGCAAACCCCTCCACCCCCAAAAAACACACCTTGAATAGCACTGTACCTTTAGTGCTTGATTAATATAAATGTTTATTAGTCCAACTAGAAAAAAACAATTAAATACACTGTGTAAGGGCACCTGTTTTTCTACACTGTCAAATATGTTGTTACTTAAAGCACCTAACAGTCCTAAACAGGTACATTTACAAAATACAGACTTAAAACAACAGACACTCAAATCTTATTTAATACAGTTTCAGAATACTATACAGCACAACACATAAATACATTAATCCAGAAAAGTATGTTATTCTGTAAAAGCCTTTTTTATTTTTTACATTAGGGCCCCCCCTTCTGTTCACAAACAGAATAAAGACACTAAATCACCACCTGGAATTCCTGTTAAAAAAAAAAAAAGCCACTTTTGTACACACAGTATATAGTGTATTGAAAAATGACAAAGTCACAGGTCTACAAACAAGCAACTGTTACAGGGTTTATTTTTAAAAGACAACACAATTTCCATTGTAATACTTTGCAGTCTGCCAATTCAATTTGTGGAGTATTTTAAAATATACATTTTTTTCCATTTTCTAAAATATAAATGCTTTTTGAAAATACTTTCAGAATTAAAAATAACATTATTAAATGTAGTAAAAATGTACACTATTTAAATATACACAATTGTTAGGGTGGGAGACTATTGGCCCTCATGTATTTACAATGTATAATACATATATTTCCTGCTGCAGGATGATTACAGAGATTCAAACAGCATTTAGTTTATTTATTTGCTGCTTCGGTTTGCAATAGCTTCTCGTATTTGCTTATCCAGCTCACTGATAATACGGTCTTCGTGAGTATACACCCCTGTCCTTAGAAGTGTGTCCCTTTCCTCTATTAGCCTGCTTAGATAGTCATCCAGGCTTTCGTTCAGAAGCTGGATGTGGTGTCCATCTGTTCTCCCTGTTGCAGTATCTCTCTCGTCCCGTGACTGTTTTTTGTCTTCCTGCTGCTTTAACCTGACAAACAAAAGAGCAACAATTTACCACCCAGAAGCTTGGCCAACATGAGCTTGATGCATTCTTTGCTAGGAATAAGCTTTTATTATGGTATGGTCATCTGTGTGATGAACAAATACTTAAAATGTAATGTTTTATTACTGCCTCTTGTTTGTTAAGTATAATATTAGTGCATGACTGATTGTAGATTATTCATTATTAACTGTTCTTTCACCAGTCCAGCACCATGGCTGCAAATTTTGGATACCATTAGTCGTAAGCTGTGTGCATTGCACTAAGAATGAATTGAAGGCAATTCTGTTGAAACACATTTACCTACATTTTCTCTCTCTCTTTTAAAAAAAAATATTATTGGACTGTATGATTGATGTTATGGAATACAAAGTTATTATTCTTGGTATAGTAGATGACATAGTACAGCACGCTTCTGAATGATAAACACATAAATACGATGGCTGGTACCAGTCTATGACGTATGGTGTTAAACTAAACTTGTTGCTTTGCATGTTGCAAGTTACAGGCTCAGACAGGCTCAAAAAGTCATGGTGTCTAAATCACCAGTACGTGCTGCCTTAATTTATTTTTAAAAAGCCTTATTACTGTAGGGAAGATTTTAATGCTTTTCACTTTGACGTCATTTATATATATATATATATATATATATATATATATATATATATATATATAGACACACACACACTGAACAGCTGACGTGACGCTGCCAGCAATGGGAGCGCACAGACACATACAACACAATGTATGAAATATTTGGTAGGATCTACAATCTCTGAACTAATCTTCTCTATTCAATAATAAACTAACGTAGCTGAAAAGATTGATCGTGGCGGATAAGCGGTTAGGGCGGATATGCGACGGATTACTGTACATAAGAACTTTTTTACCGATTGCCTTTCATTGATTGTACCTGTTCAGTTCATTTCTGATCTCCTCCAGTTCCTGCCTCTCTGTTTTAACAACATCCTTCTCCTCAGCTGCCAGGTACCGAAGTCTCATGTGCTCAAGCTCCTGCTGCTGCTTCTTCAGACGAGCCATGGCATTTTCCTGCTCTCTCTGGGACACAAAAAGAAGTCAAAGACCAACTATGAAAATTACATTAAAAAAAGCTTAGTGGGCCTACCACAGATTTGGCATCATTCTGGAAATGTTAACTGCAGACTATTGTTATATCAGTTACATCTATTACTGCAAATTGCCGTTGTTGAAATATAATTACTGTATGATGTGAGCAAGAATTATAGAGTCCATTAAATTGTCAGGCAAAATTTGGCAGACATTATTTCAGAAAAAAATGAAAACAGGAGGAATTTAGCATTTGTATTTAGCAGTGTGTTTAGAAACTTTCACAGTGCTTAATAATATGTTATACATTCGAGGGAATGTCTGTGTTTATAAAGTATTTGAAAAAATATATTTGAGATATATATTTTTTAAACCTTTCTTCAAAATGCCCATGTACTGTACTTGTACACTGGTGCTGCAGTTTATATTTCTCTTTTGCATTAGAACTGCTACGATTAAATCGGAAATCAATTTTTCGATCGATTCAAGTCCGCATTATATACATCGATACAAATACTGGATAATCAATTCAATAATCACATTATTTACGTATATCAACGAAAGTGCACTGAAAGCCCTGCCTTGCTATTTACAGTATTTCTGCCAGACAAGCAGTGGGCACGCTCTTATTTACCTGCTTGTGTTAACTAGCATCTGATTTGCTGGTCCCATCCTACCAGCGAATCAGTTTTGAAACTGTTTTCTAAGTAAGCCCCTCTTTGTACTCGATGTAAAAAAAAAAAAAAAAAAAAAAAAAAGCGTGCCGTCTTGAATCCATAAAAGGGCGACAGGCTTGTATTCCTAGGAAACAACCTGTAAATGAATTTTGCACATTGAAGAAAAATGACTGTATACAGTTTGCGCTTCTTTGGCATTTCAAAATGAACTGTTATATAATGAATTTTTAACAATATTCAGTAACAATCAGCTTGACCTATAGCAGGTATGCATGTTGTGGTAAGTAAATCCATTATTATTATTATTATTATTACTATTATTATTATTAGGCAAGGATTTCCACATTGTGTGTTTCACAGATAGTGAAGGTTAGGTGGTACAGTATTAACAAGATGTAATGTGTGATGCTGCAGCTGTCACTCAATAACAAAAAGACGCATGTCATAAACGCATGTCTGGTCTATACAGATAACATTCCAAAGTACTGTAATCTGTTTGGAATAAATATTTTAGTAACACCGCTGTAGTTTGTTAAACTTGCTTTAGGCTTGCTGCGAATGTTGTTGTGTGTGTTTTTTTTTTTTGTCCTGACGCTACCAAGGTGTAATTACCCCTCGCATTCAATTGTTGTGCACAAGCTTTTACTTAACTGCAACGATATTAAAATCATCACGTCAAGGGGGGAATTGAGCGAAATGTATATGGGGGTACAATTATCGATACTACTGCTATTTTGAGGCTTAACTGACAGCCCTATTTTGCATTAACTGAGAAATAGTCTTCCTTGTATAATGCAGTAAAACAGAGCATTAACCCCATAGGTGAAACAACTAAGATAGCACTCTGTTAAGTGAATAAGTGTCTGTTAGTGACTGCAGTCTATAAATTTAGAGGAGAGCTGTAAACATGCACACATTAAACTAAACAGAGGCTAAACATGAACCACAAACACACTCTCCCACTCTCACTGAACTGTGGGAAGAACTGGAGACTGAACTCAAATACAGTTTTCTGAAAAGAACTGAAGACCGACAGGTCAGCAGGAGGGTCTGGAAGATTTCAAGACACACTTTTCACCCAGGAGAAAAAAAAAAAAAAACACACACATTCTTGTAGAAGGCCAAATTAGCTGCAAATGAATCAGTTTAATTATGTCTAGTGGTTTACAACAGGCCTGACAAGACAGCACGACTGTTAGCCAGGAACATCTGCATTGTTTAGAATGTAGTGAAACAACCTCTGTAGTCTTCATTGGAATGGTACTGTACAAAGTTATGGTTTATGTACCGATATCATGTACTGTATCCCCTCCTGCACTTGCCACATGCCATAAAAGTTGTGTACCGCTTTAACCAGAAAATGTATGTTAGTAATATACATACCCCACAAAGAACATAAATAATGAATGAGCAAGCCTGGACTATTTTCTGAAGTATCATCTGCATATATAAATCACATATTGTCCATGAAATGTTTTATTAAACTCAAATAACCTTAAATCAAAAGCCAAAAACCATGCAGAAGTAGGTCAGTCACCAATTTTTAAAACTTCAATAATTTGCGGTAAAGAATCTGGATGTAAAGTACTATCACAAAACAGAACTTGTGAATAAGTATGCCATCTAGAATTGCAGTAGATTCAAGTACTTGTATGTCCATACTGTAACAAGACTTGCATATAAAAATTACTGGACCTTGACATCTCTATCAAACATACAGCGCAAAAGTGATTTTAAATGTTGCAGAACTCAGACATCCTTTAAGTTTTTTTTACAGAAACTCAGGAAGGACCAATCCATCCTGGGCGATTCTTGAGATACCACAGATCAGGATACCCTTTACTTAGGTATGTTTAAGCCAAGGGGTTGTATTTTTGTAAGTTACTGACTTAATAATCCTATTTTGCATAATTCAACAATAAAATAGAAGAGGCATTTTGCTATTGTTATGTGGTGGGTGGGTGGGTGGGGGGTTCTTCTAGGTAATACTGTAACAATAAAAGACAGACAATTAACTCTCAAGAAAAAAAAACACTAAATTTTGGATTATCCTGTATGAAACCAAGAATGATTTGCATTAAATCAAACTATTGCATCTGTCCTTCACCTTTGACTTTGAGACGAATGTGAATTTATTAGTAGAGACTGACTATGTATCTTGGGGTATGGATTTATTCTTGTTAGAATGAGAACATTGATCTATTAGTACAGAAGGTCAATTGTAGGTTACAAGTGCTTTTTAAAACTAGGGCTTGTCAACACGTCTTCCGTCAGGATTGTGTAGATACATACTCTACAGCTTATTAAGCATAAATAAAAACATAATTAACGAAGCACACTAGGGGAAGTAAGACTTAATGCCACCCTAGACCCCCAGATTGTCATACTTATCAATTATGTGTGCTACTGTATATCCTTAGTATGCTTCATCACATTTGAATAAGTAGAATAAGAGCGTGACATATGTACGTACAGTGATCCCCCTTTATACTGTGGAACAGGTTATAAGTGGTATGGGCATGGCTCCCATTTGCCACATGCCATGAAACTAGTATTCTTGTTATAAGGCAGAACACACACAGCACGGTCTCTTAACTATGGCTCCCAACTACATTGTTATAAAGGGGGAGCACTGTACATGCAGACATTGTAAATGAGGTCCCATTGTCTATCAGACAGCATTTGTAAACATTACAACTCTCGACCATGCTGGACTATATGGCACCCATTTGTACCAATACTTGCATCAGCTTGTACTTGCACTGAACTGCTCCATACCTTGCTGCATTCAACTACTACAAATAACTACTTACCATATCTTGTATTTGATTTTACTGTAAGTATCTGTACTCACATTTTCTGTAATTGCTCTTATTTGAAATCATTCTCATCCATTTATCATACTTACTACGTGTTCTTACTGGACTTTACTCATATAAGCAAATAGTTACTATAAGGTTTAACTGCTCTTAGTCAAATTCGCTGTTACTTATAAGTTACTGTATGCTTTATTTTGCTCTTACTTGAATTGATTTTATTGTACTTTCATATCTGCTCTTATCTGTATTATGATATTCTGTAATGTGATATTTTATAATGCGATACTTTGTACTGTGATAACTTGTAACAATTGTAAGTTGCCCTGGATAAGGACGTCTGCTAAGAAATATAAAATAATAATAATAATAATAATAATAATAATAATAATAATAATAATAATAATAATAATAATAATAATTAGATTAGCAATGTAACTACTACTATTCCTGAAATTCATTACTGTTACCATTCAATTGATCTGAACCAGACACAAAGAGTGCCAGTGGAATGTACAATGCAGGCAATAAAAGTGCATCAACGGGTCACATGCTTTGGTGCAGAAAGTATTTTCCACAAGAAAAAGCTCCTATATAGTAAAAACCCATTCTGAAGCTGAACTGAAAACACTTATGTTCATGTCTACTCCTGGAGATGTGTTGTATAAATATGTTACAGATTTATAACCCTACTTCACCTTTAGTTATGGACACCTCTGTTTAACAAATAAAAATACTTTGGCACATATGCTAAAACATTAAGTTCTTAGGCTTTCCAGCTGGATTTTGTCATTAACAGTTATTAACAAACTTTGATGAAGCTTTCAGTGTTTAATCCTCAAATGTTGCCAGTCCTCCAGTAGGATTTAAAAGTGACAAATTGCTAGAAGAGATTACAGACCTACAGCTATTAAACACAAACAGCTCATACCCACACCCTGTTAATCAAGGAATATGCATCAAAATGTACTTTACAGAAAAATACATTGTTATGCTGGTGTGGAACCTAAAACAGATGACTATTTACAAAGAAGCTTATCCTAAGAATGTTCTAAAATGTTTTTTTAAACAGTTCAGTACTTTAAAATCATCAGGTATGTGTGTGTGTGTATGTGTGTGTGCGTACGAGAGTATGTATACCAACTCCAAAGTTGGTAGAAAAAAGAAAGAGAATCAATTTATCTAAACTAAATAAAATGTTGTGCTACAATATTTGAACTAGAATTTTTTTATAAATTATAATACAAGTAGAAATATGTCAACTTTTAAGTTAGTTTTTTGCTTTGTGTCAAAATAATATCCACATTGTAGTTTACAATACCTGTTTTAGTCTTGCAAGTTCCTTCAAAGCTCGTCCCCACTGTTGCTTATAATGTAGCTTAGACTTTGTTGAAGATTCCAACTTTCTTTCCAGTTCCACCTTAAAAAGCAAATACATCAAATAAATGAAAAGTAGTAATAGCATCTCAGTGCTCACAGTTATTGAAAGATGATATATACAAAAAGTCTGGCTCAGACAAAGTTTATCTGTTCTAAAGCACAATATGGTTTCAAGCTGTTATGTCACTCCATGTAAATATTATGGCAGATGAACATTTTCTTTCTTAAAATATGACCTTATTTTGTATTACCTAGATGTCTACCCACAGACAAGTCTTAAACTTTGGACATCCAAAATAAATTAATTTTCCTCCAAAAATCTTCATTCTTTCAAACTAATTTGTCAGTGACAATACAGTAAATGCTTTTTAAAGTCTGTTTAAATATAAATTAGTCTTAATAAAAGCCAGCCTCGGCTATTTTAAGAACGAAGGGTGATAGCAACAATGAAACAGTTTTTGTTCACTGGTTGGGATTCTGCAACTTGCTTTCTGGTTTTTTGTTTTTGTACACCACCTCCATCAGGGAGGATTGATAACTCTAACTTCAAGCACTTGGTACACTATACTTTATATGAGATTTGAACCATTAAAAGTAAATAAGGGACTGGGATCAAAATGAACTGTAGCCTGAAGACCACATGGGTGGCTGGGGGGTTGCTCTCTCCAGTGAGTCGGAATGGTGTTCTCCGTGAAGAGTAACTGACAATAACAGTATTGACCATGGAGCCAGCTGTTAGAGCAGCCATCCAACAGCAACACAAACCTGACATAGGAGGAAATGATGGTGACGGGAAATCTATAAGTCCAAGTGGTTTACAGGGTTAAACAAAATCCTGAAGCCTTATCACTGCACAAAACCCAATTCTCATTGATAATATGATCTACATATGGGACTGATATCTCTCTCTCTACTAAGTAGGTGTTTTGTGAAACACAAAATAAAAAAAATAAAAAATAAAAAGTTAGCACCTAACCTAAATATAAAAAACAGTATCAACTCTTTAAATCAATTATGATGCTTGTTGAACTATTTTAATAAAATCACTAATAGCTGATTGGCCTGGTCTGTTTGGAAATGTCTTGCATTTAGTCTGGGAAAGTGGAAACATGTCCTGGTATGATTGCTTTTAAATTAATCACTAATGGAAATTTAGCATACCTTTAAAATGACAGAAAAATATTAGGTAGATGTAGACCAGCCAAATTCTGCACTAATGCAAGGCAAGGGAAGAATGAGCACAATAATTATTTAAACTTAAAAATCTGCAACAATAAGCCAAGAACTGCAATTTCCTTCCTTTAGTAAAGCTCAGATATTGTACACAAAAGTTGCATTTACACTTCCCATTCATAAATGTACCAGTACAACTACTGACTATTTATAATGGGAAGTCAATGGAGTCTGACTGAACTGAAGCTTGGAAAAAAGCTTAAAATAAAGTTTTATTTAAATTCTATTTACTTTACTTTATATATATATATAGTTTTATTTAAATTCTATAACTTTCTCAACCCTGCAGACCTGGATACAACCCTACAGTAATGAAAGGCTTGGTATATTGCTTGGTATGGGCTGCAAGTTGGAAGAACATTTATTTTTATTTTTTGTGAAAAGATTAATTTCTCTTTGACAACAACAACGACAACAACGACGACAACAACAACTCAAAGAAAACTGTCTCCTACTTTTTCCAGATTGAGCAGATTAATTTCAGATTGAAGTCGGATTTCTGGTTTGGTGCTCTGCTGGTCCCTGAACTGAAGGAAGTCCTTCTCCAACAGCCTGTACTTGTGTTCTGCATCTTGAAGCTAGATGACAAAAAAAAGAGAATACAAATTATACAACGATGAAAAACAAATAACATGCAAATGCATTTTAAAATAACCATCAAGTTATAAAAATCTAATTCCCAGTGTCTTGTGGTAGGTTACTAGAGTATCATATGTTCAGCAAGTGGTGTATTTAAATAAATACATAAATACAATAAAATAAAATAAGGGGATTAACTAGATCAGTAAAAAGACAACAACCATACTACCTGCCCTTAATTAAATTAATTTCACCGACTTAAATACAGTAAACAGGGCTACCAGTATACCAATGAATATATGTTCTGTTCACTAGAGAAATAAGTGCGACAGTCAAATTTCTAAGCAGCATTACATATCTTGGCTATTTTTTTTGGCAACCCCTATAGATAAACAATGCTGTAAATCTCCCTTGACAGAGTGACAGAAAGATAAATACAATAGATAGGTACAGAAACTCAAATTATACATTTTTTATAGGAAATGGCTTAATGTGGCCACTGCTGTACACTGGCATGTCCTTTAGAAAGGTTTTTCAGGCTATTATCTGACATTAAGCAGATGCTGTAAAAATCCTGCAAACAAGAAATGGGAATCTAGGGCACGGAGGGAGTGCACAGAGTACATCATTGAGAGTACAGAGAGATTGGGCTCTGCTTAGCAAATGGAAGAAAAATGTCTCTGTTTACATGTTCCTGACACGAGGAGTAACGATATAAAGCAGTATAGCATCTTGTCTCTAGTTTTCCTCAGCGCAGTCCATTATTTAACCTTCTCAAGACTTGTCCAAATACGACAAGAGCGATTTATACTGCGCACTAATTCAGATTAAAAAAAAAAAAAGGTTTAACATGATATCCATTAAGGATATATTAGTAAGTGTATTGTAAACATGTGGCCTTTCTTCTGTATTGTCTAGTCAAGGAAATGGATAATGATTTGTTATTTTACGTAAAATGCATTAATGATTTAAAAGGGTTAATTCCTGCAAGTAAGTTAATTAATGCTAGTAACATTTGAACTGAATTATACAATATGGATATTGCAGAAAAAAAAGAAGACAGGAACATTAAACATCTACAATACAGCAGCATAGTAAACACATATTAACATAGAACTTACTCTTAGTGTCCAAAAAAAAGCAGCATAAGAACTATGTTACACATTCCTAAAGAAAAAAAAACCTTACTAATGCATTCTCTCAGTACGAATTTTATACTGTGGGCTGTGGCAATTCTGAAATTCCCACACTACGGCCAGAGAATCATTCACTGATGAACCAGAGAACAAACACCAAACAACCTTGGATATGAATCTTGTGTAAATTTGTGTTTGTTGCATTTACTTTCGCAGACGATTCTAAGGCTGGAATGTAATTGGAAAAGCAAATTTAACATCTAACAGTACAGTCACTTCAGATTAAGGATTTGTTCGGGACACTGTTAAAAAAAATATATATATCAGTCCCATACTAAAAATGCCTTCTCTACATTAATAGTCTGAAGGTTTTTAGATATCAAGATCTGGAAAAACAAAAGCTCTAAAACTTCTTTCAATTTAGATCATGGTTTGTCTGTCAAACCCATTTAGTCAAACAGCACACATCCAAGTCACTGTTTTACAACAAGTTCAATGCGTATAGTAAACCAGGTGTTAACATAAGCTTCCATATCTTCTTATTACATTATACTCTGAAGCATGTTTTAGTAGAACTGTCAGCTGATCAATGAAAAGTTAACGCATGCAAATGATGAAAGCAGAAGGGTATAATTAAATATTGATGTGAAGAGAATCATCTGATCCCTGGCAATGGATAAATAAAAAAGGTGTGTGTGTTTTTTGGGGGGGTAAATACAGATTATTTTACTAGTGTTCATATAAATGAAGAAGATATTTGAACTATTTTAAAACAGCAATACAGTGGTATATTTGTTTGAATGGCGTATGTATTTATCATAATGACTTTGTCATACGCTTTTCTTTCCCATTCTATGTGTGTTTTTTTAAATGGACAGTTTCACATAAATTACTTTAACCTTACATTGAAGATTCCTAATTGAAGGCTACTTTTCAATAAAATGGCCATTTGAGTTCAATACTATTAACTTTGTCAAACAAAGCCTTTGACTGATCAATTGCCATATTAAAACAAAAAAGTACTGAAATCGCTGATAATTAACCCACTGAAAACAATCAAAGTCATGCCCCACCCCCTCACAAATGAATCTGATGCTGTCCTAACCCCAGAGACAATAGTTCACCTCATGGACTTTCACATATTGACCCAGTGTGAAGGCAATGCAGTGCCATCATCACCTACCTGCTGTTGTAGGCGATGCCTGTCCTCTTCCAGCTGTTTGACCTTTAACCTCTCAAGCTCCACTTGGTGGACACAGTCTTCTCGGACACGGCGGCTGTTGTCCTGCAGCTCTCGCAGGCTACGCTCATGGTCAGCCTGCATCTCCTTTCTCAGTCTCTGTAGCTTCAGTCACAAACAAGGGGTTTTCAATGGTCACTCTACTGCATAAACCACACACACTGCACAGTATGCCACACCAGTTCCAGCACAGATTTACACTACAGTTATTTAACCAGCTTCTATTTTTCTTCCCACTAAAAACACAAAACTTAAATATAAATTTTAAACAATGATTGCCATCAACCAATTCCATTTTGAGCAAATTATTATGGTCAGCAAAAGCATTTATCACAGAGATAAGACCTCATTTACTCCCTCTATTACAAAAGGAGTTGCAATAGTATACTACATATTTCAGTGGTGGTGTTTTAGTTTGAACAATTTGAACTTAAATTTTCCAAGTACCAAAGTAGGAATCCTGGTGGTCCCATTAAAATAAAGAAACCTATATAATCCGGTAAAATATTTCAAATATATTTAGGTAGTATAAGTATTTGACTTTCTTTTGTTTCTAAAAAGCTTTTTAAAAAGGACAAACACGTTTCGATGGGTACACATTGCAATGCACGTTAAGCATGGTAAAAGGAAACTGTTAGTTTCTCTCTACTTAAAATCGCTCCACCTAACCCTTTGAAAAAATATATTTAAAAATACTAAAAACAGACCAACAATGTTGTTATATATAAAATCACAACAATCCCTGATTTGACACTGAATAATTCATTCTTGTTTATTTCAGAATAATCTAAATATTAAGAAATGCATTCAGCCTTTTCAGCCCTGTAAACAATGAGGCCCCCATATTCAGAAGGTCAGATCTGCAACACATGATGACGTATTACTGCAGGCAGAGCAAGTTGCCTGGATAGGAAAGGAGAGTCATTCCTTTTTAAAAAACACAAATGAAATCAAACTCACTTCCATCTCAGAAAAGGCCAGTTGCTTTTCTCTCTTTTCGAGATCTGCCAGGGTTTTTTGAAGCTGCTCCTCCAGTATAGAATACTCAGATACCTGCCACAAACAATTGTGTTTAAAACTCACCTTTACAGATCAGTACAGTTAGATCAGCAAAAAGAGTCTATGATAATACACATGTTAAAAAACAGTAACACAGCAGCAAATTGCTACATTTGTTTTCTCAACTTAATACAAAAGAATATATTAAAGTTATTCACAACACATACTTACTTGTACCGTGGTGAAAATTACAATTATATTAGATTCAGAACACAGAACTGGAGCTTACACTTTACAAACATTTTTAAGATACTAGTAATTGAAAATCTTTTTATAAGATTTAAATCTTTTTTTCACCAAAAGACTTTGCTGGGTTTGACCGGGGATAAATAAAAATATACTTCTCACCAGTCTTCGCCAATACTTACTTTTTTCTTCACAAGAGCTTCCCTTTCCTTATCCCTTTTCTTCCACTCCTCTGCCAGGGCTTGCATGTGTGCGAGTTCCTTCTGTTTTAACTGTTAAAGAATGCAACCACTTATACTTAGCTGTGCCATAAAGGTCTTGACAGATCATGTACTGCAAGACCATATTACAGGTCCACTAATATGAATCAGAATACCTGTACCCTAATAAGCCACAAATATATATTGTACAAAAAATACATATTGTTCATCTTACTATATGATAAACTAAACGTATTGTAATGGTCCCCTAATCATTTTTTATTTTTTTACTTAATATGATAACTATAATCTTGTCAGTTTAGGAATGTGCCTACGAAACAACAACAATGTAACATGAAATAAATACCGCAAATTACCAGTATAAAGTTACTTTATATATACCGCTTTAGAATGGACGGTATAAACTCCCACACAATAACCTGACATTCAGAATGTCCCCCAATCACCAGTACAGTAATGAAAACAAACAAGAATGTATGCAGTTAAAAATCTTTATTAAAAGGACACTCATTACACTAATAAAAAAGATGTATTAAAACCAGGGGTGGGAGCAGAGTAAAGTAGCCAAGACGGAAAACGTATGGTGCGGAGTGAAGCAAGGCGAACATTTTTAGCAGTTTATATTTTAACAGTAGTTGCACGTAGCCTATACACTACAAATACAAAGCAAATATGTGTATACAACCTACAGAAACAAACACACTGTGCAGCATTTCACAAACTGTTTCATTTTACAAAATAAGGTGCAAACAGAAACCAAAAAAAACCTAACAAAAAAAGCTGTATTGCTTGTTTCTTAGCTTATTGTAATAACTTGTTACCTCTAAGGTCGCTGTGCATTAGGGCGTCTGTCAAGCAAATACAAAAAACCCCAAAAAAACACATGCTATGCTCCTGCTGCCTTTAAACCAAAACTATAAGCTTATTACTGTGCTGAGAATACCTCATTTCCAGCTAAATATGGCTGCTTGTTTTCACTGCATTCTCAGGTACAGCTAACCAAAGACATTCTATTTATTTCTGTTCTATTAAATACAGTATATTTGAGCTAACCTTGGAAGTATTTGCGCTACGTCAAAGGTCAAACGGCATTGAAACATTGAAACAATCTTTATAAATGTATCAAGGTTCTATAAATGTGTTGGCTGCAAAAAAACGTAACAAAGCAGACAAATTGATTTTTTTTTTTAAACAGTCTTGAGTGACAAATTCAGCGACATTTTCAAGTTTTGCAAACTAGTTTTAAAATGACGTTAACATACTATTGACAAGGAATGTGCAATTTCCATATTCTGCTGCCTTTAAATCAATAAATTGTATACACGGCAAACCTTAAATGACAGTTTTTGTATTTTTCTTTACATTTCTAATACTACGTAGAAATAATCATGAATTTTTAAAACCACAGATGCCTTCAAATTATTAGTAAATTGTAACATCATATATGCCACTGACTCGCTAGGTCAATGTACTAACTTGTAGAAGTATAACTCGAACACCAAATCATAGTAACCAAATGCAAGGTTCTGATAAAAGTATGACTTTACAGTGTAATACTGTAAGGAAAATAAAATGCACATTTTTCACAGTAAACTGCAAGAAGCTGAATACAACTTTTCGTTTTTGCTTACAAAATCAGCTCTTGGCTCACCAACGCCCGTCATTGCTACAGTACACATTCCAAACACACACTCATTTTTCACAGTTCCCAAAATATTTAAGACGGAAAATTGTCTATAGACGGAACACTCCCACCCCTGTAAAACCTATGAACGTAATAAAAAGTACAGTTATCCGTCACGTATCCGACTGCGATGGGACCAGAGTACGGGCGGATATGTAAACACCATTATACACAGCTGTAACAATTACTCTACAATATTACTATTGTTTTGAGATTCAGCTTTTATTAGTGCACTCCCCTAAATCCCTTGTTAGAATGATAGAGGGTATTAACGTTTGTGACGGAGTAGCTGTCTGTCGTGTGTATGCGTGCATGCATTCGCTGCTGAGTGACAGGCAGGAGATCCAGACGCAGGTTGAAGTTGATATGCCCCGCATGCGAACAGGATTTATTTACATATTGTAGCGCTGAGCTGCAGGGTTTCCAGGATATAATGAGACAGACAACAGTTGTGGTTCAAAGCAGTAGGAAACCGCTGTAATTATTTTTTTTAGCTTTTAGTGAACACTGGCTCTCATTCTTAACTAAACCTCTCCACTCTCTCTCTCTCAATTCTCCCGCCGCCAGATCCCGCTTCTCTTTTAAACTGTCATCTCCTCTCCACACACACACCCAAGTCCCTCCCCCTTCCTCACTCATTGGTACAACACTCCCTATCACTGGTTGTGTCAGACCTGCTCCCCACCCCCCTCAGTGACGCACTCACACACAGGCAGTCTTTCAGCTCTAGTCACACAAGCACCAAAACAGAGAACGCTAACAGATATGAACAATAACACAGTTTACAAACACACATTATTTACAGAGTACTTCCATCCCCTTCCCCAGTCCATAATCAGGTTCATTCCCACATTGTCTTGCAAATCAGCTGTCCACACGTTACAATATCAACACACTGAACAGCTCACATGACACTACTAGCTCTGGTGTTGTCAATTTCAGTTTTGGTTGTATTTTCATCAGCATTCTCCTCCTCAACTACAGAAACCCCAGCTTTTTGAAGCAATGTTGCATTGTTTGCTGACTGACAAGAGTTCCAAGCATGCTTTAGCAAGCGCACAGCATCTAACAGAGACATTTTATTTACAGAGCCAAGGTACAGTACAGGGGTAATCGCTCAGTAATGAGGTGCAAACAGCTGATTGACTGATCTGTCAAGCTTTTACTACAGTAAAGTGCTGCCTTTTGTAATGAAATCTATGTGAATGGCAAGGTAACGAGGTGAAAAAAACTAATTGGTGGATTAGAAAGAGCCATTACTACAGTAGACGGAGAGCGTCTGTTATTTAAATCTATGTGAATGCCACATAATGAGATCCAAACAGCTGAGTTTGCCCAAAATATACAACGTGTTTAACACGGTATAAACAATGCCTTTGTTATTGAAATAAATGGGAATGGCAAACGGCAATCTATTTGCCCCACATAATCGGCTGCCTGAAATAACCCTGTACGGTGTATACTATATATACTGTATATAGACGGAACGTTGGGCAGCTGGATCTTTGAGCTAATTATATATATATATATTATATATATATATATATATATATATATATATATATATATATATATATATATATATATATATAAAATAAATACTAAAAAAATTGGTCTTAATATGTAGATATGGTCAAACCTGGTTCTCAAACAAGTCTTCTTGCATTTCCTTCCACATTTCCAGCTCCAGGGCTGCCTTATACTCCAGGGTCTCCCTTGGCTCAGGCTCCTGTTGTGGTACATGGTCCTGGGGTGGCTGAGATTGTGGCACTGGTTTTGGGTGCCCAGCACTGGCACTCTACATTTGGGAAACAATCATAAATTATAGGTTTCTATAAATAACTTGGCACACATGTGAAAGTGCTCAGGAAGTCTGAGCTTGCCCAGCAAGTCTGTCCATTTCAAATTAGTTAGATGGCATAGAACTTTATTGATTTGTTTTTAACATTACATTTCTCACTTCACTGGTGCCGGTAGACATACCAAATACTGTCAATTACTTTAAATCCAAAATGCTGAAATCCTTATTTTCTAAGATGTTGTTCTTTAATGGATGCAACAAAAAAGAAAATATTACCTGAGAAGAGTCAGATATGAAGATCTCCTGGGTTTTCACCAGACCAAAGTTCTCCAGGGTCATGAAATAGCACAGCTCAAAGACTTTGTTACTTGGTCTGTAGAGGGAGACAGATATAACAAGATGTTTTTTTAGAAATTCTGCTCAGTACATTTTGTTTGAATAACACATGGTCATTGTCTGCAGTATATGTATATATTATACAAAATGTGTACTGAATAAACGTACCTGATAACTTGTAAGTACTGTAGTATATTTGTAGTTGATTTAAAAATAAATCAAAACAAAAATTGCTTCTGATTTGTTGAAATGTGGATTCAAATGGTATATCAGATTAGCTCCACAACGGATATGAATGTGAAATCTAACACTGTTTTCTATTGATATTTTGTGAGGAATAATGCATTATTTGATGTTTTAATAACTTTAGTATTTACTACAATATTAATATAATCTCAGGCTATTGGTGAAATGTTTATTGTGCCGATGAAAAAAACAAAACAAAAAAAACCAACAAAAAACAGCCTATTGGAAAATAACAGCTCTACACTACTGCCATCTAGTGGACATTCCCCAACAAGGTTATTTTGGCAGTTGTCTAGAACAGAAGTTCCCAAAGCGGTCCTGGGGACCCCCTGTGTCTGCTGGTTTTCACTCCAACTGAGCTCTCAATTACTTAACTAGACCCTTAATTGAATTTGCTGAATTAGACCTTTTTAAATTGCTTTCAGCTCTTAAAAGCCGCACATTTCAAGTTAGCTATACGGTACCATTTTATAAGTAACTTGAACTCTGCAGCTGTTTAAGAGCCAAAATAAATTTAAAAAGGTCTAATTAAGTAAATTATCAGTTAAATTGAGGGTCTAGTTAAGTAATTGAGAGCTTAGTTGGAATGAAAACCAGCAGACACGCTACGTCAAGGGTCAAACGTAGGTCCCCAGGACTGGGGTTGGGAACTACTGGTCTAGAACAAATTGTAATTATCAATGCAGAATACTACTGGTCACACCTCACTCCAGCTGGAGTCAAGAGGTCTAGTGGTCAGCATGGCGATTGTTCTCATGGCAGGTTTATTCAACATCAATAGAGAACATACAGGTAACGCCACAACCCAAGTGGCTCATTTTAGAGCATATCCACCGTTTAGTCAAAAACACAAAAGCTCCTGTACAGGCAACTAAGATAACCACACTCAAATACATGAGGATTCATGAATGCTACTCGTTAGCAATGACTGCTACTTACCCTTTGGCTGCTGTAACTGTGACTCTCTCACTGTAGGTCTGCCTCCAGCACTGCTCGCCTGAATGGCCTAAAAACCTTGTTTTCTCAGACGTCAGGACGTTTGACAGCTGCAGTCTCGCTACTCCCAAGAGAATGTCTTTGGCTGTTTTATCTCTGTGCCATACCTCCACTAACAGAGGTAACCTGAAATAAGGCGAATTAAAGACTGTTCAGACTAGAAGTTAATTGCAAAATAATACACGTTATGCTACAGATGGAAACAAGACAGCAAGCAGCTATAATTCCTGCATTTATAATTTTAGAAAAAGCACGTCAGCATATAGAAGATCTTCTCTATGATTTCTTAAATTTTTGGTAATGCAAATAAAAATCTTCTCAGCAGACAAGTATCAGTCAAATACAGATTAGAAACATTTGATATCTAGCATGCTTTGAAAAGGGTATGGTTTGGGCATTAGACTTATTGGCATGCAATTTTATTACAGTTTATACTATCTTTGACATCTTTCAAACCTCAAGGGAAAGGTATCAGCGAGGATCACTCGCCTAGGATGTTCATCTTGGAGGATGTAGGAAATTAAGCACAATTTTAGACATGACAGAAATAGAAGACTGAGAACCTAAAGAAAGTGTCCTGTAGCTGATGAGGCACGGCAGCAAAATCAAATGCGCAGTATGACTGAGGCAGGAAAACTTCCATATTCTTTCGAATTTCCACAGGAGGGTTGGTCATGATGGGTGCTGCACTGCCGAAGAATGGGTATGAATACCTAGAAAAGTATAAAAAAAAAGAAATGATCTATCTATCTATATATACACATACATACATACATACATACATAGAGTTTAGGAGAATGCTAGTCTGTTGTTCAGTAGACAACAAATACCACCCACCCTTATCTGATACCTAAGATCAGAAGTTAAAAACTTGCTAGAGGAATAACCTTCACATACAACAAAAGCATGGCCTACAGATAAACTATGCTGCAAGAACTGTTTTCACATTTAAAGAGGTTATACAACTTTGCTTTGTGTGAATACAAGATACCAGATCTTGCACTTTATCACAATAGTGTGGGAAATCATTATTTGAAATACACCAATATAGGGATGATGCCATTCAGCTATATATACGTTTATTACCTTAGCATGCAATTTACAGGAAAGCCTACATCCATGTCTTTAATGCTTCTTAAATCCAGTGCAAAACAGAAATGGTGTGCCGACGCTGGGATAGCAATCTTTGGTGCAGAGGTAGAAATTGAGGCACTTGAGACCGCTTCAGACTGGTGCCTTGGCTCGGTAGCAATGGAGGGTCCTGAGCATGCAAAAGAAAGACATTGTCTGAACTAAATACCCAGAAGCAACCATAAACATACAACTGTTAATATCTGGCAACATTTCTTTTCTGGCAACATTTCTTTTCTGTTTGTTGGCAACTGGTAAATGTAAATAAATAGGTAATTGTAGATATCTCTGGCAAGTGGGAAAGAGTTGGAAAAACAAAAACAAACAAAAAAAATGTACTGCAAACAGACTCTGTATATTTTTCTGTGTGAACTGGAAAAAAAACAAAAAACAAAAAACAGCAATATTCCTCTGTAGCATATTGCTACAAACACAAAGGTTAAATTCATTTGAGAGGACTGAGTCACTACTTTTGTTCCTTCTCCCACAACCACTCTACATTATCAAAAGGCAGTAATATATGTGTGATCTAACTTCTGCTTGCCTGATCTGCTTAAAAAGTCATTGAATGCAGATAATATGAATGCAGATCAGGTAGAAAACATTTTTTAAAGTGTTGATATACATGTCCTGTGATGTACAAACACAAGCTGCCAAGACCTCAAAAGTCTCTTCTTCAGGTGTAGTGAAAGTTTAAAGAAAAATGAAGAGCCTTTTGAATTCTTGAAAGTGTTTGTAGATCATAATAAACAGTATCAAGTCTTTTTTTCTAATTTCATTATTACCTGTTGATTAACCAGCAAACACTGTAACAATGTAGATTCAAAAGAGCCACATAAAATCAGTATAGTTTGTATATGTAATGTTCTTCCAGAACAAAACAAAAAAAATGGTCATAACAGCTATGCTATAGAAAATGGACACACAAACTATGCATCACCACTACTACAGCACTACCAAACAGAGAATCAAAATGTTTACGTTGCTCTGAAGGATTTGAAAGCAGAGGAGACTTTGGACTGCTGTGAGATTCTGAAGCAATTTGTTCGGGGTGTTTACTAACCCCATCGGATGCTGCTAAACCAGAAAGACAATAACCAATTACACTACATAGTATTGCACCCTGTGCGCCAACTGTTTAAAATACTAAGAATGGCCTCTTTCAACCAGGAAGACCATGGTATTAAAGGAATTACTGCCAGTATACAGTATAGACTAAAATAAATACACAGTATACTCAAATCAAAAGTAAAACAAGTTAGGGATGAGACTATTGCAATCCTCTCAGATCTGTTATTGCTATAGCCCTTCCAACAATTTCAGCCCAAAGTAAATTCTGATGTACTGTATTACTGGCCCCACTTAAATTGTCCACAACCGGCGCATAACTTGTTCCACACAAAGTTGACTACTGCATTTTATGTATGGGGTGTTATCGAGTGAGCTTTGCTGTCAATGTCATCTTACTGCATTATTAAATATAATAGCATTCCCCGTAAATTACATTTGCAATCTAATAACGGTTGATAAACGGATACATTGTTACTGCGTTTGTAGTTTGCTACAATTGTCAAAATTCAGAGAGTGCTGGTTTAATTGCTGTCAGAAGACAGACGCAAAGTCTTGACTCTCGAAAGTGAAAGTGACTCGAACAAGAATCTATTGAATGCTCTGTGGATGCTTCTTTACCTCAAACCAGTGTGGCAACACATTAATAAAACTTGTCTCCGAGCCTTTTTTTAAAAATGAACCTGTCTGCTCAAGACTGCCGACTTCAAGCTGATTCTGAGCTACGGCACAATGGACAATTTAACTTGGGATGATGATAATGTGTTACATTCATTGCAATAGTCCTCTCCCCACTCCATGCATTAAAAACAAACAAAAAACACACATAAAAAAACCTATTATTACGCTGAATAGAAGGCTGTGAAAGCAGAGGGGACTTTGCTCTGCTTTGTGATTTTGATACAGGCGGTTCTTCAGGTGGTTCACTAGCCTTCCCATTAGACTCTGCCAAACCAGAAAACAAGACATTTAAACTAATGTATACTTTTTCAATAAAAATATAGAGTTGAATATGTATTTATCGCAGATACAGACAATTAAGGTGACTTGTTCATTTTGTAACAATTCCAGTGGAATCCTAAAGTTTTAGAAATTACTTTCTTTGTATGCTGCTGATTAAGTTTGAACCAGACATATTTTTATTGAGTTTGTATGTTGCGATTATTATTATTTAGTATTGTTTTCCAGCCCCCTCTGTAAATGAGGCCTCAGTCTCAAAGGGTAGATACATACATACATACATACATACATACATACATAAATAAATAAATAAATAAATAAATCTTTTAGTTTGACATTAAGAGATTAAATTCAAGGGGCACCTGCTGAACAATTACAGACTATAGAATTACACCATGTACTGCATTTTAATTAAAGGAACTTCTGCTCAATGCCTACATGTTAGAACTATAGACTAAGCAGCATGAAAGTGACATTTTAATCTGGTAACTGTACATCATTTTGGAATCATTTTTGGCCTTCTCTGGTTTTGTTTATTCAGGTATTTAAGAAAAAAAAAAACCCAAAAAACACAGGAGTTTGTTCAATTAAGTTAGGGTTCACAGGGTTACTTAAGTCTTCTTCCTGGCCATCCCTCAATAGGTGAAGCTTTTCCACTTACCATGTGGGAACTGCCTGGCCTGCCTGTGGTCCTCCTGCAGGCTATCCACTTCACTCTCAGTCGCTGGGTCATTGTTGAGAGGGGATGGGGGGCTCTCAGGGGAGGGGCTGTTGGGAGAGGGGGCCGTACTGGCTCTCTGAACTGGAGCTGGGGACTTGGGGAAAGTAGGAGACACAACTCTCTTCTTCACAGGCGTCTGAGCTACAGCTTGGCCTTTGTCAGGGCTGGAAGGCTAAGCAAAAGGAAGTACACAGAAACCTTACTTAGAATCCATATCTCTAGTAATATACAGGATGTCAAGATAAACCCCACCTCAATAATATTAATACATAGAAATGCAGTGGATATGTCAATGTTTAAATTTTGTGTTTATTCTAAAGTGTTAACAGTACCTGTGAATTAACTCCCTCTTTCCTTAATGTCACCGACACCCCGACAGTTGGCTGCAGCTCAAGAGGAACAGATGGCAGCTTTTGTTTAGCTCTGTTTGGTGGTATCAGGGTGAAAGCCCCTTCTACTGCAACAGGCTGCTTTTCAATATCAACGCTGGATTTCTTCAACAGACCTGCTATTGAAATATCTGTACTGCCAAGGGATTGGTCTCCACAGCAAAGGTGTATCTGTAAAAATAAAACAAAAGCAAGCATGAAAATCTAAAATGGTTAGACAGTTTGATGGTATGCAGGTAAAATTCGGAGTACAATATGCAATGTAAACATCGCTTTCCTTGTATATTGCTATGACCAAATATTATTGGGTTTCTGTATTAAATGAAACAACAACTAGCTCTTCATTCCTTTCACATCAGACTTAGGTAGGAGGCTGTGTGGTCCGGTGGTTAAAGAAAAGGGCTCGTAACCATGAGGTCCCCGGTTCAAATCCCGGCTCAGCCACTGACTCACTGTGTGACCCTGAGCAAGTCACTTAACCTCCTTGTCTTTCGGGTGAGACGTTGTTGTAAGTGACTCTGCAGCTGATAGATAGTTCACACACCCTAGTCTCTGTAAGCCGCCTTGGATAAAATGATAAAATGCTAAATGAACAAATAATACTACAAATTTGTCTCGGGTCTCAAGTGGACACAAAACCACAACACAATTTGTCACAATCGTCAAAGTTTTTCCAGGATTAAAGGGCAGAGATTGCTCAATTGCTGACTGAAGTGCAATCACAGTTCTAAAATGGGAACTTTCACGGCACCAGATTATACTGTGTCTTACAATATACTCATACTGGGCACTGTTGAAAAATCTGACATGTGCTTCAAACATGATCTGACACACACACAGACATAGCTTGTATTTACAAATGTATACTGGCCTGCAAGGCTTCCGCATAAACTCATGTACACATTTGAACCTGTGAATGGGAGCTATCATACAATTAAGGTAATGCATTATATATTTTCATACTTGTAAGTTTGGCTGTGCAGCGAGGAACACTCGGAGGACGTCAATACTACTGCGGATTTTCACAGATGCTCTTTCTGGTTCAAAGTTGGGGTTGATCAGGTCAGTGAAAGGCTCATTGGTCACATCATTTCCCAGTAATGTATAGTAGAAGAAAAACTCTGGCCTTTCCTCTGGAAGCTTCATTGTACAAGGAATCAACTGCAAATGATCAAATAATAAACAGTGTTTATGTGGATCAGTGGATTAATAACACAAAAAAGCTACCAATTTTGTTAGCCACTGCATTAAACAAGGTGCATTGTTAGGGCAGAAGCAAAGCTGCTGTTTGGTAACTTCACAGCAACACACCTTGTTTTATCATGATTATAAACGCCTGCTCCAGAAGAAAAACAGTATTGTAAGAAAACAAAAGCTCTTTCAATCTGATTCTTTGTTAAATGAAAGATTCAAAACACCCATTCTGTCTGAGGGGCGCACTACTAAAGGGCCAGAGTGCAGCAAAAAAAGGGTCTGGTTGTAGTCCTATTTTAACCTTCATAAAAACCTTTGGAAAATAAAAGTTGTGATCACCTGGGTAGTAAGGACAAGACTTACTGGCACTACACATCTTATACCTGCACTGCGGATTCAAAACAGGATTTTAGTCTCCAGTAAAATTACACTTTTGTTATTTATTTATTTTTGCAATAATAATAATAATAATAATAATAATAATAATAATAATAATAATAATCTATTTACCAAGTTTAAATAGCGTGTTCAGGGATTTCTACTGCACAGCAGTTTCACACTCCAGGTGTTACTATGAGCTTGATTAGCCACAGTGTATAGGTAACAAGCTCATGTGTGCCTTATTAAACTCAAATCCAGGAATGAATGAAACTGCTGTGCAATGGGAGCATTATTTCCATCTGTGGTGTTGAAGATTAACATCTCTCATAACTCTTTAAAGATCACGGTATATCCTTACGTGGGATTACATTTTTGGTAAGTGCATTTGCAACCCTTTCCACCTTCCGAGGGTTACAAAATATATACATTTCATACATGCCACAAGCACAGCTCCTGCTTATTAGCAGAATAGATTGTTGTGTTGTGGGAGAGCGGAGGGAGATGTAGCAATGGTGTCTCATTGCTAAAATTATTGATTTATCTCCAACTATATTTGTTTAGCCAATAATCATTTACATGAACCTATGCATCTATGTGTGTACACTACATCTTATTCCAGCACTGTATTTGATAACTGAATTATTTACAGTATGCTGCTTATTACCCGATATGAACAAATATGATTTTATTTTTTCCGATTTTTTTTTCCGTGCAAAAAAGGCATGTCTTCCATATATTTTATAGGCTACCATGTGCTGCTCCTGTTTACTTGCAGGATAGAGTGCTGAGAGTTGCAGGGGAGCTGGGATAGATGTAGAAAATAATAATATACAATTATTGATTTAGCCCTGCAGATGAATTTGTTTTAGTAGTATGTACTCAATTTTCTACATTAGAATAAGCGTCTATGTGTGTATAATTAGGGCTTCTGATTTTTAGTTTTAACTGATAAAAACCAATAAATACACCCTCCGATACAAACAAAATATCTAATAAACACCAAAAAACACTGCAAATGGTTACTCAATTGACGCTGGCTTGATCCCTTTCCTCATGAAAAAATAGAGCAATGTCCCGCCTTCCTGACTTGTATTTCGCATTGATTCGTTTTGAATATTTTAAACCCACCTGAGTGGCAGCAAATTCCTATATTTCTATTGGAGGATTGTAACACGCTTGCAAAATTTAAAACAAGATGTTCTTGCTCGAGAGACTTAAAGCTGTATTACAGTATGCTAGGGAGTATTTACACTCTCTTGGAATTTAAAACAGAATTACAAATTGTGGTGAAATGTAAAAAAAAGAAAAAACACACAAAAACCCTGAAGAATATGCCACTGATCATAAGGATTTCACTGTAGAAGACAGCAGAGGAAAGAAGGTATAACTGAAGTGTGCATGTACTGTGGAATTGCTATACATAGGAACTTTGATAATGGTTCTATGGACTGGCATTCTTTTTTTATGCATGCAAGTTCTTTGTGCATGTTTTTTTTTTTTTAATAAAAAAAGACTTAAGTTGCTTTATGCACAAATGTGACTTTATTTAAGCACAGGTATGTGTTGACAAATTGTTTATTTACTAGATTTTGTACATGTTAACTATGCAACATAACATTTATTTTTGTATTTATTAATGTTTGTCAATTTAAAAAACATGTACTGTTAACAGCACTGTTTTATTTTTGAAATAGTAAATTAAATATTTAAAAAATGCTTAGCACTTCAAAATAATGTTAATTCTACACAGAATTGTTAAAATAATAATATAAAACAGTTTTAGGTAATTATTTTGCTTTAAATAATAAGTTAACCGTGTATGTAAGTGGGGTGCATTTGCACCCCTTTACGCCTTCCGTGTAGAGCTCAATTATTGCTGCTTACAAAAGGGTTGAATATGGATTAAGAACCAAATATATCTGAAAGGGCACCCCCTTTTGAAGATCATGTCAAACAAGTATTGATTGATCATTACAGAAATTACAGTAAAATATTTCAGATTGTTGCTGCATACACGTAAGGTAGCACAATGTGAAAGAAATACAAAAATGTACCTGCTCCAACTGACTTGCAAAAGCTACTGTAACAGACAAGACAAAAAGCTCATTGCAGTATTCCGGTGGTCCAATTTGATGATATCCTTCCTCTTCATTCAGGACTGCAGTAATGTTTTTAGGATCCAGATTAGAGAACGCAGGAGTAACTTCAAAAAGATAAACACTTGGTTAACCAAACAGGACACCTGATACCGCCCTTTTCTTGCAGAACAATTGCAGGAAGAAACTATTAACTATGTTACTCTAACCTCAGTTACTCCTCAAACAAAATTACTTAATTTAAAAGGCAATACGTACATCTAGAGAGGGAAATGTTCACATTGTCTTGGTATTATTGTGTGTGTAGTACAGTAGTCTCTGTGTATAGGAGCACCTCCTAAGAGAACGCTTTGGCTAAGAGAATATCCTTGTGGCGAAACACTTTTCCCATTGTAAATGCTCCGGCTACAGGAACAGGAACTTTGCCTAGAAGAACACCTTTTTTTGCACCGTTAGCGATTCGTTCACAACTGATACGGTACTGTTTTGGAACCTGATAACTCATCAGCATCAAACAAATTCAAATGGTGACTTGTCATGGCGTGAGGCACACTAATTGGTTTATTAAATCTTTCCAGAACCGGCGTCATATCATTGCCTCGTTTTGTATTCTGATTTCCTCATCGCTACAAAATGACAGGTAAACAAATATCAAAATGTGCCGCTGTTTCTCTTGCTACATAAAGTTGGAACTTGTTGGATCTCCTGAAAGTCACAGAGCAAGTTGGTGTTTCCGTGCTGGTGAGTTGCTTCACCATTCTATTAAATAATTTTGTGCAGGTCTTGAATATTGCTCCTGTACAGGCATTCATAATTAATCTAGAACTGCATTTTTTATTGTGTGTAGGGGTGCTGTGTTAATTTAGTTTGACAGTTATGTTATTAATGTTAGTTTGTCTATTATTTTATTATTATTATAGTTTATTAACATACAATTGTCTATTGCTTTTTTCTTACTTATTCTATTCATATCATATGTTGATGCACATGCGTCAAGACAAGTAATAAATATTTATTTATTTATTGATGCATATTGGGTCTGATGTTCAATGTCTTAAAAGAACACCTTAGGTAAGAGAACCCTTCGTTTGCTTTCCAAGGGGTGTTCTCATAGCCGGAGACTACTGTAGTACGTAATTTAAGATCAATATGTGGTGTTAGCATAAACAGATCGGCAGACAACTGAAGAGCAAGCTGAGAAATACTCACCTAAATCTGAAAGCCATTTAGGTTGCTTTTTTTTGGTGTTGGTAAAATATTTACTTTTAGCTTTTTTGACAGAAAAATCAGAAGGAACATACAGAGAAAAGAGTAAGAGTGAAATTAAACAAAAGAAACCCCATCACCAGCTGAAATTGACCACTTCCAAAGTGTTACCCCAGCACAAAACAAATCAAACAAACAGAATGTTAAGCTTATTATGACAAATATTCAAAACGCATCTAGTATACAAGGAGATAACTGTCTTGAGATGAAGTTCAGGTTTTAATACTGGTGAGTGAGACAGTTGTCTCCAATTACACTTGTCGCATCTTCTAGTTATGTCATGTGCTGCTTCAGCCATGTCTGGCTGTCACGTGTGGCTTCAGCCAAACCAGTCACTCATCATGCGACAGGCTGCTGTCAATATGAGACCCTTTGAAACATTTGTTTATCCAAAAAGTACCGTGTTGTGTTAAATTGTCAGAAAACAGATTCTGGAATCCCATTGTAAGTGCATCGCAGAGAGATTCCACTCTAAACCTCAATTTCTACAAAACCCATCTAAAACAGAATTGCACAGGATCAAAGTGGGTATCCAGCTTTCATTTAACCTTACCTTCCCTCGGTGGTGCTTCTTTAGCTTTAAATCCATCAGTTAAAGGTTTGGCATCACTTTCAAGTGCCATACCAATCAGAATCTCAGGCTTCACTTTCGTGTACTTGCTGCTTAACAACGGATACCATTTAGGAGTCTATAAAAAGAAAGAAAGTTTGAATTTGCAATAAAATCTAAATTCAAAAGGTGTAGATTTTGAAAGTCATCTTGTCTTCCTAACAACATGGTGGCATGTATCCAGTATCTCTTTGCATCCCTTTGTGTCCTGTAGTAATCCAGAAATATTTAACTTTGTTTTTTAGACCTTGCTAAGTTTGTCATAACCCTCCCCCTAAAAAAAACTATAAAACAATAGTTTTAAGATTTTGGCAATACAGGTGCACTCCACTTATAATGGACTCCAAGGGACAATGGAAATCCGTACTTTATAAACTAAGTACTTAAAACACAATTCGAAATGCTGTATGTAACTGTGAACATAAATGCCTTCAATATAAACAATACAAGAAAGCTTAACTGCCAAAGAACGGGAGTTTATTATTTGTACAAAACACAATGCGAGCCGTACAATGTAATAAGTAGTACCATTTTACAAATTTATATTTTCGATAAATGTAATTAAAACTGTATACGTTTAAACTGTACAATGGCTGTGCCAACAAAAACATAGAACAATAAAAGTAAACAGCAATTTTTTCCTGCCCGACGTCACAAACGCTGCTGTGACTCACTGTGCCGGAGGTGCAAAATATCTACCTGTGGAACAGAAAAACTACATATTAATTGGAATTGTATGTATTAAACTGTACATATTACCAGTAAATTCAAAAGACCTGTTTGTGGAACAGGAAAACCGTACGTATTAAACAGTATATACGGTATAAATGAGTCATTTTTAACCAGAGTAATTCCCTATTAAAACCCATGTTGTTTGGCAGGGACATGCCTCCTCAATACATTGTAAATGGAACTCTGTTCTAACAGGATCCATTATAAGTGGAGTGCACCTGTATAACAACTTATATCATATATTTCATAAACATACTCCATTATTCTAGGTGGTCAGATTAATAGATGTAGGTAAAAAGAAGCTCATATAAGAATTATTGTTTTTTGTTTACTATTCTTTGAAAATACAAGGTTACAGTATCAAAATGCTAAAATAGATTAGGCAAGGTAAGACTCACCTGTTTCTTTTCTTGAACAGGTCTTAGGTCAAGAATAATATAGCCCACCGATTCCTTTGCAGATGATAACACATCTACTGCAAAACACTGTAGCTTAATGGGTGTCCTCTGTAATCTGAAAAAAAACAAAAACATTTGTTTGTTTTTTTCATTTCATAAGCCATATAATCTGCCAACAGGACCACGTGCCATTTTCAGGAAAATCCTGTCAAATTGTAAGTTTTGACCAAAAACAAGCAAATCAAGGATGCAATACAGGTATGAACAGTAAAATCAATGGCTTGATGCATTTAGGTGGTTATTTTTTTAACTGCAGATTTTGTCAAGCGCCACACTGCAACAAAGGGCAGTTTATACTTTTTGCATTAAGTTGCACAAGTAAGTATAGGGTTTTATTCTTTAAATATAAATCTCTTAAGCTTACAGCCCCTTTGAGTTGCAAGTTAAAGAATTTCAATTCTCTACAAGACTGGTTTGACGTGCACAGTAAATGCTGGTCTTTCTGCCTACCTGTGCTGATGGAGGGCCTTCCGGTCCAGCTCCCAGGCCAGCTCTGTAGAGAACTGTGGTTGGTCCTTGTGGTCTACGGGGTCTGTTGCTAACTGTTCTCCATCAAACTTGGTTTCCACCACAAGTAGGTGTCGAGGGCGTCTGGGGAAGCGCCGGCCTGAAAAGGGATAAACCGTACAAACATAATTAAGTAATTAAGTAAGTAAGTATACATTGGATGTACACAAAAGGTTTTTTTTTTTTTTAATGACAAAAGCACTTCTTCACTTTGTAGAAAGAAAATATATGCATTTTTTTGTTTTTTTATTATGATGCTAAAATTAGGTATACAGCTGACTTGCTCTGCGTTATTTATTATTGAATTCATCTGTTGCTAGAAACAGGTAGCACAGCAGTTTGAAATTGAGTAGACACCAGATGACAGTTTCAGGGCCGCGCTGACGACTACCAGGCACCTACTGAACAAATCAGCATAATGGATTTCTGTTGTAAAATGAGAAGGGAAAAAAAAAAACTTTTCACTAAGAAAATATTACAATGGATTCTGATTGAAGTGCAAACTCGTTAAAACAACACTCTACACATACGGTATCGTCATCCCTCAATATTTTGTTTATTAATAATACCTGATGTACAATATTTACCAAAAGAAAGAAGAGCAACAGTTAGATTCACTTTCTATCTAAAAAACAACAGCAAATTGAAGAGACTAATATGACACTCGAAACACAAGCCTGACTAGTAAGTCGTATGTACAGTAGTTGTACAGTGCCGATAGAACAAATTCACATGAATGCTGTGTCCGATTATAACGTTTGCACAAAACCAGAGCCATAAAATATATTACAGATTTACATTTGTACAGTACCTTCTAGAATGGAGACAACAATCAGCAACTGATCTGATTTGGATCCCATTTTCCTTCCACGGTGATTTTTTTTTTTTTAAATACTGTCCAATTTACGCTTCACTACCAGCTTCTCTTTTCTGTCACGCCCCTCTGAACCAGGCTGCCTGTTCCACTACCTCGGTAATTCAGTTAACAAACACATAATTAACCGTTTTCTACCCGCTCCACAATACACATTTACCGCCTCCCTTTTAAACAACATCAACTTCCGCCTGGTTACCTGAGAGAAAAAAGAAAACAATTGGGGATTTAAGGGTGAAAGGTCACACAACATCAACAACAATGGTAAAGAATGCTTATAGCGTCCTAAAAACGTAGAGCAGATATGTACAGCTCCATCTACCGACAAGGAGGAATAACTTAAAAAAACAGATTTCTATGAAAAATATCTTAATATGCATCCACGTGCATTTTTACTTTTAGGATTGTATCTATGTTTACTTATTTAAATAATAATAATAATAATAATAATAATAATAATAATAATAATAATAATAATAATGTATGGAAGCCTAGTCTACATAAAAACTGAAGACAAGTATAACCTGCATCTTTGATTTTCCATCTTCTAAGACTGCCATCTCCTTATGCAGGGAAAAACCTAATAATATAGACCTAATAATAGGTTAAATAATGGATTTCAAAATCGTAGTTAGCATTTCTTTAACTGGTTTCAACATTATACAGTACATGTAGTTGGTTAGTTGCTTATTTATGTAATATTGTACTGCTTTGTTAAATAACAATATATCAATAATTTATTTTGATAATTATTTATTTTTGTGTTATGAAGCCTCCACATGCAGTGAGCCACTGACTAGGAGAGAAAATGAGATGTTTTAAAAAAAATGACTGGACTTAACTAAGCCTGGCCTCATCTGAATAATACACCCACATACACCATTGTCAGTGCTGCTAGATGAGATACCTGTAATAACCCTTTATATTCTCATTACCCATGGATTTCAACTGTGAGCTTCATGGTGTTTGTACTTACTACCTGTACATTTTCACTTTAAATATTGATGTGGTTAATGTCAATGGTAATGTTTCATCATTCAGAGTGCCTATAGTGATTACTTGTTATTTCAAAATAAAGCTAACAATAGGCATCTGCTTTCACTTTTCAAAAGCATACAGTACCTTCTCTTTGTGAAATTTTATATTTGCGCACTTTAACAAGCTTTGAAAGCTTGTTCACGTGTAGTTTTCCATTTGTTTTCCATGTTGTTTGTGCTCATTACTGCATGTAAACAAACCCAATCATGATTTACCATACAACATGTAACTGTATTTTACCATGTGTTTTCAAATTGTGTTTAAAATGCTGATAGCCAGTTAAATTAATGTTACAATGTCACAAGCAAAGTATACACATTAATTACACCAGGATAAATCATTATTTACAAATACACTGTATTAGGTTATCGTAATCTATATATAAACGTTACTGTATACTTGATGGATTCTGGGGTGTAAAAGACACAATATTGCCAAAAGAAAATGGACAACTGGGGGAAAGGTTACATTGACAACGGTGATGGACGTGCTCTGGCAAAACAAGGTACCCATTGATTCAGGCATCCAGCTGAAATCAGTCCATAAAAACATTTTCTAATAATGGCAAGACATTGAAGAGATAAAAACTTTTTGGAAAAAAAAAACAAAAAACCCACCTGGGCTCGAAGTCTGGCTGACAAATTATGAACAAAAGCCTTAATGTACTTTTATTGCAAAACCATCCAAACAACCAATTTACCCCTTATCAAATATCTACTATAAGTGCTTTTTGGCTCTAATAGCTTTTCTTTGGGCAATCAGACTAGACCCTTTCCTAGACTGTACGAGCCAAGATGTGCAGACTCTCTTAACTATGTAAGTACTTCAGTATCTAACTATTGATGTGCAGAGATAACAGCACTTCAAATCACTGCAGTAGAAAAGAGGGTCATTCCGTGCCAAATCAATTAACTAAACTCTAACTCAGATATTTATTTTTTTTCCTGATGGTGCATTAAAGGGATGGTAGCAAATAAAATAATAAATTGTTCACGTTATGCAAATCCATTCACTATATATTCCTAAAATGTGTAGTTTTGAAAGAAGCCTTGCATTCAGATAGTCTTGCTCTTTCCTAGTCATTTCACCTGGAGTGACATTCTCCCCACCCATTCAGGGTCTTCTTCTCTGTCAGACTCCAACAAGCTGCTTCCCCTAATAAATGACTTGTTTTGCAGCCAGTAACATGCTCAGACCCAAAAGACACTGCTGAGGTCAAATGACCTAGGAAGGAAAGTCACATATTTCTGGAAGCAAGGCAAGCAAACAGAGAAATAATTGATCTGTGTAATACCAGATGTCATGTTTTTAAAAATGCATGTGATTCTTAAAAGAATTGCAGATTGCACACTTGAGACCTAAATAGTGAATAGAAATACTCGACAGGTGAGATTTAAGAAATAATTTTAATGAAAGTAATGTAAGAATACACATTTTAGAGGGATGGACTTCTTTTAGAGAGACGACATCAATTATTTTTGTCACTTGTGATTGATGTGAAACCCATGGGTTAAAGTATCAAAGTATTCAGTCTGAAGAAGGCACTAGCTGAAACACATGTTTCTTCTATGTTTTACTTTAGTCTTACTGACAACCATGATTATTTTACATAGTTTAGGAACTAGTCACAAATATTGAGAAAAGGTATCCAAGTGTTCTGAATCACATTGAGATTAAAACCTCTTTTGCAAGTGAGACCTAGCCAAGAAAGGTAGCAGCAGTACAATAAAACATATTGCAATATAAAAATTCAAATACAAAAATAAAATACAAGTCATACTCACTACAATAAACAATCAGTTAGTGACAATCAGTTTGTGACAGGTGTAATCAACTACTCAAAACAAGCACAACTCTCGATTGGATAATCATGCAGCTTACTCTTGAATTGTACTAAAGTTATTTGGGACTGCAACTTAAGTTTAGACTGTAATTCATTCCAAGACCATGGAGCAAAATAAGCAAATGATCTTTTATCAATCTCATTACACACTTTAGGAACCATAAAATACAAAAATGAGTGCGATCTAAGACTGTAGTTACTACAAACGACTGTAAAGTATTCATTTACAGACGTGCTCAAATTTGTTGGTACCCCTCCACAAAAAACGAAGAATGCACAATTTTCTCTGAAATAACTTGAAACTGACAAAAGTAATTGGCATCCACCATTGTTTATTCCATATTTAATAGAAATCAGGCTTTGCTTTTGATTTTTTATTCAACATAATATTGTAAATAATAAAACAAATGAAAATGGCATGGACAAAAATGATGGGACCGCTAACCTAATATTTTGTTGCACAACCTTTAGAGGCAATCACTGCAATTAAACATTTTCTGTAGCTCTCAATGAGACTTCTGCACCTGTTAACAGGTAGTTTGGCCCACTCTTCCTGAGCATACTGCTCCAGCTGTCTCAGGTTTGATGGGTGCCTTCTCCAGACTGCAAGTTTCATCTCTTTCCATAGATGTTCGATAGGATTCAGATCAGGACTCATAGAAGGCCACTTCAGAATAGTCCAATGTTTTGTTCTTATCCATTCTTGGGTGCTTTTAGCTGTGTGTTTTGGGTCATTATCCTGTTGGAGGACCCATAACCTGCGACTGAGACAGAGCTTTCTGACACTAGGCAGTACGTTTCGCTCCAGAATGCCTTGATAGTCTTGAGATTTCATTGTGCCCTGCACCGATTCAAGGCACCCTGTGCCAGGCGCAGCAAAGCAGCCCCAAAACATAACCGAGCCTCCTCCATGTTTCACTGTAGGTATAGTGTTCTTTTCTTTGGAAGCTTCATTTTTTCATCTGTGAACATAGAGCTGATGTGACTTGCCAAAAAGCTCCAGTTTTGACTCATCTGTCCAAAGGACATTCTCCCAGAAGGCTTGTGGCTTGTCAATATGCATTTTAGCAAATTCCAGTCTGGCTTTTTTATGTTTTTCTTTCAAAAGTGGAGTCCTCCTGGGTCTTCTTCCATGGAGCCCACTTTCGCTCAAAAAGCGACGGATGATGCGATCAGAAACTGACGTACCTTCACCTTGGAGTTCAGCTTGTATCTCTTTGGCAGTTATCCTTGGTTCTTTTTCTACCATTCGCACTATCCTTCTGTTCAATCTGGGGTCGATTTTCCTCTTGCGGCCGCGCCCAGGGAGGTTGGCTACAGTTCCATGGACCTTAAACTTCTTAATAATATTTGCAACTGTTGTCACAGGAACATCAAGCTGCTTGGAGGTGGTCTTGTAGCCTTTACCTTTACCATGCGTGTCTATTATGTTCTTTCTGATCTCCTCAGACAACTCTCTCCTTTGCTTTCTCTGGTCCATGTTCAGTGTGGTGCACACAATGATACCAAACAGCACAGTGACTACTTTTCTCCATTTAAATAGGCTGAATGACTGATTACAAGATTGGAGACATGTGTGATACTAATTAAAGAAACTCATTAGTTTGAAATATCACTATAATCCAATTATTTATTATCTATTCTAAGGGGTACCAACAAATGTGTCCAGGCCATTTTAGAATATCTTTGTAGAATAAGCAATAATTCATCTCTTTTCACAGCTTCTTTGCTTTATTCTATGACATACCAAAGGCATGCAAGTATACATGATAAAATAGCTTTTAATTTCATCACTTTTCAGGAGGAATGAAGCATTATTTCAATGAGCTGTAAGGGTACCAACAAATTTGAGCACGTCTGTATGTATGGAGGAAACTTGAGTCCAAAATGGAATCAGGATAATAGAAGTTACTAAAGCAATGTTATTATTTTTATGCCTTGCAGTGGGTAGAATTCCCAGTGGCTAGGATACAGTGGAGGTGGTCATACCTACATCTCTACTCTTTACATTGTTCCCTATATCTGGAAAACCACTTATCCAGTTATGATGAAACCCTGGTACATGATTATTAGATTCTGGGGTCTATTGGTGGGCCTGTTTGTCCATACGTTTGACCAATCAAATACTGTATACGTATATATATGAAACCTCTGAAGTATACTTTACAAAAACACTGAAACTCAGCAGCTATACCAAACAGTGTCTGAAATGAGTCCTGTTTGCTTCCATAGGCAACAGGCCGAGATCAAACCAGTTTAAATTCAGACTCTGTTTGGCCGAAATGATAGATGAAATAGGCCACAGGCCTACAAGTCTGCAAGGGTTCATGTCACTAAGGCAGTCATGTGCTCCCAGGCAAGCCAGTAAGTGTTCTCACACACAATCCCTATAACTGTTGAGGTAATTCTGCTTGTATAGCCTTACTTATCTATTTCATCTGCTTCAGTCCCCTTTTGTTTGGTCTTTGATTGTACTGTAGGTTAAATGACAAATACCAATTTGGTACCAATCTACATCCAATCAGAAGTTCAATTAGTTTTATTTCTGTAATACAAAATGTGACAGCTGTATAAGGTGTGATGTTATCCTGGCACATTAATACAGACAATAACCAAACCTGGAATTCACCACAGTTAATATAATAATAATTATATCTTTATTTTTATATAGTGTCTTTCATAGTGGACCAGCATCACAAAGAACTGTGCATTATATGCAGAGTCACTTACAATAGGACACTGATTTAACATCTCATCCACAGGACGGAGCACAAGGAGGTTAAGTGACTTGCTCAGGGTCACACAATTACAAGCCCTTGACTTTAACCACTGGACCACACTGCCTCCTCATGTTGGTAGTTTCTATGTATAATTGGCATGCTGAATCCTTCAGTGTTAACTGTGAATGTGTATCCTTGTATTGATTGAGTTTTACCAATCCCTTCTGAATATACTGATAGATTGTTTCATTTTTTTTTCATAATATAATTGGAAATCTCTGGTTTACAAAGGTTGAAAGCATTATGAAGTTAGCTGCTTCAAGACTTAAGAGGTTTTTTTAAATGTAAGCTATTTGTAAAATGTAATCCCTATCTTCAATTACAGAATGGCCAAAAATGGTACTGAATATATTGTTGAATCATGTCTGATTGAAAATAACTACTTTTCTTTTTAACAGTCACAGTATTATATATTAGGGGTTTATAAAAATGTACAATTATGAAGATTTATTCAGTAAAAACAAGTGGAAACAAAAGAATACCAATCTCTTAACTTATTTGTTGCCAATGAGTGTCATATGGGCAAAGTATAACTAATAGGGTATTCTTCCACGGCCCGGAAGGTGCCAGAGTTATAGATTGCAGGGATCAGAGTAGTGGGCATAGAAAGAAGCACTCAAGATCAAACACATTGGTCTGGGGAAGGCTACTCACTTTGAGTCAATTATAATGAACAAGCAACATAAGTCTTGTATCCCTGTGGGACAAAAGGGAGAAAGGATGGAACACATTGGATCAACAGTTGGATAGATGTATTTTAAAAACAACTGAAATATCACCATATTCCTCAAATGTGGAATCCATCTCTTATGGGAGTGATCGATCTCAAACTGAAATAGATTTAAGGGCAACCATTTCATGTATACCTCACTCTTTTATATAATCATTTAACCTTTCTGCAAATTGTAGTAACTGCTATTTGCTGCTGATATGTTTCATGTATTTACGTTGCGTTTCTATATTGCTTTATGTTGTAACATGCTGTCCCTCTTCCCTGGCTCTCCATCACTTGCATTCATTGGGTACATTGCCAAAAAATAAAACACGTAATTGTCTTAGCTTGGGCTTCTGGTTTGACAGTGGTATGACAACATTTAGGAATGCTAAGAAAATACAAAATATTGCAGTGTTCAAAATGTCACCTAATGAACCAACAGTAAGATGGTGTTACCTAGATTAAAACCATGTCATACACAATAATTAAAGCAAGTCCTATTATCATTTAATGAAAGCCTTTTTGTGTTTGTTTTAACCCCCTTACAGTACTACTGATAACATGATTGTATCATTTTGATTCCTGGATATGTATGTCAGTTTCAAGGTTTCAGTAAATGTTATTATATTTGCAGCCATTAGTCATTGTGCAGATTTGTCAGAACCAGACAAGTTAGAATAAAGGGATCAGCATCTATTTCAGTGTGATGAAAATGTTTTGGTACTTGGCTTATTCCAAAACTGGACACTTATATATGGAGACCTATATATAACGACTGAAAGTGCACAACAGGTAATGATAAGATACAGACCATCGGGAGCCAACAGCACAGACTGGAACCTACTACAGTGACTGAGGGCCTGTCGCCAATGAAGGCCTGTCGCCAATGAGGGGGAAGCGGGCCATAGAGATCCAGGTCGTGGGGATGATCATGAGCCATGAAGTCGGGTTGCAGCCATCCAGGATCCCTGCATATTGGGTCAAGAAAGGGGTCTTCCAGTTCCATGGGGGCCCGGGTCTGGCTCTGACTTTCCCAGGACAACCAGTCAACCCCCCTGGGGGGCTCAACCCAGCCTCCCAGCGTGCTACTGCCAGCTACCAACAGAACAACCAGCAACTCCCCGGGGCGACCCCACAGAGGCTTGTGAGCTCTACCGCCAGCCATCCTTGGCCCACGGTCAGGCCGACCTGTGCTAACAACTTGCCAGCTTACCAGCCACGACATCACTCCAGCGGCAGTAAATGCAGTTTGGTGCTGCAGCTGTGAGGGGCTTTGCAAGAACAGCAGAGCCATCTGCGGGAGCTGATGCTAGAGTTCCAGCATTGCATCACGACCCGGCCGGAGGGAGTGGGCCAGACCCACCTGGTGCAAAAGGTGCAACATCGAGACAGGGGACGAAGCGGAGAGGGTTCTGGGGGAAATGCGGGTGGCAAACCTGACTGAGCCATCTGACAGTCCATGGGCTGCGCCTGTTGTCATGGTCCTAAGGAACGACAGCTGAACAAAGTCACCTGCAAAGACTCCAACCCCTTGCCCTGCATTGACGAGTCCCTGGACATGGTAGCTGGCTTGTCATGGTTCAGCTCGCTGGATATGAAAAGCTGGTATTGGCAGGTGGAACTAGCACCTGCCAGTACCCATCAAATTATGGTATGTTCAATAAAGAGAATTGCCTAGGTATGACATTTGATTGTCAAAATGGCAGCCATACACTTTTGGCACATGCATACACAGAACTGACAAGTATGAACATTTGACAGTTGTTCTGCACCCATCACATTTCGGTACATTCAACAAATAATTGCCAAGGTATGACATTTTGACAATTCACAAGTAGCCATCAAATTTTGATGCCTTCATACATAGAACTGTTTGCACCTTTACTAAACGAAATATTTTTTTCTGTGAAGAAATATGGGTTTAGTATATAGTAAATTACATAAATACGTGTTCTGTTTTTTTTTCAAAAGAAAAATGTATTTGGTATTTAATGGGTTTAACATTCCTTGCTGAAGTTTCAGGGCAAAAAGAAGGAACAACAACGTTCCCACAGGGCGAATAGTGCAAGTCATACAGCTATGACCAAAAGTTTTGCATCACACTATTCTATAGAATTAACAAACGTTGCTTTATAAAGTCGAATGAAACCTGCTGAATAATGTTACGTTAACATATTGAATTACATACCGCGTTGTAGTTTTCCAAGAACGAAAAATAAATAAATAAATTGAAATCTAACATGAAATACTATTATGGCTTCTAGACTTATCATTCTTTGATTCCATGATGTTAAACAAAAGATTATGTTCAGATAGTTATTCCTAAAATTCTAGGTGATGCCAAACTTTTGGCCATAGCTGTAGATTTAACAAAATGTTGTAATGCCACACCCTACCATTGTGAACAACCGGAACACTAGTATTAAGTTTACAGCAGCAGTGAGCAGCAATTATCCTATTATATCTTACTGTCATTTATTAACGTTAGAGGCAACATTTTGCTCTCTATAAACATGTGAGTAAATGTAACCTTTTCATAATTATGAGATTTTTTTTTTTAAAAAACGACATCTTTAATTATGAAGATATATATTTGTGATTGTTATTGGCAATATTTTCCCTTTGGTCTTCTCTTTGACCTCTCCCAATAGACTAGCATTCTTCCCAAACCTACTAATGCTTTATGTCTGTTTTTTTATTGTCAAATGAGTCCCCCCTTGAAGCAAATCTATACACTGTATCCGTCCATGACTTCCTGGATGTGGAGGCAGGACGAGGTGGCGAGATGTTTTGTAGTTGCTGACATCATATCACTTCCTGGAGATCAGAGCCACAAGGGAGAGGAGGTCTCTGGAAGAAGCATTTTTAAATGTTTTATTCATTTAATCTCACAAAAACGGAGTAGAACAGTAACAAGGTCGCATGGTTCAACATCTTCAAACGCGAATTGCAAAGCATTTGAAGAAAAATCCCAGGACGTAAACGGTAAGACTAAAGACACCGCATATTTCTACTTGTGAAAGCGTGTTTGCTTTTTTTGTTCAGTCTAATCGAGTGTGGGAAAGTGGTTCCCTTGCGCAGATGTTATCCAATGCAAGGCGATTAACCGGATATGTACGTGCTGTAATGTACTAAATATGCAGCATTCTGTACTGTATGTGTATTGTATGTGCTAATGGTGAGTTTTCAGAGGTGTGATCACAGTATCACATTCACAGTAAGTTACAGTATGTAGAATATGTAGATGTTAATTACCTGATGTGATCATTACCTTATTCAAGTGTTTGACAGGTATCCCGGATTTGTGCTATATCATTAGAGACGATCAGTCTAATCTAAGACATTATGACATAACCTGGGGGCTGTGTTGTATCCGTGCAAAGAGACGTGGACAGATGGTAGACTGCTGTATTATATGTGACTTGCGAATCAAGGGTGTTATCCCAGCTGAATGTTTAATAATAAAGCTGCGAAACGAGTTATCGTTACATTGTCATTGGTGCAGCAGTGACGTCTTTGATAGGACGGTTGAGGGATGGGATGTTGCTCGTAAGAATATCCCACCCCAGAAAGAAGAATCTTTCTCTTACTTTCGGTTACACTGTAGCGACTGTGCCTACTGTAGCTAGGCTAGCACCGGAACCAGCTGTAACAAACAAGTTATGTATGTTCATGGTATTTACTTGCATCGTGTATCGTATTACCGTTATCATTATTTAATTATCTACCTAAGGAAATATAAAAGGATGATAGACTAGGGCAGAAAACCTTACTCAGAACAGGGCAGATAGAGCACAGTGGTGCTTTGGGCACCGTTTCAGCTTGCTGTATTCGGGCTGTGGTTTCCTTTAACGTCAGCTGAAGCAAGCTGGGTTTTTTTATACTTCACTTCCTAAAGAAGTCATTATAAACCCGTTAGACTGGAAATCACCTGTGCAACACTAACATTGTCATGTGCTTAGAACACAGTTTGCAATTTGTTTATTCCTTATTCTTTAACTGGGTTTGCTTTAGTTTAAGTACGTCTAGTCTATGTAATGTATATGTTTGCTGTTTTCTTTTAAGAGCCTCATTGGTGAAGTGATCTCAGTCGGCCATGCCCTGGATTAAAAAAAAAAAAGAATATTAAATAACAAATAAGATACGTTGTTGAAAATTGCATTTCGTTTTCAAAGACCATGGCTTTAGTGCTTTAAAAGTCAGTAAAGCACAAAATCCTTAACCTAAGAAAGACCTTCCAACTAGTAGCACAACAGAACTATGATGACACAAAATGCCTTACATTATCACCCTCGTTAATAACACAATTCAGTGGCTAATTGGTTGCTCAAAACATTTTTTAAATGATAAAATCTTTTGTAAAGTGGTATTTAATTGGCAAACTTGTACTTTGAATATTCTACCATCTTGTTTTCCTTTTAGGGTTTTTAGTGTTTTGCTGCCCATACAGTAATTCTACTGTAGTAATAAGTGAGCTTTGAGAAGGATTAGTTTAACAGAAATTGCACCCTTTTGTCAATAAATTGTCAGGGAAAAACAAAATCCAGGCTTTCTATAGAAAACTGCTGAAGGAACTGTGCTTTTCATAGGTAATGTGGGTAAACGTTCGTAGGCTATTTGTCAATACATCAAAAGGTTACATAAACAAAGCTCCTATGGAGTTCAGACAGGCCTTTCCAGTGGATTAGTGTGTATGTGTTGCTCCTCAGGGGTGGTCCTTGATTTCTCCTACAGATTTGGTAGAGGTTTCCCACTGCCGGCCAGAGACAGCCTATATTGTTCTCCGAGTTTAAAAACAATTGGGTGGAGGAGACACCCAATACAGTAAGTGGCATGGAAATAGCGCAGCATACAGTACACAAGGGAGCAAAACAAAGGAGTAACTTCATCATAAGCATTGTTATGTTTCGGCTCTAACTCACTCAGAGCAGCAGTATTACAAAGGCGGTCCTGTCTAAAGCATTTTCTTTTTCCTTCAAATTCTGACATTATTTTTTCATATAGTACAGTGGTGTACAATGGCCCATCATAATAAATTAATAGAATCCTATTTAAAGGGCATTATAGAAGCTGAGCGGATTGTGAAGTTGAGTCCAAGCTGCAGGTGATGTCAGTTGCCATGGTAATGCCTGATAATCAGGGTTGTATTGCCGTTAGACCCAGTAAATAGTTACTTTATTGTTATTGTAAACATCCTAAATATTGAATGTATAGATATTTTGTTTGTTTTTTCTCACCTTGTTTTTTTTTTTTGTTTGTTTTAAAGATAATATTCTGTGGTAATCTGTGGTGTAGTTGTGCTTTGCAATTGAAATTCCTTATCAGTGGATGACAGTTCTGTGAATTTCTAATGTATCGTTATACAGTCTGCATCACAGTGCTACAGTACCTCCTATCATTTTATGAGTAGTCTTGTTCCTCCTTTGTATGTTTGGCCTGCAACGCTGAAGGTCCTACGGCGAACTGGTCATCCTCCTAAATTCAAGATACTAACTCTAAATGGTGATGAGTTGTTGTTTGTTTTTGAATGACTGCATTTGATCTCTGTTGCTTAGTGTTGATTGCCTTTGTTAGCAAGAAACCACACACTCTTGACACAGCTATACTCCTGCCCACACACCAGCTTGCTTAACTTTCCTTTCCAGTGGTCAGTTTTTATTAGCTTGCTGTGCAGTATGTCCGCTGAAGATGTTCATCTTTGCTTTCTTCATTTAACCTTCCATAGACTATGGTGTAAACAAACACAACATGGTTTGACCTGTACAGTACACTGGTCTCTTTGCTTTCTTCTGGGGCACTGGAATACTAATTAGTGTGCTGGTATTATGTTTTGTGTATACAGTAGAACCCCCCCCCCCCACCCCAATTTGAAACAATATAGATCTAACACTTATAGTTATTGACTTTATACTCAGCACACCACTGTATTCTGTAATTATCACGGTCAAGTTTGATTATAAGACAAAATTAACTCACTTGTACTATTTTTGCCAGAGCAGACAGCAAAACAGTATGCTGCTTTTTATATGAAAAATGAGAAAAAGCGTGTTGCGTAGAGGATTTACAGTGGTTTCCAGAAGTATTCACCCCCGTGCAAAGTTTTCACATTTTGTTGAATTACAAATAATGTATGCACAGTTTTTCAAACACATTTTTTTTTATTCAAAGCTATAGTGGTTAAACCGAACACTGTTATATGAGGAGGAGGTTAAATGTCAGCAAAACTTGCAAAGAAAATGTACAAAATGAAATTTACTGGTTGCATAAGTATTCGGCCCCTTAAGTCAGTACTTGGTAGAAGCACCTTTTGCAGCAATTACTGCTATGAGTCTTTTTGGATAGGTCTCTACTAGCTTTGCACAGTAGGATGGTGAATTTTTTGCCAATTTTTCACGGGGAAATTGCTCCAGTTCTGATAAGTTTGTTGGGGATCGTCAATGGACTGCCATCTTCAACTCTCGCCACAAATTTTGTATTAGATTCAAGTCAGGACTGACTGGGCCACTCAAGAACACTAATTCTCTTCTTGTTTAACCACTCCAGTGTGGCCTTGGCTTTGTGCTTCGGGTCATTGTCCTGCTGAAATGTGAATTTCCTCTCCAGTTTCAGAGTCTTGGCTGACTCAAACAGGTTTTCCTCAAGCATTCGCCTGTACTTTGCACCATCCATTCTCCCCTCTATCCTGACAAGCTTCCCAGTCCCTGCTAAAGAGAAGCATCCCCATAACATGATGCTGTCACCACCATGCTTGACAGTTGGGATGGTGTTGACTGGGTGATGTGCAGTGTTGGGCTTGCGCCAGACGTAACGCTTGGAATTTAGACCGAAAAACAATTTTCCACATGTCTGTAGTATCATCTACATGCTTTTTCGCATACGTGCTTTAAGATGAGTCTTTTTGAGTAATAGCTTCTTTCTTGCCACCCGTCCATACAGGCTAGCTTTGTGTAGGGACCGGCTTATTGTTGATGTGTGAACACTGACTCCCATCTCAGACACAGAACTTTGCAGACCTCTCAAGGTCATTGTTGGCTTCAGAGTGAAATCCTGTACCAGTTTCCTGCGTGTCTGAGTTTGGGAGGGCAACGTGATCTGGGTAGTGTCTGGGTGGTATGATGCATCTTCCACTTCTTAATGATTGACTTCACTGTGCTGAGAGGGATAATCAGCGTCTTTGAAATTTTCTTGTACCCTTCTCCTGCTCTCTGCCTCTCTACCACTTTATCCCTGACTTGTTTCGAAAGCCCCTTGGTCTTTGTTGGATCACTATGTGAGTTGCAGCTTGAAAGTCTTTATATACCTGAGGGAAATTATCTACAAGTTAAACCACTTTGAGTACATACAGGCTGAAACCATTTTCAAACAAATCATTTGAACCTGAGCTGATTTAGGGCTGTAGTAGCAAGGGGTTGAATACTTATGCAATGTTTTTCTCTGTAAATCTTACTTATTTATATTCTATATGCATTTTTTAACTGTATCAATGTGGAGTAGTTTGTGCAGATTCTACATGTAAAGTCTAATTTGAAAAAGCGTCATGGAGTACGCTTAGGTGCCAGCAAAATGTGAAAACTTTGCAGGGGGGTGAATACTTCTGCAAACCACTGTATATTGGACCCTGATGCACCCGATAAAACGAAGGAGTGGTTGTACAGTATTTGTTATTAGCCTATTTGTTTTTCTATGGGTCTCTCGCTATATCGCAGCCCTCGATATATAGCAGGTTTGTATTGGACCCCAACACCCGCGATATATCGAGTGGGTGGTGTGTATATATATATATATATATATATATATATATATATTTTTTTTTTTTTACCTCATTTGTTTTACAAACAATTAAATCTATATCGATATTAAGCCCCCAGGGATGCTATGCTGTTTACCACTACCCTTTCTATAGTGGTTTTTATGTATTTTGAATTGGTGCATACTGTATCAGGATAGCCTTAGTGAGGTTTGCTTTCCTTTGTAAATGTTGGAAGTATTTTCTGTTTTATTTGTGGAGCAAACTTGACACAGTCCAGAACAAAAGCTTAGTAAATCTGACCCAATGTCACAAAACAAGCCTAAGCAAGTAATGAGCAAATACTATATTTACTTACTCCCTTATTCTATTAAATGTCAGCTTCCAGGGTTTGTATCATTGTAGCATTGGCCCTTGGGGCAGAAATGGTTGCAAGCGCTGCAGTAAGTACTGTATAAATGTTGTTCAGGGCTTGAGTAATTAATGGGTGTGGATCAGGTTTCTGCAGTGTTGAGTGTGTGTGTGTTTATAATTTATATTTGTGTCACGTTTTTCCTGTATAAGGAAGAAGCTGGTCTGGAGTGCTTCTTAAGTAAGTCCATTGTTTGGGGAATGTCTTTCCCATTTAAAACTGCTTCTTGTAGGCCTTCATTATCGTCCTTATGCAGGGGTATATAGGCCTACAACATGTATGCTGTAACTAACATCATTATCTAAGTTTCATTATGTTTTTTGTATATTTTTATACTGCCTTCGTTTTAAATTGTGCAATGGCGTGTTTTAAACAGTCATTCCTGTTTTAATATGAAAACGAATAGGCAGGTGCACTGACCCCTTGCTGCTGGAGGCCTGATTTTGGTTTTGATTTGATCCCCTTCTCCAGAGCAAGTCATTTACTGTACATGATGTAAGCACACCACTATCACACTAATAGTTGAATTCATGCAATATTCTGCCAAGGCTACAGGTCTCCCTAGGCACTTGGTAGGCTTAGACACCATGAAGGCAGTGCTGACACCCCTCAAGCAATCTCCCTTAGGTTTGATGTTTATTCAGGAAAAAATTACTTTCATAAATATTAAGAAAGCAAACAAACCAAGAGCTGATTACTTCCCAAAAGTTTGATTTGAGGTTCAGAAAAAATCCAGTATGTGTCTTCAATCATCTCTGTTTCTGTGAAAAAAATGTGCATTACAGTACTGGAGCCTGCTTCTGTAGTGACAGCACAAATGTGGGTTGTTTAGCCCACCGTAAATGATGCCTGGCATGACACCTTAATCCTATTGGAATGTGTCACTGCTCACACTTGTGGTATTGTTGAGGAGTGCATAAGCATGTCAAGGAGAAATGTCACGGGTGACGTGCATGAGGTGTCATTCTGTGGTTTTGGCGGTGGTAAAGAGACTGCCCATTGATTTTTTCAGTGATAAGCCTGAGCGTGCAATTTCCGTAATATAGAGGAAAATTCTTAAAGATTTCTATAGCTTCCTGAATTCTAATAATAATGGATGAGATAGAAAACAATGTTACGTCATTATGTTGCAACCCTTTTTTTATAGTGCAGGGTTATGTTCTCCATCTTCCCCATACTTCCTGGCAAATTCCATTCTCATTCTTTTATAAGGCCCACTGTACTGTATGTGTGTCCACTTTTATTTCAATTACAACTATTTTAACTGTATTAAATGTAGTAGTAATGCGTTTGTGGTATGAAATGAAGCTTTGCATTTGCAAACCTTATTAGGAAGCTTGAAAGAGAAGAATGTGTGATGCAAATGCTTTAAACAGATATATTTAATATCCTTGTTTATTGTTTAACCTGGTAAAGCAGAAATATAAAACGACATCAACACTAACAGGACTGTTTCTAGAGCTGAACAGGAATGTTTCTAGAGCTGAAGTGAATAGTTACATCAGATCGGTAGCTTGATTTGTGAGGGTTGCCATTGTTGCACAAAGTAAAAAAAAAAAAGGAACACTCCCTTCCAGTAATGTTGGCAGAAGATACAAGCAGTAACCACTGCTTAGTGCCCGATTCAAGACTTTGACCATTTAAAGCGGAGGATTCACAGCTCACTGGAATGCTTTTTTTTTTTTTTTTTTTTTACTGAAACCACATATTTATAATGTCTTTCATCTCTAACACAGGTCAGATAATTGCACAACTTCCTGCTCTGTACAGTATGTTTACTAAACGGATAGTCTGGCCCTTTTTACATATTTTTTTATGCAACTGAGCTACAGTATGGTATTCAGATTAATTAGATCAGGAGTGTGGTTTTAATGTCCCCTGCCTGGGGTGAAATCCACTGCAAAGGGGATATGCAGTAGTGAAGGTGGTCATCCCAATCTGTACTTCACACTTTTCCACTTATCTTGAGAACAGCTTATCCAATTGTCATGAAACTTGGCAGTAACATTATACTATAGTATACTGTATACTATTCTGTACATACTGTTGATGACCATGATATATGTCATGGTCATTTAACTTTTCCATCATACCGTCACAAACGCAAGTAAAACATGTGCATACATTTTAATTTATCTAGGCCTTACCATTCAGTAATATAGACAGACTTCACACATACGTTTACACATATCCATTTGTGATTCCATTATCAGTAGATGCAGACCATGGTGATTTGCTTTTTCAGGATACTGATAGCTCTTATTTTATGTTGTGAAGCTTGTTCAGTATTTCAGTTACTTACTGTATAACGTTGGGACTTTTATGTTATTTTATGATTTAATGAGATTCTGTGAAACACATCAGAGGGTTTTATCTCAAACATGAAAACCTTGCTTATTGAATTTAAGCATCAAATACGTTTCTGCCTTGCTCTATACTGTAACTGCTTTCAAGCAGCCCATACCTCTATTTGGACAAGCTCTCTTTAAGACCCCTTTCCTTAATGGTGGTATTTCACTGTACATTACATATCTGGAGTTGATTCTTCATTGTAATCTTTGTTCAAAAGCTTCTTTGTAAGCGTGTGCAACTGTGGAAGAATGTGGAAAACACTGCGAGAAAGTCAGTTTAAAAGTGAATGTAGTTGTGGGTGGGGCAGTCCAGCTCTGAAAATAGAGTGAATGTTTTGTGCAGTCATTAATAAAACAGGGCATGAAATTAAGGTCATGAAGGGCAAGGCAATGTTGCCTTCATTGGGCGTGAAGATTCAGGGGCACCAAGGCAGTTCTGTGGGGCAAAAAGGTAAAACATAAATCCAACCCAACAAACAAAATAAATCCAACAAACCAAACAGCAGCAAATGTGAAAGCATGTAAATCTGGCTGCTTCCATGGGTTTTACACAGCAGGCTATGGTACTTTGTTGATTTAACTTGTTTGTTGGCAGCTATGACCTGAAGAGGTTGGTCTGCTTTTTAGTTTTTTGGGGGAGGGAGGTTGTCTTGTTTCAACCTGATATCCTATCAAACTGGAAAGCCAATGCATTCATTGGCATCAAAACAGCAAGTCAAATCTCTGTGTCTGATTTAAAAAAAAAAAAGATTTATCGGTACATCACCGTCGAAGGTAATCGAAGATAATCCGAATGAGATCATCATGCTGATTTTACAATAGTATGACAGTTCTGGTTAGTAAACATTCAAAATATAATATATATATATATATATATATATATATATATATATATATCATCTTATTTTTTATATAGCGCCTTTCATAGTGGACTACCACAAAGCGCTTTACAGAGGTTGGCTGTGAACTGTGCATTATATGCAGAGTCACTTACAATAGGACATTGATTTAACATCTCTTCCACATGGTGGAGCACAAGGGGGTGAAGTGACTTGCTCAGGGTCAGTGGCAGAGGTGGGATTTGAACCAGTGACCTTCTGGTTACAAGCCCTGGACTTTAACCACTGGACCACACTGCCTCCTTAGTGTGGTCCAGTGGTTAAAATGGATGAGTCGTCTTCTGCTTGCATTTGGAGTAGTGGTTGGTGGTTGGCAGCAGTGTGGAGTAGTGGTTAGTGCTCTGGACTCTTGACCAGAGGGTCATGGGTTCAATCCCCAGTGAGGGACACTGCTGCTGTACCCTTGAGCAAGGTACTTTACCTAGATTGCTCCAGTAAAAACCCAACTGTATAAATGGGTAATTGTATGTAAAAATAATGTGATATCTGTATAATGTATAATGTGATCTCATGTAACAATTGTAAGTCGCCCTGGATAAGGGCGTCTGCTAAGAAATAAATAATAATAATAATAATAATTTGAGCAAGCCTCCAATTTCCTGTACTCCATTTGGCAGTACATTCCAGAGCTAAGGAGCTGAGAGGCAGAATGTATGGATTCATTTTCATAGTGTTTCCAGACACTTCAAGGCACAGATCAATTTGTTCCCCTCACTCAAGGGAAATGATGTATCACACACACAAATCACTTTACAAATAATGAGACCTATAGGTCACTTCATTAAAAGGGGTTACCAGTGTATGGTTGGTAAACTTGTATAGTAAAAACAAAATGCAACAGGACTGCACTTATAATTGTAAATCAATAAGGGGTGTTTGTATAGATACATAAGATAATGTGAGAGTCAGAGGATGTCAGATGAATAAACATCTTGTCTCTGTCAAAAAAAGCACTGTTAAGAGGGGAAATGTGACAAAAAATACTAAAATTCCTAACATATATAGTCCATACAAAAATAAAATTAAAAAAAACCCTATCTACTTACATTGTTATAGTGTTATTTTTTTCTTCTTTCAACAATCAACCATCAACTTTTTTTTTCTTCATATATAGACCTTTTATAAAGAAATCACAATTGCTGCGTCACGTCAAACTTCCTGGTGTTAGGACTGCTACTAAGGGCAGTGAAGCAAATAAGTTTAAATTAGAGGTCGTCACAGGTAGAAAATGTGGAACCGGGTACCCGCTGTGAAAAATACCCAGATACCTGGATCTTTTTCAGGTAATGATTAATAAAAAAAAAAAAACAACACACACATATATTAATGTTTTAAGTGCATGATACATATTTAAATACTATATAGTAAACATTTAGTCCCTTAAGATCTGTAGACTTGTGTAACCTTTTTTCCATAATAATAATAATAATAATAATAATAATTATTGAAGTCATTAATGTTAAATGCGCATCACGCTGCTGGATTCTTTGCGACATGTATTGGCCATGTTCCGCTGTTGTTGTTGTTGTTGTTGTTGTTAACATGGCTGTTCTGTTCAGTTTTTAAACTAATGCAGTCGTACAGCACCGCTATTACGTTATGGACTGTCGCAATAGCTACCGTAAATTGAGGCAGCTGGGTTTTGACGGCAGTCGCGTGAGACATGTGCATCTGTTTGGTTAACAATGAAGTGCCCCTCCTGATCATCACTAAATTCTGTCTTGTGAATACATAACAATGGCACCCAAGCAAAGGACTGGGTGGAATTTATTTACCAAGCAGGAGAAAACGGAATGTGCAAACTCTGCCTAGGAAATATTTCATTCAAAGGAGGAAGCACACACTTAATGTGCTCCACATTATTTTATTTATTTGCTTATTTATTTATAAATAAAGGCTAATTTTTTTGGTAAGAAACTATATCTGCGCAATATCTTCAGATAAAGCATTCTGTAGTGGAAGCCACATGGTTATTATTAATGGATCACAGAGTTATCACTGACATAAACCCACAGGGTGTTGTTATGTTTTGTTTCTGATTTAGTTCCTGAGAATAGTCGCCACAGTTATTATTATTAAGGTGCACTTGCCGCTCGCTGTGTGTTATTGTTTTCTGTAAAACATTGATATCCTGTCAGTTAAGAAAAGGCTTAATTCAAAAGCTTGTTTTAACGTTGTCTTTATTACGCCGGCCAGAGACTCGCGCTTACAACTGTATTGTCATATTTTCTACATTTTCATTAAATTCTCTAATTAATAAATCGAAACCCGGGTAGTAAAAAGAGACCTGGGTACAGTCAGGTAATTTAAAACCTGACGGGTACCAGGGTTTTCAGGTATCCGTGTTGACCTCAAGTTTAAATCAGTACTCTTGTGTATTAGTTAAAAAACTGCAAATTCCAAATTCCAAATTGAAGTAAAAATAAAACAAGAAAAAACCTAAACTATCAGCAGATTAGCACAGTGATAAGAGGCAGTGATAATGCTGATAATACTCATTTTAAAGCATTGTTTTATCTTTATTACAAATGGTAGAATAATAAATATTACCCTTTTATCTCAATGGATTTATCAGATCATTATAGAAACTGTCGCCTGATTACAACAAAGCCAATTACTATGGGATAAAGCTGTGGTATAATTTTTGTCCCAGGCTGTTTTTTATTTTTATTTAATGAATCAGCATTTTGTAACTGAAAATCTTACGGTTATTACCTGACTGCAGTGGATCTGAAGCTTCGATGAGCTGTCTCTAAGTATGGTACATCACCTTTTAGAAATCATACGGGCAGTCGCTATGTCAGTCCCTGGGTGTCCTGTGCTAGTGGGAGAGAGGATGTGCTCCAATACATTAGGAAATCTGTCAACCTATGGTGGCCAGCTGTGTGAGAAACGATTCGCTGGCGAGTCATTCACTGCTGATGTTTCTGATAGCTTTTGCATACTGTAAGGGGATACTGCCTCTTTTAAACACTACTACAGTAGCATTAAAACATATATCAGAGGTAAACAACAACAACAAAAAAAGCTGTGGTCCACATTTGCCAGGTTGACCTCTGCGTGACCTAAAGAAGCGTCTTTCTCCATGGACCTGATCCAGACTATTGCAGAGACATGGACAGACATGTTGAAATAGCATTTCATAATAAAAGCATTCCTTCTGTTAATACATTAATACATTTACAATTATACATCTGAATTGGAAACTCATTTCAAGTTTTTTTTATTTTTTTTATTAACTATATATATATATATATATACACACAGTCAGCACGCGGATATCTGTTACCCAGATACACGTCAGTCGCCATTTACTGCCCTTGTATTAAAAATAAAATCAATACCCATTATATATACATATATATATAACAAATTAATGCACTTACCCATCACACGTGATTTCCGACTCAGATTTCAGATTTCTGATTCAAAGCCCATCTCAATGGTATAATTTATCTGAATATCCATCACAGCCTGCGTTTTTTTTTTTTTTTTGCCAAATCAGTCTGTGTAGTTATACAGCACTTCCTCCAGTTTCACCTGACGAAAATGCAGCCAAAACAAAGCGAAGACAACCTACAGTAATGTAACAGTTAATCATTAAACTGTTTTAGATCCTGTCGTGTGTTTTTTTTTTTTTAAATTTGTTCTCTTTAGTTGTTTTTGTGCATTTTCATTTGCAAGTGAACTGTGACATTAGGGCCTTATCAAGCACTATATTCTGCAAATTTGAAAACTGACTTTGGATACTGTTTTAATTCTGGAAACTTTTTTTTTAAAATCTTTTGTTAAATTGTATTACCTTTTACGTTGTACGCAGTTCTCAGTGGGGAACATTTTGATTTCATTTTGCTGTTGGGTTGTTAATGGGGAATTTTACATACTGCTACAATACGTACCAGATTTAAAAGTATGTATGTATGCATGTGTCGTCTCTTTTAAAGAGACGACACATATATCATATCATATCGTTATGAATTAAATACTACTTCTGTTGAAAATATAGTACTGTACCAACAAAACCAATACAGTACAGTTGTATATGTGTGTATATATATATACACATACAGGCTAACTTCACTATAACGAACCTTTCTTATAACAAACACCCGTTTTTAATGATCCCAACAGCAAGAACCGATTTTTTTCAATGCAAATTAGCCCTATTAGAACGATCACGTACAGGATTGACCCGGATACAATGATCTCAGTACTGACTGACACTGAACTTTCTCCAGTGTCAAGTGTGTTATTCTCTCAGTGAAAACAAAGACCATGGTTGACTAATTCAAAGATAACGCTAATTGAAAGATTACCTATTGTAGTACGAATCATGCATGACGAATGCAATCGTTGCCTGTCCTTCATCTTCACAAAACTGCAACCAGGCAACGGGTGTGAGGAGCAATCTACGCTGGATAGTTTTTCAAGAAAAAGGACATGAACTGTATTCAGTATGTAAGTGTACATTCTTTCCTTTGTCATTTCTTTACTGTTTTCTTTTAAACATACCTGTAGCAGGGCGATTACCCTGCACAGGGGAAATTAGTGTTGGTGTAATTTATATGTGGAAAACAGGTTTGTTTTGTGTGCTTTTTGGAGTTATGTTTGATCAAATGATTGTTTACAGACAGGTGCTCAGTTGAGACTTGCTGTCTGCCTGTCTTATGTGTTCTCTGTGCGTTACCATTGTTGGTAGCGTCACCTGAACCATTTGTTTACTTTCTGTATTGTGTTCAATAAATCCTGCTGCGCGCCTGTGCCAGCGTTTCAACTCCAAGTCCCATGTCTCCCTGTCTTTCAATGTGGTTACCCACACATGTGACACGAGTACCTTGTCACAATACGGTTTAAATGTTGATCAATGTGAAGGAATCTTCATAAAAGTAATTATATATATATATATATATATATGAAGTGAAGTTAGCTATATATTGTTTTTAACAGTAATAGACTACTATACGTTTGTTTTTTATAACCATGCTGTACATTGCTAATGGATGTGAATCCTGCCCAAACATGACTTTTCCCAAGAGCAGATAATGTTTCAGAATGTGATTAATGTTGCAGACAGAGGTTTAGTTTACCCACTAGGGAGAATCTGCCCATTAACAGACAAACTAAAAGGTTGATCTATATCTTCAGCGTATCAGCTGAGATGTGGTAAATTTAAGATATATATTAAGTAAATTAATTAATTAATTGTATAATAAATTAAATTCACACATTAATATATTTAGATATTACAAAAATATATTCCATTTCTAATTTGAGTACTGTGCATTAAGTACCAGAATTACAAAACACTTGGAAAGCATTTTTAAATATTTGGAAATCATTAGAAACCCGAGCATTAGATAATCAGCAGGAAGTTAGAAAAAACTTGCAGAGGGAAAATGACAAATATGTACAGTTTTGAAGTGAATGAAAGCTTCAAGTGAATTAATTCATACAGAGAATGAATGTTAAGATCAAGAAACATAAACCTCATTATTGACTTTGCTTTTATTCATCTGCAGTTATAAATCTATACGCTATCTTAAACGAACCCTGCCCAAATCACTGATACAGGATTTTTGGATATAAATTAAATGTTTTGTGTATTTTATTTTGCTCTGAGACCAGGTTGACAACCTCAAGCATTTATGTATTGATGGAAAATGATTACATGTTTTTAGTGCATTGGATCTCAATTTAATTGCTACTGCTTCTCGACTGGTTAATACAAAGGAGTAAAAAAGAGGTGGGGGGGAGGGTTCTACCGCCCTGGCCTTTCCCAGTCGTTTTCAATTGGTCTCGCATTCTGCCTGTCAATCCGTTGCCATGCATATTTTCTGGCCCAACAAAGCGTTTCTGTTCTGTCCACGCCTCTTAACTGTGTTGTCATTCCTTCAAACCCCAGTCATTTGGCGTGGTTTTACGCTTTCTTAGTGCTTATTGGATACTTATCCAGTCAGTCTCCCCGGTCTAACCTACCCCCTCCCTCCTGCTGCTGGATTATTTCCGCTCAGCTCTTTCTTGACTCGGAACGTTTTCTTTTCAAACCTCCCCAGATTGGCCATCTTTTTAAACTCACTTATCACTACAAAATAAGAAAAGAGAAGCTTGTTATTTACTTTGTTATTGTCACCGCCCAATAAGGACAATGACAACCTTCTGGCTGCTTTCTTCAAATCCATAACGGTAAACATTATTCATCTTTGCAATTTCTGTAGCAATCAGTAATGACATAAAAACAAAACACTGCATCGTTGTATAACAAGTACAATCAATATTAGGTTTGTTTTAATTATGTTTTAATTATTTTTAATTATGATCGTGCACTTGAATGGTATACTGTGTTTTCAAACTTGTCTGGTTCTCGAGGGTCGCATTTTATTCGTTGTTTTTGTGAGATCCAATCGCTTATGCATACCGGTAGCGGTTAGTAATGTCCTCAGACAGTTAATTGGCTTGCTGGGATATTCGCTGCACTGCTGGTGTGATGCAGGCTGTACCTGGCATCAAATCTCAGACATTGTCATGTGTTCATCTCACAGGTAGTAGCGAATAGCGTTTTGTTTTTTATGGTTGGGGAGGGGAACTCTTCAGTATTTCTATTACAGTATCAACAGGTGGTTGAGTTGGGTGTATGTACATCTAAAAGGCATGAATAGGTACAGGTGCATTTAATTGTGACGCAGATGATGCCGCATTGGAAAGATCACCTACATGATAGTTCTGTGCAGAGTTGTTGTTTTCTGTTATTATTGTTATTGGAAATATGAGCTCAGCCTAACTCTACTGTTGTAACGATGGGAATCTGTTTGGTATACACACACACATTTATATATATATATATATATATATGTATATATGTATATATGTATATATATATATATGTGTATATATATATATATATATATATATATGTATGTATGTATGTATGTATGTATGTATGTATGTATGTATGTGTATATATATATATATATATATATATATATATATATATATATATGTATATATGTGTGTGTGCTTTGATGGAATAAGAAAGTAATAAGACAGCTTTTGGTGCCATTAAGGGGTCATAGAAACTTAATTTAGTTTGCAACAGTATAATAGTTGTATGATAGTATGGTAAATAGCCTTTTTGTTTCTTGTATCCAACATTTTTTGTTACTGTAATTTTAATCTTATTCAACAGTTTTAAACGTATTAACACTTCTAGCCACAGTGGTCTGTTTCTACTGGCTTGCATATGGGTATGCATTTAAAAATAAATGGTGTTAAAACATTTGGATTTCCAAAAGCAGAGAATAGTTTCTTTTTAATTTGAACTGAACTGGTGTGACAGTTTGTGTCAGCATTTTAGCTGGAAAATGAAAATTGATTATAATTTGCTTGTGCGATGAATGATAACCTGGCTATAGGTGTGTGTGGGTCTCCTTTTTCGTGTTGAGCAGATTGCTTTTGTAACAAATGAACTGCTTCTTTTCTCTTGAGAAAGTGTGTGGTGGTGGTGGTGGTGGTGGTGATGTGTGCATTCTGTAATTGGTGCTATCACAAAAGTTGTGGGGGTTTGTGGTTGTAAAAGGTTTTGTACAAAGCCTAAATGTTATGATGGGCTTATCCCAGAATGATGTAGCCCTATGTTAATCTTATCTTTCTGGGGCCAAAACATCATTTAAAAATTTCAGACTTTGATGGTTTGGCTTTAGACTCCAAAAAAAAGTTGCCTGAAGAAATGGGAGGTTTCCTGCAATCATTGAGGATCATACTGTACCAAACGCAGGAGTGCTTTTAAGCCACGTGACTGCCTGACAGTCATACAGTAGGAGAAGGCCACATTGGCCATAATTGCTATCAGAAAGTGGGGATCTTGAAATGCATGTTGTTTTGTGAAGTGAGATTAACAGGATGTTCTTTTCCCCACCTCAACTGTAGGTATTTGCTTATTTTTTTAGAGGCATTCATACTGCTCTAATTCAGTATTGTAATTTGCTGAGCAGATGGGTCTGGTTGCTGACTTTCTGTAGGTGTGACTTCATATTACAGGATCTGTGGAATGTCATGCTGCTTAAAATAGAAACTGAAAAGGAGGCATGAATGGGGTGGGTGGGAGGTGAATACTACTAGGGCTGTGTACAACTATTCGAAGGTTAGAAGGTTCCTTCGCTAGTCTGTTGTCTAGCACTATTAAACCTTCGGCAAACACAGTCTGACAAAGTGAGTGTTGTAAACCACAAATTAAATGCCCAAATTATGACTGGGATGTAACAATGATTAACATCCAACTTGCATGCTCTCAGCATCTGCCCACTCTGTTAAAATGCTGATTGAAGCTGTAACTGGGGGGGGGGTTCCTGTGTCCACACAAAATAACCTTGGTGGCTGCAGTTACACACTGAGAACATGTTTGTAAAACGCAGCAGAATCTCGGTGATCCACACCCTGTTATTTGTTCTGACCTAGAATTCAAAACAAGCCATAATACATTGTCTGTATTTGTACAAATCTGAACAGGGTCTGGTCCAACTGGTTTGGATTGGGGAGAGTCTACTGTATTTGATACAAATAGTACAGTAAAACAAAATACTAAAATAACAATCGGTAGACAATTATGTTAACTGTCAGCGTCAGGGAAAATCTGACCTTTGATGTAAGATAGCTGACACATTGTGGTCATGTGACTTTAATTTGTTGATAATTTAAAAAAAAAAAAAGTTTAGATATTGATTGATAGGTATATGATTGTTAGGTCAAGTTTGATTGTAGGTATTGTACAAGAAAATGTAGGGCTAATCCCGTTTGTGGATCATCAGAAGTGCCATTCCTCTTTCATTATACCCCCAGGGATGTGTTTTTTTATTTGTTCACAAAACCCTCGTTTTGTAGTTTTGTTTTAACTCACATCTTTTTCTTGTTTTACAGGTCTTTCACAGCACAGAACCATTTGCTGGCAGGATTAACGTGTGCTGTATCGCGGTAGTCCCAGGATCTTCCATTCATCTGCATAGGAAGATTAAAGCAGCCAACTTTCTGCGAATGGGATGAATATGCTGCTCTGGGCTGTCCATCGACTGCACTTTAGTGATTGAACCACTCGGGCAGCTGCGGTTCCCAGTCATGCTCCCAATGCCAGAGTTTACAGTCTGAGCTGCTTTTTTTTTTTCTGGGGGGGGGGCGGGGTGGGAGGGTGGCCCGACGGATTAGAACATTTTCTTCAAAGTGGAGTACCGTAAACTTGATATGGACAGTAAAAAGAAAGACAAGGACAAACCTGAAGACAGGATGGCGAGGCCGAGTGGACGGTCGGGTGGTCACAACTCGCGGGGCAGCAGCTCCTCCAACTCGGGAGTCCTCATGGTAGGACCCAACTTTCGTGTGGGCAAAAAAATAGGATGTGGCAATTTTGGAGAACTTAGATTAGGTAAGTTAAGGGGTAACCGTTTTTAAAACATTTTTCTTTACATACATGAAGTAAAGGAAGACCTTTGGTCCACCAAAGATCCTTGCCTTGCTAGGTTTGATAATGTGGTAAGCTTCAGTGAGCTAGAAAAAGTTACATTTAACTTTAACTTTTTTTTTTTTTTAACCCAGAATTTATCAAAATATTTACGTACAGCGTATGAAATTTGTACACTGTACGTCACAGTAGCACAATAGAGCTACGCACAGCTTCAGGCAGGAAACTCTAAATACACCTGCAAATATGATAATTTGTTTGACACAAAAATCCTTGCAACCATCAAGTCAAGCAGACATTCGACAAAGGAAATAACTCCCACATGCATGTCGACCTTCAGTGACAGCTACCAGCTGTCTTCATGCCAGATACATTTAAACCTCTCTCTTAGTCTGGGCCGTGATTTTGAGTTACCTCCTCCTCCCTCACCATTTTTTAGCCTCACCAGGGGAGATGGTAGTCGAACTGCCACCCTGCTTATCTCTCAACGGTGGCTCAATCAAATTATTTTTAAAAGTGAGGTCAAGTGACAAAACCAACCAAGCTGTCCTGACAAACACTGGTGCCACCCCCGCCTCTCTTGCATGCATATTTAAAGCAGTTTACATTTTAGGAATTTGCCTGGTTTTGACCACTTACAACTGAGCTGCAGTAGCAGTTTTGCACTGCAGTACCAGATGGCATAAGTAATCTCAGCATTTAGGTTTTTCAGAATTGCTCAGGTTAGTGTGAGGTATAAAATTACTGTACAGTCCTTCTGATGTACTGTAGAATAAGGGACTCCAAGTTGAATCACCCTCTTATTACCATTGTGGATTGCAGTCCAAGCAAACCAGTGCTTAAAGTAGTATTTTCAGACTTGCTCACGCACTAATCTTTTAGCTACAATATTTGGACACATCGAGCAGTTGGTGTATTTGTGTCATTAGAATGGCCCTGCCTTTCTCAAGCAGAGATGCTGTGCAGTACACACTCTGGATGGAATCTGGGAGCTTTACTAAAAAAGATGACCTTGTTAACAGAGGGTAATTTGATTTAGAAAATGCTTTCAAAGCCTGCTTCTTCACAGCTGTCTGCCTCATGTCTAGAGAGAGAGGGAATCAAGGCTTGTTTGACTGCAAGGTGACTTTGAAACAAGTCTGTGACTTGACCAGCTTGCATCTCCCATTTTAAGAGTTTTTTTTTGTGGTCATTCTTGCTTTTAACTAAAAGGTTGTTCATTGTCTGTATCTTTTATACAACAAGTATGCTATAACCTTTCCTGTAAATTGGGCTAAGTATATCAAACAATTTAGTGTCTGTCCAGCTAGCACAGCTGTATGCTAGACTGGATAATTCACTTTCAATGAGATAACAAAGTTAACCAGTTGAAAACAACACAAGAGAGGCGGGTTTCAACACTGTCCTCGACTACATTTCCTATGACTGCCTTTTTTTTGTTCCTGATCAATTCAGTGGCTTTATTTTTCTTTTTTTTCCTCATCCTTTCTAGCCTAATCCTTCATAAAGTCTTGGAGATTCTGGACACACAGTACAAGGGGGTGTAATGACCAAGGTGACATCCCAATTCTGCAACATGTGTCCTTTTTAACTGCTGCATGTCAATATTGAAAATAAATAATTGCTTAAGATATGGCAGCACACTTAAACTACAACTCAGAGCTGTATATAGACACACACACACACGGCAAACTAATGCCACTGTTTAATAAAACAAACCCAGCGTATTGTGGTTTATTTTTTCTTTAAACCGTGGTTGATATCCCTTATTCTGTTATTACTACTTAGTTAATTTCTTCAAAATTGTACAGCATTTAAAAATGCAGTGAAAAGGCAGGGTGCAAGTTAGTATAACCTGTTGCATGAATCAATTAAATGTAGCGATACCATGCTGGAATTAGCTTTCATTTTCAAAACAGTTTGGTTGTGGTTGTAATAATTTATAAGGCCATACAATGCAGGATTCAATGATATTGTGGCGCATGTTACTTTTTTTTTTTTTTTCTTTATAGATGTGTGTGATTTGTTAGTTACCAAAATCTCAGTCAACAACTGAAGACATAAGAGGGTAATTTTGTATCACTTAATTTTGCACTGATGAATCATAACCTGGTTAACCATACTGATGACATATCAAATGCTTAGATTACAGATATGGTTGCATTCTTGTAGAACTTAAGGAAAAAGCAAAATACATTTCTACAAGGAATTGCATTAGTTCCATTACTTAGTTGAGCACAAGGTGGTTTCAATAAATACTTTCTGATTTAAGTATAGGCCTACTATGTGATAGTTTGGAATATTTAATCTATTTAAAACAGTAGGTAGGTGTTTATTTTTAAAATTATTTTTTATATATCATTATTAGTTGAATAAACACCGCTACTGAATAAGACCATTTTGCCTACCTTCTTTCCAGGCAGGTCGCAAATCCTCACTACTGCCTTAAAAAGTTAACCTCTAGCCCTGATATTGTACATTTTTTGTTGAGACTTGTTTTAAAATAAAGGCACACACACACGGGCCACGGCCACGCCCCCTGCCCCTGCTGCTATTCTGTCTCTCCCTGCATTCAGAGCAATATTATGGTTTTTATTACTTTTTGAAAAACGAACAAATATTTAAATTATGAGCAAATATCTGAACAGGAAAATCCTGTGTTCATTCCAGCACTAGTTTTACATGTACTATCCTATTAGCACTAGTATCTGAAGAAAAATCCTAACAGTAATCATTCTAATCATGTTTCTGCTAGTTTATGACTAATTTGAGTACACCAACACTGATCTACATTTCAGAGCAATCTCGACCATATGAAGCAGCCTAATCATTTCAAAGAACTCTCTTCATTTTATGCAGTGATAATTATCGTAATACCCTGTGGACTGAAAATTAATCCAGTACTTAGGACAAAATGTTCATGACTGTACAGCATTTTGTAGGCCTTTATTTTTAGTGTATAGCAGATTAGCATGCCATTAATTTCTGATAAAAAAAAAGGGAGTCAATGACATGAACAGGAGATTAGGTACAAGCAGCCTTGAAAGTAACAAATCCTAAAAAAATATGTATTGTATTTTAGTGCTGGGACAAATGCAGGATTTTCGTGTTCGGATATTCGCTCATAATTTAAGTATTTGTTTGGATACTCGTTTGTTTTCAAAAAGTAATATATGCCATTATATTGCTCAGAACACAGGCAGAGACAGCATAGCGGTAGGGGGTCGTGGCCCCTGTGTGTGTGCCTTTATTTTACATCAAGACGTTACAATATGTAACATGTTAAAGTAGAAAAATATGCCAGGAGTAAAGAATATGTTTTGTAGGCCTTACTTTACCCTAGTGAATAAATTATAAAACAAAGGATGCCAAATAGCAGTTCAAGCTAAACGCTGTTTTGTTTATTCCCGAAATAGATAGTACATAAAGTTGACAACACATTTTATTTATTTTTAATTTTTTTTTTTTTTTCATTCCTTGCCATTGCCGTTTCTTCACGGTAAACAGTGGCCATAGACACGTTTTCATAAAGAACAAGCAAACGAAAACTGAAATGTAACTAAACACTTCAAATAAAATAAATGTGGAAATGGCATTGTAAAACGAAGGGGGAAAACTCACTGTTTTGGTTCTCGTTTATTACATTCCACATAACAAAGTTGCAACAAAAAATATGTATCTTTATAAAAATCACTACACAACATTTACAGCAAGTTAGGCACTGTTTAGGCGAGACATTTCTGAATGACGTGCGTGCCTTTTTTTCTGTCCCATGAGATTCTGACTCTAAAGCAGCACAATGCTTATTTGACCAAGATGGCTTTCCATAGAAATCATTATGCATGCACACTCATAATCTGGTTTGTTTACTTTTTGCTGTCTAGCACTTAAATCGAGGCTCGAGCTGCTGTGTTAATCCTCTGTTTTATCACACAGAGCTCTTTTTCATTTGCGCAATGTCTGGTGAGGTGGTACATAAGTGCAAGGTTTTTTTGTCATTTCTAGCGAATACGAGCATCTGATTTTTGTAGCCGAATACATGTCAATAAATATTCGTTCGAATATTCGGGTATTTGTCCCAGCTCTGTTGTATTTGCAGGAGGAAGTTGGTTTCCAAGAACTAGCATTTTAAAAAGAGGTGACAGCTGACCTGTTGCCAAAACCCACAATGTGTAGCTCCCATCACTTTGTTTGAGTGAAAACAGGTGTGTCTTGTCCAGTGTTAAAGGTAAATGCCACCACTGTTAAGGGATGAGCCAGTTGCACATGCACCTTCACAATAATGGCCATTGTGAACTAAGTCACTAAGATCCTTCTGCTTTATTACAACTGTCTCACACATCTTATATAGATCTAGTGGATGACATGACACTGAACATAGGGGGGGTGATTTTGTCCAGGTTGTCTTGGGGTTAGTGTGGAATTCTAGTACAGTACTGTGAGTCTAGTTGTTTCCGTCAGTAATACAATACTTTAATCTTAACCTATCATAGGTAAAGGGGGCATTCAGTATTACAACACACAAAGAAAAGGCTGTGATAACAGGCGTGACTTTCCCGTTGAAAGCCGCGGAGCAGATTGTAGAGAAACACAAAATGGTAATAAATATACATTTCATGGAACTGACTTGCCAGTGTTGCAGTTTGTGATTGCTAAAGAGTAATCTGCTCAAGCCAGACAAATCTTTAGAAAGTCAACCGTTGCTAATTGCTTGTAAGCTTCACTTGTCAGATATATTACTAGGCCTGCCAGTAGCATCTCAGATATAGGAGTCGAGAGTTTGGTTTTAAATGTCTGTTTCAGAGGAGCATGGAATTCTTACTTTATTATTATTATTATTATTATTATTATTATTTATTTCTTAGCAGACGCCCTTATCCAGGGCGACTTACAATTGTTACAAGATATCACATTATACATTATTTCACATTATACAGATATCACATTATTTCTACATACAATTACCCATTTATACAGTTGGGTTTTTACTGGAGCAATCTAGGTAAAGTACCTTGCTCAAGGGTACAACAGCAGTGTCCCCCACTGGGGATTGAACCCACAACCCTCCGATCAAGAGTCCAGAGCCCTAACCACTACTCCACACTGCTGCCCCGGTACAGGTATTCTGCAATTGAGGAATTTTCTTCGAGACGTGCTAGGTCTATTGAAACCCAGTGACAAGAACGTCACAGTAGACAATAGTAATGATGATAATTATGCTAAAAAATAGTTTTAAAAAAATTGGTAGTGACATGAGTAACATAAAGATGAAATCAAACAATTTTTCTTGATGATTTTCACACTTTAATTCCCTGACAGATTTCAATTTTCCTGATAAACTATATCTGGCATTTGTGCTGTGGCAGTAATGGAAGATTAATAAGGAAGGACTATAAATAGAAAGCATATTATCAAAATCACCTTTGGTCTGTTCCCTACTGTCTTGCTTGCAGCGCCTTGCTGCGGATTAGGATTGGGAGACAGCAGAAAAAGAAATAAAAACATTAAAAAAGAAATAAATAACTACCATATATAGTGGAAGAAGGCATGACGATATTCTGTTCTATATTAACAAGTGTTCAGTATTCATGGAAGATAGCCTTTAGCATAAAAAACAACATAAAATGGGCTTCCTTGAAGGATCTATCAACCAGGAAAACTTGCCTGCATCAATTATGGCCCTATCTGTTTGTTTGGCGAACTGTCAATAAAAAAAAATACAGCATATGCATTATTTTCTTGATACAGTATATGGTTTCATTCGATCAAACTTTCTGGAGCCACAGTATACAACATGTTAAATTTAAAGGCTTATAGAATTTCAGTACAAGTTGATTTTATTTTAATGTTTTAGACTCTCTTGCTGCTATCCTGTAGTACTGTATTAGAGGTGTGTGGAAGTGCCCTAGATTGTATTCCAAACAACAGTGTTGAAATGGTTGTAAACTACTGTATGTGAATTTGGATCGACTGATGCTCAACAACATCCATGTATTTCTAACAATACTGCATTACTTGATTGTAGGATATTTTCTGTATCTATGATTTGATCTTCTTGCCAGCCTGGATGGTATAGGCCTACTTCTCATAACCATGCATTTAATAAGGCAGTGAAGTCTTCATACACAATGAATTGTACACTGTTATTTTGAATAAAGTATTTTTCCGTCTGTTGATCAGCCCCACAGAATGAACAGTAAATGTTGTTTGTTTGTTTGTTTGTTTTTTTACACAGTTGCTTCAGGTGCCTTTCTGTGTTCACTGTTGTAGTTGGTCACTTAGAATTACACAATAAATACTGTTTGTTACAATATATAAAAAAAACTCGTTCTTTGTCTTGTTTAGTCAATAAGATCATCTTGCCAAGTTTAAAAGCACCATAGAGTTATCCAGAGTATAACCTCTCATTAATGTTTGATGTGGACATTGCTTTTTGTCAATTTCCTTGTGCATTTAAAATTCAGCAGTGGAAACTGATCATTCTTTTTTTCTATTTCAGGTAAAAATTTGTACACAAATGAATATGTTGCAATTAAGCTGGTAAGTAAACATTGTCTTTATTTTATTACTTTTTTTTTCTTTTTTTTCTATTTAATATGTAAAGAAGCATGACTTAAACATGACACTTATCTTTTGTTTTCATCTAGGAACCAATGAAGTCCAGGGCCCCACAATTACACTTGGAATACAGATTCTACAAGCAGTTAGGATCAGGAGGTAAGGATTATTAATAATGTATGGATTGGGGATGCTTTGGGGTCTCCATCTGCATTTTGTTAATGGCAAAGCTTTCTATTACCATAGATTTGGTTAAATTTAAGAGACCTCCCCAACACTTCTATTTAACCTAACTCCTTGGATGCTCCCGTTCTTTAACTATGTTGGCTTGTAACCAACACCTATTCTATTTTTGTACATACAACAGTCTGCCTAAAATGTATCAAATTAGAAAACTGCAGAAATGTACTCTTTTTTTTTTTTTTTTTTTTATTAATTTAGTTGTTGCCAATTAGTTTTTATTATTTTCTCCCCAATTTGAAATGCCCAATTATTTTTAGGCTCAGCTCACCGCTACCACCCCTGCGCTGACTCGGGAGGGGCAAAGATGAATACACGCTGTCCTCCGAAGCGTGTGCCGTCAGCCGCCCGCTTCTTTACACGCTGCAGACTCACCGTGCAGCCGCCTCAGAGCTACAGCGTCGGAGGACAACGCAGCTCTGGGCAGCTTACAGGCAGGCCCGCAGGCGCCCGGCCAGACTACAGGGGTCGCTGGTGCGCGGTGAGCCGAGGACACCCTGGCTGACCTAACCCTCCCTCCCCCCGGACGATGCTCAGCCAATTGAGCGCCGCTCCCTGGGAGCTCCCGTCCACGGTCGGCTGTGGAATAGCCTGGACTCGAACCGGCGACGTCCAGGCTATAGAGCGCATCCTGCACTCTAGCGAGTGCTTTTACTGGATGCGCCACTCAGGAGCCCGCTAGAAATGTACTCTTAAGCAACGAAGGCTGTTTCCTATTATTGAAACTGAATTTCAATTTAATAAAAAAAACAATGATGTCTTCTGCTGTTTTTAAGACTTTTAGCAACTTGCTGCATCATGGCTTTTCATATTTGTTTTCTTGCTAAAAAAAACAATAGAGAAGTTTGTAAATGATTTAAATATTTTTTTCTACAGTCCCATCTCCTTTTGAAAAGCTTACAGTGTAACCAATTCTTTAATGTCAATTTTACTTTGTGGAAAGCCCGCCATTGCACTATAATTTCACTTTCAAGTATTAGTGCCCCAGCTAAAGGCCTCATGTTTTTGCCAGTTTAACTATGATAGCAGCAAATACCATTAAAATTACTTTGGCATTACTGTTGTTGTCCCTTGTAAGGTGTTTTACCTTAAATTGGAGTTTTAATTAAAAAAAAAAAAAAAAAAAAATTTTAATTTTGTCTCGTCAAAATTGTTACTCTCACAGGTTATATAGACAGAGAGGACCGTGGCTACTGGATGTCAAAATAGGAATTGTAGTATCATTTCTGCTTTCGTATTTTTGTGCATTTGTGTTTGGACAGTTCTATTGTATACCAAGTAAGTACATTTAGAGATTAAACAAGAAACAGAAACATCAAATGAAATAACTTCATCAGAAAAACTAAAACAAATAGTATATATCTATTAGGCCACGATAATTGTTTCCAAGTGTAGTGTGTCGTTGTTATTCTAAACAGAGATCAAATGAACTGTGTTTTCTATGTGGGACGATGCTGATTGCAGAGTGACTGCTTGTTTTCAGAAATTCAAAACATAAAACTCTTCACTGAGCTGGAGCTCGGGTAATAGTGGGATACCTGATACTGGAATTGGTGAAGCAGAATAACTAGTGTACCTAAATATTTGCATGAGGGTTCTCAAACACAATATTTTTTTAAACAAATCACCCAGCTGTACAGTATGTAAAACTGTGACTTTTGCATGTCACGGTCTCTCTTGTAGCACATTTTCAGTTTTTTTTTTTTCTTGTCCTCAGCATGTCAAGATACTGTATATAAATGTGCCTTTCTAATAGTTTATAGCTGACGAGTTGTGTATGTGCACTGATTTGATAATTAGGTTTTATGTTTATTTATTTATTTTTGCTCCCTTATGTCAAATAACTGGTGTTGGCTCTCAAGAACAAGGGCTGTTGTCTAATAAAAGGCTGTCTGTGGAAGGTTACTACAGTGCTGCTATTGTACACTCCTGGTTGTGCTCTATATAGCAAGTAGCAGCAGAATCAACCAACAAGAGTTTTTAATTTAGTTTTAGTTCTCAAGAGACAGATCCCAGATTGCTGTTTTTTATAACTGACCACAAGAAAATAAAACATCCAGCTCTTGCCCAGCACATCTTTGAACAGCAGGGATTGAGGTTCAATTTTTGAAAGGTTAAATGCTTCATATATTAATCTCATATATTGACGATTAACATGTACCTTATTGCCATTTACTGTAGCATTGTTAATATTGTGATTTTGTTTCTGAATTTTGACTATTGTATTTGGTCGGTTACTGTATACAGAGGTGGAATCTTTAATTACTGTACATATTCCATACCCAAAACAGTATCTCTGTAAGATCCATTTATGGCAATAGTGCATTAAAAGGATTGTGTTTCAGCATATTGAAACAAATTAAGCATAAAGTGCCCCTCAAGATATTTGGTGGCTTATTTTTTGTCTAGTCTGACTTTTTTGTCAAGTCTAAATTTACAAAAAAAATAGGAAACCGTTTTAACGCCTTTCATATAAGCCCTTTTATATCCACCCAGTAACTAACCTGCCTTATTGATGAACAGTCACGTACATGGCACAGCTAGCTCCACTGGGAAAAAGTTGAACAAAACATTTGGAGTGGTGGTATTATTGAATGACCAATTATACCGACCAGTTTTATGACTTACTGCTAGGTTCAACAAATACATAAAAGGGACAGAATGCATTCCGAAATGTCATGAAAAATATCGTAATAGCAAAAAACCTTTTGCTCTTCTGAAGACTTTGTGAGTATATTAATACAAGTGGCTGGAGTTGAATCAAATAATTGTTGAGCAAGGTTTATTAAAATTCAGGTCTTCATTTCTAGATGAACAGCCTGGGTGTAAATGTAAGGTGTTCTGACCTAATTATTTTCTTGATGCAATAGCAACCAATTTTCTGAAGAGAATGGTGATTGTTCTACATTAAACCCTGGTTAACCCCAGACCTGCCTTGTATTATTATTACTCATTGTAATGTGTATAAAACAGTACAGTATAGTTCTGGTTCTGGTACTGTGTTTATGATTATGTTTATCATGAGTGAGATTATCTTGTGTTGCTGTAACCGATTATTTTGCCCTTTGATCTTCCCAAGTCCCTGGTAAATTTCACATTACAATTGAATTTGGTTTAAAACAAACCATTTACGGATGAGTGGGTTTAATCTCTTTTTTTAAAAAAAATTATTTTATAATGCCTGAAAGTGCATGTAATTATCATACACCAATGGCACAGACTAACGCTTTTCAACCGGCACACATTAATTATTACAGAATTAACCACTGATATTGATAAGCTGTTCAGTGAGGGCATTGCGCTCATGTCAAGTTGGGGTAATACAGAACATTATTTTTACCTTATCATAAATAAATAAATACCCTTTAAACAATTGTGATTTGAAATCATAATCAAAACCTCAACATGTGTCTTGCAGACTCATGTTGCGCTGCATTCTTGTCTCTCTGCTCTTGAACAGATGCATGACTAGCCATGTTGTACAGTACGAAGCATGCTCTGTTTGTTTAATTCTAAGCTAGTCTCAGTACCTTCCTGACTAGGTTCAATATTAATCGGTAGGTTTCTGAGAAGGACCAGGCTGTGCAGTGATGTAGTGAAGTTGAAAGACTACACTAGAGGATTTTAATGTAGGAGTTCAGCTCTATAACCCAAACAGAATCGCAAACTCTAGCTAATACTCATTCCATATTTTTTTTTTTTTTTTTTTTTAATGTGTCTGATGCTCTTGTGAAGCTTGTATGACCTTGTCCTGGTGCCTCAAAAATGCTAATGCAGTACAGCCTGTCTGTAAGGGATTCTATTCTGGGATACAACTATTATTAAAGCATAATCCGAACATGAATGTTTAATAAAACATGAGTCCCTTTCTCTAAATCCTTCCTATCTTGAGAAAAATGTAATATTAATTTGATACTGGGAATTATAAAGATGTAAACCAACATATCTGAAGGTCATTTATTACTAAGAGATAATGTACTGTACTTGCACCTGTTAATTTAGTTAATCCAGGCATAATAATAATAATAATAATAATAATAATAATAATAATAATAATAATAATAATAATAATAATAATAATAATAATAATATATTTATTTGTATGTAGCACCTTTCATAGTGGACCACCATCACAAAGCGCTTTACAGAGGTAGGCTGTGAACTGTGCATTATATACAGAGTCACTTAGAACAGGACATTGATTTAACATCTCATCTGCAGGATGGAGCACAAGGAGGTTAAGTGACTTGCTCAGGGTCACACAGTGAGTCAATCAGTGGCAGAGGTGGGATTTGAACCGATGACTGTCAGTGGCAGAGGTGGGATTTGAACCAGTGGCCTTCTGGTTACAAGCCCTGGACTTTAACCACTGGACCACACTGCCTCCTGTAATAGATTATTGTAATGCTGATATAGATCAACTTGACACTCATTTTCTTTATGACTGCAAATCCGCTGATGTGTTGTCTAATGCTGTCAGTACATCACTGCTTTGAATAATTCACCCTTTTCCCCACCTGCCTAAAGATTTGTTATTTTATTACATTGTACACCTATGTCCTAAAGTTTTGCATCACTATATAGAATTCACTAATTTTGCTTCATAAATGAAACCTGCTGAATAATGTTACGTCAACATATTGAATTACATACCGCTTTGTAGTTTTCCATACTTAACGTAAAAACTGTAATTGTAAAATGTGACATTTCAAAATCTGACATGAAATACTGTACTACAGTTATGGCTTCTGTTTTTTTTTTTTTTTTTTTTTTTGGGGGGGGGGGGGGGGGGGGAGGGGGACACGCCCCAATTCTAAAATTCTAGGTGATGCAAAACTTTTGGCCATAGCTGTATTTATGTAACTAGATCCCAAGTTTCTACAGGCTTGTTTTACTGTAATATGCTTACAGTACAAGCACAAAAATTAATCTAAACTGCATTTCACTGGATTTGTGCAGCCACAGTATATTGCACGCAGCACCCACTCAGAGATGAGATTTTTCTTTTTTTTTTCAGAACAGGTCATAAGAGTCCAGGCAGTCACATGTTTGTGCTGCATGAGTGGACAGTTTCCTGTCCATTGTAAGCAGAAATGTGCTTTTCTCACTTGCACATAGGGTGGGTTTATCCCTGGAGCTTTGTAATTACTGTACTGTACTTGCAAGCTGTTGATCATGTAGTTTTGTCCTCTCATCCTCTTTCTTTCTGATCAAGCCATCCTCTGACGTAGATCTATTGTACTCAAACCAGCTGTTGCTCGGGAGGTTGCCTTGAGCACCACTACATGTCAGAGAGAATTTGTTAAAGGGAGAATGAAGGAAGCCTTAAAATAGTAATTTACTAAGTCTGAACTACTTTACTTGATTTCTTTAAAAGGAGTACACACTTCCTTGTGTTTAGATAAAATTGATTATTGTCAACATAAATTACTGTCGAAAAAGGCTTGGAAAGCTTGCATTTATTAAAATTGAAATTAGGGGTGAGCCCGAGTAATCGAGTACTCTAAATACTTTGATCAAGTTTTGAATACTTGTCCATTTCTAAAACAAATGGAAAAATGTGGAAATTTGGCACGGTATTTTTGAGAGAGGAGGTTAAAAGTGATCAGCCACTACAATTGTCACCTCACTGATAATTGACAGGGAGGCGGGCGCCCTTTAGTACCTAGCCCTGCTATTGGCTAAGGGAGTACATGAGCAATGAAAATGGCATCTTAAAGCAAAACGTGGAAGTAGTTTGAAAAAAGTTAAACAAGACCACTGTGCAATGTAATCTGTGCAGCACAAGTATTTCGTATTGTAAATCAATGAGTTAAATGCTCAATCATCTAAACTGCATCTGATATGAGCATGTGAAAGGCGATCCTTTCCCTCATATTATGTTTTTTTTTTTTTAGTACTTCTTAACTGTATGACGGTATAGCTTTGATATTCAGTCTTTATTCATTCATCTCACAATTGTAGTAGCAGTAAGTGTCATCTAAGATGGTCTGTCTGCCTGAAGAAAGTGATTGGAGCTGAGAGATTGTGTTCTAATTCTCCAGATTGAGCTTCTTGCTTCCCAATAATGCATTATAAATCTGTTAGCTATGGTGCTAGATTAAAGCTCATTTTAATCCTTTTCATTTTGTTTCATTCAGTTGTCTTAAAAGGGCTTCAGTCTACAGTAGAGTGTAGCCTAAATTTATTTATTTTCTTTTTATGAAATAATGTGCAAATAAAACATTGTGGCTTTTGTGTAATAATAAATAAGATGCCTTTGTGCATTGTTTATTGGTTGCAATGGTGCAGCTGATGTATAAAAAGCAGAGAGATATAATTACACCAAGCGGTACAGATAAGCTGCGTATCTGCCGTTTTTACTCATTAAAAATTAGAAATACACACTAAATTTAAATTTAATGTGTAAAAATATGCATAGCAATTTTGTTGCACAGCTTGTCTGCCTCCCCTCCCACCTCCCCTTATACTTCCACTAACAACTACATCTCCTAGAATACAATGTCTTCAGTTACTAGGAAACTTTACACAAGAAAAACCAACCCAACAAACATTATCCAATCTCTTGCTAGTCCTGTTGTCTTTGCAGCCAATCACAGTACGAATAAGAAAAATCCGAACCTACAGATTGAAGCGTAAACACCCCAGTCCAGCTACAAATCCAACTGGAACCATCATTAGAAGCAACCACTAAAAAAAAAAAAAAGGTGCCTGTAATATTAAACTAACTGTTTTATAACGTATTAGTGCATTTCCTTATTTTATTTATCTGCATGGCTTTATATTGAAGTTTTAACATGTTCACTGAGTTTAAGAATTTAATGTTAAAATAAGTAACGTAATTAATTTGTAGTCCGTGTGATACCTCAAAGAAAATGCACTGAGCCGATAAAGAGCCTTGTGAAACACACGCCTGGTTGTACAGTAGTACAAAGTAACATTGCAGTTAAAACGGAAGGCTCTTTTTTTAATGCCTACCCCATTACCATTAAAGATTGTACAGTATTTATTGAGATTACTCGACTTCAAGGTAATGTTGCATTTTACCCACTGAAAACACATTTTACTCTCTCAGTGCTAAAATTAGAGGGTAAGTTACTCCCAGACCCAAAATCTTATCTGGAGCGCTGATTACACCTAATTGAAAAATACACTTGTGGCAGGATGGGCCGTGTGGTGTGTGACAAGACCAGGAAGCAGTACACAGAACTCTGAAATGCAGGACTGAAACTGCAGCAGCAGTATGTTTATTAAATAAAAACAAAAGACTCTTGAAAACACAAAACAAAAGGGCACCCGGGCCGAAACAAAGGGTTCACAAAACAAAATACAGCAATTCTAACCAAATGAGTACCTTTGTAAAAACTTCACAAAACTAGTAGCAATGGTCTGTTTGGAGCTCTGTCTCTGTGCGTCTCTCTCCTTCTCCATCCACCCCCTTAATGAGCCCAAAGTGGGTCCTTTTATACTGTGGCTGGAGCCTTAACTACCCATCAGTCAAGCAATGACCTCATTAAGGCTCCAGTCACATTCTTCACAAGGTTTTTATGGATGGGGAATTAACCCCATCCTTGCCACAATACACAATTCAAAATGATAAACGATTGCAATACATTAGAACCAGGTACCATTTAGAAAAATGAAACACAGTAATATTTATTTAATGGAAACAATAATAATGCAAATAATAATCAAAATAGTGCACCTTTATATACCTATTCCTAAGGGTGCGGAGCACCCCGCCACAACACTGCATACAGTACATCATTTTTTATGTTGCTGCATTATATCGAGAAGACCCACATTTAAGTAATGTCATATTTACCCAGTGACAATACTGTATACGGGTAGGCTGTCACCATAACATATTATGTATAACTGCTAGTTTTCTTTCATTCAGAGCAGTTTACATTGTTGTCAAATGCAGAAATGTTTATTATTATTATTATTATTATTATTATTATTTACAGCTGTCAATTCAATGAATGATGCTGATAGCTTTTAGTATGTCAGTAAATACACCATAGTCCTGTGTATTTTCTAGTGCACTTAATGTGCATAGAGACCTAGTGTTTTAAATAAAATAAAGTAGCCCTACACAAGTTGACACGAACAAGACAGATTTCCCTCTCAGTCTCCCAATGCTGAAGCATATACTGTACAGTAGCAGCACTGATAATAACAGTGCAGAATTTCCCATTTTCCTCTTTCCAATGAGTGAACAAGAGAAACAGCTGCTTTAAAATGCATATAATCTGATGTTGTGTTCTATAATTTTCTTGGAATGGAAATCCACTGAGCTCAGATCTGCTTAAAAAAATAACATACTTGCATTAAAACTGTAGGGCTTGGTCCTTATTTGGCTGATTGTAAAAGATCCAGGGGGGTGGGGGAAGGATTTGCTGAGTTGGCAGCCAGGGTTATTGTAAGCACTAAAACTAGCTCTACACTGGGCTGCATTGACACCCAGTCCATACTGTATGTGAAAGAGATCTTTTAATACTAAGGAGATGGTACAGAACTTCATTATTTGCCTTTGGGTTACCAGCCCTTTCCATTTTCCTGCAGCGTCCTTTTTATAGCAGTGGATGTATTCTGTAATGGTACTGTATTAAAATATTTGAATCTTTGATAACATTTTTCTTTATTGATTCAATTTTTACCAACATTTTTGCCATTTTCCATAAAGTAGGAGAGAGAGATCTGGAACCAAAAACACGAGGTTCGCATTTCAAAATACATGGAGATCTACTTTAGAAACACCTTGTACTTAAATGCTACACATCTCTACACACTTCTGCAAAACAACACATGACCTCTTCACATACATATTTCCTAAAAAACGCTTTCCTTGTTCAGTGTATTCTTGCAGGGAATGATTTCCATTACATGAGAGTAGATGTTAAAACTTCATGCTGATTTGAACTCGGCTCTCATCAAGATAAACAATAGTTTCAATTCCTGTTATAGATGTTTAATAACTGGGTAACTTGATTTTCCAACCACCCCACCCCCATCCCTGTTTCTAGATCTACTGTACAATCAATAGCATCTGTGATTTCACCCAGGAAGTAGTAGTTTCCTAGGTCGGAGCTGGAATTGTATTGCTGCAATGCTGGGGTAGTGGAGGTAACATTCATACGAAGCCAATTACAGGGCAACATTTAGCATGTGAGACTGACCAACTCCATGATGTAGCATGTTATGGAGATTCTAATTTCGTTCTTCACGAACAATGGTAAAATATGGCTAATCCAATGTCTCATATCCTCAGAATACTGTTGTACAGATGGTGAGCATATTAACAAGTTATTTTATTTTCCCCAAAATGGAACAGATGTTAAATTGCCTCTATTTCAAGTTTATTCATTCCTACTTGTGGTTGTAGCCATGTTGATCCAGAAACTTGGGACATAATTTGCAAAACCTGGGTGCATTGATAGTTTTCTGCATTGCCACGTTATTTTTGCAGCGATTAGGGTATGCTCTAAATTGAAACTGATTTTACATTTTTTGCATTTTTTAAGCAGTTTAAAATGTGTTTTTAATTGTTCTATGCTTCAAAAGGTAAAGGTGTAATTGTGGTCATACATTTACATTTAAAGTAACTATTGATTTTCTACATTTGGCAAAAAAGAAATCTGCAGATCCATCCGATTGTGTGTGTTTGTAGCATAATGTTACACGCTCAACCTCAAGTGCAGTATGCCGTTAAACAAACTTTTTGCCATTATCTCTGCTGTGATGAGAATGTCGAGCTGCTTGATGCTGTAGTTGCGGTTCACAGATGACTGTGCTGTTGCCTAAATGCTGCTGGCTTTTGGTGAACACAGATCAAATTACCTCGCGCAGCGCTGTAGAGTTCGCTTGCATTGTAAACCCAACAGGATGGGGTTGTGGGTGAGAATGACCTATTGTTTGTAAAGGAAATGTCAAGGTCGTTTTTATAGAACCTTTTTTTCCCTTTAAAAGAAGATGTATTCTTGCTGTACAGTGTGTTTTGATGGAGTAAGAATTCATCGGAGCATTTGGAGTACTCTACATTAATTCTGCGTTTTAAACCAGCAACTTTATATCGCAGGGTAACAACAGTGAGACTTCATCTGAAGGAATGGGCTGTACTCTTGAACGTGTTCATATTGAGCTTTTGAAAAGACTTCCAGTATTAAAGAGTAAGTAGCGAGGTTTGGGAAAATATAGCGTTGCACGTCCCCACGTGTTGCTACAACTGTTTAAATAACATACCTGTAATCTTTCTTTTCATTGTTAACATCATGACAACTTATTACATATAACTTTAAAGTCTGTTTCAAAGCTCTTTTCACTGTAGTGCACTCTAGTGCATTGCTAGTGTCAGGATTATTGCCCACCTAGTGAAACAGGGAACACAGCAATAACGATCCATGGTACAGAACAGAAAAGCCAGTGTGTTTGTTATGTTTTAAAACTCAGTGCCATTTTGAAAAGAGCTTTGAAACAGACTTTAAAGTTACAAGTGTAAAAAGTTGGAGTACTCTACATTAATTCTGCGTTTTAAACCAGCAACCCTAACCCTAACCCTAACAATGGAAAAAAAAAAATACAGGTACATTATTTAAACAGTTCGGAGTCCCGCTACTTACTCTTTTAGGCCCTCATTCCAGTAAGCTACTTATTTTATGAACTGAGTGTACAGTAAAGTGTTTTTATCTAATTCAAGTTCTAGCAGATTTTAAATACTGTATTCCAAATCTCTAAAAAAGGGAATTACTTTTTTGGTGTCAGAATAATGTATTGTTTTAATGGCCAGAACCTTTTCTTTTTTTTCAAGATAATAAATACCAAACACTTCTGAGATATTGTCTCAACATTTGTAAACATTGTTAACCTGTTTCCTTCCAGGAAGTGCCATTCCTCTTACACTATACCTCAGGGGTCTCCAATCCTGGTCCTGGAGAGCTACAGGGTCTTCTGGTTTTCATTTCAGCAGAGCTCTCAGTTACTTAATTGCACTAATTATTGGCTAATTAGTCAAGATCAATAGGTTTTGCAGATCTTCAGCCATTGATGATGTAGATACCTAGGAAACCTGCAGGATAGGGGCTCTTCAGAACCAGTGTTGGAGATCCCTTATGAGATGATTTGATTTGATTTCATTAAATATCTAATCTCTAGTATTTAACACATTTACAATCTTAAGATCAATAAGGAATATAGTGACGCACTCTTATTTATTACCTTACAGCAGTTGGTCCCTCAATAGCAAGTGCAGTATGGTCTTTTGAACCTATGGTAATAACCAAAAAGGTTAAAAATGTACTACACCCACAAAATCCGTGATGGTAACCTTTGTCAGGTTTGTCTCACACATCTTCCTTTTCGTTCACATTTACCTCAGCTTTTTCAACATACAGTACAGTAGTTTTTATAGTTTCATTTTTGCAGTGTAGTTTATTACTAATCTAGTAAAACAGGAATAGTCATTATGTAGCTTGGCAACAACACTTTCATGATGTAGGCTTCTTCAGTACAGTAGCTGGGTCAGATTAGGGGCAGTTGGACTGAAGGTGTGGCTGAAACACAGCCTTCAATAGTGCTTTGCCCCTGATTCAAAGCCATTCATTTACTTTGTTCTTCAGTGCAGCACGAAAAAGTACAGTACCCACAAAGTACACACCAATGATAGGAAATGGTACTGGAATACACCCAGTATTCTTGTCTGCTCTGTATACACATACTTCTGAGCAAAGGAAATGCTGGGAAGTAGAAGAAATGGACAATACAGTGGAATTACTACACATTCTGTATGTTTTGAAAGATTAGTAATTAGGCTAAATGTAAAGTAGAGTTTCTACATACTAATTATGTCTATTTACAGGTATACTTTTTAAAGTGTTCTTCTTTGGCCCCAGGCTGTGTCATGATAAGTCTGTGCTTATACTCCTGTTTCATTTGATCCTCTTGAATACAGTTTCTTCCCGAGTGGTTGACCCTGTAACAGGAAATGGTGTCATTGTCTAGACTCTGTTGCAGATTACGTTTTCTTCCTGTTTTCTCTAGTTTATGTTTTTGTGCCGTTGACCAATAAAAGTGATTATTATTATTACTATTACATTTTTAAAACTAACTGTAGAGTACAGTAAGCCTGTCTACTACATTTGGATTTGTGATATTTATAAATCTAATGAAAAACTAATGAAAATCCATTTATATCAGGTGTTTTGTTTTTTTTAGCAATCATAAAATTACGGTTGCTAAAGTTTTTGAATATATTGACATCTGGGACAGAACTGAGCTTGGTCAGAGGCTTTTCATTTCATATCCTGTTTGGCCTTTGCAAGAGAGAGTCAGAGAGAAGAGAGGAAGCTATACTGTTGCTTTTTTTTCTTAGTTGGTATGCAGAGATATAGACCAAGCTTAGTCACATTGGCCCTTCCTTTTTGAATGAATCATTTTGATTTGACCTGCCATTGTGTTTTTGTCCTGTATTGTAATATTATACAAGCTTAAATAAACAAATACATTATTAAATATTTAATTAAATGTATTTTGTGAACTTTCACACACGTTGGAAATGTCTGTCTGTACTTTTATTTTGTACCTTTTAGAAGGCTTGAACTAGTTTCTGAAGAAAGGAATACCCAATCCGATCGTTAATATTTGTGTGGTCTCCTTACTGAATGTACATACTGTAATATCTAAAGCAGTGACCAGTGTATTAATCTGTGGTAATACACTATAGTTGCATTGGCAACTTTGAAAATAATGCAAGCAATTATTTTCTTTCTTAAATTAATAGTATGATACAGTATGTTCATGAAACCATGCACTGTAATTTATTTATAAAAACAAACAAAAAGCATTTAAATAAATAAATAAAGCATTGTGAATAGGGCCCAAAATGCAAGATGGTTTATTTGACAAACTCACCATGTGCTGAGTCCATTATTGTTAACAGGTATCATTGTGTTACATGGAAGGGTGCATTGTCTGCTGTACCTGTAAATCTTCAGCCAAAGCCCCAACTCCGTGTCAGCAGTCACAAGTAATATGAATCAAACCAGTTAACTGCCTTGAAAACTTTCATTTCACAGTAGAATGTGCACTTCTCAGTTGTGTTGTACAGCTTACAGCTGGGAGAGCTGGTTAATAAAAAAACCCTGAAGAAAAATCCCAAGATTAGCTGACAGTCGATTTTTAAACTGTCCATTTTGTCCGAATGCTAACTATTTCACCACCAGATGAGGAGATTTAGTACAGTAGCAGGCTGGTAGAGGCTTGTATACTGTGTTTGTCTCCAGTTGTGGCTAATCTACTGTAGGTGCTGTGAGCTCTTGGAATCCTAAGTGTGTTTGGGCAGAGATCACTTTGTAGTGTTCAGTCTCTCAAACCTTATTAAGATTCAGCACTACTGCCATGGGAAGGTGTGTGATAACTAGAACAGTATACACAGGTTCTGAAAGGTAGACTGCTTTTCATTTTCAATGACTGGTCTGCCGTGTTTTAAAGAATGCAGATGAACACATGTTGTATGATACAGTGCAAAGAGTTTGTACACATTTTCTTATAAGCTTAATTTTGCCCTGTTAAGGCTCACATTTAATTTTGACCTATATCACCCATCGCAGTGGCAGTTATGATATCCAACAATATTTGTATTTCTATTTTTTTGTGAAGCCAATAAAAAAATTTTAACCTCAATTTTAATTTAAGTATGTTGTGTGTGTTCCACTGTTACATTATACATCTGTAACATCTCCCCTTTCTTCCACAGATGGGGTACCTCAGGTTTATTATTTCGGGCCATGTGGAAAATACAATGCAATGGTGCTTGAACTACTGGGACCTAGTTTGGAAGACCTGTTTGATCTCTGTGACAGGACGTTTTCACTTAAAACAGTTCTTATGATAGTGATACAACTGGTAAGTACTGTGTATTCATAATATTTCAAACAAACTACAAACAAAGGGTTTATAATTAATTTATGACAAAGTCTCATTTTAGTTACTGCATTGTGTATTCCTAATGGTCTCTTTCTAATTTTGAACAAGTTGCAGATTTTTCTCCTTTGCATGAATACAACTGATAACTCTTTTTAATAATACGTTATTCATTTTGGGCAACCCAATTCTTTCTCATTATTATTTTCAACACAAACTGTAGCTAGCTGTTTAGAATACATGTAATTTCTTCATACACGTACTGTGCTCAATGTAACAAATTTTAATAGATTAACTATGATGCAGAACCTAGTAAGATAGTAACTAATGTGTTTTATACAGCAGTAGTTGTGAAAAATGTATTTATTTTGATATTTATTTCCTCCAAACAGATTACCCGAATGGAGTATGTCCACTCAAAAAACTTGATATACAGAGATGTTAAACCAGAGAACTTCTTAATAGGAAGACCGGGTAGCAAAAACCAGCAAATTATTCACATTATAGATTTTGGTCTTGCAAAGGAATACATTGATCCAGAGACAAAGAAGCACATCCCTTACAGAGAACACAAGAGCCTTACTGGAACAGCCAGATACATGAGCATAAACACACATTTAGGAAAAGGTAGGCTGTAATGAGTGTATTTACTTTTTTTAATTGGTGAAACATTTGGGAGAAGCACCGTCTGTTCTTGATTATTGTACTGTAGCAGGTTCTGAATGAAAGTGTAGATTTACAAGTAGTTCCAGAATAGCAATCCACTTTCACGCATGCATTTTTATTTATGGTACAATTAATGTGTCAGGAGGTGAATTGTCTTTTATCTGATTATGGCTGTGGTTCAAATGCCGGGATCAATTACCTGAGTTGATGGAGTAGTGTGTCGTACGTATGTACAGCATTATGTACTGTAATTGGAGGAATGTTTTCATTTTTGTAATATAAAATGGATTCCAGCATTATCTTGTCACTTGTGTGTGACAGTAGTATTATTGGAATACCAAATACATTATATATAAAACCAGGGGGATCCTCTTCCGAAAGAGTGCTGTGAAAATCATATCTTATTACACGTAGCTGCCTGAATATTTTTCATAATGGAAGAAACATGTTTTTAGGGTTTTGTCTTCTAGGGAAATTAAGGCCATGGGAGCTCAGTGAATAACAATTTGCTCACTGACTTTTTCCATGATGCTCTATCCATAGGTCTATGACTGAGAAAGGTTTTGCAGAAAACACTGGTATGAGTATCAGTAGAGATACCGTAGCAGATTGTAAATGATGAGCCCGATCCACCCCTGATAATAACGGTTTCATGCTGACATCATTAGAGCAAGCTCTGGGATAGTGCCTGTTTAGTAGAATTAGAAATGACTGTTTGTATCTACAGCATGAAGTATTTCACGGTGACTAATTTGTATGGTGATATTCTCTAATGGTAATAGTTCCCTGAAATGTGAAGCATGCCACATTGAATGACATAATCTCCTGGCAGTGTTCCTGTATGACTGAAATAGTAGAAGAGGGCCTGTTGAATATGATTTACGTCATGGAAAAAAAGTATGAGCTCTTGGAGAAGAGATAATTTCATTCATCTATTATATTCCAGGATCGATGTGTTTAGGCACCTGAAAGGGTACATAAGGACAGTTATTTTATTGTGTTACATGATCCCATGTGTTGCTACAACTGTAGGAGGATGATGGGAAATGTAGTTCTGAGAGGTCCATGCAGGTACATGGGAAGCCATCTTGAGGTAGGGAATGCAATTTAAAAGTTTAAAAAAGTGGTCAAAATGTAAAAAAAATAATAATAATTAAAACAATACACACACCTTACGTAAACAGTTGTAGCAACACATGGGGACATGTAACACAGTAAAATAAAAAGGTCCTTATGTACCCTGTAAATTAATACTATTCCTGTTGGTTTTACAAAAGAGCTGTTTATAAAAGGTTTTCGTTTTTAAGTGTTTAATTCTCATACAGTGTTTTCTGCCTTTCTTCTGTTATGTTGTCTTTTGTTACAGAACAAAGTAGGAGAGATGATCTGGAAGCGCTAGGTCACATGTTTATGTATTTTCTCAGAGGCAGCCTTCCCTGGCAAGGTCTAAAGGTAATTTATTTTAAAATGTTTTCTAACGGTTTCTCTAAGATTTAAGAGGAATGTCATAGTTGATCATTTTGACCATCTCTCTTTGGAAACTAATTGACAGTGTGTTTTATCATTTTGTCACCTAGGCAGACACTTTAAAAGAAAGGTATCAGAAAATAGGGGACACAAAGAGGTCGACGCCAATAGAAGTATTATGTGAGAATTTTCCAGGTATGCATACTTCTTTGTTTTCCTATTTCACAGTTGATTATGAGCATTTCCACTCTTTCACACTGCAGTTGATACTGAAAAAGTTATTGTGAACTGAAGTAAATCTGAAAATCCCAAGTGATCTATTGGAAAATTGTCAGGGAAGAAAACTGATGCTGTCTGATTTTAAGAAAAAAAAATATATATATTATTCTGATTTAAAAAATGTCATTTGTTTTTGTTTGACCCACGTGAGACTAATAATCATCAGCTGATATTGTATTTTATTCATTTTTCTTCTAATTTCAGAGGAGATGTCTACCTACCTACGCTATGTTAGAAGGTTGGACTTCTTTGAAAAACCAGACTATGACTATTTGCGGAAGCTCTTTACAGACTTGCTTGATCGAAGGGGTTTTATGTTCGATTACGAGTACGACTGGGTTGGCAAACAACTTGTAAGTATCCAATATTTATTGTATATCTTTTAATAATGAGCAAAATCGCTGAGCTTGAGAATGAACTGTTCGCTTTGCTATTTACTTGTTTAACCCTTTCTGGTCAAAAAGATGTCAAGAACAGGTCTGTAGTCATTTTTTCTCAGGAAAAAGCCGAGGAAACCTTTTAACCCTTTGCAGTCCATTTATTAATCGCGCGTCAGGCACGTCAGGTCTAATTAATTTTCACACGCGCAGTTAATTTTAGACGCGCTGTTTAAAAGTATTTTTTTCCACAGTCAAACGGGTTTAAATGGCCCTGCATATCAACAAAGCACTCACTAGGCATCTCCAGCCCCGCCCCACCCTTTCGTTCGCTATCGCTTTCACCTATGTATGAAATAAATAATAATAAAACACAACACAAACTCCTCAATAATGCAATCAAAGTCATTATTTTATTACTATAACATCTGAAAAAAGCTCTGCAAATGTCCGTGATAGTCTTTGTGCGCTGACGCACTCAGCCAGCTTGTTTACTATGCCGCCCCGTTATCTGATACCAGGGCCATATGTATGACTAATCATGAGATACGGCTTTTTTGTTTTTTGACTTGTCTTGGCTCCTGTCGCTCCCACTCGGCAATTGAATGGTTTTTTCGGCTTTTTCCGGAGAAAAAACAACTAGAAACACGTTTTTTGCGTTGCTATAATGATGTCGGACCCAGTCCGACAAAGGACCTGAGAGGAATAATTGCAATGTCGGACCCAGTCCGACAATGGACCGCAAAGGGTTAATGGCCGAGTGAGACCAATAGAAGCCGGGGGGGGGGGAAGGAGGCGGATCTGAGCAATACACATAGTCCCTTCACCACAGACATAACCTGGACATAAACAAACAAGATAGCTGCTTCCACATCCAGTGCTGAAAGAATATGACACATTTGCCAAGCTTTTTAAGATGTTATAGTAATAAAATAATGACTTGGATAGCATTATTGAGGAGTTTGGTGATAAAACGAGTGATCAGGAGATGATTTATCAGTATGCACTACTATGAAGAGGTATGTGATAAATACAGTGAACAAGGGGTGGGGCGGGGCTGGAGATGCAGTACTGAGTGCCCTGTTGATATGCAGTTCCTTTTAAACCTGTTTTACTATGAATAAAATTACTTTTAAACAGCACGTGTAAAATCAACAGCACGTGTGAAAATAAATTGGACCTGACGCTCCTGACAGGCCATGAATAAATGGACCGCAAAAGGTTAAAGCACAAAACAGATTTATTCCATGTATTTAACAGAGTGTCTTCTAAACATTTGTTTTCCAGTTACCTAGAGCTGGAGATTGGTAAAATCGGTAATGCTTGTGGCCTGTTCATAGAACAATTGCTTTGTGGCATTGCATAGCAGTGTGTCTTAAAGGGTTAGTGTGTGACACTGACGGTGGGAGGGGCTGCTATTGGAGGTATATAGATATGTTTTAAGGTCACTTTTCATCTGTAAGTTATTCTAAATAAAGCATACATTTCAGATTATAATTTAAAGATATCAAAACACTTTAATAAAAGTCACTGTTCAAAATAGCTAAGTAGCTGATTTTTTTATGATCAAAGATATATATTTTGCCAAAATCCAATGAGCACTTGAGACGACTGACATACAGTAGCTATTTCAGCTATTCAGAAGTTTTTGTTTGTAAATGTATTTTGTTCTATTTATTTATTTATTTATTTATTTATTTTACTTACTCATATTATTCAATTTTAGCCGACTCCAGTGGGGCCAGTTCAAACAGATGCTGCACTGTCTTCTTCAAACAGAGATGCACAACAGCACAGGGATAAAACGCAGCAAGCCAAAACTCAGGCAAGTGGCAGGAGGTGGTATCATTGATTATGGAAATATTCATTCTGATTAAGCACTCATCTGTGTGTTGTTCTACTGCTTTTATTTTTTATCTAACACCATAAGAAATGTGCATAACTTTCAAAAGAACTGGTTTTGTTCAGGTAGTTTGAACACAATAATACACATTTTACTGGAGGCAATACAATGATTGAAACACATTGCATTGATCTGACCCTCCACACCCCACCACACTTGTACATGCTGATAGAAGACTCCATTCTTCTTTTCATTGGATTTCTTTGAATGTAATAATATGATTGTGATTATTTTATTAGAAGCCTTTTTTTCTTATTAGTATCTTAGTCCACTTTAAGATATTTTGTTGTTGAGCGACAAGGCATGAACTGTAGTAGATTGTATTGGTAAGTAACTCTGCAAACAGTGTACCAGTACAGGTTGACTTAATAGTCTAAATAAATACGTCGTAAAGTAATCAATTTAAGGTTACTAAAATAAACTTCTGAATTACACACCATTAGGTGTGTAATAATTATGTATGGAAAGTAATAAAACAACAGGAAACGGGTATAGTAGCGATGTTGCTGTGCTGCGCATCTCACTACTACTGTATCTTTTCTTGGGAGGTCTTAAGTTACATCCCTACTTCATTATACATACATCTCGGCTGAATCAACTCCATACAGAGGTGTACTTCATTCTGCTAGAATTTTTATTTTGATAGTTCTGTTCTATTGCAATCTAACTTTAATTATAGAGTATTATAAATTATAGAGTGAGTGTGCTAAAAACTAGTCACGGTGGGTAGAGAATTTCAGAATGCTCACAATGAAATGAAAATTGCATGACTGTGGATTGATACAGTTTCTTCATTCGAGTGGATTTATTGGGAGAAATTAGGTAGATCATTTTTATCTTTGGGATGATTACAGACATTATTATTAAAACTCCAGACTATCTAGATTTAAGGGGGTTCAGAGCTGTAGGATTGTGTTTCTCGACAACTGAGAAAAGAAGAGGTTGGTGGACTATATCTATAATGTATATAGACTTTAATATCTAAGGATTGTCTTCCTTTGTTGATGCTACTGTTTACTGCTGGTTACAAAATATATATATATACTGGAGCGGTTCTGTGGGCTTTAGAACAAAGTGTGTGACTTCTTGCGAAGAAGCAATCACAACAAAATGCATCTCGGCATGCTTGAAAACAAAGAGTTTGTTGCAAAGGTGGCATTCCTAACCAACATCTTTTGCCACCTCAATGCTCTCAATCTACAACTACAAGAACGAGACAGACCCATCATCAACACGGTCGAAAAACAGGATGCTTCTGATAAGGCTGCTGCATTTTAACTGGCTACGCAAGCATCCAGAGGAAGCTGCTGCTAATCATGTCGTCACTGGCCTTATGACAGACTTTATTGTACAACTGAAAGACAATTTCAGTGCTCGCTTTGACAACTTCAGCATTCCCAGGGACCCAATTGTTTTTGTCTGTGATCTGTTTTCAATTAACTCCGATGGTGATTTCTTGTCCCATGCGAAGCAAGTGCTTCCCGCAGTTGAGAAGCAGCTCTGCAACTAGAACTAGTAGATTTGCAGGCATCGTCATTGCTGAAAACAGAATTCATTAACACAGCAAATCTGGAATCATTCTGGTCTGTCTATATATGTCCAGAGAACTACGCTACCATGAAGAAGCTGGCTGTGTTTGTGCTCTCCATGTTTGGCTTTACTTACATATGCAATAAAAACAGATGCACAAAACAGGCTTTGTGATGCAACAAACACTTCACTGACACAGTTTCTTGAGTACAAACCCAGACGCTCTCTCCGGCGTGGGGATTTTATTGATTCACAACAAAATAATAATTCCACACACACAAAAAAAAAACTCCATGCCGCACACGGTGTAGTAAAGTTGGTATTGGAATTAGTCCAAGCCCCGTGTTGTGTCCGCTCAGTGTGGATGCTGCAATACCAGTCTGTTCAGTAGCGTCCTGTTTAAAAACACAAGCGGTTAGTCCCAAACACACACGCACAGACTGAATCTTGTCAGAGCAGAGAGAGCTGAATGAATGCCCTGCCTCCTCTAAAAGCACCCAGCCACGCCCTCGCAATCAAGACGTCCGCACGTCCCCTCTAATCGGTGCACGTAACACAGCTGATTGCTGTCCCGGATACATTACCAACCTGTCACAGGCTGACACAAGAATCTTTCGAGGACTGTCTACATATCGCCGTCACGTCTATTACACCTGATGTTCTAAAGCTGATCGCAGAAGGAAATGCCATTTTTTTCATTGAATTTGTCATAAAGCACTGAAGCATTTAAAATAAAAATGTATGCTACTTTTCAATTTTGTTTTATTTTATTCTGCGTCCCTGTCTATGTATGAGGATTCCAGTACCATAGCGAGGCATAAATGTATCATCACAATCAGCAAGTACTTTGGAATCGATATTGCAAAACACTTTCTGGTTACTCGCAAGAAATATATGAAGGTCATACGTGGAATCCCCCCATGACAGCCCCCTTGCGGTAATGTTGAAAAGAAGTTCCACTCTCGCTCAGCCCTTGATACAGCCCTGCCAAGGAGGCTTCCGAGGGCCAGACGACACACGTCCGCGGGCCGCCATTTGCCGACCACTGCAATAGACTGTAGGTCATATGCATTAAGAGTACATACGCTAAGTGAGTGGAACGAAAGAACAGCCCCTGTAGATACTGGCAGTCGTTATATAGTGTTCAGGCATTTTGAAGTTAGTTTAATTTTAATGAGATCTGCATATTTCATGTTAATGTTCCAAATTAAACTTTAATGAAACAAAAAAATACAAAGATGTGTGTCTGCTCTGTTCATTCAGCATTGCTGCTCCCAGTTGGCTATAGCTGGAAACAAAATCCAGCCTCTTTTGACATCACTAAATACGACGCATTGCTTCAGATTTATCTGGATATTAACAGACATAGGGTGTAGGAATAAATCCATTAGGCTATCTTCATGATCATTCATTGCTTTGATCATGGCCTGCATGCATTGCTGCAGTGTATGCTTAAAATGAGGGGTTTATTTTATTGTAGATTTATTTTGTGCCATCGTTCTTTTTTTTTTTCAATTCATGTGCTTGGCTCTTAGTTTGTGTGTGTGTTATTTCTCACTTGTTTCAAGTGTGAGCATGAGTGTTTAATGCTCTTCTGGGTTTTCTCTTCCTCCTTTCTCATGCATGCTATATGCATATTAAAATGGGCAGTCGACAGAACACAGGGCAGCTTGGGAGCCCCAGCAGACCAATTCCCACCAATTGAGAGCTGACCTAGCAGCTGACAGACATGGTGGCTCGGTACAGGTATTTTCTGCTTCTTCGCATGACCGAACTTACACACTGGCATCCGCAATCCACAGTCTCCCCGACCTCCTAGCATGCCCCTGTGTGCAAAACAGAGTTTGTTTGTATTTTAACACTTCACTTACACTTCCCTTGTATGTTTGTCTCCCTAGATTGCCTTTTGTTCAAGCTTCCTTCGTAATTGCTCTATCCGAGACCAAAAGAAAGAAAATATTTAAGGTGAAAATAGTCATTGTAAAGCAGTGTCTAAAGTATGACATTGAGGTAGCTGTCAATACAGGTTTTAACCACTGACCTACTGTACTAAACAACATGTGATATATCTGAAACAAATTTGGAAGTACAGGTGCAGCTACTTAAAGCAGGGTTTTGTAAAGACAGGGCAGGGGAGCGTCGAGGTTAGATTGGGTCTTGGTGGTTAAGCGGAATATCTGTGGTAATGTGTAACCTCAGTTACTTTTCTCGGTGAGAGGGGGGAGTAGCTGAATATAAAGGTTTTCAAGATCTAGTTGTTTTTCTAATGAGTATTTACACTGCATGCAGATGATAGGTCCATGTTCATTGTGGTGTGGTTATTAACCTTTTCTGGAAAGCACATGGTGAAATGACATTCTCTTTTGATAATGTTCATTTTTATTTGAAAAAGGTTTGCTGGAATTATCAAGTTAAATAGGTATATAACCATTCTCCGGTTCCTGCTGAGTATAAATGTCGCCGGCTGCAAGGTTGTGAGCATGCCTCTCATTATTAATGCCTGTGTCTATTTAATTGAGAGCAAGAACAATACTGCTGATATGAGGTTTATCCAGACAGCATGATTCAACAGCAGAACCTTGATGTGACCCCCTATTATCTGTCTATTTTACATTTACACTGTAAAACCCCAAAAGTTAATTTCTAGCATCAGAAAGTTTCCAGGTAATGTAATTACCCCCATGTAAATTAAAAAAATAAAATACAGTCCTGTCTAAATATACTGTGCTGTTCACTCTCCTACTCGCACAGGTCTGAGGGGTTATTTTAGGCTGGGAAGTCTTTCCTAATATCACTTGTTTTATACTGGAACATGTATAAAACAAGTGTTATAAGTCAGTTACAGTATTTGGCCACTAGGGGTAGTGTGTGCTTATCAATCCAAATAGAACTGAATGTATATAAAAATGAGGAATACTGTGGCAAAGTTGTCAGAACATGCCTCAGAATTGTGTAGAGAACTATTTTGTTTCACAAGCGCATTGTTGAATTACATATGGTGCTCCTCTATGCACGACAACGGGATACATGAAGGAGAAAAGTGTTGTATCTATCCATCTATCCGCCAGGCTTTTCCTAAAAGCAAATTAGTGAAAACTGAAATCCAAAACCTGCATCTGCATTGCAACTTCTTTGCTTGCTTTGAGGGTTGTGTGTTTTTTTTTGTTTTTTTTTGTGGTTTTTTTCCATCGGCAGGAAAGGTTCAGTGCAGCCCATAGCAACGGCAAGCCTAGTATTTTGTTGCACATTTCATTTTGTGATCATGAATCTCCATCTGCTTGTTTTCAATCCGTTATCACAACATACAGTTCAGTCATGCTAGTTTTAAAATCTTGGTTTCGAAGATTGTTTTGGACATCCATCCAGAAGTTTGGAGTGGCGTATAATAAATTTCTGGTAGTCAATCATTGATTTCCTGATTTCTTCTTTTTAGGTGGTTAGCTCAACAAACGGGGAGCTGAACACAGACGACCCAACCGCAGGACACTCGAATGCACCCATCACAGCACCTGCAGAAGTGGAAGTAACTGATGAGACAAAGTATGTATCTTTTCTCTGCACGGCAAGGCTAGCCGTCGTTATTCGAGGTTGGCTTTGTTTTTGTATACAAGGGTTTGCCTTGATGTGAAGGAACTGGGTTACATTCTTAGTTTTATCAGAGCAGTAAAATAAATCTTCAACATTATTGCAAATGCTTTTAGATTTTTATTGTAATGCCGTGGGTCCTTTTATCAACAGACACTCAACACTCAACTTGCATAAGTCTGGAAGAGATTGGGTCAAACTGGAGAACCCTTATGCTGTGACATTTGGTTTTACCATCTTGACATAAGGGGGGACTTTCATTTTAATACATAACATGGATATGAGTCATTGCAAAAAACTATGTTAAGATAACAGTAAGTTTGTGACACAAACCCACAGAACTAGGAAAATTGGGGTTACATTTTTGCACTACAGCCATCTTAATTGAGACATGCTCCACGTAGGCATTGTAACATAGACAGGGAAAGTGTGGAGTCTCCCAGGTACTCGCACGTGTAATAGCTGGTCTGCACTATTGAATAACTTAATAAAATAAATAAAACTAAATGGCAAAATATAGCCGATGTATATGATGTTAGCACAGTACTGTGAACATATTTTTCTGCTTTCACATTGTTGTATGTCTTGACAATGTAAATATATTTCTTGATACACCTGTACTGTAATTCACTTTGGAATATAAGCAGTGCTTTCTCTCCGACAGGGTGCTCCCCTTGCTGTTTTCTAAGCTCACCATACTAAGCAGTGCTAATCAGACTCGCACTAGCGAAAGTGCACACTTTCAGGTGCTTCCAGTCTGGTATAGAAAACAGCAAGTGGAGCACTCGCCTGTCTGACAGAGAGCAGGGAAAGCACTGGTAAGTCATACTTTTAAATAATACACTTTAATCTTTCTTGTCGGGTGCTGTACATATATCTTTATTTTACAAAGTTTAGTAATTACATTCAGGGGGTCTTGATATAGATATCTCAAAACACTACCATCTTGCTGTTCCAAATCTGCAAACATACATTATAGTGTAAAAACTTAACCCAAGTTTCCCTGGTTTTGTGGGTTTGTGTTGCAAACTTAACATTATCTTAGCACTAGTTTTTTGTAGCCGCAGTTCACTTGCAGGTTGAGTCTAACTATAATGAAGGCCCTGTTGTCTTTTATTATTTTTCTTACTGTTTTAACTACACTGCCTTATTGGCTTGTGCTGCATATTTTGCTTTGTACTTCTACTAATAGTACCTGTTGAGATGCACCTTTTTACACTTCAGAGATGTTTCACTACAGAACTGTTAACTAATTGTGATGAATCTTGGTTAGGACATTCTTTAAATTATTGAAGACAATCAGAATATGGGGATACAAGGTGCCTGTCAGTCTTACAGTTTTTTTTTATTATTATAATTCATGAAAGGTGAGATATTAAATCACATAGCGCACTGTGCTCTTGCTGTAGTTTATACTTTTATAATTTAGTTCTGCATAAAGACTTGCAAATAGTATACAAATATAATAACAAGAACACACACACACATATATAGCAGTGTGGTTGGTCAAGTAAGGTTCCAGCTGTCCGTATATTGGATGAATACGGACAGTTGGAGCCTTGTCACATATTCTAAATCGTTGCGCTGTCTAACAGAATTTAAAGTATCGGACGGTAGCCATCTTGCTTTTACAGTTTCAGATGTATAGCTGTAACTATGAATCTGAGTGACCAATTACCTGCAAAAAATCCCAAAGTAGTAAGTAGACATGCCGATTTGGATGAACAAGAATTAAATAAACTGTAAGATATATATATATATATATATATATATATATATATATATATATATATATATATATATATATATATATATAAAAATCGATGTCTTTTATACTCAGTCACCCTGACTTTGTCACTTACAATAATGTATTTTTAGCGGTTTGTAAACACTACAGAAAAACACAAAAAGACACTTCTGCACATTATCCACCCCTCTCAGACACAAATATTGAAGAATTACTGAAATCCGAGACACGGTTGTATTTATTTTTATTCCGCCCATCTGTTCTGCTCAAACAGTGTGTGTCTGCACTGTCAGTGCCGCCTCAACCACACCCCCGGTGTATCTTTTTCAATGGCAGTCTCCACAATATCAAAAATACAGATGTACTTTCTTTTGCATGTTCCAATAAAATTAATTTACCCTGCTTAACTTAATGTGTAGTTCAAAGTTATAAATGGCACTACTTTATTGGTGTAAGGATATATACATTTAAAAAAAAAAATAATAATAATAATTTTTTGCCCTTTTTTTCTTGAAATCCACAGTTTGACCTGGATTATAAATGCAATAATGCCCTTCAGGGCATCCGTATACTTTTGAATATACAGACTTCTCGGGGGTTGGAGGGACTCGACTTCGTCTCGTGTCTCACAATGTTGAGAAACAAAGCAGTTACCTGAGTTCAAGATATGTGGGAGAAAGGATAACTTGCTGTTTTTTAAGAGCAGCAATGATATTTTATGACAGTGTTAATATTAACAATTGAAAAGGTCTCCAACACAAGTTCACGCTGAGTTGAACTTAGTAGTGTATATTTCCATCTGGTAAAGAGTTCCACACTCTTGGTTTGATCAGATTTTTGATTGTAAGAAACTCAGCATAAATGATGGGCTCAAGCTGGTATTACTGGACTTTTAAATGAGCCATGTGTATATCCAACTTCCAACATGTCGGTATGTCAGTTACCCATTAAAGATTTTTATTGTGCTAAAGTACCCCCTTCCATTTTTGGCTGCACTAAAATTATACTTTTTTGCCAAAATGATTTTAGCTTGCGAATAATGTGTTTTTTTAGAAGATTTTTCTTGCCTGTGCTGTGGATACTGCTTTTTGCGCCTATTTAAATTAATTTTTACTTGCAAAAAGTATAACATTGAATTCAATTATTTTTTTTCTTCTGGGCTATGTTTCTGATTCTTTTTTCCTTTTGTTTTCCCTTTTGTATAGCTGCCAGAAAGTGTTGAACATGTGGTGAGTTGCTTTAGCCTATATAAAAGTAGAATTAGCTTATCAACAAGGGGGTCTCTTGGTCTTTTTATTTCTGTGGAATTACACACACACACACACACACACACACACACACACACACACACACACACACACTGACATGAAATATTTTATTACAAAATCGATGCATCAAATTAGAACCCACTTTGAAGTCTGCTGTTGCCGGTTTGCATTAAAACCTTGAGTGCACTTCTTTAAGTGCCATTACGGTAGATAAACAACTTCTGCGCGTTGCTAGGGTACGCACTTTAGGCCTCTAGATTCGCATTGGATATACCCCGTGTAAAATGAGTTGAGTTTCTTCAAAAAGATACAAGAACATAGCCTATACCTTTTATGTTATGTGTAATCATTTCAAAAGAATGGCAAATATTAAATCTACCGATGATTTTTACCTTCTTTTGTTTCAAAGTATGTTGTGTTTGGATTATATGGCAATATTATATAAAAAGAAGCTGAATTTAGTACGTTAGTTAAATTAGTCAGGATTTGTGAGATTAATTAAAATGGTTTGCTTTGGACATAAAATGTTAAGAGTAATGAACAACCATAGTTCAGATAAAAATTAATTCTGTTAAAATATATATATATAGTTTTATTATTATTACAATGTTAAAAGGACATCTCGTGCGGACGCACACATTTTCAGTTGTTAAAAACGCAAGTATTTCTTTTTTTTATAATCGGAAGTGTTCTAATTTGAATGTAAGTTGTGCCTTTTTGTTTAACTATTATGCACAACAGTGTTTTTAGTTATTGGATCTTCTGTTAAAAAAAAAAAATAAATAAATAAATAAAGTTTGTTTATTTTGAAAATTCGATAATCGAATAAGAAGTTAGGGTGCCGATTGCATCACTAATAAATACATAAATATATATTCACCAATATATACAGTGGTTTGCAGAAGTATTCACCCCCTACCAATAATGTCACATCTTGTTGAATTACAATAATGTGTGCACAGTTTTTCAAACTAACTTTTTTTATTCAAAGCTGTAGTGGTTAAACTGAACACTGTTATATGAGGAGGAGGTTAAATGTCAGCAAAGAAAATGTACAAAATGAAATGTACTGGTTGCATAAGTATTCAGCCCCTTAAGTCAGTACTTGGTAGAAGCACCTTTTGCAGCAATTACTGCTATGAGTCTTTTTGGATAGGTCTCAACTAGCTTTGCACAGTAGGATGGTGAAATTGTTGCACATTTTTAACGGGAAAATTGCTCCAGTTCTGATAAGTTTGTTGGGGATCGTCGAAGGACTGCAATCTTCAAGTTTCGCCATAAATTTTAAATTGGATTCAAGTCAGGACTTTGACAGGGCCACTCAGGAACATTAATTCTCTTCTTGTTCAACCACTGACTCTCATCTCAGACACAGATTTCTCAAGGTCATTGTTGGCTTCAGAGTGACATCCTGAACCAGTTTCCTGCTTGCCCGGCTGCTCAGTTTGGGAGGGCGACCTGATCTGGGTAGTGTCTGGGTGGTATGATGCATCTTCCATTTCATAATGATGGACTTCACTGTGCTGAGAGGGATAATCAGCGCCTTTTGAAATGTTCTTGTACCCTTCTCCTGCTCTGTGCCTCTCTACCACGTTATCCCGGACTTGTTTTGAAAGCTCCTTGGTCTTCATGGTTGCTTTGTTGGATCACTATGGGAGTTGCAGCTTGAAAGTCTTTATATACCTGAGCGAAGTTATCTACAAATGAAACCACTTTGAGTACACACAGGCTGAAACCATTTCACAAATTTTGTGACCTTTCAAACAAATAATTTGCACCTGAGCTGATGTAGGGCTGCAGTAGCTAAGAGGTTGAATACTTATGCAACTGAGATTAATCTGTTTTTCTCTGTAAATCTTACTTATTTATATTCTATATGCATTTTTAACGTTATCAATGTGGAGTAGTTTGTGTAGATTCTACATGTAAAGTAATTTGAAAGCTTCATCGAGTACGCTTAGGTGCCAATAAAATGTGAATACTTCTGCAAACCACTGTATATAAAATAAATAATTTAAGGGATGGGCTGGGGTAGCAGTTCAAGACCCATACACCACCTTGTTGAGGAACCTTTTTGCCTGCTTATACTTTCAGTTTTATTTGTTCGGTTGCTAATTTTGAGGTCATGGGATATTATGCACAGTGCTTTTAAGCTTTATATAAAACACATTTTGGTTCAGGTGTTCAGATAGCAGAGGATGAACAACCTGATGAAGACCAACAGGCCCCATCAAGATTAATTCAATTGGTTCTAACCAAAGCGATGCTGAGATGTTGTTCTCTTCATATATTTGGAGAATACTTAGATTTTTAGGAGAATGAAATTCATGCAATGAGTTCCTGTTGTAGTTCACATGGGCCCCCTTTGGTACATGTTACATGTGAGATTAAGGTGTGGTGTGCATTTGCTTGTCCTCATGGGTCATGTAAACCATATTTGTTTTCCTCCAGGGGTGTAGATAGTTTTTCTGGTAAACTAAAAAGAAAAGTGGTTCTGATTTGAGGATCATGGCTGAGCATAATTTGAGGGATATAGGGTATGTGTATTCGATGCATGTACATACATATGTATTTACAAGTGTCTAACTTTTACATTGTAACCTTATTTACAGGTGCTGTTGCTTTTTCAAGCGAAGAAAAAGGAAAACAATTCAGCGTCACAAATGACTGTGGAAGCGCGCAGACCATGGGGAATTACTTACATGTTCATCTGCTGTCTCGTGATAATAAAAACCATCTCTGCAGTGACAACAAAAAAACATTCTCGAAGGATTCCTCCTTAAATTTGTTGCGCCAGTTTGTTAGGTTTAGTTGTCTTCAGTTGTTTGTTTTTTTTTTGTTTGTTTTTTTTTTAATATAAATTCATCCCAGTCATCTGGAAGCTTTAAAGATTCATTGAGATATAACTATTTATTTTGGAATTTAAATTGTAATACCAAGGTGCGCGCTGTGTCCCTGGCATTTGGCAACATTATTTGATAAGCGTATAAGGGGATATATATTTATATATTTCCAAGTCATATATGTAGGGAAAACATTGCAGTGAATTTTACAATGATAAAACCCATGGATATATTGCTAACTGATTGTAAGAACAATCGGAGGGAGGGCGGGGGAGGGGGAGGAGCAGAAGGATATAAATATATATTTTTTCCATCTTCATTGCCAATTTATTTAGTTTTTTGTTACTGCACTGATTTTATTTTATTTTTCAGTAGTGATGGTACTGTACATTTTGTGTTTTGGTGAAGCATTACATTCTTTATTCTTTCTGCAATGCAATTGGTACAGTCACTGTCCAGAGGTACCTAGGAACAAGTGAACAGAGATGCAGATTTTTTTTCGACAGGTGGTGGACCTGAGTGCGTCTTCTGCAGTACACACAGCATGGGATGGCCCTGGACTCAAATCGTACTTCAGTTGTACCTCGAATGGAAGTACAGTGTAGTAGAAACAGCAGCATGTGCTTGTACAATTTTACAAACTGTTTGTATTGTGACTTGTGCTTCCTGAAGAATTTAGTTTGAGATGGAACGATACAATACGTTAGCAGAGAGGCGTGTGCTTAAAACTTAAAGAAATAAATCAATCAATCAATCAATTACACGTTTTAGGGAATGAAGTTCAGATCTGGAGCAAAAAGGGACGTTGGGATTCATTGATGAATGTATACCTGGACAATGTTGGCGTAGCGTTAGACCAAAATGTCTCTTAAAACTGGAGCTTATGCCTGTTGCTGGACAACACTGATCACCCTCCGTTAGATGACAACCTGGATGTGCCATGAAATGGTGTTTAACTCTGCCTGTACAATAATTTGCGCTTTGGTGCATGGTATACCAAGAACACAATGAAAGTGGGTCAGATAATACTGCCTTCTGCATACATTCGGTGTGGTACCGAAGCTCTGCTCTAAACCTCTGATACTGCCAGGTAGTATTGACCGTCAGAGACAAAGGATGGGCCTGGTACCCCTCCCCCCTCCCCCCTCCCCCCCACAGTCCCTTGAAGTGCCTGCATTATGAACAAACCAGCTCTTCGATAAAAGGCGATTCATTCCACTTTCCATTCTGTGCTTTGACTTGGACAATAATGGAAAAATGTGTGCAAAGAGGTTATAGACCTTTCTTTTTTTTCTTGAGAAAACAAGAGTGTAATAGCTGAGTAGTGGGAGAAGAAAACCACAAGTGACTGCTGTCAATTTAGTGAAATTAAAATTGAAATGGTCCAGAAACAACTAGACCACAAATTAATATTTGTACAATATTTACAAGTTTTACCCAATCGGGACACAGAATAGTTAACACTTGTATTGTGCCATTCGAAGTTGAGTGCAGAAAGTGATGAGCTGAAGCCTCTATGCACGCACACCTTTGAATTCATTATTGTATTTAGATTACAGGGATCCTTGTTTTCTGCTTTGTAAATTTTTATTTCCCCTTTAATAGCCAGCCATGCAGTAGATTGGCTTGAGAGTGGTCTTATGATTTGTGTATTAACCTGTAATCTAATAGTCCTCCATCTCTGTGGCATTCACTCCACAGTATTTGCTCTTTCAGGAAATCTTGCATTGCTTTGTTTTGAGTCTGTATGGAGTGTTTTCTTGTATCATTTAATCAGAAATGTCAGAACTAGCTCATTTTAATGTTTAATAATGTCTTGCATTGAAAAGCCATTTTGCTGTAAATTCCTGTTTTTGGGCTACAAATAATAAAAAATATAGTTGGGAGGGTGGGGGGGCTCTTAGTAGACCACACTGAAACCACCTCAGTCTCTGCAGTATTTGACCAAATCTTTCTTTTACCCTCTAATTGTGTGTAAATGTGTGTAGTATGATTTCTGTATTCATAAGGTCATACTTTACTTTTTTAGTTTATTTTTTTTTGTAGGTCCCCTTTTTGCCTGTACAGTGTTTATACAATCTGGACTTGTCACAGGTAGCAAGGTGTGTGTCTGTGTGTGTGTAGAATTAATCTAATTATGGACTATAAGCTTAACAAAATACATCTTTTCATTTTGCTGCAATTGAGACCAGTGCATATACACCTGCTTGTTAGCAATATTTCAAGTAATGTGTTTGTATGCCCAGGAAGTTTTTCTGGCATTGCATATTGGTCATGATTGGGTAACGCAGCTGTGTTTCGTTTAGGCCGACAATATTGTGCATTCATTGCTTTCCTGTTCATACTAATGAAGTCAAATTTGCCTGACTGTCTAAGTAATGTACTACATCCCTGTTTAAGAATATGTAACTGAGGAAACAATTAATAAAAGTAGTTTTTTTAAACACAGACTGTTTTATTTAATTTAAAAAATGAGATGTTGCTTACCATCTCATATCCTAAAGCAAGGGAAAATAGCTGTGGTTGCCACTTGGTTTAAATAAATGGTTCTTATTTCTAATTGCCTTTTTATTTCAGAGTTTAGGCTAGAAATGACTTATGACTGTTTTACAAAAGGATATATCCCCTAAACAAATGTTGTTTTTAGATGTATCTTTAACACCAGTGTGTCACGCAACACCTGTTAAACCTATATTTAAGTTGTTTTCAATCAAACTACTGTATTGTACTTTTATTTTCTTCACCAGTGTTTGAATAGAGCTGAACTTTTTAAAGTTCTGATTTCAGATTTTATTATCCCTCATGAGAGCTTTTAATTGCACAAACAATATGTTCTGTTAGAATTATGAGGCGAGGTGAGGCGGGCGGTTTCTCTTCACAGCTTAAAAAAAGGGTCCCTTTCCTTTTAAAGACAATTACTGTCTAACGTTTCAATTTGTATATTAACTTCTTCCTCAGTGCAGTTACAAGTGCATTACATTCACAGAGTAACCGAATATAGTAGCTATGATGATATCTGCCTTAGCCTTGTGGAGAGCTGATGGCATCCATGTTACAAATTAGATCCCTGGGGAAAGCAGAAAAGGCAGGAAGCTTGTCTCCTCAGCTACAGTATGATCTACTGTGGGGAAAAATAGCCATTCATAATGGATGAACTGGCTACAAAAGTGCATTAACTGTATTTAGTGTTGAAAAACAAATTAATACACAACCAATATACAACACTAGCTCGTATTTTGCTGTTTGAATATTATTTGTTCCTATGTTATAATACTACTATTCTTCGGAGCATTATAATGCAGCAAATTGAAAAGAACAGAACCTTTTAAATTCTTCCAAACCTAAAACACAAGAGATTGCAGAATAAAAATAAACCTTTCAGGTTTATCAGGCAGTTACCATGCCATTGATACAATCAACTGGAGGAAAGAGCATTGCAGTTGGGTGTGTTCTAAATTACTATGATAACAGCTTTTGATATTATTGTTGTATGTTTTCCACAATCCTTCAGTATGCATCCCTCGTGTGGTTTTGTAAATACCAGAGTTCATGAACATTAAGGTGCTCTGCCACCCTTGTGCAAAAGGGAGGGAGACTCAAGGGTGTTGAATATTTAAAATATTAAAGACCTCTTTTGTCAGTGCCGAATTAACTTTTGTGTGCAAACTTTGGGGTCCCACAGTCCTGTTTAATTTTACGCTAATATATAATTCACAGCATCTGTTAAAGACCGCTCTATCGCTCAGCCTTGTGTGCACACAATTCATCAGAAAGAAAGCAGGTTCTGTAGTAGTTTGTTCTCAATGGTAGACATTTCTGTTCCCCATAAATCTTTCCACAACGTTGATGTTAGTCAAACAGACAAGGTCCTGCTAATGTCATCGGCAGTGCTATAGATAAGATTTCAATATAACTTCTTCAAGCTCTGTTATAGTATATTTTTTATACAGGTCAATTGTTACAGAGAACACCTATAAAGCGGATACTTTCAAAATAGCCTTAAGATCTTAACTACAGTATGAGTTAGTACTATAGGTGTTTACTGTACTTTGAAAGTAAGCTTTATCATAGTCTGCATTTCAACATACTTTTTTCATATGCACAGTTGCAGTTACTCTACATGCACTTTATTACAGTACTGTGGTTTGTGGTTTGATGAAGCATGCAGCTTGCCAAACAGTAAAAAATACAAACAAACAAACAAAAAAACTTCAATACTAAAATCTCACATTTCGATTTTAATTTGACTTTTGGAAGATGTGGCAACCAGTAGTGTTTCAACCAACATAGTGGGGTTGAAGCCCTGTTGAGTGAAATTTGATTTTATCATTCAGGGTTTTATCAGAGCCGTTCCTCATCAATCTGTAACACTTGTATGATGTGACTGTCATTTAGATCCCAGGCAGCTTCGGATTATTTTGTTCATATTTGAGGGACTGCTTCCCAGTTGATATAAGGGGTGTTGTATATCTTTCCTGACTGCATTCATGCAAATTAAAGCAGACTGAAAAGTGGGCAGTACATTTTTTACAATATGTGTCTGTTTATTGTATGCTGGTAAACAGGAATTATTTAAATGGCCATATTCAGATTCCATTTAAAGTGTGTGAATGTAAATGATCAAAGGCACCTCTATGTCACTTTGACAGCAGCATAACTGTAATTTTAAGCTTTTAGGTTTTTAGAGTCCGTTGATTGGCATATTTGATACATTTTGAAGACAATTCTCAGGCAGACAGGATTGTCCAGCATAAATTGAGGCATTTTGTTGTCATGCTGGTTAACTCATAAAAAGCATACTGAGAGTCTTGGGAGAGGTAGTATAACAGTTAATATCAAATGAGAAGTTACGTGTACAAATGCTATTATTTGGGAGTTTCGGTCTTTGATCTGTACCAATCTCACACAGACTTGTGTCCTCTCCAGTTAAAACATGAGGGGGGAGAAGTAAACCGCATGCCTGGTAGTAAACCAGTTTGACTCAATTGAATTGTCAATGAGTAAGAACAGCAACGAAGACATGATGACATTATACAGTAGTGCTCCTATTGTGAAAGACTTCAGTGGTATTATGTGCCTGGATCTTTTGATAAATATAAAAAGGACTGGCAGGACAATAAGAGCACTTATAATTGACTCTAACTAACTTTGTGCACGTGTTACGATAGTTTCTAGATGGCCTAGCAACGTTTTCCACTGTTGCATAGCAACTGCTATTGTTGTAAAGAGCAATCGTAACTCGTAACTCAATTTGTATACGGCACAGTGGAACAATGAACAAGGTCTCTCTTCTGTTTGAAAAAAAAAACAAAAAAAACCTGAACTCTCAATAGAGGGGGAGCTTCAGATTTCAAATAGTGAGCTAGTGCAGCTGATCTTCACATGAGCTTTCTGGGATCTCACTTCTTTACTGGCTTTAAACGGTAGGGATGTTGAACCCAGCATCAGGAAATATAATGTGAAGCAGATCATGGAACTGACAATACAATTGCTTCAGATGTCATTTTAATTGCATTTTTACAGTTTGTTTTTACAAATGTTACTGTGACTTTTCAACTCTGCTAGCCCCACCTACTGATTAACTCAAAGTACGAGCAACCAAACCCAGAACCACTTAGAATGATTGTAGACACCATCAAATAGTAAGAGAAATATGAAAAAAGCAGCTTGGTTTTCATTTGATGCGCTTACTCTCTCATTCTTATTGTATCTATTTATTTATTGATGTTGGTGTAAAGAGTGCAAGTCTTCCAGCTCTGCATGGCTGTGTTCTACTTTCCGATACATTACAGTATCATACTCTAGGGTAATGGCTGTAGCACACAGTGTATTTTTAGGACGTTTAAAATGTGTCACCATCACCCACAGGGCACTGACATACCAAAACTCTTCTAATAAGAAGATGCACTTTAATTATAAGATATTAAATTAGCAATAATGGATGTCATCTAGGGAGATGTTAATACAGGATTCTGTGTTGGAACATCATTACTTACTAAAATCAAAACTCCAGTGTTGGAATCTCTGCCTGTGTTCAGAATTTCTGCAGTTCATACTGTGTTTATGATACCAGCTTAAAATCAGTACATTACACACATAAAAGAGATTTAGTTGTGCATATAGGAGTGGGGTACTGTATATCAAGATATCCAGCAGGATGAAGTTCCCACTGGATTTGTCAAATGAATCACTTCTGACTTGAGTTGTGTAACTCCTCCACAAAGATGTATGATTGATCCTTTAGTGCGCCCATGTGTGACTTGGTGGAATAATGCATTCATTTCTCAACAACAGCATTCTGAATAGTTGGTACTATAGGTACCGATTCACTGAAATTGTAAAATTATATATTATATTTAAGGTTTCTGGTTTTCAGTGTTTTACCTTGACTTTTCTACTCTCCTTCAAATATTCAATTTATACCGGTTAAGTCATTTGTGTATCTTAATCACACCTGAGAAACGTGTTAATAGTAAATTAAATGAATTTTACTATTAACATGTTTACTGTTAACATTGTTTCTCAGTTGTGATTGAGATACACCAATGGCTTATAACTTATAAGGTATCAAATTAATTAATTAATTAATTAATTAATTAATTAAGGGTAAAACACTGAAAAAGAAACCCTAGTTATAATAAATTCAATTCACTTTTACACTGTATGATACAGTATATATAAAAAGATAATTCTGAACTTTTGACATAATTATATTTAGTGTTTGTATCTGAAACTTAGCCAGCAGGTGGTGCTGTGAGCCCATTTTTTTGTTTTTGCTCAAATTTGTTATATATATATATAAAATTGCTGAACCTATGGCAAGGAGCAGAGCACAACAGCCAAACCAAAAAGGAAAGTCTACAATTCCCCTTTACTCCCCAGACTGAAAGCAGCAACCTACCTCCAGACTATCCAGAGATGATTACCTGCCAGTCCAGTATTGATGTGCCACAGCTGTACCTGTTAACAATTTTACCAATTGTTTATATACTTGCTCTGCCTGGGCTCCAGTGTATATAGTTGTAAAATATTTAAAGAGACATTGCACTTGTAAACATGCAGTGTTTAACCTGCCTTCGTTTGCCTCTGCCTGCTATTTCACAGCCATTAAAGGCTGCACCACAACACTGCCGATTCACAATATACGACTGTAGTTAAAATGATATATAATATTGCATGCTACAGAAATGTATCAATGGACTTTTGCTTCCTCATTCCGGGCTTTTACATAGTGTATATTTTTTAAGACCTCAGTTCTGCATGTTTTTAACCTGTGTGGATACATTACTGCCAACAGACAAATGGCTCATATTTGTGTAAAAATGGAAATAAATAATTATCTTTAATATTTTACCTCATTCTATGCAGAAATACTCTAATCTGGTACAGGAACTATAATTAGTCATGTGTTGGCTTGTTCCATTTGTCAGAATCATGAAATGACCTTTCTTTTTACAGTATGTAACAAATTATCTACATTTAGATGCTTGTTGCTCAGTGGGAACCTGGTGATGGGGAAATAGGCTAATTAACTGGCTTTCATCTCACTGTCCTCTTGTGGCTTTTAAAATCAAGCCAAATGGAAGTGGTTCATTCTGGTGTACAAAATTCAGCTTACTTCCTATTTAATGAATATTAACACACTGCTATAGAATTGCACCCACTTGCGTAACACTGGTAGCCACTTTTCCCTACCCCCACACCCTTTCAAAATTCTTATCTCAGTGAGACTCTCCAGGATTTAACATTTTACTTTAATTTATATAGAATTTCATTTCTTTGTATTCTGAGCCTTACAGCATTGACTAAAGTACAGTACGATCAGCTCTGAACCACTGTCATCCCTCACTGAAAATGCTCTGGTCTCCTCAGAGCTAAAAGTGGAAATAGCCCTTTAAGTAATATGAGTCAAGTGGCTTTTAGTGATGATTATGAGAATGCACTTTCAGCACCTTAATAATACATAATCAGCTCTCAGAACTGCTTTGTTATGGAGAGGCCTGAAGCAGTACAGGTGCACTGCTGCCATCTGCAACCACTAAGGTTAGAAAAGTATTTTCTTTTTTTTAATTTAAATATTACTCAGCAGTCTTTCCAGGGATAAACCTTACGGTGTCCACAACACTGCTTGCATTGAGATAAATCTTTTTTATGTATCTACATATATATTTATAGGGAGTTGGTTTTGTTTTATTGTTTTGATGTGTTTGTGTTAAATTGATTAACTGTGATACAAGATTATTATTATTATTATTTATTTCTTAGCAGACGCCCTTATCCAGGGCGACTTACAATTGTTACAACATATCACATTATACATTATTTCACATTATTTAGATATCACATTATTTTTACATACAACTACCCATTTATACAGTTGGGTTTTTACTGGAGCAATCTAGGTAAAGTACCTTGCTCAAGGGTACAACAGCAGTGTCCCCCACTGGGGATTGAACCCACAACCCTCCGGTCAAGAGTCCAGAGCCCTAACCACTACTCCACACTGCTGCTCATGAGTCAAATTTAAACAGATTTAACACAATGTCCAAATTATTTTTCCACATGCATAATGTGTAGAATGATATGAAATTCTTGCTATAAAGTATGTTTTCCATGTTTGGTTAATAATGTTTTTCCAATTACATTCAACACAGAAGTAGTTCCTGCATCACTTAACCACCTGAGGGCAGCATTGGCTACTGTATTATTAAGGGATGACGTCATTTTGTCTCAGCGTGCTTTAACTTAGCTGCAATGGTACTGTAATTGTAAAAGATTGATTGTATCTAACAAACGTATTATTGCTGCTGAACACATTCTACCTAAGGTTATTTTATATTGTTACAAAGCACATCCAGAAGACAAAAGAAAAAACAATCATACAGAAGCTATATTTAAAAAGACATTTCATTGGAAAAAGAAGAAAGATGTGTACGATAACGTCAGTATTTTTTTTTAAATTCAATATTTACATTTGTCTTGCTAAAAATGCAAGCAATTATCAATTTACAGCTGGAATATTGATCACTTGTTCCTTAAGGATAAACTGTTTGAAAGGCAATGGATAAAACTCCCAAATTTATAAATTCTCCACCATGAGTTTGTATGGCAGTGACAAGTGTAATGATCCTGTCTGGGTTGTATTATAAAATAATTTTAATGAGAGCATCCATTTAACATTGGATCTTCTTTTACTTTATTTTTATGATATTTGTAGTTAAATGCCAAATACTGCAGACAACTGCAAAATGTAATGTCCTAGCTGTGATTTCAAAGGGGATCGGCTTTTAAATATTAGTCTTCATGTGAATGTGACCTTCTTCTTTCAGCTCGCTCAGGACGACGGCTGACCTTTCTCCATTCTAGCGTGAAAACAGCTAACTGCAGGGCAGGCAAAGAAAAATGTACCCTTCTGGCTGATGCGTATTGAAAATCTCTCCCTGAAACAGGCATATATATATATATATATATATATATATATATAGAGAGAGAGAGAGAGAGAGAGAGAGAGAGAGAGAGAGTTAACATTGCCCTGTTCCTTCAGTGATGCATTGCTGTATAGTTATTATAGCTATGCCATTCTGCTATTACTTCATTTGTTCTATATTCAAACTCAAGCACCTCCCATTTTGTAGCGGTTTTCATTTTTGTAATGTAATTTGGTCATCCTACAGATGGTGCATTAAAAACATAATTACCTTGTCAGTCAATCTGCATGCTTAACAAAATGAATTGTTCCTGAACTAAAAAAAAAAAAAACCGAAGGAGACCTCAAAATACCTGTTAATAAAATTAACCACCAGGAACCATTAATTGAATCTATTAATACAGGTTTATTGCACCCAAAATAAATCATGCTGTCCAGCCAACTAGCTAGAATATCCTGACTTCATTCTCCTGCAACTGTACACTTCCTAAAATAAAACACTAAAGTCAGACTAGTGCTAAATATAAGAACTTCTAGCATCATAGTAATCATCAAAATGGGAATCCCAAATTAAAAGGAGCAATTTGTTAAGCCATTGTGCAACACACAAATGTATCTGTTGTGTTGTAAATGGGGCTAGATCCAAATGAATATCCCTGTGCTCTCTGTGTTAATGTCTTTTATCTTATTAGCTAAACATCTGAACATCTTTTACTGTCACTGATTGAAATTACATAGTATGACAAAATTGGCATTGATCTCTATTGCATGGTAGCTTGCAATTAAATCCATGTATTACTGTCATTTAAAGTGAACTCCTGATTTGTTACATTATTAATCTAATTTTATAATTAAGTGCATTAAACACTGGCGGTGAAACCACAGTTTTGAAGGTCATATTTTTGAAGTCATATGGAACTTGCATATATATATATATATATATATATATATATATATATATATATATATACAGACGTGCTCAAATTTGTTGGTACCCTTACAGCTCATTGAAATAATGCTTCATTCCTCCTGAAAAGTGATGAAATTAAAAGCTATTTTATCATGTATACTTGCATGCCTTTGGTATGTCATACAATAAAGCAAAGAAGCTGTGAAAAGAGATGAATTATTGCTTATTCTACAAAGATATTCTAAAATGGCCTGGACACATTTGTTGGTACCCCTTAGAAAAGATAATAAATAATTGGATTATAGTGATATTTCAAACTAATTAGTTTCTTTAATTAGTATCACACATGTCTCCAATCTTGTAATCAGTCATTCAGCCTATTTAAATGGAGAAAAGTAGTCACTGTGCTGTTTGGTATCATTGTGTGCACCACACTGAACATGGACCAGAGAAAGCAAAGGAGAGAGTTGTCTGAGGAGATCAGAAAGAAAATAATAGACAAGCATGGTAAAGGTAAAGGATACAAGACCATCTCCAAGCAGCTTGATGTTCCTGTGACAACAGTTGCAAATATTATTAAGAAGTTTAAGGTCCATGGAACTATAGCCAACCTCCCTGGGTGCGGCCGCAAGAGGAAAATCGACCCCAGATTGAACAGAAGGATAGTGCGAATGGTAGAAAAAGAACCAAGGATAACTGCCAAAAAGATACAAGCTGAACTCCAAGGTGAAGGTACGTCAGTTTCTGATCGCACCATCCGTCGTTTTTTGAGCAAAAGTGGGCTCCATGGAAGAAGACCCAGGAGGACTCCACTTTTAAAAGAAAAACATAAAAAAGTCAGACTGGAATTTGCTAAAATGCATATTGACAAGCCACAATCCTTCTAGGAGAATGTCCTTTGGACAGATGAGTCAAAACTGGAGCTTTTTGGCAAGTCACACCAGCTCTATGTTCACAGACGAAAAAATGAAGCTTTCAAAGAAAAGAACACCATACCTACAGTGAAACATGGAGGAGGCTCGGTTATGTTTTGGGGCTGCTTTGCTGCGCCTGGCACAGGGTGCCTTGAATCTGTGCAGGGCACAATGAAATCTCAAGACTATCAAGGCATTCTGGAGCGAAACGTACTGCCCAGTGTCAGAAAGCTCTGTCTCAGTCGCAGGTCATGGGTCCTCCAACAGGATAATGACCCAAAACACACAGCTAAAAGCACCCAAGAATGGATAAGAACAAAACATTGGACTATTCTGAAGTGGCCTTCTATGAGTCCTGATCTGAATCCTATCAAACATCTATGGAAAGAGCTGTAACTTGCAGTCTGGAGAAGGCACCCATCAAACCTGAGACAGCTGGAGCAGTTTGCTCAGGAAGAGTGGGCCAAACTACCTGTTAACAGGTGCAGAAGTCTCACTGAGAGCTACAGAAAACGTTTGATTGCAGTGATTGCCTCTAAAGGTTGTGCAACAAAATATTAGGTTAGCGGTCCCATCATTTTTGTCCATGCCATTTTCATTTGTTTTATTATTTACAATATTATGTTGAATAAAAAATCAAAAGCAAAGTCTGATTTCTATTAAACATGCAATAAACAATGGTGGATGCCAGTTACTTTTGTCAGTTTCAAGTTATTTCAGAGAAAATTGTGCATTCTTTGTTTTTTGTGGCGGGGTACCAACAAATTTGAGCACGTCTGTATATATAACAGACATGCCAGAAGAAGAAAAACAGTGTCATAGCGCCATGAAACTCGGTGGGTAGCAACAGGGAATGTTATTTTGTCCGTGGGTTGAAATTACACCTAATTTTATACCACAAATCCACAGGATATATCTTATATATCAGACTTCACACATGCACTGAGGTGTGGCAGTAACGTCCAGCCAAACCTTAAGTGTAATAGAATAGAAATGACATTGTGTGCATCGACTTGGTATGGAAAAACACACACTGTGATTTCAAAGCAACGCACGGACACAGCAGAACTGGGGTGTCCAGAGACATTCAGAAGAAGCTGGTGTGCGCTGTATGTCATCTGGGTTGTTCCTGCTAATTTAAGATTATAGGAGGCTTCAGGTCTGTCTCAGCTTAATTCTTTCACTTTAGACAAGAGGGTCTTTCTGCACAATATATCAGTTGTTATGTAAGCTGCAAATCCTCATTGGTTTATCTATGCAGCCCACAGGGACCCTATCAGAAAAATGATGTTCAGTATTGTTTGCCTTTTTTTCTTGTGTGTGTGCAATGCCTTTGTAGTCTACTGCCAATACCAGTTCCATATGTTGGATTGCATGTGACTTTATTCTCCTTTGAATCTCATTCCTCTTCTGTGGATCGTTAAATATGCTTTCATAAGACTCTCACAGGACAGCTTTTCATTTATTTATTTTTTCTGCCTGGTGACGGTCTCCATTCCTGACATTTCACGATTGATGTTCAGGTATTCTAATCCGTTTGATATGCTGTCACACGGCTAGCTGAGTGGTGACGTCAAAACCAGGAAATGAATACACAGAGAACAGATGAGGTGAAATGATGAAAGCGCTGTTGCGCGGTTTATTATAAATAAAAGGTTTAAACAAACAGAAGACAGGACACGGCACTTTACGCCAAAATAAATAGACGAACAAAACGATGACACAGTAAACAGACAACAGAACAGACAACACACACAGTGAGTTTAAACACTTATTTACGTTACGTTATTTTACTTTCTCCTCCTCTCTCCCATTCTCCACTCACCGAACACACAACCCTGAGCGAGTAAAACATGCATCTATATATACTGTTGTGCTGGGATTCAATTACTAATTAATTATTCACTTCAATCCCAGCACATGAATTAATTACGTGCAACCTCATGCTCACATATTAAATACTTTAAATGCACGTGAAGTGATGTGCCATCCTCGTGCCTAAATACAATTCTACATCTTAAATAACTCGTGCTGCACACACCCATTTATATCCCGTGCAGCTATCTCTATACACCAACATTAACACACCACACGCAACATACAACACAGAAATACACACAGGGCCGGAGCACATTGCCACATATGCCTTTTGAGCTGTTAAATGGAACCATTACTGTACATTTTCCACTGCAACGTAGAAGACAGTATAGTCAGCACACTGTACATCTGCTGCATACAAGTGCAATCAATCCAAACTAGTTTTAAATAGATTATTCTTAAGTTGATAAGGAAATTGGATGATACAACCAAAGCATCAAGGTTAGATCAATGTTTTTTTCTTCCTGTGCCAAACAGATGCTGCACTACCGCACCAACATTGACAGGGAGTGGGAGCATTAGTTCCCTCTCAGGAAGTGAGATCAATTTCCTGGGAATATGTTCGAAGCAAAGGTCTGGTAGAAGAGTTGTGGTACAAAATAAAAAGGAGAACAAAGCTCCATCCCCAGAGGCACAGACGAGAAAGCTGATAGGTAAATGTGAGCCTCTATATATTTAAAAAGAATATACATTTCAACATGCAAGGCACAAACCTAAAAACTCCTAGACATGGTTATGTTTTTTTTTTCTTTTTTTTTTCTTATTCTCATCTTGATAAATGATCTTTCTCTGATGTAATTGTTATATATATATATTTTTTAACTCTTGACCTTGGATTTCAAATGTCTTTGAAATGATTCAGCTCAAAATTCAAGAAAAACCTATTGCATTCTATGGCCCCTAGCTGCGAAAGGGTTCATTTTTATCTGAGAAATGTTTCAAGTGATAGAATCCCAAGTTATGTAACCTATGCTTACACTAGCTTACAAACTCTGATTGGCATACACATACACCTTTCTAGACTTTTTGAAATCCTTTCTCATGCGGTTATTTTGTGTTTTAAATGTAAGTTAAATTGCAAATACCTGCAACATGATGTGATTTGTTTGCACAATTTATTTTAAAAAAACTAAATAGAAGCCAAAACAGTAAATTAAAAAGAAGAAAACTAAAATAAATAACATTTTAGTAAACATTGCTGACAAATGTTTCAACTGTGTACCTCAGTAGTAAAGCCACCACACAGGGTTCCTTGAGTGGCCTAATAGTGAGGATTGACCTTACGTGTATTTGATTTGTATACTTATAAGATATACGATTTATTTTGTTATACATGCTTTAAATACAGCATGTGACGGCTTGTTTATTTTTATTATCTTTATAGGATAATATATTGCTCAAATTTTGAAAATGCTAATCCTGATGCTCAATTGCAAAGATAAATGGGCTTTTGGTTGTAAATATGTGCCCTGAACTCCCGGACAATCTTGAATTTTTCTAGACGTTGCCGGCACATATACCACAAGGCTGTTTATTTTAATGAACCGAACAGTGCTGGTGTTTCCCCCAGGAGTTATCTATTAACTGTGTATTAACATTACTGAATACAATAAAATCACAGTGCAACACAGTTGATGTATCACTAGATCACTTAAATATTCAATTAGCTTGTGAATTGCTCTGACAGTTTTAAAACCTAGCCCGTCTCTATGGTTTTCACAATACAGTGGTCTTATTGCAGTCTTTTGAGGTTTATTACATACACCACCTCAGAGTGTTTAGTCATTTTAAAAGTATGGTACAGGAACCTGTATAATTTGCTGATTGCAAAGATATGTATTTGACTACTTCTCGCGTATACTAACACTTTCATAAATAACTTTTATTGTTGTTCCAAATTTTAACATTGTTTGAATAACAAGGTGTGACGGAGTACACCCCGCCCCTGTATTATTTGTATATATATGTTTCTATTATTATTATTATTACCAGGCCCTGGTAATAATTACCAGGCCCTGGTACTCTCCCGCCTAGACTACTGCAACTCCCTCCTGGCTGGCCTCCCTGCGTCCGCCACCCGTCCGCTCCAGCTCATCCAGAACTCTGCTGCCCGCCTGGTGTTCTCTCTGCCTCGCTTCGCCCACGCTACTCCACTACTCCGCTCGCTCCACTGGCTCCCGATCACCGCTCGCATCCAGTTCAAGACTCTTGTACTAGCCTACAGATGCCTTGACCAGACTGCACCCAGCTACCTCCAGACCCTCATCTCTCCCTACACCCCCACTCAACCTCTCCGCTCCGCCTGCACTAGAAGACTGGCTCTACCTCCGCTACGCTCCCCTGCCTCCAGAGCCCGCTCCTTCTCCACCCTTGCTCCGCAGTGGTGGAATGACCTTCCTACAGATGTCAGGACTGCCCAGTCCCTAACCACATTCCGGTGCCTCCTTAAGACTCACCTCTTCAAACAGCACCTGTAGAACTCCTCTGTTTGTATCCTGGGACACTATCACCCTTCATTTAAATGTGCTTTATTTTGCTCTTATCTGCCCCCTATTTTACTGCATTTAATCCTGTACTTCAGAATACTGTAATCTGCCAAGTGTTTAACCTGTAGTATTTTGTATTTAATCATATCCTGATGTAACTATCACTATTATCTGCTGTATTATTGAATTGTGGTTTGTCACACTTGTACTTTGCTTGAACAAAAGTTATTGTATTTCTTGCTCTTATTGTATTACTTGTATTGTAACACTTAATGTATTTGCTTATGATTGTAAGTTGCCCTGGATAAGGGCGTCTGCTAAGAAATAAATAATAATAATAATAATAATAATAATAATAATAATAATAATAATAATAATAATAATAATAATAATTATTATTATTATTATTATTATTATTATTATTATTATTATATTTGTAGGCGGGCGGATGAAGCCGTCCGTCCTAATCATTATTGTGTTTATGTGCGGGCGGTCGAGCACCGTCCGTCTTTTATTATTTACTGTTTGAGACCGGCGAGAGAGCCGGTCTTGTAATGTGTAGTCGTGGGGATGGGGTTAAAACCCCATACCTATAACTCTCGTGGGAATGTGGCTGGAGCCTTAATAAGGTAATTTATTAATAGGTAATTAAGGCTTCAGCCACGAATATAAAAGACCCACTCTCGTATCAGAGCGGGGTTGGATGTTCAGAGGCGGAGTGTTGTTGTAATACCACAGCGCCATCACTATCCTATCCTGCTGACGGGACTGTATTTATAATAATGATGGAGTGTTTCAGTTCATGACTCTACCCTGAGCTTTCCTTCTGAACCGTCCACCCCAGAAACGAGAGCATCAGACCCTCTTCTCGCATGCATGAAGGCATTCCATTCCATCAACTTGTTTATGTTATCCTGTGCCATGAGTCGGCGTCCCCCTGACAGGAAAGATAAACAAATCCATATAAAGCCTTAATGTACAATTATTTATAAGCTAGAATGAGCAGGAATTAGCACAATGACATTTTGCCCCAAAGCACAAAAACACATGTCCCAACATCTTAGCATATCATTTGTAGAATTGCAGTGCAGCATGGTGATGAATTATAAATGATCACTTTGCACTCTGCTCATAATTCACCCTGCTTAAGAGTAGGCATGTAATATGGAACTGAGCTCAATCCCAGAGTAACTGAGTAATAAGTTAAATGAATAAACTGTATAGCTTGATCCATGGACACATTTAGGTTGCAGTAGGTATTATTAGAATTAGTATGGAAAAAAACAGAGATACATGATCCACTTCTGCTTTATAGATTTGACTTTTGACGATTACAATTTGACTAATAATATTTAACACCCTTATTTATTTCTAGCGAGAGATTTACTATTTTAATATTTTGCAGTCAAGGTCATTTTAAAGGAAAAATTGTATACAGTCAAGAAAACATTGTAAACAGTTTCCGAATGTTAGGACAAGCATGTGACAGGACTGGTCCATGCCAATCACTTACTTTTGTCTGGTAAAACAACAGTGGATGGACTTTGATTAATCTGTGAATAAAATAAATAGACTTGCTGATGTATACATAGAAGTAGAACAAAACACATAAGCAGTACATCAGCAGGGTATAGTGTAGAAACTGAATGTAATATACTTGAGATTGAATTATTCTATATTTTATAAATTACAACTTGTTTTAATATTGGGGGGATATGTTACTCAAACCAGGTTATATACATCTTATTAAGGGTGTAATCAGAGTGGAGCTTACCTTATTAAAAGTAGACTAGCAAGTGAATTAACTGCAAAGGCTATAGCCCTTTCCATATTAAAATAAATAATGCAAAAAGGTGATACTTTCACAGACGTGTATTTGCATTTTCCAAACACAAGCTGATTCACTGATGTTATCCTGAACTACTGAAGATATGTTTAAGTGCATTTTAATGTGATCTGTCATGAATAGATGAATAAGTAAATGATTAGAAAAGCATATAAAATGCATTTTTGTTCTCTGTATTTAAAATTATAATTGTAACAGTACTGCAAAAGTGTCATTAAGAGTATTAATTACTTTTGAAAATGTCCTATAAAATATGTGCCTTGTTATTTCTGCAGGTTTTTGAATAAAGCACCTTTTCCTTTATTTAGTTTAAAGAGCCAGTATCACATCTATATAAATTATAACAATTGAACCTTGCTGTGCTGTTTCCTATCTGTAGCTGTGCAGGCTCTGAGGCTGCAGTCTGCCTGGCGTTACCTGCAGCAGCCAGAGTAATGACTTTTACAGTGTATGCTATGGATGTGTTTCACAATGACACCAATAGCAGTACAAAATCTTGCTAGCAATAGATATCATCTGGGATACAACTGATTAATGAACTCAATAGCCAGTCGGTTTCAGACATGTTTTATTTTTGTAATTTTAGAAACCATTAAAACTTATTACATTTCTGTAAAATGCCTACTGCAACATTAATTGTATAAATTAAATACTAACTCTAGAGGCGTGTTTTCAAGACCGCTTTGGTTGTGACTTGTGGTCAGAACCACTGTATTTCATTGTCATCTTGTGCCTGTTTTCTGTAGTGCTGTAGTTAACTCCAGTTCATTTTTTACATACAGCTTATTAAACTCAGTGGAGTACATTACAGTTCTGAGCTGTATGGAATGCACTCATACCCCATTTACACTGGACACTTTTAAGCTGACTGAGATGGCTTAGATTTTTTTTGTAGTGTAAACACAGCCATCCCCAGTCCAGTCCAGGTCCAGCCGTCCTAAAAGTGGCCTGCTCCAGAGGGGCCTCTGCAACAGCTTTGGTCTGTTTTTTTTAGGTCTACTTTGAACGCAGCAGTCCCTGAGACAGCTCACGTTTGCCATGTACACTCATGGGCAACGCCCCCATTGTCAGTGTCAAACAGGCACAGACATCAGTAACAGGAAGTTGTGATTGTTACTCGGACAACAACCAAAAAATATCTTTGACAGAATGCTAAGAGAGACATAGGCAGAGGATTCCAAAATACAAACAAACTTTTATATTTGTGCTATAATGTGAAAATACATGTAATAATTAATGTGGGATAAATGTGAAACAAGCCTAGTTGTCATTATTACACACATATCTACAAACATAACCTGTGATCGTATTTTCATACTGTACATGTCAATACAAGGAAATGTTTGGTTTGTGGGTACCTCTATCTAGAATAAACAAATTATTACAGTAAAGTCGCTAAGAAAATGAAAGATTTCCACAGAGCAAATACAGTCCTTTGTTTAAAAGCTCTTGTTTAATTATATGCATCACAGCACTAACAATTTGAAAAATAAAGCTGCAAGCTTGTGGAAGTTTAATTAATTTAAATGCATAGGTTTTTATTTTTCAGTGCATTATTGTAAGTGTCGTGATGAGAATAGGGTTACCAGACATCCCGGTAAAACTCTAATTGTCCTAGTTTTCTGTCTTCGTTTTTTGTCCCAGTCGGAAACAGTACCATCGTTAAATTGTCCTGGCTTTGCTACTGTATTCACTTTGTTTAAAAGTACAAAACAGTATCAGTGTGCTCAGCAAGTTAACAGCAGAGTAATGTATTAGGTTGAGTTAGCGCCATTCAAAATAAAATAATGGTAATAGCTGATCTATTTTTTCTAATCTGTTTTTTTGTACAATGAATATGTTTTGTTAAGATGACAATAGGAAGAAAACAACACGTTGTTATGATCGGCAATAAATCCACCCAATGTTTAATTTTTTAATTATGATTGTGTTATTATATGCAGTTATTTTAACGGCTTCAGAGAAAGAAAAAAAGTGTCTCCGTTTTTCACTCTAGAAATCTGGTAACCCTAGATGTGAATATGTGTATAAACACTAGCTTCAGGTCCAAAATCAGTTTACAGGATTATATTCGCACGCTAGAAGGAAATCTTTTGGTTTATGAATGGCTTTATTATTTAAATTTTATTACCAATAGTACCATGATGCATTGTTAGTATATAGTATCACTTTTGTTGAATAGCAAAAATAAGTATTTTTCATGAGTAAGAAAATACACTGAATTGTTGATGTGTAAATGTAGCCTATACAATAACATCTGTTTCTTTAAATGTCCGATACAAAAGTTTTCAATGCTCCATTTCCGATTGCAAAATTAAATCTTAATTAACACGGAACAACCACCTTGTGACACAAATGACAGGCTTGTTGTTGATTTAAACACATCCTCCTCTGTGTTTTGGGGAGGGACAATGTCTTCACGCAAGGGGTGGTCGATATGATATAATTGGACATGCACTACAGTTCAGGGTCTATGCGCATGTAACAGGTGTAAATCGGCACCAGTTATGAGCCAATAACTCCTGTACAGTAGACTGAAGTACTCTGTGTTGTGTTTCTTATAAGGAATTGAGCCCACATGGTGACCACGTTATCTGTAGCTTTATTCTGATTCTGCGTAAAAACAGATAGAGGAAAACATCAGCCCTCTCGCATACATCAGTGTACATCAAACTTTAGCACATCAGGAACTGGGATGAGTTAATGGCTGCCAAGGCTTTTTCTTACAGGCTTTAGGAATGTTCTACATTAAATGATAATGTTAATTTGTTGATGGGGGCAGTTATTTTCCTTGAACTTTGTGTAGCTATCTAAAGATACACCTCTAATAGGATATTAATGTACTAGTATTTGAGAATTATTTCGATAGTTTTGATTCACTTACACAGCTTGAATATGCCTGTATATCGATCTGTTTTTCTTTTACTCCTTCCCAGATTTTTCCAAAGTGGTGCAGTTCAAACACTGACATTAGTGCAGTATACAGAAATATCGGCCAACCCGTATATAACCCTGAATGATTTTACAAAATAAATAAAAATGGCCCAACCAGCATATAACACAATGAACGTAATAAAAAAAAGATTTTGGGATGATTTTAAGAATATTTCTCTGTTACACACCCCCCCACTGACTTCCACTTGATCATCATCCAACTTGCACCCTATATTTACAACTGTATAAACACAAAGTATGCATTAATTCTCATGGGATGCAACACATAGCAAATGTCCAGTCACTAAATATTCCAGTCCTGAGACAAATCCATAAAGGAGGAAACAGGGTAGCTAATCCCCACAAACAAACAAAGTTATCCAAAAAGGGATTTACACAAAAACTGTCCCTTACAAAAAAAGTTGCAGTTTCATAATACACAGGCCCAACTGCTGTACATAACTTCGTTCACCTGACTAAGAAATGTTACATTTTGAAAACTGTTGTGAGTGATTTAACCCATTAGGAGTTCCTAAGACACTGCTTATATGCACCTTTTGCTGCTGCATTGTTTGTATTAACCTATTTACAGGTGGCACAAGCCTGCCGGCTCTGGTCCGTACTACTTCTATATTACCAATCATATCACTGGGGTCTCTAGACTCAGTAGGTAACTGCTCACCGACAGACGGATTAACATATTGAATCTCATCATTAGCTGCATTCGAAGGTTCATTCATGTATTGTGACATACTATCAACTAAAGGATGTGCCTGCTCAGAACATGAGAATGAAACTGGATTATTTTGAGTATAGCTGCTAGGTTGTATTTGGTCTGCATCACTGCACGTGTCTATGTGTGCCTGTTATACCTAATTCTGTTACTGATGAATTCAGCTCGTGTGAATGGTGTGAATAGTGTTCGTGAGTGTCTTGCATGGCTACTATACTTTCTCCATCTACCGTGCTGGTAAGTTCTGAAACCCACGCAGATGTCCATTCTTTAGTATCCACTCGAGTCAAGTTGTCTGGAATCAATGAAAACTTAGATCTCTCCTGTTGGATATCACAATCCTCATTATTTGGAATCTCTGTCACACAAGAGGCTTCATATGTCTCATCTACTGGAACAGGCAGGAAATTCACTGGCATGATTAAGTTCCTGTGGACAGTCTTGTCATGTCCTGTAGAGCAGTTCTTCATCTTGTTGGTGTTGATGGTAGAGTTCTTCTCAGTGACAATTATTATTATTATTTGTTTATTTAGCAGACGCCTTTATCCAAGGCGACTTACAGATATTAGGGCGTGTGAACTATGCATCAGCTGCAGAGTCACTTACAACTACGTCTCACCCGAAAGACGGAGCACAAGGAGGTTAAGTGACTTTCTCAGGGTCACACAATGAGTCAGTGGCTGAGGTGGGATTTGAACCGGGGACCTCCTGGTTACAAGTCCTTTTCTTTAACCACTGGACCACACAGCCTCCTCCTGACAATGTACACTTGGCTCTCCCAAAGGTCTTCAAGTTTCCCTTTTCCACGTTCACCTTTATTAGCCGCAAAACTTGGTCTCCAATTTACACAGGGGCATCTTTCAGTTTACAATTATATAAAGCTGCATGCTTCTTCTGTTGCTTGCATGTAGACTCTTTTAGCTCCCTCACCAAGGAAGTAACATACTCCTCATAGTTCACAAGATCCTGATCCCTCAGTACAGCCTCAAACATCATGTTAACCAGAAGCCTAGGATTCCTCCCAAACATCAGTTGAAACGGGGCATAACTAGTGGTCTCATGTATACAATTCTAGGCAAATGTGAGAGGTTTGAGCATCTGGGGCCATCTATGCTGGGCTCTGGGTAGTAAGGCTCGAACTATATTCCCATGTGTTCGGTTGAATCTTTCGGTCTCTCCATTCCTTGTGATATGGCGTGGCGTAGGGTTGGGCTTGAATTTTTTTTTGTCCCGTGTGCATGGACTGATCCATTTGGGAGGTCTCAAAAAGTACAGATTGCTATTATTTTTTTATTACATTATATTATTTCAGTTTTGAATTATAGAATTAATACTTTATACAACACACACCAATTGACCCTTAGCGGTCCATTTATTCAGTGCATCTCAGGCGCGTCAGGTCCAATTTATTTTCACACAAGTAGTTTATTTTAGACACGCTGTTTAAAAGTATTTTTTTCACAGTAAAACAGGTTTAAAAGGCACTGCATATCAACAGGACACTTTAGTACTGCATCTCCAGCACCGCCCTACCCCTCGTTCGCGATATTTCTTTTATGTAGCTTAAGTACTTGCAAACATTGTACTTTCCTGAAGCCCACACTGGTGAAGCAATTATACAAGGTTTGCAAGAAGCTCTGTCTGCCTGGAGCAGCAAATCTGCATCACTATTGATAGCGGATCAAACTTGGTCAAAGCTGCAGAACTAAATGCATGGACTAGACTTCAGTGTTTTGGACACAGGCTTCACCTTGCTATCGGTAAGTATTTTATTTTATTGTATTTATAGTAACAACGTACCTGTCTTGGTGTTATTTAGTCAATTATTTACTTTCAATATTGAATATTAACACTAGAACCACCATGGTTATACTCATACCTAAAACCGCCGCTGGCAGTCATTATGACGGTTACATTTTAAACAACATCAATATTAAAATGAAAGACAAACTATCTGATACAACTCAAAAGTTTTATTCAGTCACATCATATCAAACATCTGCACAGCCGAAACGTCGTATTCAAACAATTAAACATAAAAGGGTTTATTTTCTAACTTACCACATATAAAGCACTACTTCAAAAAATGAAAAACTATAATAAAATAAACATTTCAAAAGAAACTAGTGTGTAAACAGGTGTACACAGGTATATGTACATACAAAACTGTAAAAACGAAAGTCATTTTTAATTTAAGTCTGGGATCATATTATATAAAAGCAGCTTTTAAAAGTGCGTCTACATGAAGAATCTTGTTCTGCATCAGGCTATTAGATATTATTAGCAGGTTAAAAAGAACTATATACAGTAAAGAAAGGTACAGTTTTGCATACATTCTTTGCAAAATTATAAAATAATAATAATAATAATAATTTGACTTTTAACTATTATTATTATTGATTTCTTAGCAGACGCCCTTACCCAAGGCGACTTACAGTTGTATACAAAAAATACATATCAGGAATTACAGTACAATTAAGAGCAAGATACAAAATACAATGACTTCAGTCCTAATAAGAACAAATACAAAACACAGTACGATTTGATATTACAATCCCTTACAAAAAAGGAGCAATATTTTTGGCTTGAGTAGAAACTAAATGCAGCAGGGAATTTCATCTATAATGTTATTATTATTTTACATAATGGGATCAAATGAATATCAAAGTGTCCATTTATTTTAAAAGCTGATATGTAGTTCTGTACTAGCTGGTTGTCATTTGTTTTATACTTCTCTTACATGCAGCAGCATATGCTTTCTGGTGACATTAATTAAAACTTAGTGAGATTACAGCTTTATATTTTTCTAGAAATTATTCCTTACATTTGTGTGTTTTTTTCTTTTTTATACAAAACAGTGTTAAAGGGGATAAGCGCATCAACCGTGCCATTGGTGTGTGTAAGAGGCTGGTGAGCGCTTTCTCTTAAAACTGGAAAGAAAAGCTCTGAATTTAGCACAAGCTGAGCTCAATCTACTTCAGCACAAACTGATAACAGAAACACCTACTCGCTGGGGCTTATGTCAGCAAATGATTAAAAGGATGCTGGAACAGGAAAAAGCAATCACACAAGTCCTAGCGGCAGATAGAAAAACAGGCACTTAGTACCTACATGGCAGGACATTGATGTGCTTGATTCATTAAATAAGTCTTTGAGAACATTGGTGGATTTCACAGACGTTCTGTCAGGTGAAAACTATGTCAGTGTCTCCTACCTCATACCTGTTTGGTATCTGCTTAACAACATTTTGTCCGTTGAGGAAGATGAGACTGAACTCACAAAGTCAATCAAAGAAGATTCTGAGTTACTTGAATGGGAAACATTCTGACTCACACACCCAAGATCTACTTGATATTCATCTTTTATCGACCTTAGATTCAAAGTGCAGTACATCAGTGAGGACAAGGTTGCATCAATCAAAGCAAGAGTGGTGTTAGAGGTGGAATCTCTGCTACAGCAGGAAAAGAGCTTCACTGGCATAGCCAGTAACATTGAAACTGAATCTCAGGGAGTAAGAGAAGCAGCAAATAAAGGGGCACCTGCTAAAAACTTAAGAAGACCTTGGGCAGCTTTTTCAAGTCAAGCACATCAGGAGCTACTAATGCCTGTGCAGTTCTTGAAAAAAAAAAAAAATATTACTTGAAGTAAATCATTACATGAATACTCATTTGGCTGACAGTGAATCAGATCAATTGATCTGGTGGAAAGCTCAACATATTAACTTACCTAGACTCAGCAAACTTGCACAGAATTATTTGTGCATACCAGCAACAAGTTCTCCATCTGAAAGAGTTTTCAGTACCTGTGGTGGCATTGTTACTTGCAAACGTACAAAACTAAAACCTGATGCTGTTGACAGAATTGTGTTTTTGGCAAAACATTTGTAAAAAAGTTGTAGCAGGGGGAGTGTAACTACAGTCAGGATATCTGGGGGAATGAGACCTCCCCCCCCCTGGCAGGCATGGGCTGTGCAGCTAGCAAAAGAAATGGGGCGAGCAGCATCCTCACCCTTAGGCACTTGCGACAGATCAGCTCCAAGTCTATTACTAGAGGCGTCAACAGAATAGGAAAGAGCTACTGAAATCTGAATGTGCTAAAATAACATTGTCCAATACAGCATGCATCAGGTTTATGATTACTTGTCTGCACTGGTGTTCAATCATCGGGTGCAAATTTCCTGGCAGCAGCAAGTCGTTTCTTCCCCTTCCCATAACGTATTTCTTAAACCAGTAAGGCATCCTCAACATCAGGTATTGAGCAAATTGGAAATGCCGACGACCTACAACCACAGTTTGCTGTATTATTGTATCCTGTTTTTTTCTGAAACGTTGTCAAAGTGTTCGGGGGAATCTTTTGCATTATCCACATTTTTGCATGCACACTACGGCAGCTCTAAATGCATCATATGATCTGTAGTCCCCAAACAGCTCTAAAATACAGTACAGAGGCACTAATCTGGATGCAAGTTAATACATTTCTCAATATCCTTTGCACTTGTTTAGTTTTATTCACATTTTTTTTCCATCCAAAATAATTCATACTAACAGGAAATTTGTGTTAAGTGAATTTGTATTATAAGAAGTCATTTATAATAAGCGACTGCTAAATTTGTCAAAGACCTTGTAGAAAATTCATACTATCTGGAAATTAGTCTAATTCAAGATCGTTTTAACGAGAACTGACTGTAATTTACAACAAGCTACTACTAAATTTGGCTGCGACCATGTAGAAAATGTGTACCATCAGGAAACTTGTCTAATCCGAATTTGTTTTAACAAGAATTACTTTATTATTTTTTATCAATAATTTATTTCACCAATGTTATATGGGTTATAAATAACAGGGGCCCCAACCCAGATTATACAAGCCATGAACAGTAACACCACGCAACACAACTGGAGAACTAGAGCTCAGAAAAGGAAGTAGACCTCTGGCGGTCCCTGTGCATACTCAGGCTATTCAACCTAATGAAAAGAGGCTAGGCATGAAGCTGCTATGCTTTTCAGACTCAAATCTTAATCCATGTACAAAACAGCCACTCACTTGCACGGTTACAGACATGGTTCCTTTGCGTGCATTACCTCATTTTTGCCGCAGGGACCAGTCAAGACTCCTCTTTCCCTGTTTCACACAAACCACCCTAACTACTTAGCTGGTGTAATAGGGAACTACCCTCACGTCTCGCTGAAATACCTCTCATGTATTGGCCTGTGAGTATTGTTCCAGCTCAAGCAAAAGTGAAATTTTAGCATTCTGGATAATCTTTATCATCTGGTGGCCAGCTATGTTAACAAATCACATCAAACATAACACTAACCCAGCATGAAAAGAGCCCCTTGGGCACTAGAAGAGAAAAAAAATCATACTAATCACTAAACACTGCTTTGTTTTGCAGCATTGGAGTCATTAGTTCAACCAAAGGCAGTACATTCCATTTAACGCTGAAGGCATTTGTGATGTTTAAAACAAATGCTATTTCAATTTTAGTTAAAAAAAAAAAACATGTTCTATATTCTTCAACACCCACAAGCCCCCCACCCCCACCCCCTTTATAACAGTATGAATGGATATTATTTGACAGTCTCAAGGACAACCTGAAAATGGCTTACAGATCCTGTGCGCACGGTATACCAATTTTTAACATACAAGTATCAACTTTTTCTTTCTAACATTAAAACTAAGATTTAGTGCAAAAAATATTTTGTCACAAAATTGACTCAATTAAGAAGTTTCCTCTCTTACCTAAGTGCACTGTAACCGTTCAATGTGCTGTTGAAATCTATACAATTATAATAGTGGCTTGTCTTACAAGAATCTATGTATAGATCTTATATATATATATATATATATATGCAGCATTTGTGCATTTTAAATTCCCAAACCTGACCTTTGTGATATTGATTCAAAGTAATTGAGCTCTCTGCAGTGGGTTGATTTAGTAATAACTCTTTACCAACCCTTAGCGGAAGGTTAATTTGACGGAGTAAGTACTTTTGCTGACAAATTATGTGACATTTAAAACGAAAGGCCACACCTGTAGTCTCAGATCATTAAGGGTTATCAAAGAGACCAGATTTAAATGTCACTGTAGCTGACAAATTGAAAGAAGTGCAAGGTGGTTGAAATCGAGGAAAATGCCACTTGCTGAGCCTAACGCTCCATTTACTTTATTGATTTTGTAATGTTTAGCTGGACTTCTTAGCAACTCAAATATGAGGACCAAATGCTTTAATTATGTACTGTAATAGGCTGAGGCGACAGGGAGTGAGTGAAGCTGCTACATATATAAAAGCCACTTGAAATGCATTTGAAAAAGTTAATTTGGAGTTTATGTTTTTATGGACCACGTTAGGTTAAATCTGGGAATAAACCTCCTGGTTCAATGACTCATAATGCCAATTCTGCTTCATATGGGAATTATAACATAACCTCCTCATATACAACTATCATCTATTAGGGAGCCGGTTGTTGAGTGCAGCTTCCTGTAGCTTGGATTAAAGCCAGAGCATGTTTCAGACAAAAAGGATTAGAAATCCATTTGGATGATCTTGCTTTTTATTGCTGCCTGTAGTTAAAATACATTTCCACTTCCTAAATTTGACTTTCAGTAAGGGAAACGAAAAGATGAGTGTAGCAAATGGTTCTGCCACAGGACACTGGCTTGTCATGTGATCACTCAGTGAACATGGTAAACTTGGAGGGAAAAAAAGTCCTGTTTGAGCACTGTTTGCACAGACAAATTGGACCCATCAAAACTGAGCCTTAAATCATCCTAGTTTTCAGTCAAGTGAACTTTATTTCAGGAGCAGACCAATACAACCACAATTCCACAATACCTTGCTAAAATATGTCATCCTATGTATTTATAGCATGAATGTCTTTCTGGTGAGTGGGAAAAGCTTAACATTGTTAGCTGCCAGCTGGGCTCATAACTTCTACAAACTGTATCATGGCCTGTTGAGCAGCATGTGGATTGTTTCTTGTTTTCATCCTAAATTGCCATATTTTACTTTTCTTGTAATTAGTGCACTACTTTGTCAGGATATTGCTACAACACACAATTTGCACCTTGTTCTTATTTTTCAATGTGGTGTCAATTGTCTGTAAAGTTTTCACCATTCTTGGAAAAACATATAGTAGACTGTCAGTCAAAATTAAAAAAAAAAAAAAAAGCTGGAGTCCAAAGGGTTATTACTTGATCAAAGGAAATCAAGATTCAGTTTGTAAGAGAAATGACTAACATAAGCGGATACATGATGGACAAGAATCAACCACATCTGACACAACTTTGTATATCGTAAGCTCTTTACCAGAAAACTCTCTTGGTCATTTCAAGGAGGAAGTAATTTGTGTTCAAAGAATTTATTAATCACAAATATCTCTGATCCTAGGAGGAAATGGAAGATTTATGGTAGACTTTTTTTGGCGAGTAGTTTAAAATGGTTACTGCATGTTCATCAAAAATAATGTGATCCTTGTGCTGTCCCCAAAGCCTTTGTTGGCTTTAGATTTCATTTAGTTCTTTATAAGAAGTCTTGAGGCCCGCTGTGAGAGAAGACTCCCATATGAGCTGTTACAATATGCATTTCCCTGACCACATGTGCTGGTGGTAAATCAAACAACATCATGAAAATGCAACATATGAAATAAGTCTTAATATGAATGCTTCCTTGCATCTTTGGCCAAAAAGCCAGATGCCTTTTTTTCTTCTAAAAAGGAATATGAATATTAAACTGCAGTTATTGGCTGACATTCAGAACAATGAGGAACTGCACACCTGTCAGTTCTTGGCATACCGGAGTCATACAATTACTGTGCTTTCCACCCCTTTTACTGACAAACATGTAGTGAAAAACAAAGTAATACAATTTCTCCCTGAGGGCAGTCAGGATATAAACAATTACAATTATTGTTTCTTGTTATTTTCAGGTGCCATGCATTTTGGTCTATACAACTGCTGTTCATGAAAAGGATAGTGTTTCTTTGGAGGCTCTTTGCAATGCTGAGGGTGGGGTTGGGTTGAGCTCTACTGAGTCTTAGCTACCGTGAGAACAGCTTCTTATAAAGAGTCTGGGAAAGGATTGGATAGCTTGGCCTGGGGTTGAATAATGGCAGTCATGTGCTTAAAATAAGCAAAGAACACATGAAAAAGGTGTTTCTGCTTTGGATTAAGTTCTCAAATGTTATTTCTTTATCATTGAATTGATCCATTTGTGCTCACAAATCTATAATAAATGTGCTGCCTAAGGATTTAATTATTCCCATTTAACATAATTGTTTTTTTTTTTCATAATTTGTTTTGTTGAGTTTTTTTTAGGTCATCTGATAGCCTTCAGATTATTAAAGGTATATGACTATCTAAATACTTGTGTAATAAGTATTGTATATATAATGTATTGAATGATTGCTACCTGTACCTGGGATTTTGTCTTGTATGAATTTGTGTCACTCTTTAGTATATGCCAATTATCGATGGGTCCTAATGCCGATGCAATGCCATATTCAGTTTAATTCTGAGAATGGGTTTAACTGCTTTACAGTCAAGCGTTTTTTTGACATAGATTATCAAATAAAATAAAAACATAAATTAATGTAAAAATTACAACAGACATGTCAAATGTCCTTGTCGTGTATTTGACAGAGCGATCTTTATTAGAAACATCTTTGATGCAGCTGGTGTCTTTTTCGTTGAAGACATAATAGAAATCATGTAGCTCCATGCATGTGTTAAATCATTTACCGGAAGCAAATTAAACCGACTGCCAGGTTCCTAAATGTAATGTAACAGGGAATGCAATATGGTAAACATTTGCTGTATTTATTTTTAAGTGATAAAAAAATGTATATTTACATTATTCTTTCAGAAATGGGAATTTTCACGGTGAGATTTTAACTTTGGCTGCCGATGTTGCTGCACCTATACGGAATGAATGGGGCAAACCTGTGTGGTAAACGTAAACTGAAAAGCAAGACAAGAATTAGGGAGTTGGCTACAGTTTAAATAGGGTGACTGACAGGTAATTTTAGTGTGCCTGACAGGTAATTTTAGCTGGATGACACAAAGGGAGCCCCCCAAAATACACCAAGGTTCTACTTAAAAATACAAAGAAAACATCATTAATAGTGTCTCTTCCTTCTTGCATTACATTTATCTGCATTTGACATGTATATGTCCATATAATAAACTTTGTCTGTTTCAGTATCACACTAACATAATGAAAACAATAAAATAAAAACAGATTATATAAAATATAAGATATAGAACATATTCAGATATAATATGAATATACATTAGGTAACACAGAGTTTACATGGGATGTTTATACATGCACATACTTTCAAATAAATGCAAGGTTAGAATATCACAAAAGAACTATATGAGACTGTGAGACTGACAGAATATGCTTTGGCTGTTTCTATGTGAAATTTAGTGCAGTTTGATAGCAAATGGCTATAGTTGCACAGCTAAGAGATGCATAGTGTAGAATCGAACACAGATTATGGGAACTACCCATAGACCACTAGATAAATAAAAAATAGTCGATGGAGGCTGCAAAAGGAATTAAGGATTGGGAAAAAAAAAACACTTTGTAAGAGGAAACCTCTGGTGATCCAAGGTACCCAAAGCACTATCAGGCATGTTCAGACAGATCCATCTGTGTTACTGATGTTATTTGAATGGATACATTCAAAGCTTAGACATTGGAAAATGGCTCTTGATGAAACATAGCATAGATTTCTGAAGGGCCCATGAAACAACCTCAATGAAACAATAAAGACAGAGATTATAACTGTATTAATAAAAAATAAAATAAAAAAACAGCAAAAGTTTTTAACTGGATTATGTGATTTGAGAATTCTATGAATGCAATATATTGGTTATGATGTAAGTACATCTCCCAAATCACACTACACAGCAATATGAAGATACATATTTAGTTATCTCCTGCCATTAGAGGTGTAAATGTAGAACCTTTTTAAACAATTTCACAATATTTAAAATACATTAAATACATTATTATTATTATTATTATTATTATTATTATTATTATTATTATTATTATTATTATTATTATTATTATTTATCTCTTAGCAGACACCCTTATCCAGGGCGACTTACAATTGTTAAAAGATATCACATTATTTTTACATACAATGACATTATTTTTTACACATTATTTTTATATACAATTACCCATTTATACAGTTGGGTTTTTACTGGAGCAATCTAGGTAAAGTATCTTGCTCAAGAGTACAGCAGCAGTGTCCCCCACCTGGGACTGAACCCACGACCCTCTGGTCAAGAGTCCATGATTAAGATTTGAATTTCCCTTTTAAGTGCCTCCCTAGCAACATTATTAAGTTCTAACAAATCATAAAAGTGTGACTGTGGCAGGGAGAGCCCTGTCACTGGTTCTTGCGCGGATGTGGACAGCTGGGATGTGGAACAGGAGACGCATTGCTAGGCAACCAATTGAGCAGTTAGGCTAGCCCGGAGCTGAGCTGATTGGGAGGTCTGGATTGGCTGGGGGGGAGGAGGGGCGTGCCCGGGTAGGCTGCGCACAGCTCAAAAGGCATCTGCCCACAGCTCAAGGCTACTGCATGGCCATAGCCATGCAGGCAGGTACTAAGTGAAAGCTTGCTGTGTTGACATCAAGGAGGAGAGCGTCCGCACCATGCAGAGAAGTACTACATGAAACCCTTCCACTGCAAGACGGAGCTGGTGAAGGCATTGCCCAGCCGAGACCTTTTGAAAAGGCCAGTTGAAGAGGCCAGATCTCAAACAGTATAGAGAGGGTTTGCGTAGTGTAGTAGGTTCCTGGAGTGGGGCGTTCCTTTTAGTGGGACTAGCACTCGTCACTTGTGTGGCAAACTTTTATTTTTAGCTTTGTTTTGTTTTGTTTTCTTTATTAAATCCGGCACTAGGATTACCATTGTTGGTACTCAGCGTTGGGCCTGTGTTGTTATTAAATCAAGCCTGTGCAGCGTGTCAATACCCACTGCTCTGTGTCTAATTCAGTATTATTCAGTGACGACCCACGTATGTAACAACCCCCCCCCACCCCCCCCACCCCCCCTATTAAAGTGACAAAAAGGGAACTGCACTGTACGTATCTGAATATACTGTATATACTTTTCAGTGGAAGTTCTGAAAAATGGTAATCAAAATGCCATTTTGGGCATTTGAGTTATTTTAAAGAAAATAAATGACAAACATTTATAAAGATTTTATTTTTCAGATTAAAAAAACCCACTAAATTCCCATTAAATCTGCACAGGGAATGCAGCAAAATCACACCCCTGCAAAAACATTCCCATTAAATCTGCACAGGGAATGCAGCAAAATCACACCCCTGCAAAAACATTCCCATTAAATCTGCACAGGGAATGCAGCAAAATCACACCCCTGCAAAAACATTCCCATTAAATGGACAGAAAAAAAACAACAAAAACTGAGACCCTCACACAAGTATTTTGCACAAATTCCTACTAAATTTCCTAAATGTAACTGTTATTGCTTCAGTAATGCACTGTGCCGCAGAGGGTTAATGAAGAGGATGTAATGAATGTACAGACTTAGATAGCTGACACAGCTTACTGTGATAGCAAGCAAAGGGCAATGAGATCTGACTAGTTCATTTCAGATGAGTGATTAAGTGATAAGGTGACTATATCCTTGTTGCTTAGCTTCAATGTAAGCAGCTACTGTAAAATAAAGTATGTGCTAACTAGGAATGGGGAAACTGTTAATTTCAACAGATTTCCCTTTGCGTGTGTATGACTCGAACTAGAATGGTATAGTGTGCCTAGAATTATCATTCCGAAACAGACAACCCACCATTGGTACACAGTGCTGCAGATCAATTATACACTATATAAGTCATTTATTACAGAACAACTCTCACACTGTGATATTGTCAATAGGACATTGATCTCTGTTAGAGTACACATCTAAGCTTGATCAGATGCAAATTTCACCTTGGAGTGGTAAGAACCCAGATTTTTGTTGGCACTGACAGCTTCTTCTCACAGTATATCTGCACACATAAGAATAATACGCTTTGTTTAACAGATCTTGTATTCATGGAATATTTATTTTACAGTTTATGAAATAAATCGGGAGTATGATCCCATTTTATTGTTTGGGAATTCTTGATGATGTATTTATAGTTCAATTCATTTTAAGTGTATGACCTTGTTAAATAAATACATCTGTAGGCTCTAATGTTTAGAAATTATTTCAGTACATCTTATTCTTTCAGTCTATGATGAAAATGTTAGTGTAAAGGTAATGTCAGTATGTTTCTTAAACAGTAGGGCATAGTATGTGCACTAGGAAATATGATTATTCTTTTACAATCCATTGTTACTGAGATTGCTGACTAATCTTTTTGCAGGACAGTATTTTTAGAGCATTTGTTCTGTTTACTTGTAACATCAAAGAGGCTTTGAAGCTTAAGAATTGCTAAAGCCAACCTGCTTAAACTGGAACCATGCAAACATTAATGCTCTTTGTAGATGTGGACAAGAGAAAATGATACAAAGAGACGCACATGTATTTATGGAGATAAATGAACTTGAACTCTGCTTTGTGTAGTATAATTACCGGATGGACAAAACAGCCAGCTTTGCAGTGATGAGAGACACAATGAAGGAGAAGGAAAGTGAGATTAATTTAGTCCATAGTTTCGCATTTATTGTTTTTTTTTTTGTTTTTTTTTAAATGTAAGACATGGGTCATGTAAATTAAACTTTTAAAAAATGAAACAGATTCTAAAAGCTTTAATCTACAGAAGGGCATTCAAAATCACAATATTAGCTCAAACACATTCCAAAGAATAAATAGCTATTAGGAAACAGCAAACAAAGCATGTTGTATTCACAGTCATGACAGCAGTGTCAGCATACTATAATTAGCATAGAGTCCTATTGTTAATAAAGAATGCACTGTGTGGTTTCACTCCTACACAGAAAAATGTCTCATTTGTTAACTCTTGATACACATCACTTTTTGGTAACTTTTTTTTTTTTTTCCTCTAAAAGGGTCTACTTTTGTATTCCATGTAAAAATACCAGTTGTGAGGGAACAATTGACTTGTCTTCATCAACTACTGTACATAAACCAATTAGATGTAGTACAGCCCAATCAAGGGAAAAGAAAGACCACATTGTAATTTAATAACATGGGTTCAAATAAACTCCCAGCATTACTTTGTCTGCTACTACATGTCTATTAATTGGCTACTTTCTGTGGGTTCAATTAAACAATTAAAGACCTGGGCCCATTTTCATCAAATGTACAGACATTAAGTTTGTTTGCATGCACAAATTGATCCTGATTTATCATTCTCACGTTGAGCCTTTGTACGCACAATTGGTGTTAATAAATCTCAATGCTTTTAAATCTGTTTGTACGTGGAATTTTAATTTGAACCGCCCACACTCTTCTAAATAGGGTGCGTTTTACCCTGCATACGCTGTCTGTGGAGTGTGATTTTAAAGAGTTTAATTTATTTCAGAAGACAAGTGAAGAGCAGTAATAAAATAAGTTTTTCTGATGCAGCTATAGAAATAAATATATTCATGCACAGAACAAAAAATCTATAGATACGCAGCTAGATGTTACTAAAGTTAAATGAAAAACTAAATAAGTATATCAATACAAATACTCACATTTATTTGATATAAGTGCAGTTTTATTATAAGTGCATGTTATTAATACAAAAGACTCCCAGTAAGGAGTGTACATGATCTTTTATCAAGGAAACCCAGTGACAGCACAAAAATAAAGAAGGAATTAGATCATCTCCTGCAGTACTCGTTGCCTAACACTAGGAAATGGACGTATGCACAGCTCCTACTGTGCGTGAATCGAAGAACCTTCTCACTCAGCATTCTCTATTAATAAATTCCATACTTTTGGTTCAAATGTACGTATGCTCTCTTTTGAAAGGAACATTTGCAAATGTACATGTGATAAATGTGGGCCCTGGTTGGAACAAGGTTCTGGAATAGACCATTTGTGAAAAGGCATCAAACCCTTAACTAACCGCCAAGACCATCTTGGACCAATAAAGTGAATTGGGAAAGCCACAAAATTATGTGATTTTTTGACAATTTTTATAATTTGGAAAAATAAATCATGCATTCCATGAAATGACCACACACATATGAAACATGAATTAGTAAGTACTGTAGTATTGGTTCCCCCAAAAAAAAAAATAGATTGTATCATAATTTTTAATATCAAATGTAAATGTTACAGAATACCATTATGTAATATGATAGTACTGTTCATTGGCAGAGACAGTAGCTTCTGGCAGAACTAATCAACACGTTTTGTCTGATTGAGCAAGGCTGTGTGCAGGACAAAATATTAATTTGCCATTTACTCAATAAACTATCTTGTATGAGTCATCTTGTTGCAGAAAAACAGGTTTTGGAAGGCAGTGTGCTCATTCCAATAGATTTAACACACCAGGGACCTGATTTTCCAAAGTTAGTAAAGGTGCTTACCATTGAGGTTAATGGTGTAAATGTACACATATTCTATAACCCCTGCTGAAATTGGGATTTTTAATCAGAGAAAGGCAAGATGGTTTTGTTGCTTCTGTTGCAGGGGAGGGAAGAACAACAGAGGACCAGACCATACCCTGTTTAACTAATTTTTTCTTCCAGGATCATCTTTATGGATGCCACCAATGAACAAGTTTTGAGGCATTATTGGTTTCATAAGCAAACCCTTTATGATCTTTGTGAATTACTTAAGGCGGATTTGGAAGCTTCTACCAACAGAACACACCCAATTCCAGTTCTGACCAAAGTCACTTTGGCCCTACATTTTTATAGCTATGGACTATTGTCTAATGCTGCAAGGCAGGGAGTATCCCAGTCTTCATTATGCAAGATCATTAATGATGTAACTGAAGCCTTGATAAAAAAGAGCTCCTGCTTTTATTAGATGCCCACTATCAGTGGCTGAGCAACAGCAAATTCAATTTGATTTTTATCAAGATGCAGGAATGCCTCAGATAATTGGACTAATTGATTGTACACATGTAGCAATAAAAGAATTCCACTCCTTAATCGTCCAGTTCATCTGCAATGCTTGTTGCCGTATCACAAATGTATTTGCTAATTTCCCCGGATTGTGTCATGATTCATTTTACAACAGAGTGAAACAGAGAGAATGTTTGAGAGTGGAGAAATCATGGACTGCTTTCTACTTGGTAAGTGACATTATTAGCATATTGTTATATTTAATTACTTATAATTATGTATCTGTAACTTAACAATTCTGCAACGTGTTGTATGTTATATGTTGCAGGTGACAGGGACTATCCCTTAAAGAAGTGGCTTCTGACTCCAGTGACTCCAGGTCCTACAACAAGAGCTGAGGACAGATATAATGAGGCACATAGAAAAACACAAAGCAAATTAGAACATACTTTTGGTATGCTTAAGAACTGCTTTGGTTGCCAAAAAAACGAGAGAACATAAGCCTACAATACGTGCCAGAAAAATGTTGCCAAATAATTCTGGTGTGTGATATGTTGCACAATGTAGCAATAATTAGAAATGTCCCACAAATTTTGTAGAGGAACAGAAGACAAATACCAGTGTTGGAGGACCTGGATGTTCAGCATAACAGAGATCAGCCACCCATTCAAGCCACACAAATCAGAACAATAGAAAACATATTTTCATAAAAAGCAGTTGTCATCAGATGTGCACAAATAAAACACACACAACCAACCCAGATGCATTTGTCATTTACTAGTCATTTTTAAGTTACAATACATCCAATTTTTGCCAATTAACCAGCATTGCTGCATTACAAAAAAAAAAAAATTCTCAAATTATTTCAATTGAAATGCCCAACTTTTTCTTTTCCTTCACCAAATAATACACACTGGTGTTTTATTATGTTATCTAAAAGCATATGGACTTGTGAAGTCATGTAGTTTTCACTCCAGGTTTTCCTCTTTTTTCACATTTTTTTACTTTATCAATTTCAATGAGCTCGGGGAAGTTGTCTTCAAACTCTATACACTTCTGTGCTTCCTGAGAGATTTTTATTTATTTATTTATTTATTTATTTAAATGTGAAACGTTGTTCTGCTCCATTTTACATTCGCGTATAGCATTTCCATATGTGGAAACATCAATCCCATAATTCATAGTGACTACTTGGAAATATAACATAACTGTTTTGCACACCCATAGATTATTATTCATTTCAAGGCGAGGCAGGAGATTTTACTTTCAATGAGAAGACACTCAACAGTAAAGTACCACTACTATCAATGGAAAATTGCAATGTAAAGAACATATGGAACTTTCAGTGTAGGTTACTAACCCTTACTGAGTAATTTAACAACTTTGGAAAATCAGGCCCCAAGTTTGCCTTTGGAGATATATATATATATATATATATATATATATATATATATATATACATATCATATATATATATATATATATATATATATATATATATATATGATATGTCACATGCAAAAAAAGAAAATGTTTCAAAATGTTTAGATGATGGCTAGAAAAAATACATTTTTAGACTACAGTTCATTTAGCCATGTAGGGGATCATTATTATTTATGGTACTTTAACAGCAGCGGGTGGTGCTTTTAGTTCTGCAAGGGTAATATCCTGGCAAATATTTAATGCAGTACTTTAGGCTGAAAGGTTTATCACTCTGCTTATAGACTAAACTCGGAAAGAACCAACATGACCCCATGGGGTCAGCACAGTAATTACAATCTAAATGGAGCTCTGACCAGCCATGAATTGCAGTGTGCGATACAGAAATTGCTGACAGTTCAATCACTGTGTTGCTTTTATAGAGGGCTCTATATTTAAAGTGCTGATACTGTTTTCCCTCTCAATGACAGCACTGACAGATGGAGTGAAAACGCTGCATTGGTCTGAACAAGGAAGAACTGGAGGGGGAGCTGCACAGCCTCCTGCAACCAGCTGGGAATGATGACTAGAGTGAGATTGTGCCTGGCAGTTAGTAATATTACTACTTATTCACTGCAGAATACCTGAAAACACCCTATATAAAGCAGAACAAGACAGAGAGATGCTAGACAGGCTTGAGAAGCTGTCTGAGCATTTATAACACAGGACTGGTAAAGGTCAGTGATAAAGCAACTATTAGCTAAGGCTGAAGAGTCTCTCATCAATCAGGAACTGTTTTTGCTTTCGTCTTGTAAAGCCATTAATGCTTAATTTGTATATATCAAGGCAGTGAAAATAAATGTTTTGGTTTGGACAAATTCCAAAAAAATATATATTAATAACAAATGATGAAACTTGTGTATAATCATGTCTTTAAAGAGCTACAGCAGTATCACAGTTTAACCTTTGTAGTGTACAGCCAATTTTACCAGCAGCTGTAACTTAGGATGTCAGAAACACTCATTTTGTTATTGAGGTATAAACTATCATGTATGGTTAGATGTCTACAGATGCCTACTGTTAGTGATTAAAGTACCACTAATTCATGGTTTTGAAAAATGCCCTTATTCTAGCCCCCTGTTTAAATACAGATACTGTACACCCACCTGTGTGCTGCCTTAGCTAAGGCAGGATAAATGTTGGTATTAAAACAAAACTTCACAAAGCCGCCCAATTGCTTGGTATTAAAACATAAATTCAAGGTGCCCCACAAAGGGGTTTCTTTAACACAGGGCCTTGTAGGGAGTGTGTCATATTAACGTGGTATTAAAACACATTCATTCAAGTGTTGTAGAACCTTCAAAGTTGCTCTTACACAGTGCGCTTGAAGATTCACATTCAAAAAACAATAACAAAACATATAAATTATATACAAAATAGACATTATATCATACTAAAGTACACCAAACACAGCAATAAATTATACAAGTGTAAATAATACAAAACGTTTAAGAAAATACATAGATTTTTGTACTTTTATTATTTAAAGATATAGTAACCAACACAGTAAAAAAACAAAAAACAAAACACATCTAATCCTGCCTCTCTACATACCCCTTCGATTATGGAATCCAGATAGTCATGTCAGCCATTGTTTGCATGAAGAGAAATGCAACATGCAGTGGACTATAAGGTAATTTCTTTGTAAACATACATATTTTTAGTACAAGCATGTATCACATTTTTGCCCCCTTACCAACAAAAAGGGCTTGTATACTTCTATATGCTTCTAAATACAGTACATAATATCTGGGTGATATATATGTGTTTTCTTCATTTCTGTTGTTTTTATGCCACTAATGATGATGTTTAGACAGTTCCAGACCCTTTATTTTTTCTTAAAAGCTGGTCTAATTTGTGGAAATGGTACAAAAGCTGGAGGTGTTTTGTGTCATTATCTATGTCCAGTCACACTCTAACACAACAGTACGATACTGCCTGACTCTGGGAGATAGTGTCATACTGTTTTTATGCATAATGCCATTCATTCAAAGAAACTCACCACTGACTGCCACCAAACACCCCCACACCACTACATCACCTCCCCCACTTTAGCACTGTGTACTGTGGTCACATTCACAACCCATTCATTGGTGAACAAAAACTGCTCAAATTGGCCCAGATGTCTGAAACTCTGATTTATCTCTTCAGGGAACCTTGTTCCAGTCCTTGGTGGGCACCGTTTATGGTGTTTAGCCTGCTGAAGTGTCTTTGTCTCGTTTGCTGGCTGCTAAATGACTGTACCGCTGATGCAGGGGAGGCCTCATGACAGAAGAAACTGTATTTAGCATTTCTGGATTAATTCTACTGTGGTCAGCCACCTGACATGCAAGCTGAATACTTAGATAGTGAGCATCAGATTGGGCCATACAGTACTTCTGGATTTGTCTCTACATCCTCTGCCCTGATTGAACTTTTAAACAATTACAAAAGAAGTGAATAGTATTTTGGGGAATGTAATATTATTTGTTGCATTCTGAATGCCTTATGCTGACAAATCTATATTTCTTCATATCACAAACAAGAATATAGGCCCTGTTTAGTAAAAATGATTGCAAGTGCACACACAAAAGTTACTTATGAACAAACTTGTCATTCACAGTGGAAACTGGGTTGAGAAAAGTGCTGATATAAATCAGGTTTCATGTGCACTAATCCGGAAAGAAGCAAAGGCATTTCAGACCATAGAAATATTCAGCATCATAAAACTTCAAGGCTGAATCAGCTATGGGTTTTTGACTGTCATCACAACATCATTACTGAAAAAATAAACATTTTTATAGTTTGTAGGGAAAACAGTTTCTTAATAATAACTCGACTGACGCTAAATCACAATTATCTGAATTTTGTGATGCATTTTTCGTGTCCATAAAAGGTGTTATACCAGCTGCACTGGAGACTCCCCAGTGCAATGTACCCTAGACACGCCTCTACCAAATGAAGAGACTGAAGATGCAGAATTATTTATTTTCCCCCTAGAACAGGAGACACTGTGGGTAAAGTAAAAGTGAAGTTTAATTTGGAGATTCAAGTGACAAGTGTTGTGTTTGTAAATCTTGTTGTATGTGAAAACAACTTTAAAATCATTGTATGAAGTTCATACTATAAACACTGTGGTTCAGTTTACTGCTGGTGGTCGACACGTTTACAAAAAGGATTAATGGTGGTGCATCTTTACATTCTGGAAAGTATTCTTCGAAGGCCGAGGGCAGGAACACCACATATTCTTGTGGCTTCCATATTGTATCTAGTGAAGGCATCTTCAGATGTGAACAGGATCAAAACCGTACATGAATCAGTGAGAGAACATCCTTAAAGACTAAAAGACTGCAGAATAAAAAGCATTACTCTAAGCCAGACTCTTTCAATTTACTTTCTGCTCACATCCGCAGCTTGCTGGCAAGGCAGTACATGAGTGAAATTTGTAATGACCTAATGTGACAGGTAATCATAAATTACTAATTTGCTTTAAAACAGCTCGGAATTGTACGACTAGGCATGCTTAAGTGGAATGACTCAGTAAGTAGCATAGCTAAGTAATGAAGCAGGAGCTCATTAAACATATGCTGTCTATGCCAGTATCTTGGGAGGCTAGCAAACAAACAGAAATTGTTGTAACAGAACACTGCAGTCAACTGGTAGTGAAAAAATGTCAGGTTCATTTTTTGTGACACAAACTACCTAAAAATAAATACTATCTTGCTACTGCATCAATTAACACATGTTACTTGAGTTTTTAATATTTCTAAATCTATTGTAGATCTCTCGATTGCAGTTATCACATTCATTTAGACAGGTAATCTACTTTCAGCAGCTTAGCTTAGCTAAAAAAGACACTTTAAGTACATGTAGTCAATTGGTTACTATATTAGATTTAGTCATATGAACCAACTATAATGACTTAAAGGTCTAAGAATAGCACAAATGTATATTTTAATTTTTGTACCTGTTCTTTGTTGGAATCTTCTGCCTTTACATTCGAAAAAGAAAAAGAAATGTGCAACAGAAATTTGTTTGCCACTGAAACCTCTTAGGGGGCTGTGGCAATGTGCTCCGCCCCTGTGTGCATTTCTGTGTTGTATGGTGCGTGCGTGTGTTAATGTTAGTGTATAGAGATGGCTGCACGGGATATAAATGGGTGTGTGCAGCACGAGTATTTAAAATGTAGATTTGTATTTAGGCACGGGATTGCACATCACTTCACGTGCATTTAAAGTATTTAATATGTGAGCACGAGGTTGCACGTAATTAATTCACGTGCTGGGATTCAAGTGAGTAATTAATTAGTAATTGAATCCCAGCACAACAGTATATATAGATGCACGTTTGACTCACTCGGGGTTTTGTGTGTTCGGTGAGTGGAGAACGGGTGTGGAGAGGAGAGAATTAAGAACGAGAAAACTTAAAGTAATTTATATGACCGTTGTTTTCACTCACCTTGTTTGTCTGTTAGTCCGTTTTGTTTGTCTGTTTATTTTGGCTTCACGTACCGTGTGCTGTTTTGTTACAACCTTTTTATTTTCTGTTCTGTTTATTTATTAAATGCTGAGCGAGACCATTCGCTCAGCTCCACCAAACTCCACCTCTCTTAGCAGACGCCCTTATCCAGGGTGACTTACAATCGTAAGCAAATACATTTCAAGTGTTACAATACAAGTAATACAATAAGAGCAAGAAATACAATAACTAAATACAATAACTCTCTCTTGTTGTTTTATTTCCTGGCTCTGGTCTGATGCCACCCACTCCGGCCGTCTTTGCCACAGGGGCCCTTTCCGAGGAGTGGCTTACATCACTTCCTTAAGTCACCCTTGCCAGCTTCCAAGTGAGTGCCGTGTTACCTACCTCGCCTCCACTTCTGACAACAATGTAGCGACTGTGTGCTGGGTTTCCAGCGGTGGTGCAAAAAAGGCAGGACACCAGGGCTGGTTTTAATAGCTCTTTTTATTAGTTAAGTTAAAAGTCAAAAAGTCTCGCTCCTCCATACGCGCAGGCAAACTCGCCACACACAGGTAGGTAAAACTATCATTAACTCAATTAGTCGGTACCCAATAAGGCATTACAAGGGGACTGAGTGGAGAAGCTACTAGAAAGTGATACATCAATTACAAAGTGCTAGTCGACAATGTCTAAAAAAATGTGCACTAATGAAATCAAAGTGTACAATTATAAAAATAAAACATACAAGTGACAAATAAATACGTCAAATATAACGGGCATTATTGACCCTGTTACAATCTTAACTATCTTTTGATGAAGATAAAAGATATGAACACGAACAATGATCATATTATTTCTCTCTAGAAGCTTTTTACTCTGTATTGCTAAAGTATAAATGTTACATGTTAGAAACAAACACATTTCACAATGTGGTCATTCATGGGTTTCTTTAGTCTTTGAACCAAATGCATAAATAAAATGGCTGTGCATGATTTGTTATTATACACTATGTGTTGTTGGTATGCAATCCAAAGGGTGTGTGCATTATTTAGAATTACACTGCAGGGCACATCAGCATGCAATGAATCCAGGGGAGAGTGCTGGTATTGAAAAATGTACTGCTGGATTGGATGGAATACAATAGTTATTTTAGTGTGAGTTCCCAATGACCAGAAGTGCAGTAATTCCTGGCTGAAGCTAAGTCATTTGGAGTTTGAAGGGTTGGCGAGACACACTGTTTGTAAAAAAAGAGTGGTTTGCTTTTTTGATTTGCAGATGGTTGGCAGACCTAACTGTAAGTTTTTTTTTTTGAGAGAGAGAGAACACAGGATGAGACGGGGCGAAGACAACACCCTCAAAATAGCATTTGCTTGAGAAAGTGAGACGCTGTGGCATTGAATTTTATTTTATTTTTCTTAAATAAACAACTCTAACAATGAGGTCACAATTGGCTGAATTAATTACAGTCACTATTAAGTACCATTGAAGACTAGTGCCACCAGCAGCATATACCCATAGAGAATTATTACAGTATCAACTAAACTCCAATGCTGCAAAGGGACATGGTAAGAGATTAAGTATTACCATGAGAGAGAATAGACAGACACATTTGATTTATGTAGTTAACTTTTCTCTCAAATATTGTTTGAATAGAATTTATGTTAAACAGTATTGTTTGATTGAATACTAAAGCATATCTGAACCAGTTGCACGTCTGACATTAATAAACACATTGTATTATTATTATGTACAGTATTTCTTAGCAGACACCCTTATCTAGAGCAACTTGCAATTGTTACAAACTATCACAGTACAAAGTATCACATTATAAAATATCACATTACAAGCTTGTAACCAGGAGGTCCCCGGTTCAAATCCCACCTCAGCCACTGACTCATTGCGTGACCCTGAGCAAGTCACTTAACCTCCTTGTGCTCCGTCTTTTGGGTTGAGACGTAATTGTAAGTGACTCTGCAGCTGATGCATAGTTCACACACCCTAGCCTCTATAAGTTGCCTTGGATAAAGGCGTCAGCTAAATAAACAAGTTATCACATTATAAAATATCACATTACAGAATATCATAATACAGATAAGAGCAGTTATGAAAGTACAATAAGATCAAATTTAAGTAACAGCAAAATAAAGAATACAGTAAATTATAAGTAAGTGCAAGTTTGACTAAGAGCAGTTATAACTTATAGTAAATACTTGCTTATATGAGTAAAATCCTTTAAGAACATATAGTAAGTATGATAAATGGATGAGAATGATTTCCCAATAAGAGCAAATACAAAAAAACATGAGTACAGTTACTTATTAAAGTAAAATCAAATACAAGATACAGTTATAGCTAGGAGCAGTAGTTGAATGGAGCAGTTCATTGCAAGTACAAGCTGCTACAAGAACTGGTACAATTGGGTGCCATATAGTCCAGTATAGTCAAGAGTTGATGTTTACGGATGCTGTCTGAACAGGTCTACTTTCTGAGGAGGCACTGGAAGGCGGTCAGGGACAGAGCAGTCGTGATATCCGTGGGAAGGTTGTTCCACCACTGATGGGCAAGGGTGGAAATGGTGTGGGCACTGGAGGCAGGGGAGCTGAGGGGGTACAGCTAGTCTGCCGGAGGTGGAGGAGCAGAGGGGGCGAAAGGGGGTGTAGGGAGAAATGATAGTCTGGAGATAGGAAGGAGGAAGATGGTGGAAGAAAAGGAGGTCTGATTTGGAGAGGTTGAGTCTGAGATGATGCAAGTGCATCCAGCAGGAAATGACTGTGTTATACATTATTCCAGCATTAAAACATATCACTGCCCAAGAAAAGCTTGTTGTAATGTAACTAAATGCTTAATGGTCAACACATTCAAGTACATTTTTGTGTTTAATATACATTTATGGAGTGCCTCAACTGAGTTCTTCAGAAGGTTTCAGATCGAAAAGGCTACAACTGTTTCAATAACATTGAAAAAGGCACCACCACAGTCTTCTTTCTAGGAACAATTTCATGAAGTTAAAATTACAAAACTAGGAACTCCTCTTGTGGTACAGTATAAGCCATTTAAGTTCTTGCTGAGAATATTCTTCCAGGTCATTTCACCAATCTGACTTCATTCACTATGTAACACAATTTTTGTTCCTGGGTAGTAATTCGCCCGTTTTCTCATTGGAAATAGGTACATTTCAAAATATCACTGTCCTGGTCACAAAAGCAAAGTTTGTGGGGAATAATAGCCATTTTCTATACTTTTGAGGCATAAGCAATTAGGAAATAACACTTACTACAAAGGAACCAGAAAAAAAAATAAAAAATTGTTACACGGTGTTATTAAAACAAGCCTGGTGAATGCTCCAGCAGCTGTACTGTGGTTTGTGCTTGTCTGTGTCATGTCTGTAATATACACAGCACGACTGCTTTAGAACAAAGAGTGGGATGATGGGCTAATTTATGTAACACACCAACTTCAGTTTACTCATTCCTTTGAATTAGAGTATAATGTTACCATAATCATTGCCTTCTTGTGTAGCAGCCCCAAACCTTTTTTTTCCATCTACTAACCCCAACACCCCCCCATCCCCTTAAACAAAAAAAAAACTTAACTGCAATTTGACAGAAATAATCTACAGTTTCCTTTATTAGAAGTGAACTTGTAGCCATTAGATGAACCACAAAGGCCAATGGCATCTGTGTTTGCTTAAAGATAATTGTGTACGTAGTGGAGGTCTGGTATTTTTGTTAGGGACTGGTGAAAAGAAGAAGGATTTGGCTGTTGGCAGAACATAAAGCAAAGCTGACAACAAAGCTTTCTTTTCATGCTTACTAAATGAATACATTCCTAATCTGAAATTCAAATACCCCACAGAGGAGAGCCCATAAGATGTGCTTCAAACTGGAAATTGCTTGATGGTTTTAGCATAAGGAATGAGATATACACATACAGGCAATTAAATAACTCCCCTATAAAGGGCTGTGATTTAATGTTTCATCGGATCTTGTCAGTTTTATTTGCTGAGATTTCTTTCATTGATGTATTTTACTTGTATCACGATATATGTGAAAATGACTTTTAACCACATTTTTTAAAAGGATTTACAATAATATATAATACAATCACATACAACCCCCAAACCCTCTCCCTTTCCAGATGTATTCTGGCTTGTTGATTAACTGCTGATTTATCTGTACAAAATGATTATGAAGCCCTTTTTTGCTAAATAAAACCCCTTGGGACTTTATGGTAGCTGTGATTTGTACAGAGTTCTGTAATTTAAACAGCTTAATCTCAGCACTAGGGCAAGCGCTCTGACAGCAATCAACAACAGCCCACTTTCCTCTTGAATCGTTATTAAAACACTTTTGTATTTGTGGATACCTACAAGATTTCCTGCTGCTGTGTTAAGTGCACGTACCCATTCTCAGAGCTCTTTAGCATGCAGGTCACATCAAAGGCACACACAAACACTCATACTTGAAGGAAACCAAGTCTATTGTCTCAAACAAAGCATACAAATGGACACAAAATATTTGCACATCTGGGGAAAAAACACACATTAATGTTAATAAATATAATGATTGTTTTTATGATGATATACTATCAGACCAACAAAAAAGTCTTATATTATCATTGCGCTGTGCACTAAAGCCTGGAATCGTTAGTAAGCGGAGTTAATTATGATCTAAGCTGAAACAACAGGGAATTAAATCATACTGAACACATAGTTGGGAAATTTACAAAATCAAGCCCATGGTTGCTGATTATTGTGCTACCTAAAAGTCCATAAAGTACCATTACTTAAACTTAAACAAGAGTTTAGTTTCTCATTATAAAATAATAGCATACAGTGCTGACTGTAGGGCCATCAGGTGAAGGTTATGATAAGTGACAGACAGATAGGACAGAAAATGTTCAATTCTAGCCGCTTAAGAGATCAAAAGACTCACACCAGCTTTTCATAACAAAAGGTTTATATTATTTTACAATAACAATTAGGGAGTAAAGAATATCTTGAAACAAATGATTGTTTACTGCTAAGCAAAGGAAACATCTCATTTTCTTTTCAAAAAGCGAATACAATGTGACTAGATCTGTGCCCTTGGAGATGAATTGAAAATGTATGTGTTCAAGCAGCTGTACAGTATGCATGCCTGATGGATTAAACAGAGCATAATTGACATTTAAATGCATTGGAACTGTGTCGTTCTGGAATAATAAACACCACCAGCAGCACATTATAAATATTTAAAGATTAAGTATCTCATCAGCTGCTACCAAGACACTGCACTGCATGTATTCAAATTGCACACTAAATAATTCCTCCCGCAATATCTTTTAGTTTATTAAAACAGGACATAGAGCTTGCTGTTACCCGACTAATGCAGAAATGTAAAGTTCATTCATCTCTGGAAGGTATAGCAATAATAAAGTAGCATAGCACAATTATTTAGCAGTATTAATCTCAATGGAAGCCATTGTACTAGTATTTGCCATCCTTTTTGGCAATCAAGAGCTCTACACCTGCTATTGAAAAAAAAACCCAGAGTGGCATGACAGAGGCCCTTCTGTCATGCCAATATTGCTTAAGTAATGCAATGTCTATCTATTAGTGATGAACGATTAAAACTTTTACAAGTTCGATTAAGGATTCAATATTTGAAAATAATCCAGACAAAAAGGTTCCTGATTAAATGTTTTTTTATTTGTTTTTATTTATTTCTAATTAAAAACTGCAATTAAACTTCAATAACATTTTTCAACAACACTTTCAAACCTACAAAACATACAGTATGCATTACATTGAAGTCACTACTAAAGCAGCATAACCAATATATAAACAATACCACTACAGAAACTACATTTTTAAATAAAGAAGAAAAGCACACACAATCTGACAAAGCAGCCTCTTGCTCTCAACTGCCTGAAATCTTCTCTTCAGCTTTTTTGAATCCCTAACTCTCTAGGGCTGACAATGCTTCATTACAAATAATAATAATAATAATAATAATAATAATAATAATAATAATACATGGCTGGAAGTTTATTAATAATTACAATTATTTTTATAATATTTTGTTTCAGGTTGCCATTCTTTCTTGTATTACGTTTCATTTAATAATATTAAATGAAACGCAATACAAGAAATAGTAATTTGAAACATTTTTGTTTATTATTTTTAAAAAAATGTAATTTCTTAACCTGCCTCGTTGACTAAACTAAAATGAGAAACCACATCAACAATAACAGATACATACAAGTGAAAGTCCCGGTAAAACAATACAATAACTTTGGGTAGCTCAATTATGAATATATATTTATGTCAACATCCATGAACCATCCATGCTTCGGTTTCGAGGGTGATTGATCTGACATGGACTGACCCATTATATAATTTAACATTCGCCGCTTTTCTCTTGCGGAACGAAATGTCATTTATAAGGTGATTGATAAATGTGTAAAGCAAATAAAAATAGTTTGTATTTATGAACTTACAGTATTTAAACACTCGCTCACCTTCTTCAAAGATCTTGCCTTCTTTCTCTGACAAGTATTTATAAAGAAGAGTTCTGATACACTACACTCCCTGTATGTTTTTGTTTGCGACGCTGTTTTGTATGCATTATGGGAGCTTTCAGGAGGGCGGATCTCAAGGTTCCCTTGGACTACAGGGGCCGGTTGCACAAAACAAGTCTTAACTTAAGTCTAAGACTTAGTTTAAGTCCAGCAAAATTGGTCTAACGTAAGACCTTGAGATAAGACTGTTGCACAAAGCAAAACTTAGTAGGTCTTACGTAAGACTGGTCGTAAGCTGCTGTTGCTAAGCAACGAAGACCGGTCTTATTTTTTCGAGTCTGTTTGAAAAACAATTTATTTTGCTCGCTGTGAAGTCTCCAACAACATTTAAAAAACCTCCAGTGGCATAGAAACGAATTGCCACAAAAAACTTGAATGACTGCGGGGATTCTGTTATGGCTTCTGTTATGCATCTTTTAACATTTCCACTAAAGTTAATAGTACTCGCAGTGGAAATGCAGTCTTTCAAAAACTGCAATGTTATTTAAATTCTCTAAGGGGTTGTGTCTGGCCTTAAACACTCTTCCCCTACTAAATACCCTTTAATTTAAAAATTCAGTAAAAGCTATCAGTGGTGCTGCCATGTCGGCTTTTATAGCAACATTTAAGCCTGGTGAGGGAGAGGCTTAAAAAATGACTTAAATCTAAGACCAGGTACAAATTAAGACTTTTTGTGCAACGGGTCTTATTTATTTTGGGCTTAGATTTTAAGTCTAAGTCCAATAAGTGGTCTTAAAAGCATTTCAGACATTTGGTACAACCGGCCCCTGATCCCTACTATAGATGAGAGCAGCTTCAGAGATTGCCTGACGCGAACCGCTAGAATTGAAAGTGGCTGAGATGCGGAAGTAACTTTTATGATGAGTGACCATAAAGAAGACGTGACGTTTTATAGTATAATAATCGATCGAAATTGTGCAGTTTATTAATCGTTCGAAGTCGGTTTCGGTGTTTAATTTAATAATCGGAAATTAACCGTATTTTCAATTAATCGCTCATCACTACTATCTATGCTATCTCGGAGGGTTATTCAAGTTCAAATTAGGATTTTGTGTAAAATGTTTTAGGATGGAATGTAATCCCCAGATTCCCCACATACTTTTTTTCTTTTCTTTCAGTTTCTAGATTTCAAGGCTGTTTTTCCTTTGACTGTGTAGTGATGGTAAACCTGACATCATCACAAATGAATAAATACTGTATGTCTGTGATTACATTGTAATTACCTGCTAGTACTAAATAAAACTGTTATAAATGAATGCTTTGCAAAGATCTTGTAAATTGAGTAACATTAGGATAAACAGTTATGTAATAATGGGTTACAAGCTTGAAAAACTTTAACAGTCCAATTATTTTGACCCTGTCAGGCTGGTCAGGTCTTATTTAATTTTGGGGAACAAAATAACACTTTAGACCATGTACTGTTCAAATTGAATTAAAGGGACTTTATTTACATAGAACATGTTTCAAATCACTATATAATCAAAGTGATACTCTGAGGAAAGAAAATTATACAACCAAAAATATTTACTATTTATATGAGGGAAACATTGCAAAAAAACTGTTAAAAATATCACAAAATTATTGTTTTTGCGGAGTGACTTTAGAGCAATCATTCCGGTTCCAAACTTATTGTAAATCAATAAGACATCCCTAACAAAAAAAACAAGTGTTACGATATACAGTAATTTACATTTTCACAGGTATTAAGGGATATGTTTTCTGAAGGCTGTAAGAGGTTTATTTGAAATGTAGAGTGATCCAATGTATCCTTGTCTTCAGAAAGACTGTCATTCAGAGTTATCATTAAGCTTTCTAGTTCAATGGAAATTGGAAGCAATCTGCTTGATAAGGGAAACTGTTTAGACAAGAAAGTGATAGATCCTCTCAAGGTTTCTCCAAATAGAAAAGCAGAGAAACATGATGACATGTTTCTGATCTATTACCTAATAACATTATTACTGTGTAGCATAGATCACTCTTATTGCTCGTGCAGCTAGTGGAAGGTGAGCTTTTATTAAATATACTACAGTATGTAATGACTGAAAAAGATTGTGTATTAAACCCCTTGCTGCACTTAGAGGAAAACTCATTGATCAACAGCCTACAAAACTGAATTACTCTAAATCAAATTTTTTAAACATTATAAGGTAACAACATTAGATCCTAACGGCAATTTGTCATAACAGAACTGCAGTTATATGCATTTGGAGGCTGCACATCTGTTTTTTAGTGCACTTCCAATAACAATTTAATTCTTTTTGTAAAAAAATAATGCATTGATACATTGAAAAGCAACTATTTAATTGTTGAATGAAATGGATATTTCTGTTTTTCAGTTCAAGTGTTGTGTAAAAAGACAAAAGAATAAAGGATACTGTAACCTGAACCATAAAATAATATTTTATAAAAACAAACAAAAGGGAACCATGTATATATAGAACTGAAACTTTACTCACAGTGTATGTGAAGCACCTCATTATTATATTATTTCAGTGCTGGTATGTATTCTTTATACAGAAACAGAAGACAAAATCATTTTGCTAAATAATACAATGAATCACAAGCAATATGCTTAACTCATTTGATATTATAATATGAAACCATACACGCCCGAGCCTTATGAGTCTGCCAAGGGCTTATCTGCTAAGGAAGAGGATCAGAAGGATTATTCAAACAAGCAGCAGAAAGAAGGAAAACATAATGAATGCATGTCAAATTGAGCAGAGCATGCAACTCATAATATATACACCAGTATATATCAGAATATATTAATTATTGGTTCACTTCAAAAAGATAGTGTGATTTAGAAATAGAGGCTATAAACAAGAATAGATATTAGTTGCTGTTTTAAAAGAGGTCTTGAAATGTTGTTATTCTCCATGATTACACCAAAAAAAATGTGAATGGCATATTTGTATTGTTTAATCTTTTTGATGCACGCTACAATTGTTTCTGATGTGTTGCACACAATGTTTGCTTTTTCAATGCTTTTAGTAAGCTTATGATAACTTTATAAACATTACATCATATATATATATATATATATATATATATATATATATATATATATATATATATATATATATATATATATATATATTGTGTACTTTTATGTACTGTAGCACATAACAGATTTGAAAGGATTCCTTGGTTCTGGAAAGAACAATATGGAAAGAGAATCTGGATTCCATTAAAAGGTCAGGACACAATAAACGGATGTGTAGACTGCTGGGAGCAACTCATACACAATTCTTGGCAGCTTAATGTTAAAAAAATGTTGAGAAAAAAAGAGAGAGCAGGATTTAGAGTAGCTTGAGGTTGGCACATAGTTCAATGCCCAGAAAAAAAGAGTGCCAAACTTGCACATGAAGCAATATAAGTAAACTACTGTGCTCAGAGCCTTATTCTTAGCTCGACACAGTTATTGCACTCTCAATGAGCTAAAACTCTTTCTCTTCCTGCACTAGGGAGCATGTGGATTTGTATGCATGTATTAAGTGTCTCCTACAAAAGCCAAGTGCCAAGCAATTCAGCAACACATCCCTTAAGCCTGTTATTACAGTCTGTAGTCTGAAGCAGACGTGCATGACTGTCCTTATAAACAATGATTTAGTGAAGGGAATTCACCTTTTCTTAGTGATTTGGGGCTTTCATTGCCCTCTGCCATGTTATCAGTCATCCATGTCCCAGGGGAAATACTGCTGGGTTGAGGTTAAATTAAGGAACCTTGCCTAGTGATTGCTTTTCAGCTGGAGAAATATGCTTCCAGGCAAACTTAATCTGCATCAGATTTCACCCTTAAGGGCAATGGTCAAGGCCAAGTATGTACACATACACAAGAGAAAAGAGCATGCAGTGATAACATGAAGGTGACACAGTCCTTTGATCTTGCTTACTGAGTTCCAGGGCAGGAAGACACGACGATGCTGTAACACAAATGTAATTTAAATGCTGTGGATAGCCTTCTTTTTAATCAATACAGGCAATATCGAATTTTCAACATGGTGTCAGCAAGGGTTAATAACGTCAATCATGTCTTAACACACACACACATATATTGTTGCAATTTTATTAAACTTAAAAAAGCCAAAACCAACATAACACTGTAAAATAAACCTATAATCTGCAAACCTTGAACTGCGACCACACTGCAAAAGCTGCCATTGTTATTACTGTATACCTCTACAAGTTAAGCAAGTTGTTTCTTTCAAAGCCTTCTTTGTTTCCAGTAAGTAGCATTCTACAAAAAAACATCTACTGACCTTCTTATGACACCATATTAAAAGATTTGAATTGCGTGATTGTAGAATGTAATTATAGCTGCCTTTAATGTGACAATTGTGAGGGAAATGCACAGCCAGAATTTCTCATTGCAAACATTCCTCAGGCATATTTAATATGATCTGACTTGCCCGCCAAATGATTTAGAAGGGAAACATGAGATAGGTGTGTGTTAGCTCGAGTAATGGAGTTTTCCTGAGTGGGTTGCTGATTTTTATGCACAAGAGCCAAGTGGTTGTTGCAGTCTAATTGATTGCTTTTAAGTCATTTTATGCCTTGTGTATTACAACACAAACAAAAAAAGAGCCTTGTTACATGTATTTAGTTCCTTAAAAGATAACTCAGTTTGTAAAAGCTTTTTATTTTTAAAAAAAGGCATTTTGGCAACTGTAAAGCCAAATATAAAAAAGGATAAAAGGCTACATGTACTCAACTGTATAAATACTTAAACCCTGGATTTATGTCCTGCTTATGCTGCTTACAGAACACAAATGGGACTAATTTAAGTATGACAAAATACATTAAAAAGGGGGTTCAACCTTTTACTTCTAATCATCCATAATGTAAATAAACATTACTGATTTAATGTCAATTTGAAAGTCACAGTCTAACAGCACTACCATATGCACATTGAAGAGGTGGAACATTTGTGTGACTGTTGACCGGGTTTATCTTCTTATTAAACCACTTTGAAAAATAGAATTGGAAGCTGCAGTGTGCTTGTCAGTTGAAAACACACTTATCTTTAATAAGAGCTGGTACTTGGCTTCAAAGTGCACCCCCGTGAGAAGCCGCTGAATACCCCTTTATACCTAACAGATGTTGTGTGGGCCTATCTGAAATGAGGTCTGATGGACTCAATCAAGATCTGTTCCCTGTGGGAAAGAGCCTGCGTCAGAGTACTGCAACCTGCACTAACTGGCTCCTAATTCAGCTGTCCCCACTCAGAGAAATGAAAAAGGCAGGGAGTGAAAGCTGTTGTTGAAGAATGGACTGTAAATTACAGAGGTTTTGGCTCAAGCAGCGAGGAAGAAAATCTAACATTAAGATTGTATAGATTGTATTTGAGACCTGGCTTATTGTGTAGCTACATAAAATATAATTTAAGACTAAATAAATAAAACATTTTCCAATAATAGGTCTAAATGGGGGCACAGCCGGTTAAATGTATGCTTACAGATTTGATGCACATCTACAAAATTAACTCACTCCAAATTAGCCTATGGCTATTAAAAGAAACATTGTCTAATTTTGTTGATTTTGTCAATATCTCCCTATCAATGAATAAATACACAAACTGAATTTCTACCAGTTATTTGTCAACATGATGTTAGGATAATACAGTTTTATGGGGTTCATGACAGGGTAGCGTCAAGGCCCAAGATGTTACCGGCAGGAATTAGAGACTTATGGGTTGATATACTAAGATGGACCAGTTGCAGCGCAAACCATACCGCAATTTGCATTTTCCTTGCGACAATTTACAAAGTATACATTTTGTCGTATGTACTAAGAAAAAATATGTTAATAAAGAGAGCCGCAATATACTAATTTAAATATTTGTTGCGTCAACTTAGCGAGATCTTTAGCATTTTACTTCTTTTCTCACACACTTGATAACAATGCTCATTATGTGTTCTAATTCTGCAACTTTTCCACATAATGCCTGTTGATGCAGAATCCAGTGTAAGAAAATGGTAGTTCTGCATTTCTTTCTTTAATTTTTTCTAGCACTCTGCTAGCCAATCCACTCTTTTGCTCAGTCATATATGGTGCACCCTCTGTTGTAATCCCAACAGTTAGTTTCTTCCAAGGTAATTCTGTACTTTCCATGGGTTCTTGAATTAAAAAAAGTCCTTTCCTTTCCTTTCGTTGAGACTCCATAGCTTCTTTATTTTCCAGTAATCTCAAAATATGTTGCCTTGTGCAGCATATCATAGTGACGTTGTATGGTATAATCTTTCAGAACTGTAAATCAAACATGTTGCAATTGTCATAAAAAAATTATTCAGTGAAAAAGTAATCACCTGGCTATCGATTTTGGAATGTTTTGTATTCCACCTCCACCTTTCGCTTCCATGACATCTCCAATTACTTTTTCACTACTGATTTTAAATTTTACGCAAAATAAAATAAATAGTTTAAATAAGCTTTTGCTTCGCTATCCTAATCAATATTATGTGCATGAGGAAATATTGTTTTTCTATCAACAAGCTAATCAATATTATGTGCCTGTCCTGCTGATGAGTGATGTGTCTGTTGATCGCTCATTTTCGGTCAATGTAAGCATGGGCGTAACTAGCTTTGAGGACCCCGAGGTTGTGTCCTCGTTTGTTTTTTGCATCATCAATGCTGATGCTCATGTAAAATTTCTGGTAAAGTACAAAATACTCCTTAATCATATAAATACTGCCAACTATAGCTTGAAACCTAAATTTGTCCCCAGTAGAATGTCAGCTCTGGTTACGACACTGAATGTAAGCCACCTCCACCTTCACAATAAGCCACTGACCAAAAGATACGCCTGGACTACTGGGGCTTTTGATATCACGGTGGTCACGGGTAGAGTGCTGTGTGGGTCCGATTTTTACGGCCCGCTTTTGACCTGGACCTGCTACTACAGGACCCGACCCGAACCCGCAACCCTCAACTGACTCTCTCACACTGTCACATCAGATATCTCTACTATTCTCTACCACACAGATATCTCTACTATTCTCCACGGATTGAGTTTACACAATAGGCTATACAGCGTGGTAGCTTTCTCTAGTGGTCTGCATATATTTTAACATTGTAACATATTAACTATCGCTACTTACTTTATTATAAAATACCTGTCTATTCCTTTTGTGCCACCAGTTGAAAGAGAGCTACACCTGTGCTTTCGCAGAGATGATGTACCAGTTTTGTGGCTGTCGTTTACAAAAACATAATTACAAGTAACGAATCCAGTCACATGTTCATTATTTTCATTCGCTATGATTCTGAAATAATTCCACACTTCTGATTTACCTCTTGAACTGTTCTCCTACATGATATAAACCCTGCGCTATCTTTTGTTTCACCTCGTTCACAAACATTTTTAATATCACCAAGCAGACATGATAAAAAGATCTTGCAATGTATCGAAAAAGTTCACATTCCGACCCAAACCCGCCCCGCTTTTGGGGGTCACCCGCAGGCCCTGCGAGTACCCGACCCGATGCAGGACTCTAATCATGGGTAAGTCTCTAACATTATCGTGCACATTAAATTATCGCCTACAATACATGTAGTGTGCACAGTAAGGTATGTAAATTAGCCAAATACTGTGCATGTAAATTAATGTGTTCTCTATTAGTAAATGGGGCACTAAGATTTATCGCACATGTTAGGCTGAGCACTCTAACTCCAAATTTAGTGCCCTTTCGTAAATGAAGCCCATAGTGCTCAATGTATTTAAAATCATTGCGCTGAAATAACACTAATGTGTTTTGGGTAGGCTACACATTACATTATGTAAAAATATAAATATGTACAGTAAGCCTATACAGTATACAGTACAGTAGTAAAATTGAATGAATACCCAGCGCACTTTCTTTTTACTTTAAAACACCATACATCATGCTGCTACATAGTACACAGTGGTGTACAATGCGAATAAAAAAATATTTTAAATTTAAACTAAATGATTTCAGCAGGTTTTATTATTATTATTATTATTATTATTATTATTATTATTATTATTATTATTATTATTATTATTAGCTTGGCCTACTTACTAGCCTAGACAATTAACACAAAATACATCATGGTGCCACATTGACAGGTTATGATACTTACAGGAGGACAGTCAATTCTTGTTAATACGAATTTCAAGGGACCAGCAACACATTTTGCATGATACCACTAATTCGTATTATCATAAGTAGCCTATAAGCCAAATGTAGTCAGTTTATTTAAGTTAGTCAGTAGTGCATTGCTAAATTGTGCACAATTACAAACCACCTGCACATTAATAGAATAGGTGTGTTTGTGTTTCCTATTCCTATACAGTCGCTCAGAATTAGCTGGAGGGGTTAGCGGCACATGTGTGCAATCTATTGCTCCCAACACATTGTGGAAACCAGAAATGTCACAGAAATTAGTTTTCAATATTAAGTACACCCTGCTTTTAGGGAAAAATAGGTATTTGGGTGATGGGAAATGCAACAATTGCGACTGTTTATAATGTGCTTCCAAAAGTTCGGAACGAATTGATGCAATTGTAAGTGTCACAATTGCCGTCAGCTTTAGTACATCTCATTATAATATTTGAGAACCCTCATTTACACTATCTCCGGCCCAATTTATGCAGGAACGCCCATAATTACATATTCATCCAAGGTTGAACTGCAAAGAAAAACTGCTGCCACAAAGCATTCCCTAAAAAGTCATTCCCTAAAAAGTCGCCAACAGCATTGCGCTTGTTTAGTACACCCAAGACTTATGACTCATTTGCTACTGGTTTGCGACTATTGCGACAGCCGCAAGACTTTAGTACATCTACCGCAGAGGCCAGAAGCTGCAGTGAAGCGCTGTTGCACACGTTTAATTCACAAAAACAAAGAACACGGAAACCAACAAACTGGCACAAGGGACAAAATAAAGTTTCCAACAAAAGATTAAACTGCTGTAGGCTGGGCATTAGGCTTCTCCACATAGTTCCACACACCTAACTCCCTCCTCCAAACAAAGGATTTCTGCTCCCCTTTATACAGGTGGCCACTCCCCAATAAGCACTCAATTACCTAATCGGGGGATGGCCACACCTGTGATTGTTGGCCAGGACAAAATTAACCCCATCCCTGCCAACCTTACATTCCCACATACACTATTTACACAAGCAGGGCTTTTGCCCTGCCACAGGGTTGCTTTTAGATACATTAAGTATTTATACAGTATTGTCCTGTATTTTCCACAGTGGTAAGGTTCCAGGCAAATTGCCTACACTATAGCAAATGCATGCATGTGGAATTTGCCCACAAAGGAAAACAATGCTTTTTGAGTCAATCACCTTGAACTGACAGTATGCCAGACATGCTAACATCAAATGTTGAAAGTATGTGCAATATTTATTATCTAGTCTAAAGCATGACGTCCATAGAAAACGCACTTTGTGATGAGTCAGTTAGAAGGAGGACATAATGTTTTAAGCTGTCAAAGGGTGAAACAAAATATTTCAGTCAATAATTAATAATTTCATAATATTGTGACAGATTTAATTTAAATCAATTTAAGAATGAACTACTATTATTTCCATTCCCAATTCATATTTAATAAACGGCCAGTAAAATGTGTTCAAGTTTTACTTGCATTTCTTCCCGTTTTTGTTCATTCTAGTTGGCATTTGTATTCCTTTTGCTAAAAAAATAACCAAACTATGAGGCAAAGCCAATTTGGGCTAGATTTGTACCGACGGAATGTATTACCTTTTGTGTTTTATTATGTACTTTCCACATCCATCCACCTCAGTATCACTCTTTTATGAGGTGAGCCATACAACAATGTAAAAAAAACAAAAAACAATCATCCAAGGAAAAGTGGTTAGACCTGCTGACCCCCAAAGGGAAATAATGCAATAAAAGGGAAATAGTGGGAGAGACGAAAGACAAGACATTTTGGATGAGACCTTGTCTTTCAACACTGGAGACCTGTATACAGGTCTAGTAAAGATAACTGCACGCTAAACAGTAAACTAGTAAACTAATCTATATATATATGTGTGTGTATGTGTGTGTGTGTGTGTGTGTGTGTGTGTGTGTGTGTGTGTGTGTAATCCAATTTATATTTCAGTGGAAGAAACTGAAACTATTTAATTAGTTATCCAAGGGCAGTCTTTCTGTAGAGTTTCTTAGTGAAAAAATAAAGTACAGTCAAAACCGCTTAATGTCACATTGAAGGGACTGAGCAGAAACAGTGACAATAAGCGGAGTTGACATTATCAGAAGTTAGCTAAAAACTTAGTAAAAATAAATGCATTATGCTTCCGTAAATAGAAGAAAACCCCAAACAGCTTTAATAATACTTTCTTTCAGTTTACCACATCCGCTTTTTGGCATTAATATACTTTACACTTTTTTTATTATTTAGTTCCAATATGCTTTATTAAACCAAACTCATGAGAATGCTGTTAATATATAAATGCATCAGCATATCAATATAAACGATAACATGTTTAAACAGGAAAGCAGGTGTAAAAGTTGTAGTTATTTTATCACTGCACTGTTCAATGCATTTAATACATTTCAAAAACCTCCAACCTTGATATCGCCGTACAGTTTTTAAATTAAACAAACAAAAAAGCACACTTTTTACAGGAGGTGTCCTTGAAGTCACAGAAACAAACTGGTTCTGGTGGCGAAAGCTCAGAACTGAAACAGTTATTTGAGCAGAGTCCTTTGTCATGTCCAGCAAATCTACTGAAATAATTTTTTTTTATTTATTTATTTATTTTTTTAAACAAACTCACAGCGTCTTACTTCCCAAAGAAATCTGAGATTTTGGCTTGTCAGCTTTTCAGAAATGCAGTATCCATAACAAAGTCTTTAACAGATGACAAGAAGTTGAAAACATTTTCTTTTTCTCCTTTATTTGGATAGAGCAATTATTTCAGCTTTTGTGGCTGAATTTACATCTGATAGTTTACGAGCATTTTCCATTTTAATGTGAGATTAGTAAACCCTTTTATCCATACGCTTGCTGGACCGCAAGGCTTTCGAGACTAAGGTAGCCCGAATGTGCCAAAATTGCTTGGTCATAGATTGGCAGTTGAAAGTGATATTAAGTAGGAGTGAAATTAATTGTGTGTCTGTTAAATTCGATTGACATTAACCGGAGTGTGACAATAACAGAAGTGATATAATCAGGAGTTTGTTTCCATTGACTTACGTTACATTTGGTCCGGGACATTTCAATTTGATGATAATAAGTGGAGTGTGACATTAACAGAAGTGACATTAAGAGGATTTGACTGTAAGTAAAGAAAGTGTATTAAACCAACACTTAGGTAAAAATATAATTGTGCCATTTTTATGTATGTACAGATGGACCCGCATGTTCCCAGATTCTGATACTCTAAATAACATAATGCTAAGGAATATCTCAAGTAAGTTTTATCAACTGGATAATCAGTTCCTTAGATATCTGTAAAAGTAACCTGTGACATCCATATGTATGGGGTCCTCCATTCTAAATACTGTATCCCCTGCAGGGGATAATAATAGAACCATCCAAATGCTGGAGAGAATAAATAATGGTAAGTGCTCAGAATGTAATGCATTAAACCAGACAATCTCTCTCATTTATATTCAGTAGATACTTAGCTGTTCTGGAGCCAGCTTACTGCAATCTCATAGGCTGGTTTCTTGGCAAGCCTACAAGACTACTTAGTGCCTTGCATGACATGGAAAATATAAAACATATTGTAAGAAATACAGCATTAAGGTTATTTCTGAGGCAAAGCTCAAATGTTTTTGTGACATGTAAGTGCTTTTAAATCTGACTAAATTGTGGTTTATAAACCAAAATGATCACAGTGCCGTAACCTTGGATAAAGTTTAATACAGTGCAACATTTTAATTACAGCACATTTACTTAGGGTCTGGATTTACTTGTGTGGTGTTTACTCATATATGCCTGACCTAATTATAGTTTCACTGGTTATGGATGGATGAGTGCCACTTTTCTAAACCAGTGGCTCACAAACAAGAATATCTAATACTGTATATTTGTTGGTTATGATTCCCATGGCCACTGATTGTCTAGATGTGGAATGCAATTAAACCAGACATCATGGTTTGAATTAATTCTAATTGGATTTAACAGGCTTGAGAACTGGTTTGCTTAAACCCTGAGTTAAAAGTGTTACAGACAGACTGACTACGCCCTGCTGAATTTAATAATGGGAAATTGTGAAAACAAATTAAGTTTGTATCTGTTGCACTAAAAGCATTATCAGGGAAGACTTATTAATTGACAACAAGTTAAGAAATGAGAATCATTCACAATAAGGCTGCAGATTTGATCCCAGTGATATTTTTGTTTAAGTAAAATAAGTTAAAACTTACGGACACAGATGTCTTCACTTAAATACACCAGAACGTGCATGTATGTAACTTTTACATTCCCAGCAAAGGCTATAAATAAGACATTCTAAAAAATATTTGACAGAGAGGGATTTTCTTTTGTGGTTTAATCTATAAGGATGGTATGATCAAAAACATATTTAAACAAAAGACATTGTGAAGTCTGATCAAATTCATGTGAACAATTCCTAAAATGTAGCCTAAGCCCAACCAATCACATGCCAGCATTGAAGGATCAGTACCAGCATGCTACTGAAACAGGGATTGTTTTTCTTGATGTATTGTCCTGGGTTTCTGTTTTTTGTCACCTGGCAGGGGCAGGTGTTACTGAATTCTAAAAGACTACAGTATTACAATCTCGCCTTCAAGTAGGAAATGTCCCAAACAGATTGCAATATTACCAGCACTGGGCAGTAATTGAAACCTTTTATAGAGTATTGACGGTCTGGCTTGAATTATATGTGATAAAAGTAGTGTTTAATCATTTACGACAATTTAAATTCCTTTCATGAAGTATTGACTTGTTGTAAAACTCTCTCCCATGAATTATGGCAAATTACTTCTTGCTCAGATCTCCCAAGGTGCTGTACAGTACACTTTCACAAAGAGAAATAGCCAAAACCTCAATACGTGACTAAAATAGTACAAAAAAAATTACGATTTCTAATTCTCCACTCCATGTGTAAGCAATGTCCAAGAGTATTAAAATAAACAGCTGAAAAGCTGAAAAAACTGAAATATTCATGCAGTTGCATTTGGAAAGTCATGACAGTGATCTCAGATTTCAGTTACAATATATTTACAGACAAAAAACTTAAGATCAATAAGGCACCAGCATAGATGTTACAATACATACTGTAATTGTAAAGCAAACCAAAGAAAATAAACGTTTTAGCCCAGCACAATCTTTTTTTCAGATTGTTCTATAATAGATAACACGAATCTCACATGTAATGGATCTCTCACATTGTGGTTGTTAATAGGCCTGAAGCTGTGAGGCACTATACCCATTACAGTGTCCACGGTGTACTTCGATGCAGGGTGTTATATGACAAATCCAGTTTTCTGCTAGCCTGCTCAATCTGACCCCCATGGCAGGGTTTCCCATAACAGATAAAGTGGCACAAGCTAGAATTTGATAGATTGAACACTGATGTCAAGCTTATTTTGACTGAAGGAAAATAAATGAAGGAAGTTTGTGTTAATTAAGCAATATCTGCATGATGCATAGTCATGGTTTTATACTATCAAGGGAGATGGTTGTCTCCAAGTTCACTAGGTGCATCATTTACAAAAGGGCACTAAATGTAGCTGTAACGTGCAGAGAGCCTTACGTGCACCATGAATCTAAATGTACTGTCCCATTTACTAACAGAGAACACACTCATTTAAGTTCACACTGTTTGGCTAATTTACATACCATAGCGTGCACACTACATGTATTGTGTGCACAATAATGAGTTACCCGTGACCATGTGATATAAAAAGCCCCAGCAGTCCAGGCATATCTTTTGGTCAGTGGCTTATTGTGAAAGGTGGAGGTGGCTTACATTAACCGAAAATGAGCGATCAAAAGAAGCAGCCGTACGCATGGGGACAGGTAGAGGCAACGCAAACTACTACTGCACGCAGAAATTCTACTGTTTGGTCCAGTGTTTTATTTAATAACCACTCTATTATTTGTACCAATGTAATGAACTATAAAATACAATCTAAAATTATAACATTCATTCACGTTTATTCACGCTTAATATAACCTGTTATTTAGAGGTCATTTTCACTGTTCTATATAAAAAACTTTAATGCAAGTAATGCTTCCATGATGCCAGATAGATTTCATCCCAGAAAAATAGATTTAAATAGTGTGCTTATCAGTAGTTAAAGCCTGGTTTCCAAACAAACTAATTATCGCTCACTTTAAGGTGCACACTGCGATTATCGCCCCTTAGTAAATACGATGTGAATGAAGCTCATCTCATTATTCAGAGCAGGGTGCCTCATTTAAATACATAATCACGCATTACCATACAAATCACATATTCATTATGATTACCATAGTATGGCACAAATTAGTGTGCACCATAATATGCCCACTGTTTTGCGCGATAATGAATAAAATTGCAATAGTAAATACAGAAATTAACGTGCACAGTAATTGCAATTATCGTGTACCATAAAGTTTAGTGCCCTTTCGTAAATGAGGCCTTATTGGATTTGTATATATTGTTTTTATATTTTTTTAAACCTGACACCTCATGTCAGACAAACATGTCCGGTTTAACGAGGGTCTACTGTATGATTATGAAAAGCTTGTTGATAGAAACACATTTTTATTTGGGGGTGAAGGTGGGGGCCCCACTATAGAATCTGATGGGATTAAACTGCCTTTCATTATTTAGTCAAAAAAATGTTGTACGACTCTCGCAATGCTAAAGATCTCGCTAAGATGACGCAACAAATATTTAAATTAGTGTATTGCGGCTCTCTTTATTAACATATTTTTTCTTAGTACATACGGCAAAATTATCACCCTTTAGTAAATACGGTGTGAATGAAGCTCATCTCATTATTCAGAGCGGGGTGCCTCATTTAAACACAGTATCATGCATTACCATACAAATCACATATTCATTCTGATTACCATAGTGTGGCACAATAAAATTAGTGTGCACCATAATATGCCCACTGTTTCGCACGATAATGAATAAAATTGCAATAGTAAACATGGAAATCATGAACGTGCACACTAATTGCAATTATAATGCACCATAATCTTTAGTGCCCTTTCATAAATGAGGCCCTAGATGTGTTCTCCAGTTACAGCTAAAATATAAAAAGTGCTTGGGTAAGGCCTGGATTTGAATAAACAATCCCTCGTTCAGTTGCAGCTGTGTGGAATGCTGTCAATGGGAGCCTATATACAAAAAACAAATAAAAATAGCATACCGTTTGTTGTATTTAGCAGGATATGCAGATTTGGAACCCTCATGTTAGCCAATGGTAGACAGAGTCCAGTTATATAATAAGATGAGCAATAAAGAGTCACTGACCTCTTACTTTCAGGTAGTCTGTTAGCGTTTCACTTCCTGTCATTTTACCTCAGTAGGTGAAATGATCAAGGAAGTGCAATAAAGACTGAAAACAGAGTGAAAATGTACACATTATTTTCAAATGAAAATGCATTTGTTACTAATGCATAAGGGCTGTTAAGTTGTTTACTCAAATCGTGTTTAACCAGGTTTCCTCCCTGAAACACCAATTACAATTCTAAAACAAATAAACAAAAAAATGAACACCTGTTGAATATTTCTGGTTTTGTTTATTGTGTGTGATTTTGCTTTGTGAAAAGGTGTGCTAATGAACATTGAGACTAAATAGCTTTGTAACAAAACAACATGCAATAGGTATAAAAAAGGGGTTATTTTTGTAATACTTTTCTATTTTATATGTTGCTATGCTTTGTCTGTGCATTTCCTTAAATTCATTGTAAAGGCAATCTTGTGGAAAGTTATTGATAAGGACACATTCCTTATTTGGGTATGATATATGGAGGCTGTCTGTGCCTTCTGTTGCAATCTCTTGTAGTAATATATCTTATTAACTGTGTGTGTGTGTGTGTGTGTGTCAAATGCATGAACTGTGAGCAGGTTTATTAGAAGGACCAAGAGGATGCCAAACCTGTAATGGAGACAAGTTACAAAAGAAATAATTGTTAAAGAATGATGCAACTACAGGTTAGGTATAAAAAGGCTTGTTATTTGATTTTTGTTAGACCAGAGAAGAAATGAAGACTGCATACTCTGTTGTCTCCAAAACTGATAAATAAGCGAATTAATGCCTTTTTTGTATTATTATTATTATTATTATTTGTTAGCAGACGCCCTTATCCAGGGCGACTTACAATTGTTACAAGATATCACATTATTTTTACATACAATTACATTATTTTTTACACATTATTTTTACATATAATTACCCATTTATATAGTTTGTTTTTTTTACTGGAGCAATCTAGGTAAAGTACCTTGCTCAAGGGTACAACAGCAGTGTCCCCCACCTGGGATTGAACCCACGACCCTGCGGTTAAGAGTCCAGAGACCTAACTAATACTTAATCCACACAATAAGACACCAGTGCGCCAGTAACAGGTAAGAGACCTACATGGAAGTGCAAATGGAAGCGAACAACACCTCAGATTTATGGCATTATCTGATTAGCCAGATCTACTTGACACAGCTTACAGTATTGCATATGTTTTATTCTGTTTTTTGCTGATGCTATATTGTTTAGATCCCCGTATACAGTTTAATTCCATATGAAAATTACTGTGAGTTACTGTAAATCTTCACTCTATACACATGTATTTTTAATCAGCTGTGTTCAGTATCGTGACATTAGTTGTTATAATACTATGTTGGAATGTAAAAGTACAAAGTAGCCTTGTGATGTCCAGCTGTTAGTAACTGTTAGTAACTTTTTTGACTGGCAGTATGCTCATACCACCAGCTCATGGTTAGCTGTGGTGCCACAGGGAGTTTATTTTCATATTAATAAACATGTACTCTGCTGCAGGCTACCTGTCTTTTGAGAGACAAAACTACTTGGTTAGATTTTAAAAACAAATCTCCATGGGAACAGAGTTAGCTGCTGAGCCCCATGGTAAGACACAGGCATCAGCAGAACTGAAGAAACTCATTTTGAGATACTGCTAAGCCCCTACTTTATGTTGCCATGCAGCTTTAAAACACACAATGGTCCATTTTCAAAGAAGAAATCCAGCAGCAAATACACTTCTTTCAGCAAATCAAAAGGTATAATATGGTTCCTACGTGTTTTTTTAATTATTATTGCAATTAATACAATAAAATGAAATACAGTTAAGTGTATCCTTAATAACAGCAATACAACAAATAAATGACTTCTGATATTGCCATGTGCTGAGACAGCTGGATAGTGTTTTTTTGAAAGGTGCCATTTTGAAGATTTGTTAAAGGCCTTGGGTATTGATTTTAAAGAAGTAACTTACATCAACTAGAATTACCAGGAAAGTTATTGACTGTGCAGCTATGGCCAAAAGTACTACTATCATGGCTTCCAGTAGACTTTTTCAATATCATTTTGTAGTTTCTTTGATTACATGATGTTAAAGAAAATATCAAAATGATGTATCTCAATCCTAAAATTCTAGGTGATGGAAACCTTTGGCTGTAGCTGTAGATAAAATATATTTCCGTCAAGCATGGCTTTGGTTGGTAGTGTTTATTTTTTAAATCATGTGTATCGTACCGTTTTTATTGCAGAGGTATCAAATGCAGAGTAGTTGTTTAAAACAGGACCCTCTCCCTGGTGTTTTACACATATTTAAATTCTGTAGAGCCTCACATTTTTCATTTTCCAGTAGTATTTCGATCTGGAGCTGTTTTAATTTTGCTCAGAACAGTTGTTGTTTCTTGCTGGTTTTATATCATGAAACACTCATTGCTAAATAAGGTACCATGAACTTTAAAACGAAGTATGATGTGACTGTATGTAATACCAACACACTGAACTAAAAAAATGACAGCACAGCGTGGAGTATTCTGTATTCCTAATAATATTCTGATTTGTTAATATTATATAAAACAGCAGCTCATTGGTAATCAAGATTCAGTCAAGATTAAATGAGTCTTGATTGACTTATGCAAGAGGTTCTCAATTACCCCTTGCAGGTTACCAAGCAGAGAGCAATAAGGGAGTTCTGCAATTGGCAAGGAATTAACCCTTTCCCTGCACAACCATACATAATACAAAACATATATGAAAACAGTATTAAGTAAAAACATATTCACAACAAGTTATATTCACTTTGTAAATACATGGCTTGTTGCTGGCACTGTCAACCCCAGATGAACCTGTCACAAGCACAGGGGGACTACTCATCTGGCCTCAAGTAGTAACCTGTTTTATTGAAGGTTATTGCAACTACAGCAATTGGAAGCAAAAACTCTTTGGAGGAATGCTATAGGAATGAAGAGGATAAGATAATTAAGTATTAGAAGGCAGTTTAAAACATTTTAAATTATCTTAAAATTGAAGGAATATGTTTCCATTGTTTTACAAGAGGTTATGAAACCGGTCTGCAGTTTCCAAACAGAATACTTTTATATGCTGAAGTGTGTTCTCTCTCGCCTTCATGAATCATACTGACACCATAAGACTTGCTCTTTTTGTGATTAACTGAGCTTTCTGTCCTTCACTCAATCCAATGTAACTGAAATCATCAGTCTGTGATAAAGACTGACAAAGAAATATGGGTAACACGTTATATTAAGGTGCTGCTTATTAATGTTTTATAAATATATAATAGATATGTAATAACTATGATATACATTGTTAATTAAGCATTATAGATGCCATATAACCATGCCATAGCCATAGACGGAATTACGGTCAAACATCCCAAAGTACAATAAGTGACTAAAAACTGCCCCTTTATAAAAATGTAATTCTGTCTATGGCTATTGCATGGTTAAACATCCCAAAGTAGAATAGATGGCTAGAAACTGTCCCCTTTATAAAACTGTAATTCTGCCTATGGCTATTGTATGGTTATAAACCATCTGCAGTGTTTTATTAATACTCTATAACACAGTTATTAAGCATATATTATATATTTATAAATCATTTATAAAGCATTAATAAGCATCACCTTAATATAAAGTGTTACCGAAATGGGATACATACTGTATAAGATGCACTCTATATAAAAGTGAACAGTTTCTCTCCACTGGACCAACCAATGTTTTGTAAAAAAAAAAAATGCATTTGAAGAGCACAAAAAAAAATGCTGCAAAAAATTCAAATGAAACCTATATATCACCAACAGACTTTTTCCTTAGCCAGCTCCCAGAAAAATGAAGTGCTATTAACCCTTTGTGGTCCATTGTCGGACTGGATCCGACATTGCAATTATTCCTCACAGGTCCTTTGTCGGACTGGGTCCGACATCATTATAGCAATGCAATAAACGGGTGTTTAGTCGTTTTTTCTCTGGAAAAAGCCGAGAAAACCATTCAATTGCCGAGTGGGAGCGACAGGAGCCGAGACAATTCGAAAAAAAAAAAAAAAAAAAAAGGCGTATCTCATGATTAGTCATACATGGTATCAGGTATCAGATAACGGGGCGGTCATAGTAAACAAGCTGGCTGAGTGCGTCAGCGCACAGAGACTATCATGGACATTTGCAGAGCTTTTTTGAGATGTTATAGTAATAAAATAATGACTTGGATCGCATTATTGAGGAGTTTGGTGATAAAACGAGTGATGCGGAGATGATCGATCGGTATGTACGACTATTATTATTATTATTATTATTTATTTATTTCTTACATAGGTGAACGCTATAGCAAATGAAAGGGTGGGGCGGGGCTGGAGATGCCTAGTGAGTGCTTTGTTGATATGCAGGGCCATTTAAACCCGTTTGACTGTGAAAAAAAATACTTTTAAACAGCGCGTCTAAAATTAACTGCGCGTGTGAAAATTAATTAGACCTGGCGTGCCTGACGCGCAATTAATAAATGGACTGCAAAGGGTTAAGCTGCACCTGAGGTATTAAAATCTCAAAACCAAATGTTTAACTGTTGTGTGTATATGACTGTTAAACCTGTTAGATACTAATAATACCTTAATATTTATTTATTTGTATAACCTAAAAGTATGTGTGTGTGCATGCTTTTACTGTAACAAATTCCTAATAATCACCCAATTGTCCTTGGTAAATCTGTAACTTCAGTTAGTCTTATTAAGTATACATTTTAATGGCAGAAATCTGAGTAAACTGAGTTGTTTGTAGGTTCTCACTTTTTATAGTTTTTTGTGTAAACATGAATTTGTGTGTGGCAGTTTAATCCTCTATATCAACCTTTTCTTGAGAGTTGAAGGTTAAAAAAAAACAGGCTGTTAGAACAAACCTGGTTTTCAAAATCTGAAACAATATTACATGTGTTCACTCTTAATAGTTTTTAGACCTATTGTGTATTACTGGAAAACCTAATTACAGTTAATGTTCCAACAGAACTAGAATACTGGGGCCTTTCTTCATGGCATCTGGCTATAATTAGCATGGTTAATCCACTTTACCATAGAGCTTGACCTCTACTGTTCTTTAATGATTTGGTCACGCTGAAATCCTAGAAATATTTCTTGTTCTTTAAGACATATCAGCCGCTAGACACGAAATGGATTCTGCGGCGATTGCTGCTTGACCTTGTGTGACTCTTAAGTATCAAAAACAATGTGTCACACAGATATCTGTCAGTTAAACATGTCATTTAAATATTCACAATGGGCTCTCAACTCAGTGTCTGCACTTATAAACAAGCCTGTCAGGATGTTGTATAATAAAGGGACAGTTGCCAGAGGGTATCTATGCAGAATCCAAGGGGAGAAAAGGAAGGGCTTCAAAGGGTCTGAGTCATTAAACAAAACCAAAAAAAAACACTTCTATTGAAATGCACTATAAATGTGTATCAGCTTCACACATGTTGGACACCTATTACCATTTAATTCAAACCACATTCTCTCTTATACAGTCGCGATTGTATGTAAGGAAGTGGAATGCAAAAAGGATGGTCCCAACTGTAATTATTTTTAAATGGCAAACAGAGAGAGAGAGAGAGGGGGAGAGGGAGAGATTTTTTACCTATGACGAGACAAATTAGTATTGGCATTTTTTGCAGTATTGGCATTAATAACTTTTAAATATCTCCGAATAAAATCATATTTTTTAGAATTTATAATATATAAACAATCTTTCTTGTTTTTTCAATTGCTTCTAATTGCAGTACACCCTCAGAGGTACGAACCCCAGGCTTACAAACTCACCAGTCTACCGCACACCCCACTTATAGCAAGAAGTATACAATCACTCAACGATGCATGCAAAGCAACTGGATAGGTGCTCCTATAAGTGGCGTGCTGATCACGGAGAAGGCAATATTACTGTACCAACAAACATATCGAGACAAAGGTGAGGCCGATTTCAAAGCAAGTATGGTTATTTTTACTTGTGATATTTTAGTTTTAAACACAGGAGGCTGAATCACTAAACAAGCTAGTGTTTATTTTTTAAACACACGTTACGTTAACCCAGGATTTCCTGGACATTTTAATTTTTTTTTTTTTTTTTTTTGTTACAGTTATGATTCCTGGTAACTTAAATTGAACCTTTTTCAACGTATAGTACTGTTCTAAAGCCTTCAGAACCACAACGATATGAGTATTGCATTACTGTGCTCTAGGTATTCACCAGATTAAGGCTGTAAATAGCATGGTGCAAATTTATTAAAAACATTGAAAACTAATTTCAGAGTTACAGACATTTCAGACTTACAAACAGCCTCTGTTCCCACAGTGTTTGTAACTCAGTGGTTCTATTGTAATATGTTTCTACTAAATGTGAGAGTTTGAACTGATTTTTTCATTTATAAAACATAAGCCTGGCTTAGTTCTTAAAAATATGTTGCTTTTAATTACTGTATGAGCACCAATGCAGTGCAATGAAGTGGAGGTTTTCCACTACCCTTAGCCAACAGATTACCTTATGTTGCAAAGAACTCACTGATAAATATAGTGGTTTATTCATATATATGTAACACATTGCACCCTAAAGATTAATACACAATACTTGGATGAACAATAGAAGCAACATGCAATATTTCTCTGTTCTGCTCTGAGACAAGCAAAATAATTGTTTGTCCAGATTTGTTCCATTTACAGTCCCCTGTAATCTGAGGAAAAGCTAGGTCACACAGGAACATTATTTACCTAAGTGTTTTTTAAGTCAGCTTGTCACAACAAACAATTGTACCATCAATATATACTATATTCCGTTTTCTTCAACTGTGTACAAGTGTAGGCAGTATTATAGCACATTCATTTATTTTCTAAAAGAGAAGTTGATTGCTAAAAACCTTGGTACGGTCATGAAAATCTTTTATTGTACGCTTCATACCCCAGGAAGGGAATGTCAACCTAACCGGTACCAGCTGAGGGTGTCATTATCTGAGGAGAACCGTTCATGTCAGCTAAGCAGCAGTCACTGTTATAGAGTTGGATATGCAGAATGAGGATTGTTCTCTGTGCCATGTGTCATGTGGAACAGTGTACTAAAAGTACATTGTAGAGACAATCCTCAGAGAAGTCTGTTTAGGGGATTTGTTCCAGTAATCAACAAGGACGGACATGTAACTGATTTTATGTCTAAGAACAGCAGAAGCAGATTGGTAGTGCAGTGGTAACCTTAATGCATTCCAGTTCCAGTCACAGTAAAGGCTTCAAAATATCCCATGTTATATAAATCTTTTTCTTTAATTAAATTGTAATGATTTGAATGGTCTTTTATGCATTTTTACACAGTTGGGGAGTATTTATTTATGTTTGTATTTATATATTTTTGCAAACCTGTCAATCAGTGTAGCTACAGGGATTTGTATTTCTTTTAAATATTTTTTCTTCAATAATTCAGAGTGGTCCTAGGTTATGTTGCTCCAACACTGACACTGATCATTTTTGTCTCTACGCTTGTCTTTATCTTTGAGCTTGCTTGGAGAATCCTAACTTCATTGAACAGACGTCCACCTTCCAATTAAATGAAGTTGCAGAGGAGGCAGAGGATCAAAACAGGAACACACAGGGAAACGTGCTTGAACTAAGGTTTAAATAGCGAGCTGATTGAAGGTAAGGGAGGAGTCCTTGCTCCTGTCCTCTGAACCACCCCCATTGTTACAATAATGTCACAATGTGTCTCTTCCACTAAAAGAGTAAGAAAATATATTATTATGGTATTTGAAGCTATTTACTATTTCAATTTAACAAATATGTCTCTATAAGTCAATTTCCATAGACAATATTGACAGTGTTATGGTAGTTTTCTGTCCAATCCCTCTATCTATATATAGTATCTACTGTATATATCTACTATATATATATATATACAGTGTCTATCCATATCAGTTGCAGTCAATCAAAACTAATTGCCACTGCATATAAACTCGTTTTTCTAAGCATGTGATATAAAATATACACCAGCAATGACCAGTGGTTCCCATTGTTTCTTTTTGCGTTTCATATGCATCTTAATTACATTACCAAGTACATAGCTTTTGTAACCTTGGCTACAAGTCTTGTTGAATACAGATCAGAACTCATGACTGTTAACAGAGTTGAAAAATGATAGCAGTATAGAAGATTAGCTTTAGCTCAATGCAGTTTATTAAGCTGTCTTCACGGAATAAAGGGAAGAAAAATCTTTAAGATACAATAGACTATTGTCTCTTCCAGTGAGGATGCATTTAGTGGTGTAATTAAATACTATTTTTTCCTATCATAAACCCCATTGCAAACATTGTGGTGTATAACCTAGGGTGCTTGATATTTATTGGCCTGGTTTTAAAATACTTTACAGCTTCCATGATACTGGATCATGTTCTTTAGATGTAATGAGGAAGTCTCAGTGGGCCTTTTTTAAAACCAGTTTACTCAGTTGACTCAGTCATGTTACTTGGCTTCCAATTGAGGCTTTGTTCTATATTAAATTATTGAAACATATTTTTAAAATGTTTAGGAACACCAAGATTTATAACCACATGCCTTTCTCTTGAAGACCAATCCAACATGCTTATCCAAGGTCAGCGACTGGAGCATTTTATGTCATTGATAATCAAATCAGTCTCTTGATCAGCTCTGTGGGGGTTGGCCCCCTGACAATTTGCTTTGTTACTGTGGTTTGAGTTAATTGCTGCTGTTAATGAGATGCATTAGTCTGGTGGATGTTATTTTTAATAATACAATTCTGCCATAAAAGCCATAACTATTAGATTTATATCTTTATTTTTATCAAGATATTGTTTTTATCACTTAAAATAGTAAAAGTAAAACAAAAGCTTGGCTACCCCGACTGGATACAGGAAACTATTTATTTATTTATTTAATTTAGAGTGACTAATTATTATTTTAATTATTTATTTTCCCCCAATTTGAAATGTCCAGTTATGTTTTTTCTCCTCACCGCAGCAAGTCCCCACACAGCACAGACGTTCTGAGGGCGTGTGAGTGTCCTCTGATCTCACAAGCCTAAAATCAGAATCGTTTTTACGCCGAGCAATCCAGAGCAGAGGTGGGCGGGCTGCCGAAGACAGACATCAGTCCTGCTTCTTATCCACTCTCAATATGCTCGGTGTCTGGCCAGTAGGGTTCGCTGTAGTGCGATGAGGAGAATGTCCCTGCTGGTTTTTAATCCCCACCCCTGGGAGCTTCACAGCCAATATGACGGCCTCTTTGCACAGCCTGGACAGTGCAAGCTGTGTGACTCATCCTGCACTCTCCGCGGCAGCACTTTAACTGGATGAGGTTAGCTTTAGAGTTAGGGTAGTGGGATTAGAGTTAGGTTTAGGGTTAGGAATAGGGTTGGGGTTATACCAAGCAAAACAATTACACATTAAGTACATTGTAACTATGCATACTAATAACATTGTAATTATGTGTAAGTACACATGTATTAACTAAGTAACTACCATGTAAATGCACAGTAATTAGAGACACTTAATGTAAAGTTTTACCCTGGATTTTTACTTCAGTAAGATTTCAAGCATTCAGAGCTCGGTCTGCTGTGAAGATGGAACCACAGTCGCTTACAGACTGCTTGAAGACGCAGAAAATAATAAGGAAAATATGGGCCAATCTACCTTTGTAATTGTATCTGTCTATATCTTAAACACAGAGCAACTGTGTTTCTGAAAGTTCAATGAGGGAAATGGCTGTGATCTACCTGTCGTATTTAGAAGGCAGGCAATAAAAGAGTTAGGTGTTGTGGAATATGACAAGTAATATGATCATATAGTGCTATGTAAAAATGCTACTTCTATCTTATATATCACATCATATTGGTATATATAAATGAGCCAGAGATCTATAGTTTGAACTCCGAACTTAGAAATTGTTAAAATATGTGAATCTAAAAATCTAATATTTAAATCTATAGCCTATCTAGTAACATATTGTTTTCTTAGATAGCCTTCCAAGCATAAACAATCCTCATTTTAACTCTCCCTCACAATATAAGCTGCCCTATTGCTCATCTGTGATATTATTCCACTGATGCAGAATGCAAAAGCAATTCTGAACCACAGAAATCTGATCTGATTAGACCCAGCTGAAACTGCATCTATACCCCATATAGATGCAAAGGACATGTGATCCATAAAAGTGGTGTATGATAGGACTATTCATTGTCAATTCTCTGAATAATGGATGGTGGACAATTACACTGGAGAAACAAGATAAAATATGTGGTTGGTAAAGTAATCTTACTGCATCAATTAGTCAAAGTACTATACTATTCTACATTTTATAATGGATGATTAAGAAGACAGAATCAGAAAGTTAAGAATAAAAGAGACCAATCAAGAGACCATTTGAGTGTTTAATATCCTCGTACACTACCTGCCTAGACTACATACCATACATCTTGCTGTAATCTTTACTAGCTGCATTTACTTCCAAAAGTAATGAATTCACAGTAAGGTAGGACTATAGACAAAACAATGAATTTCCATGTTGTGGAATGCAAGGCTTTCCATTCAAGCAGAAGTGTATGCACAACCCAGGGAGGATAAAACTGTGAAAAACAGACAAAACAAATGCTTTAAATAAGAAGGCCAAGATCATCAGTAATGTGAAGGCAGGGGGTTGTTGTTACATTTTGTAGTTGACTTTTAAAAAAATACTGCATATACAATATGAACATACAAGACCATTGGTCCTTAAAACTGTTCCCACAAGACCACCAGATGACATAATTTGTAGTACTCTAGTTATAGAGCAGGGGCGCACAACTCCGGTCCTGATCAGGTTTTAGTGGTTATCAATTAAATGATTAACAGATTAATACCTGAATAGAGGTGTAATTGGCTTAATTAAGGGTGTGGTTGTAATAAATATCAAGGCTAGAATGGCTCTCGCTGTGCACCACTGTTGTAAATGTACTAAAGTCATTACAATATACAGTACTACTCTGTGCTCTCAATCATTGCATTTGTGTAATTTTAGTGAACATTTTGGAATAAGTAGTGGCGAAATACTAGACATATAAGAATATGTACATTTACCAATATTGAAAATAATACAGTATATCAACATAGGTCATTTAAATAAAATATGGACCCAATGCTATTCATATTGTATTATATTTATTTATTTATTTGATTTGATTTTTTCAGAAAATTCATTATGAGATACTCACAGCATGTATATGTAAAACTGTAAGATTATTTCTAGTATTAAATTACATTTTGTTCTATTCCACTTTACAGAACTTTGCTCCTAAATACTCATTTCAAAAGCCTTTTTAACAAAGCCCAATTACTTGCTCCACTGACTCCTTTGCTCCAATGCATCTCAAGAAAATTCTAAAAGGGCATGTCCTTCAATTCCATATGAATGAATACATGAATACAGTTGCCAATCACATAAACAGGCTTTGCTCACTATTGCTCCAGAGCAAAAACTATTGAAAACAGTCTGCGCAGGAGCAAGTGAGGAGCATATGAGCATTTAAAAAATGAAGTAGAGCAACATCTTTGAAAATCGGCCTGTAAATGTATTACATGTTATTTACACTTGGTATAAAATGCAAAAAGGATATTGGCATAGTAGACAGTAATTTCCAACTGTCCTATGCATATCATAGTGAACATGAAAAACATGGCTCTTACAATACATAAACAAATATATTAAAAATAACTACAGAAAATAAGAGTAAAAATGCTCTTCCTATGATTCTGTAATCTTACTGCTAAGAGTGTTTTTAACCATCAAAGTAAAACTAAGGTAAATTAATTGTAAACTGTATAGAAAAATCAAGGGTATGCGACTTAACATCATTTATCCAGGAAAAAAAAAACTTATGAGCCGGCAAACACTAAATCAATTTCCAAGCCATCCTGGATCCTGTGTGCAAGAATAATTGAATCTGAGCTTATTAAAGGCTGTTGGGTGGGAACATTTCTTTTTAATTAATCTTGCCACAACTGAGTAATATAGGGATTTGATAAGACAATCTAGAAAAAAAAGAAAACATTTGTGCAAGCACTTTTAAAACCACAATGTCTCATTGTAGTTATTTATTTATTTATTTATTTATTTATTTATTTATTTTGTTTAAGCATTGCTTTGGTATGTAAATTTACCAATAAAACGGTTTACACAACATTTCATCATCTTGCTTAAACCTTTTCAACATGGTCAACGTCGACAATGGCCTCTGTTCGGGGTTTTATTGACGCCATAAACTGTTAAACAATTTGTCCCTTTCTTTTAGAAATACTAGCAGCATTTGAAGAAAATGACCAGCTCTTCCCAAGCTGTCTTACAGTTGTATTTTTCTCCCACCCTAATGTACAGTAAATTCAGCTGCTGTGAATAACAAATACATTCAAATACATTGGGTGTTTTGACAGATTATTACTAATCTGCAGATTATAAACCTTAATGGATAACATTTTTTAAAGTTTTTTAAAAATAACTAATTTGATTTCCAGTTACTTCAGTTAAGGTTTCAACTTTATGTTTTTTTCTAAATATCGAAAAAAAATCTCTGTGTTTTTTCTCGATACGGAAAATGGCTGTGCTGTTGACGCTAGTAACAGAATTAAAATGACAAGCCTGATAATGAATAACACATGTATAAAGTAAGTGGAATGGGAGGCTAAAAGAAGACATCCCTGGGGAAGATGCGTGAACGCAGTGTGGTCAAAAGTGCATGACATTAATACTCTTAATGATAATGACAAATGTTTTTTTGTCATACATGAGTTAATATAGTGTGACAAGAAGTTTGCAATAAAAATGGTACAACATGCTGCCTTAATAGGTTTTGTTTCTAAATAATGTTCTGTAAATATACCTAGAAAAAAATACAATAAACCTTTCTACTCTTCTTTTGATACAGATGGCCTTGTAGTTTTATTGATTGGGCAGGTTTTTTTAAAAAACTACCAGCGCACTCGACAATCATCCAGGGAAAAAGATTGAGCCTTCAGGGTAAATGGGTTATACTGGCATTTTTATTTTACTTTTAACCATGGAGAATCTCTCTTCAGAACCAAGGCTTTCCCAATACTGTTTTGTATTAAGATATATTGGGGTACATACAAATTGTACATTAGAGGTGCTTCTCCCGGAAAAGAATGAAGCTAATATATTCCTTCTTTTGGTGCTGTATAGCCAAACCTGTGTATTTCTATCAGGGCCTTTTTCATAAAAAAAGATAAAAATAAAACATGACACCTTGTCATCAGAAGGTTACACCAGAACTGGTGAGATTCATGCATGGTGTCATGTTTTCGATTCTTGTGAGTCCCTTGTAAATCTAGCAACTAAAGGATCTACTGTAGACAACTAAACATCACATACAGCCTCTGTCTGTTTGGTCACGCACTGAATTCTACCCATTGGGTAAAAAACAAAGTGAGCTGTATAAAAGCTGTGAGTAGTGTCTTTGCTAAATTATTAGATGTCTAAAGCAGGATAAATGCTAGCTGTGTTTCATTTTCTAACAGGATTTAATTGTTCCCTATAATACCTATATAACCACATACATATGAGAAAATAGTCTGACACCCATAATGACAAGAAGACACAGTATGAGGGGGCTGAAAATGTGATTAACAATTAATACAGTATATGTGGACTGTATAATGTCTTCTGAATTACTGACCCTGTATATGTTTTTCCTCTAATACAGTGGTGGTCAATACACCAAACACTGCAATCCATTTTGGTGGATCTCAACAGCTCCGCGATCCACCAGTAAGCTATGACCAACAATTATTATCGGGACTTAATATAATAGTGTCCAATATGTAAGATAGCAATAATAAAATAAAACAACCACAACAAAAACGCAACGAACGTGCAATCAAAGCATTTTTAATATTAAGCATAGGTAGTATAAAACAGAAACTTACCAGCATTTTTCATCTGAGTCTTAAAACCTGGTGTAGGCAGGGCTCTAGCCACATTTATTTTTTATAGTCAACCTTTAGGAATTTCTAGTCGCACAAGTGTGTTTAAATTAAAATGTACAAGCATTGTTTTAGTCTCATTAGATGTAAAAACTGTTGCGATCCATGTATTGGCCACCACTGCTCTAATATAATATGTACTTTAACATGAGGGCTTCTTACCTGTTGTGTTCTGTTACCGTTTTCTCTGAAATCACAGAGGCAATATTTTATATTGAAAAAAAAAAAATTATTTGGGCATTTCTAATAAAAAAAAATTATATATATTTTTTATCATAAGTGTGACCATTTATATGTGATATAAATTAGTATGCAGCTTTCAGTAGTTGGAATTTTAACATTTTATAAGGAATACAAAATTTGGCAGATTCAGCACATTTGAGATAAATCTAAAGAAAGATGTCTTATGGTTCAAACAGGGTCTTTGTTTCTTTGATGTGCCAGCCTGCTGCTTGAAGAGATTTTAATCAAGGCCTGTAAATATCTATCGGCAGATGATGCTTTGTACCGTGGAGAATAGGACTCAGGAGAAGATAACAGGCTCTAAAACATAAAGATGAAAATCAAACATCTATGCTTAATGTAATCAGATCTCTTTAGGACTGTAGTGTGCCTCTGGGGCACGATCACTCTGCTATTTCCTCAGTTTTAAATCCTCCAAGATAGGCATTAACAAAATGCGGTTTCTAGAGCTGTTTTCCAAGGCGAGTGAATCTAAAGCAGCAGATTAGACCCACATCTTTAAAAACAAATTGGCAGAAAAACAACAAATGTAAAACAAAGTTAATTCTTCAAAGGAGGGAAAAATGTCAATAACTGGTTGATATTATTCTGCAGTTTCATTTAGCTCCCAGTCTTTCATTTTGTGGTAATAGTGATTATCACAACAGCAGTGATTGATGTCCCTTTTGAAGTTATATGAAATAAGCTATGATTTTCTCCTTTTCTTTTGAATGACATGCTCCCTCTATATTCTAATTCATTCTGCAAGTGTTGGTTTGCCGTGCATAAGCAATTTAACTGCTGCTTCACCACATCAAGGGTAAATAGATAGCTCTCAGCTGCATGCAGCAACTGCGTACAAAGTGCATACAAAGTAGCTGGATGGTACTCTGTTGCCTTGCTACACATGAGGGGGTCCTAATGTACCACACATTTATGTGTACTGGAAGACAGCAAACATAATTTAAGGAGCACCTGTGAACCCACTGCCATTCATGGTCTTGTTGTTATTCTTTTGTTTATATTGGAGTCTCAGAGCATGATTTACCAAAATAAGTTATCACTTACAAAACATTACTGAACTCAAACCAGGTTCGATCCTATTGTTATTCAGTTTCAGGTTAATAATCAGCAGAACTGTAGTTTGGCATATTCAAGAGATGACACTGTAAACATTCCTCTTGCCAGCGTGAACATTTTATATTTTCAAAGTAATACACATTTTCTTTCCTACAATATGTCATAATTTTAATAACATGCTACAGAAAAAAATGTGATAGTATTTATTATAGTGCAGATTCTTACAGGAATAACCTCATTGAAATGCTGAATATTGTTTTTAGGATAACCCCTATAACATGGTAAGGTAATATGCATTTAAAATGACATACATTCATATTATATACTGTACAACATATTTCTAAAATGTACTGCAGTACTCTGTATGCAGTCCGTACTATGTACACTGTAAAGTTCCTTATGAAAGAGGTAGTCATAAAAAGATACAGCAATATCAAATTATAAACCTCATAGAGCGTCTCAGCAGTTTTTTTGTAGAACAGTCATTATCGCCCAGTTGATGCAGCCCTACTCTGATGAAAGCATTTGCTGAAACATTTGTCAGCTTGACTTTTAAGTGTATGGAATCCAGCTAGTCTCCCTCATCAGTGCCTATTATTGATAGACAAGTACCTCACTGAAAAACTGAGAAAATGATGTGTTGAATTGGACAGATTATCTAATGAGAGAAACAGGTTTCAGCAAATTGAATGACACCTTGACACTCATCCCAAAATTAATTTAAAATTGTTAACTATGGAATATCTTCTCATTTTAATTATTAAACTGATCATTTGTGATCTTGAAAAGGCATCTGTTCATTTGAACTTCTATTTAATTTAACATTTCTCTAATAGGATTTGTCTTATTATTTGAAGGAGAAATATGTGTCCTTTTTTAGCATTCTTTGAAGAAAATATACATTGCTGAATCACATTCCATGCAAAGATGTTTAGATTAGACAGACTTCTGGCGATCAGAACATCTAATGCTAATGATTTTAGACTAAGCTGATTTGCACCACTTATGATATCTTCATTTCTCTGTTTTTCTTCAGAGCAGTAGAATTATACAGTTGTAAACTGTCAAGCCTCCATTTCCTTTTTACGACGACAAACAGTGAAGCATAATTTCTTAAGATTTTCCCAAATATTAAAATAACACAGGTGATTTATAAAGCATACATACATTAATTTGTATTTGTATTTAAGAATTCTGACATTTCATTTTAGTTTAATAGGTTCCAACAGCACACAATATCAATTATAATTAGGGCTTTAATTATTTTTTTTGTTTTATTTCGGGGGGGCGCGGGTTCGGTTTTTATTATTATCTGGCAAAATATGTTATTTTCGGTTATTAAAAATAAATACCACTTGAATGTATCCATTTTCAGATTCTGTAAATTGCATGTACGTTTCACCAATATATACAGCTATGGCCACAATTTTTGCATCACCTAGAGTTTTAAGATTACGACAATTAAAAAAAAAAAACATATATGGTATATGGAAAACTACAAAGCAGTGTGTAATTCAATATGCTAACATAACATTATTCAGCACATTTCATTCTTCTATAGGGTGATGTAAAACCTTTGGCCATAGCTGTATACAAAGGATAACTTATCACACTGTAGAGTTGTTGTTTTTTTTCAGCCCATTCCAGTCACAAGTCACTCTAACAAGTGTATTCTATTACGTAGGTCCACAAAAATGATGATTGGTCAGTAGCAATGTCTTTGCACACTGACCAGCTTCTGAAAGCTGTTTTCTTTATGTAGAAAGAGTTGTGCATAATTGACAGCATTTATAATATAGTGCCAACGTAATTTTATAAATAGATCTTTAGGGGTGTTGTTTCGGTTATTATTGGTTAAAACCAAAAACTCAAGCCCTAATTATAATGTATCTTTCACAAGATGATTCAGTGCTTGAGGTTTATGTTAAAACATCCATGTTTCCTGAAGACTTTTTAATATAAAAAAATCATAGTTTGCTATTTTCTCTAGAAATGATCCATTACTGTATAGCTATGGCCAAAGTTTTGCATCACCCTATAGAATGAACTCATTTTGCTTCATAAAAGCGAATGAAACCTGCTGAATAATGTTACGTTAACATATTGAATTACATATCGCTTTGTAGTTTTCCATGTATATACTTAACAAAAAACTGACAACAAAATACTGTACTACTATTATGGCTTCCAGTAGACTTTTACAATGTCATTTTGTAGTTTCTCTGATTACATGTTAAATAAAAGACCTAAATTATGTTCATATGTTGTTTTTTTTTATTACTACTACATCTCAATCCTAAAATTATAGGTGATGCAAAACTTTTGGCCATAGCTGTACATGTGGATTTTCAAATAGATAATGTTTTTTTTTTTTTTTTTTAAATTAGGCATTACAGATATTTGTATTATCCAAGTAATTCCCAATAACATGTTTAACCCTTTGCGGTCCTATGTCAGACCAGGTCCGAGATTGCAATTATTCCCTTCCGGTCCGATGTTGGACCTTGTCCGACATCAAAAAGACATCAAGCACAGGTCTCTAGTCGTTTTTTCACTGGAAAAAGCCGGGAAAACCTTTCAATGGCCGAGTGAGACCGATAGGAGCCGAGAGAATCCGGAAAAAAGGGGTCAGATCTGAGCAATACACATAGACCCTGCACCACAGATAATAGAATAATGACTTGTATCACATTATTGAGGAGTTTGGTGATAAAACAAGTGATCAGGAGATGATTCATCAATATGCACGACTATGAAAAATACAGCGAACGAGGGGTGGGGCGGGGCTGGAGATGCAGTACTGAGTGTCCTGTTGATATGCAGTGCCTTTTAAACCTGTTTTACTGTGAAATAAGCAGGAAAATAAGCAGTTAAAAATCAAAATAGCTTGAAGCGGATTTACAACTAACCAAACATACACTTTTAACTGTCAGACATTTGCACAATTAACATTTGGAAAGCTAAACCAAGATGACACTGAAGCAGGGAGCATGAGTTGTCAGCCGGCATAGGTAGCACATCTTACTACGTGCCAAGGGTTTTCAATCAGTAGTGCCAAAGCGAAGAAAACCTCTCCCCAAAAATAACAAACTACCAAAGAAAAATAATTGCGTCTTGTTCAAAACAAAAGTGCGGAAGCAGTCTCGATACCCAAAACAACTCACACTTTTATCACACCTTTTCTCTAAACCAGTTCCAAGCTTCACTCGTGCTGCCTGTAGTTCACCATTCCTCTCTTCCAGAATCAGAACAGTCCCTTTTATTGTGGCTTTAATAATCAGCTACTTCTGTGGGAACAAAAGAGATGCCAATGAGGAACAAGGAGATTAATTAACTTCAAAGGGTGGGTATTTAACAAGCAATTGAGGCAGGAATGCAATTTGGATGTACACGTGAAAACAAATCCAAATGATAGCAAAAAGCAAAGTAAAATATAAAAATAATCATAGTGGATAAAATAAATCAATGAAAACAAACCCATTAATGTGCACACTAATTACATTCAATCCTATATATTAAAAGGCACACTTATTACATCCATACACAACCTGTTGTAAACTAACTAAACTAAAAGCAGTCATATTTCTTCTGTGATCACTTGTCTACTGGAGACCCAGTTTTTTCCTCGGTTGAGTCTTTTCAAGCTGTTTCAGGGAATCGAGAATAGGAAAGCACTCTCGGGTTACTTAACGCACTCCTGATGCAAGCCAAGACAGTTTAACAGTGTAATAAGGATAGACAGACCTTGGGCAATACAACCAAGTCTGTTTTTTTCTTAAAAAAAAAAAAAAAAAAAAAAAAAACACTTAGTAGATTTGTTGTTAATAAATTCCAAATGTCTGGGTGTAAGGTGAACTTAATTGACTTTATTTGGTGTAGAGATGAAACAACATAGAGAGATATCTTATCTTTAGTTATGCTTCAAAGAGCATTAATTAGAAGGAATATGGTTCTATTGCGCAATAATACCGTTGTTAAACTGGATGAGATGCAAAGGTCAGGTCTGAGGAAATAAATGTGTCTTCAGCTGACTGGCTTTAGAAATACAGTTGGGAGGCAGTTACTGATTCTAAAATTTTGCATCAAAGTAATAATAAATACTAAAATCATTTCAGTTGTGCAGAGTTGGAACAGTGTTCCGCATTACTCGTCAAATCTGTGGGAAACGCCAAAACACTAATATGCCTGTGCTTGACAAACAGGGCAAGCTCCTTACCATTGAAAAGGAACAAGAGGAAAGATGGGTTGAGCACTTTCAAGAAACACTCAATAGACCAGAACCAGTGTTTCCAGCTCCTGTTCAAGAACCAAATGAAGATCTTGGCATCAACACTGATCCTCCGGTAGAGGAGGAGATAATCAGAGACCTAAAGAACGGAAGAGCTCCTGGACAGGATCAGATTAATGCTGGACTACTTAAGATCAACCCTAAAGTAGCAGCCAATGCCCTCACCCCCCTGTTTAAAGCAATCTGGAAGAACACGAGGTCCCAAGTGAGTGGTGTAAAGAGACAATAATTAAACTCCCTAAGAAAGGGTTGTTGCGGGATTGCAGTAACTGTCGAGGAATTAATCTTCTCTCAGTTCCTAGTAAGATCTTTTGTAAGATTATAATGCAACGTATATTATTATTTATTTCTTAGCAGATATCATCTGAAATCAACAATACCCTCAGGAAGGAGCAGGCAGGGTTTAGAAGCAAATGCGGATGCATTGATCATATCTTCACCCTTTGTAATATCATAGAACCGTGTACTGAGTGGCAACAACAGCTCTATGTGAACTTCATAGACTTTGAGAAGGCTTTTGATAGCGTGCACAGAGAGAGCCCTATGGAAAATCTTAAGATTATATGGTATCCCTATCCATAGTGTAAATATCATAAAGCAGTTCTATCAGAACATTACTTGTACTGTAGGAACGAGTGAGATCAATTTCCAAGTCAAGTCCGGTGTGAGACAAGGCTGTGTAACGTTGACTATCCTTTTCAACATTGTAATTGATTTGGTACTCCGGCATACCACAGAGGACCAACGAAGAGGGATTAGGTGGACGCCATTTTTTGATCTTGAAAATCTTGATTATGCCGATGACTTAGCCCTTTTATTGCATACAATAGCTCACCTGTAAGAAAAAAACTCAGCTCAGTATCTTTGGACAGCAAGTTGGACTAATGGTCAATATTTAAGAAGACGAATGTAATGTCAGTAAACCTTGCAAACTAGTGCGTATAACTTGGGCAACATGTGTTAACCTCTACATAGAAATTCACATACCTTAGGAGCATCTTTGCAGAGATGGTGGAGCAGGGCAAAGACATTAGAAATAGACTAGGGAAAGCTCGAACAACATTCATCCAATTGAAACAGCTCTATGCATTTTCAGAGAAAGCACCCTGACATCCTTGGGGAGTTTGCTGATCAATCTGGCCAGACTTCAGACCCTAAGAAGTGGGAGGCCACAGATCCTCGCCAAGTGAAGCTTACCAACAACATTGTTAGCTTCATTGCTAATGATGTCATGCCCGTATGTTGTAGATGGCACAGCCTTTCATGACATCCTTAGCACAGCTGAACCATGCTTCACCATGCCCAGCAGGAAACACCTCAGCTAGAAGCTACTTCCTCAACACACCTCCGATGTCCAAGATCAACGGAGGAGTCAAATGCAGCAAGCCCAGGACATCTACCTCACCATAGATCTGTGGTTAAGTAGAGGTATGAGATCCTTTATTGGCATCACCGGCCACTTCATTGTGGACTACATAAGAAAGTTTACAAACGAGAGGAGGCCGTTCGACCCATCTTGCTCGCTTAGTTGTTAGTAGCTTATTGATCCCAGAATCTCATCAAGCAGCTTCTTGAAGGATCCCAGGGTGTCAGCCTCAACAACATTACTGGGGAGTTGGTTCCAGGCCGTCACAATTCTCTGTGTAAAAAAGTGCCTCCTATTTTCTGTTCTGAATGCCCCTTTATCTAATCTCCATTTGTGATCCCTAGTCCTTGTTTCTTTTTTCAGGTTGAAAAAGTCCCTTGGGTTGACATTGTCAATACCTTTTAGAATTTTGAATGCTTGAATCAGATTGCTTTGTTGTCTTATTTGTTTAAGACTGAATAGATCTACAGAACGTATGAGGAGACTATTGAAGTCTACAACATGGCTGACAAAGTTTCAGGCATAGTGACAGACAATGCTGCCAACATGGTGAAGGCATTCACCATATTCCCACCATTGGATGTCCAAGGTGGTGACTAAGACCAAGATGAGGCTGTTGATATTGAAGTGGTGAGTGTGAGCGACAAACTGGATTATTTTCCACCCAAGCGTAGCCCCTGTTTCACTCGCACTCTACAACTGGTTGTTCATGATGCCCTGGAGCAGGCTGGCCTTTTTAAGACGAAGGTGATGACAAAGGTGTCCAGAATAGTATCCAATTGCCATAAATCCACCAAAGCAACAGTTACTGGAGGGACACTACAAACTGCAAATTTGACCTCAGCAAGGTGAAATAGCCAGCTGCTGAGATGCTGAGGTCAACTTTGAAAGTTCCTGCAGAGGTCCTATCCGAGCTTCATGCCCCATGCCAGCTCACACCACACGAATTGAAAATCATTGGGGAACTCTGTGAAATACTGGAGCGCTTTGAAGAGGTCATTGAGAAGGTCCAGGGAGACCCGATAATCACTGCCAGCTATGTCATTGCATGTGTCCGAGGTTTACGTCATGCGATAGCACACATCAGTGAAACCTATAACAACAAGATGGTGGGAACCATGCAGTTATCCTTGGAGATACGCCTTGCAAAGTTTGAGGAAATGGAGTGTTTCAAGATGGCTGCACGTCTGGATCCTCATTTCATATTGGACTGGTGCAAGGATGAAGTGCACAGCATGAGGGAACCACCTTCCTGCTGACATGGCTACATTCCCTCCACCAAAGACACGCATCAAACTCTTTTCATATATGACCAACCGCTCCACTGAAATCTGCATCAGTATCTCCACCACAGACGCCTCTTCTGAAATATATCAAACTACCTGAGCCAACCCTGTCTGCTAGAAGATTCTAATCCTCTGGCTTATTGGAAAGGAAAACAGATGAAGTTCCCCCATTTAGCCCAACTCGCCTGCAAGCATCTACCCATACCTGCTTCCTCTGCACCTGTAGAAAGAATTTAGTTTTCAGGCCTGAGCAGTGCAATGTAAATGATGCAAAATTTGAAGAGCTTATGATGATCAGGTGTAACAGAATTGATGTAACAGAAGTGATAATCTTTATGGCTGTATGCATAACTTTCCTTTTTGAGGCAATATGCACTACAGTGCACATTGTTTGTCTATGGTTATTTTATTTTGTATTTCTTGGATGTGCACATGCACATTGTACTGTAGTAAATGTAAATTATCATTATTGATATTAAAAGTGGCAATAAAAATGAAAAAAAGTATATGTTGTGTGAGTGTCCATTATCTTTTAATATAAAATTATCACATATCATGGACTAGAGGTAGAATTTGATTTGGAATGACAACATTATAAGGGAATGTATACATGGGTGGAATTGGAATTGACTAGATTGATTTAAAAACATTGGAACTAAAGGAATTGGAATCGAATCTGAATTGAGGGAATTGAATTGTTCAATTAGTGGAATTGACCGCAACTCTGTATTTGTTCAATATTTTGCCCTCAGCCCTTTTGCACAATACCACAGTGTTTATGACATGCACACAGGTTATGGTTAAGCAAAACACTGTATATAAAAAAGAGACCACTGAACACAGTCATTGTGCACCTCATTAACTGAACTGCCAGCTCCCCTAAACAGTCCATTATTATGTTCAAAAATGAACTGTAATGTAAATCATTCATTGTCTAATGATTAATGTAATTTTAATAATGTAAACTATTCTGGTACATTTTGCTTCAGGGATCTGTTGTAAGTGGTTATATAGTAATATAATAGCAACACTGAATGGCATTACATGTTTTAAATATTTATCTTGTGCTTCAACATGTTATAAAAAATTTATTTATGTCTTATTACATAATTCATATGTATAATCAATTAAGGGTTTCTAAACTTGATTTTTACATTTACAAAATACCTGGTAAGTTAGCTGGTATATTTGTTCTTAATAATAATACAAAAATGACTAATTTCACAATCTGTTTAGTCAGCTTCAGGCAATTGGTTTGAATAAAGTCCAAGTGGAAGTAGGCCAGACATGTTCAATTTAAAACCTTCATTCCATAGCCTCCCTGCAGATATTGGCGTAATTTTTCAAAGATGAACTTCACATTTGCCCTGCCTGCTGTGAAACCTACTGCTGTGGACATTAATGTTTTTTTTTTTTTTGTGTAATTCTTAGGAGACATAACCCTGTCAGAAATAGTTAGTGTCCCACACCATAAATCAGGAAAATCTTACAACTAAAAACCCATTTCAATGGAAACTCTCTCTCTCTCTCCCTGTGGAAGTAACTGTTTTTTTAAATGCTGAGCTGTGACTCAGAAGTCTGACAAACCTTCTCAGTATTATCCTGGTGGACTCTGAAATGTGATTTCCAAATAAAGTGCTACAAATGTAAAAGGTATATTGGCTTTTTCAGAGAGACAACTGATAAACTCTTGTACTATACTTTTCTAAAATATGCAAAACCATCTCTGCATTTACTACTGTGTAACACTTAAGGAAAACTATAACAATTATTTCCCAGTGCTTTTGTAGCCGACTACGTCACTGGGGGTTAACCCCGATATTTTTTTTTAATAAAAACAATTTGGTGATGGTAATATATAGCACACAGGTTCTTTTAATTTGGGTTTTCAGTAATGAGTCCCTCCCACCCAACAAAAGCCAGAGAGACAATGTTACAGAAAAGTCCCAACACTTGTAGGGCAGTCCAACCAGTCAGACAATAGGGGAGAGTAGAAATAGACAAAAACAATTATAATATCACCACTTCACTTGGATTACTTGAGCAGGCTAGTTCCCACCGTCAGTGCTAACCCAAAACATAAATAAAAAATAAGAAAGGAAAAAAAAACAAGCAAAAGTCCAGTGATTAATATAAGCAACAAAAACACAAATAATCAAATTCAACAACAAAAAGTGCATTAAAAAACAATCACTGCTTCTTCCAGTGTAAACACAACAATGAAAACTAAGCTACTAACATACTCTACAGCAGCTTGCCTAAACTGGTGGTTAAGATTAACTGGTATGCTCCAGCAGCAGTAGTCAAAATCAGCAGCAGCCAACAGCTGCCGTACAAACACAATGGCAATAATACTATACAGCAATACAAAACAGCACTTTAATAACCCACCCCTTCAAGGATCTATTGTTAAGGGATAAAACAATTACTCCCCAACAATCCAAAATGTATAAAATAAAACACGTTTAAAAATAAAAAAACACCATGTGCCGGACGCACACAGACTAAAACACATGAAATACACAGACACAAGGGAGGAGCTAGCGGTGCTAATAGAGCAAAGCTGAGAGCGCGGACACCAAAGACAAAAAGCAGTCTGTACTATACTTTCTGACTACAACATAGAAGCATCCAAAAACAAGAAACAGCTCACCACATTCTTTACCATGATCACTGTCCTGAACAGGTACCAACGTTTTCCTTCTAAAAACAGCAATTGTGCCGTTTCTTCTCAGTGTCTCTATTCTGTCAGCACACTCAGCAATCCTCAATAGTAGCTTTACAAAAAATGCCTCCCCCTCACCCTGGCGCTTCTCCTTTTTAAAAGGAGATTAATCAGCACATTGTGACCAGGTGAAAGAGTGAGATCATCTCGCACTGATATAACCCTGCATACACGGGGAAGTGGGAGACTGCAAAAGAACAGACAACGCCAGTACCAGGTTGAAAGCCTGATACACAATAACCTCCGTGAACAGGAAGGAGACGTACACCAACTACATACTAACAAATATTACATTTATATAACATTTAAGGCACAATGCAAATAAACAACAAACAAAGAAACACATGTGTTACAACTGTATGTATATATTTCGTAATGCTAATGATTTACATTCAAATTAGATTAATGTTTCTCCCACTACATTATTTTCTCCATGTGTTTCAATGCTTTTTTTATGAGCTTGCTGCCAACACCGTGCCTCCTTGTCCACAGAGCTGCAGGTGTGAGCTGGCTTCCTGCCTGTGCTTGTCTGAAGCGCCATAAATTCTTATCCTGCTATCATCCAGAATTACATTTCCTGACACAAAGCCAATTTGCGTTATTCATCCAATGCTGTGGTTTTCTTTGCAAAAAACAAAACACTTGTGGTCTGGCTGCTTTTTCAGTTACAAGGAGGTCATGCTCAGGTCATGTGCAAGAAATTAAGACATACGTATTGACACACACTTATGACAGCAAAAGAAAACTTAAACCTTTGGTTCAGAACTATTTCACATGTCAGTCACACTTTTCTATTATAGCATTTGTTCTGTCCAAAAATGTTACTGCATAATGTTTTGGCTGATAAATTAAGCTGATTTGTATCAGAGGCAGAAGCTTTCCATCAGATTTTTTTTGTATTAATATTCAGATTTCACTGTATTTAAACAAAGAGTGAAAAGTATTCTAAACAATAAGACATTTCATGACTGTCTACGTGTCATGGTTTCCTCTATTATATAGTGTTCGTTCCAGGCAAGTATAGGTTATTATAATTATCTTTATAACCCTTTGCCCACAGGTTGTTTTGGATTTTGAACTAACCACCCGGACCTTCCCAAGGAGTGTACAGGAACCACACACACGCAAGTAAAATAAGGATTTCTTTATTACAGGAAATGTAGACAATCAAATACAACTTATTTTAAATCAGACAATTTGCAAACGCCCCCCTTTCAACTACCTTGCACATTATCTGCATACAAAACCTATTCTAAAAACACCTAAAACTGTGCACCAAGTAAAACCACTAAAACCTTCCGTAAAATATTTTATCAGGCTACTTGTGACTTCAGGGGGTTCTTAGTATTACAATTACTCCACGCAATATATTATCACAACACAGTCCCAAACAATATAAACAGTTTGGTGAAACGACAGTTCAAGTCTATTCACCTGGGACTCAAAAGGCCTAGAAAAAACTCTTTTTGTAGGTCCTGTACTAAATCTAAAAAACAAAACAAAAAAAAAACTGCCAAACATGGTCTCAGTAGAAACACCAACAAGGAAAGGTAATGTTGAAGGTGACCGATCCAAGAACCTCCTAATCCGTTGGTTTGTCCCAGTGTAAGACTTGTATTTAGCTCCCTTCAGACTTGGCCCAACCTTCTCCAGCACCACGACGCAGGATCCTGCAAAGGAAGAACAAACAGCACTTTATCTCCACACTCCCTCGGTGTTCCTGGTCATTCACCACATACACCCTGATCTCGGCCCTCCCTACTCTTGTTTGGTCTTCCGACCCGGCCACTGGTACTTAACTTACGTAGGACAAATAATAACACACACTTAACAAATAAATACATAACACAAATAAATACAAAGCAACAAAAGTGCCTCCATTTGGGTAATAAACAAAAATAAAGTGTGAAATATAGCAAGTGCAAATGAAACCAAAATAATATAATAAATACAAAATAAAAACATACTGTGCACAACCCCAACTAATTAGTCACTTGTGACATACGTATGACAGAACAGAAATACTTGAATTATAGAGATTTGTGAATAAGGAATAAAGAAGCAGTTACTTCAGAAGGGTTCTTCAAACGTTCATAAATATATCAAACGTGTCCTTATTATTAAAAATATATATTATAAAAAAAATTGGAAACCAAACCTATTGTAACATCATCCAAAGCCCCTTGCTTTCTATAATTGCAAGCCATTCAATTTTTTAAAAAGACCTTACCGTTGCTGTTTTTATTCAGCTGTCAGTTAATAGTTCAGTAACAAAAGTAAGCACAGGTAATGATACAGACATAGCCAAGTAGTGACATGAATAATGTATATAGCTGAATGAAAGATATTTAATCACAACTTCTTTGGTGGTAGTTTACAAAGAAAGTAAGATTCTATTGTGTTATGTATTGAAACTGTAAGGATTCGTGGTAAACGGTCTCATATAGTGAAAGGACAATATATGTCTATTTTTTTCTTTTTTTTCTTGTAGTGCATCACAAGCGTAAAATATGACAACATTTTTGTTCTAAATAATAATAAAAAAATGGCAGTATCTATCACTGTTTAGATCAGTAACCTACACAAGAGTATATGCAAGATACATAATATATCACATTTCTTGCTACATATGCAGTGCATAAAAATAAGATAAAATCTTGTTAATTTAAATAGGTATGTAGGTCAAAGGGAGTGCTGTTTCAAGAAAACCACAGTATGTGAATCGTTTAAATGCTTCCCTTCAAGATAATTTTTTTTTAATTCCCTTTATGCCATACATGCCTTGCATAATGGCATGCAATTTGTTCACCTGGTAGAGTTAACAGTGCCATGGGAGGATGCTGTGGATGAGGCGTATGAAAGGAAGAAACTACGGTACGCTCAACTAGCTGCTGAAGCGGAACAGCGAGGATGGAGAGTCCAGGTTTACCCAGTGGAGGTGGGTTGTTGAGGATTTGTGGCACACTCCACAACCCTGTTTCTCAGAGACATCGGATTCAGTGGTCAAGAGTTGCAACGCATAGTGAAGAACGAAAAGATTCTGGTTGGGGACCTCAAGCACAGTAGAAATAAAAAAAATGTTGATGTAAAGGAAGGTAAGTAAGCTGGGCTTAGCTGAGTGGCGGACGGAGGGGGGTGATACTGGGATGCCAGAATCACTGTCGAGCCCTCTTAAGGTGTTGTGGGCTAGTCGACGAAACACCAAGGATGGAAGGTGCCCACTTGAAAACCGTAGAGAAGTACCCTACTTAGCTCAGTTGAGATGGTTGTCATGGTGATGCGCTAGAGAGGCCGCACTGTGGTTGATCCCTGGAGCCAGCATTGTAGCCATGTGTGTGCTGATGCGCCATGGGGCCAAAATAGGCTGATCCCTGGAGCCAGCATTACAGATAGAAGAAAACACAGATGGATCACATTAGTTTACAGTAAAAGACGTCCAATATTGAGTCCACAATCAGCATGCAGTTTTAACACCTACTCTCATGTAATGGAAATCATTACAGATGTGCAAAATGAAAAGAAAAAATAGAAAACCTTGGTGTGCAATGATATCCTTTGATGCATAAACAATGTATTTGTATTAAGGATGAGAGCAATTCATTTTATGTACTAAAAAGACATATTGTAAAGAATACATCATTTCAATATATATTGCATTTCTTTGCATGACATTCCTCATGCTGATGCTAAATTTCTAGGTTAAAAGCAATATCATTTGGAGGGAATAATGAATAAAGGAGGGTTGTTTATCAGACTATTCCAAGTGGCAATGTATGGCTGACTCATGCATATTCTTTATGTCTTGTCTATCTTGGTGCAGCTGTATCCTTCCTTACCATCAGATAACAATTGTCCCCATGGATCTAGACATTTTAACAAATGTCACTGCAACAGTGGTGTGCAGTGGAGCCCATAATTTCGGCTACCTTGTAATAATAGTGCATCTTTGATACGGACACTGTTGATACAGAAGTGAATGATCCATGAAATCAAAATGCAATGAATTCTCTATTGTCTGGGGGCTAGGAAGTAGACTTATGGAAGATATATTTTTCCTCTATGTAATCTGAACCATTAATATTTTAATATGATGCCCACATGCCCACATCAATTACCTTCTGATTATCTGTTATCAGATGGTGCATAGTATGATTAATGAATTCAGTACTGAAGTAGGGGTGGGAAAAGAAGCCATTAAACGACTATGGTAACTTTTTAATTTCCTGTGCATTCATGACAGACTTGCACAGTCACACATTTCATGCTGAGTTATGAGCACACACAAGAGTATGTGCTGCAAAAACAACAACAAATTTAAAATTAATTTAAAAAACGTTATTTATTTTTAACATTAGCTAGATAGAGTACGTTACAAAATTCAAGTGTCACAGTACACAGTTACGTTAAAGAATCAAGAAATGCAGTTAACATTTATTAAATGGTGAAATACAAAGTAAACGGTTTGCCTGAAAAAAGGGTGCTGCGCAAATCCAATTAAAAACTTTTGAAATGTTTATTTTATTATAGTTTTTCATTTTTTGAAGTCATGATTTAAATTGAATAATTGAATAAATTGCTTGAATAAAACTTTTGAGTTGTATCCGATATGGTCTTTCATTTTAATATTGATGTTTAAAATGTAACCGTCATAATGACTGCCAGCAGCGGTTTTAGGTATGAGTATAACCACGGCAGTTCTAGTGTTAATGGTGAAATACAAAGTAAAGGGTTTGTCTGAAAAAAGGGTGCTACATAAGTCCTCTGTAAAACATTAGCCTTCAAAGCTGAAGTCTATTGTAAAAAAAAAAGAAAAAGGATTGTATCTTAACAGGAAAGCGTAATCAATCAGACTCAGAGTCTGTATTGTCAGATCAAAAACTAAAAGTGCTTACAATTTATTCAATCAATGCACAGAGCAATTACTGTATTGCACAGCTTGTTCTAATCACTGGAAGCGCGAGATTTGAAATCCCAGGCATTATTTGCGCATGGTTATTTTTTATATATTTTTTGCGCATGGTTATTAGAAATGGTGAAAAATTGACATTCAGCTAAAAGTGTGGGTAGGGTGATAGTTCAAACATGGGCGTGGACTCGGCAGAATGCGGTATATCTACCCCTATAACTGTACTTTTACATTATAAAAAGGAGTCAGAAGCCAAATGCTGTCTCAAAAATGCTTTGAATACACAAGGCACATTCCGACAACCTTTATCTGGATTTAGAAGTTTTTGAGCACAAGTCATCGAAAAACACCATCTGTGTAGTGTTGTGGAGCCAACTGGGCATTGTAATGTGTGCATGTGCATATGCGAGATATGTTTTAAAAATGCAAAACAGTTGATAATTATTAATGCCTCCTGTTCCATTTCTCACAACATTTCAATCATACCATTCAGATAACATAGCCCTTCATTTGAGGCTTTGTTGCTAATTCTTTATTTAATTAGGATGTGACAGTGAAAACTGAATGAGTACACATTTGTCCAAATGAGTTTTATTTTCATGTGCTGTTACAGCTGGCATAAACCAGATGTGATGCATCCAGTGAAAGACATTTTATGTAAATTAACATTAAGCATTCAGATAACTTCTTTAGGTGATGGACAAATTGTTTGAATTTTCTTTTTAGTCTTTATTCTCTATGTGCATCAATCTGTAGCTGGGATTCAATTTTAATGATGGTACAGCTATACTTACAGCTGATGTAAACCTGTATGTAGTACTACAGTCAGCACTCACATATCCGACCCTATAAAACTGTGACTTCAGGGACGGTTAAACACGTGTGACACATATCTGATTATTTCATTTTGGCCGTTCCAACCCTTGTATCTTTTTTGTGTTCCCTGAAAAATGGACAATATCAAAAATACATCCCTGAAAGGACTGTGTTTTAAAATAAGTAGGCTTTAGATGTACTGCATTGGTTTTGTTGGTACAGTACTATATTTAACAGAAGTAGTATTTTAATTCAGAATGATATGATTCTGAAAATATCACTTGCCAAAACTAAAGAGAACTGTAATACAGTGCATACTTTTAAATCTGGTACGTATTGTAGCAGTATGTAAAATTTCCCATTAATTACCCAACAGCAAAATTAAATCAAAATTTTACCCATGCACAGAACTGCGTAAAACAATTCAATTTAGCAAAACCAAAAGATAAAAAATTAAAATAGTATCCAGTGTCAGTATTCAAAATTGCAGAATACAGTGCTCGATAAGGCCCTAATGTCACAGTTCACTTGCAAATGAAAAAGCACAAAAGCAACAAAAAATCACAGATTAAAAAATGCATCACAGTATCTAAAACTGTTTAATGATTAAGTATTAAATTACCCTAGCTTGTCTCGTTCGCTTTGTTATGGCTGCATTTTCATCAGGTGAAACTGGAGGAAGCGCTGTGTAACTGCGCAATATAAGACAGACTGATTTAGCATTTGAGAGAATTTTTTTATTTTTTTTAACGCGAGATGTGACGGAAATTCAGATAAATTGTAACATTGATAAATTGAAAACTGGTGACGGTGTCAGAAATTGCATTAATTTGGTACATATATGTAATGGGGATTGATTTTATTCTTAATACAAGGGCGGTAAAACGCGACTGGCATGTATCTAGGTAACGGATATCCGAGTGCTGACAGTACTATGATAAACAGAAGTGTAATCATGTTTTTGAAAAAACTGCTTATGACTGTGTGCTTTGTTATTTGTTTCTTCTTGAAAGCTGATATAAGTACAGCGGTGCCATAAATAAAATGCAATCCAGCCTGTGTACCCTTTGGCAATACAAATACTGTAGTTTTTCCATTGCTATAAAGTGAAATAAAAAAGCACTGAAACTGTTCACAGCTGAATACTTCTTCAGTGTGAAGATCAAACAGATGTCAAAACTGTTATTATTTATGCAGATTTACTGAAGAGTGAATGGTGGCATTATGTTTTAATTATAACCACTAAAATTAGCTTTTTGGTTTAATTTAATTTTTGCCAGGGACAAGAGCTATGAACAAAAACTAATAAAATATCTTAAGACAATTTTTTCCCAAACACTTAAAGTTAATGGCCTGTTTTATGTGTTTGTGTTGCCTCAAAACTGATGAAAAGAAGTAACCCATGTGTTCTTTGAGTACAGAACAACGAGGATGAAATTCACTCATACTTTTTTCAGTTCTTCTGGAAGTACTGTTATAGCCTTTTACACATGATGTTTGTAGTCTAGTGAAAAAAAAAAAATACAAAATACAAAAAACCCCAAACCACTGTTTAATGGAGATAGTAAAACTGCATTACATTACTGTTAAACTGCCCCCTTGTGTAATACAATGAGGAAGAGGCTGGATGTTGTTGTTACAATTAAACACAAAGATGCGTAATTGCATATATACTGCTAGCTTAAAGTCCCTTGGGGTATATCCAGGCACTGTGTGCTGAATTTTGTATTGGCACAGAAAATAATTGCCCATGGGAGGTGCTGTTGAAGCCCATATAAGATTATTTAACAATGTTTCCATCATAGATTGATACAGTGCTATATGCATGAGCTGAGGCCTCAAACACACAACTTTATATCTGCTCTTAGTGAAGGCTTTTTGGACTAGACCCATGCTGTACAATCCCTGGCAAATCCATGCAGTCAATATTGGCACTCCATTTGCTCACAACTGAGTAATATGCCTCAGATATCTACCAGCGCTTAGCCCTGTGCGGGGTCAGTGTCAATTCATTTTCTTCCAAGTGACAGAATGGAGTTTTCTGGAACTAACATGGACTACCATCAGAGTAGTAATCTGATTAGCTTTTTCACAATGAAAAGGTGAACCAGAGATAAGGTTCTTCACTCTGATAAGAAGTAAGCCTTGGCTATCGAGAGGGAATTACAGTATCTAATTTCCAATAGTATATACTGCTAATTCAAGGAGCATAGCAAAATCTACCATTACAATATGCTTCTACTGCCATCAATTAATAATACTGGTAGTCACGAGAAATAATACAATTGCAATGCTCTTTTGAGGATTGCTGTGTGCTTACAAAGTTGAAGCCATTTGTCTGTATGAACAAAAAATGCTGTCTTATTGTATAAAGTTTGGTGGAAGCAAGTCATGTGTAAGCTGATATAAACTGTTATTCTAAATTATCCATTTCGAATAACATTTCAAGCCTATTATCATTTTGACCAGATGTTTCAAACTGTCTGTCTCATTAGGGGCAAAGAAAATGCATGAGTTCAAAGCAAATGTCAGTATATAGATGGGAAGAATGTATATCCAGTTTGTAGTGGTACATGGTGACAAGAAAAGTTGAGATAACCCAATCATTACACTAAATGTTCATCGTCCATTATCTCAGAAGGTCATAGAGCTGGCAAAGGTTTGAGAGGGTCTTGATCTGCATCACCTTGATGCATACATTTCTACAAAACAGTAAGAAGAATTTACAGAATATGTTTATATAAAGACGAAGACCATTTGTCATGTCAAATAACCCTCATTCCAATTGTTAAGTGGATGAACTACAGAACATTTTACTTCAAAGCTTGGATTTTGGCTGTCCGTTCCAAAACATATCTTTAGTACCACTGCTATTTATTTATTTATTTATTTATTGTTCACTATGTGTTACATTAACATAAGACATGTTTTTTGATAGTCCTACTTTTTAATACCCGTGTATAAACCTTGCAAATTACTCAGAATTATTATTTTCTCTTCTAATGAGATTGATATGATTAATTCAAACTCACACTTTGACTTGCATATATTTTTTCTTCATATAAATTTAAACAAAAGAGTTTTACTAATCACTTTTTTTGGTAATGTCCCAACCTCCCCCCCTACCCACCCCGAAAACTGAAAAATAAAGTAAATACAAGATAATTGCTGAAGAACCCCTGTTGAAAGAATGTGACGTTAAGACAAGACAAGGTACTACAGAACAGAGATATGGATGGCCCTCAGGTACAAGCACCCCATGGAGCCATTCTATATGAATTTCATTCACTTAATCTACACCAGGAGATTGTTCTTTATGACTGTGTCATTAGGTCTTAATGGGAGGTAAAATGAGCAAGTGACAGAAGGAAACAGGTGTTTAGGACATCACAGAGCTTCACAGAAACTTATGTGGCAGTTGCTATAGCAATAATTAGCTGGAGGTCCTTATTATGCTTTCCTTCTGGTTTTGGTTAAAAAACTAATGTGACAGTGTGGCACAAAGGGACTGCTAATGGAGTTAATTAGGTTGTCTAAAATGTTGAGAAAAAATGACAATAAAAAACTAAAACAAAACAACAACAAAAAACCCAGTACACCTATATAACCAAATTAATTAACAACCATGTAGCCAGGTTATCCAAGGTCGTAAAATCCTTTATTTCCTTAATTGATTCCAGGGGGGTTTAAGCAAGGCATGTAGTAAAACTCTTAGAATTAAATATACAGTAATTGAATAGACACCTGGGACAAAAACAAATAAAACCACGCATACTTCCCACAGCAAAAGAAACAACACTATATATAAGTTCTCGAAATGGTGAATTCTGTTTAAAGCACTACCAATATATAGGGCAAGACAAATTACTTTTTAAAATTTATATCATGTGCATTGTAGTTTAGTAGAAGAAAGCATGTTTATACTTTCAAAAAGTGATTTTAGCTGCTGGGACACCACCTTCCTTCTTTAATCTTTTTCAAACAATGCTACAATAAATGTTTACTACAAACAAGTATCAATCAATGTGATCTTCTACCTAATAACCAGAGAGAGATTATAACATACTAGATTATCTTCTGTTGCATGAGGCATCTTGACCAGTTTTTCAGACTGACATACTTTTGACAACCTAAAAAAAAACCAAAAAAAAAACAGAAAGCTGTTGAGGTAAAATTGTGCATTATATATTAACAATGTCACACATTTGGATTGGGTTTTGAAATATAAAATAGTAACTAGATCAAACTGAATCATGAAAAAAGTTTTACAAAAGAGTTTACAAGTAACATTATCTGACAATTTTAATACATTTTTTAAAAAAATGTATTTTATTGCTACCACATTAAAGTTATTGCCTGTACATACATGTGCAGGTAGTGGATGATTTGATTTGGTTTACAGTCAGCAGTAGACTCACAGTTGCCTCTCTGTAGCCTATATTTATATCCAGTGAGTGAATGTTAAAGACACTTAACCTTTTGCACCAACATCACCTAAAGACTCAACTGCACTTTGTGTACAGTAAATTCGGATTCAACACGAATGTGAGGTATGTATAAAGATGAGATTCAAATGCACTTACACCACCCTAACACAGACAGAAATAAATCAGTTTTCATGTTCAGACATTGCAGGGTGCTTAAAGCTGCCAAACTTAAAAATAATACACTCACATAGCATAGTGTGAGCTGACAGCTGGATCTAGTTCAGTAAGAGAAACATTTGTTTTTGTACATACCTTTGAGGTAGTTCATCCGTAATTTTAAACGCTCAGTTATTCATAAAATCTTTTCAATACAAATGACATTTTAATAATACTGAAAACAAAAAAGACAATGTTTGCTGGAATAGTTAGTAAGAATGGTACATAATGACATAAACAGACATATCAATAGAGAATCTTACAGATCACACATTGTAGGATAATAATCAGATAAGAAATGTAATACCATGAAATCACAGATGACATAAAATATCCCCTAAGTCATAATTCTATAATGTAGCTTTTGATGGAGATTAATTTTGCAAGCTTATTCAGTCATATCCCACCAATTATTTATTTTTTTAGAAATGTATTTTACTACCGTACAGTACATAGGTGTGAAATTGATGGCAGTCAATTTCATCAATAATACATGCTGTGTTTTAAATAATAATGAAAGACATTTTCAAACAGCACCTGCCTAATAAGATAACATGTTGGCTTTTTCAATATTCTATACAAATAGGTAAGACTCCAGAGGCTTGGGGTAAGGTTAAAAAAGGATAAGGACCAGCAGAGATTTCCTCCAAAAAGGGTGTTTTCTCTCTACTTTTACCTTGTAGAAGAACATGTATTAAACATTAATTTCTTAGCAGACGCCCTTATCCAGGGCAACTTACAATTGTTACAAGATATCACATTATTTTTTACATACAATTACCCATTTATACAGTTGGGTTTTTACTGGAGCAATCTAGGTAAAGTACCTTGCTCAAGGGTACAGCAGCACTGTCCCCCACCTGGGATTGAACCCACGACCCTCCCGTCAAGAGTCCAGAGCCTTAACCACTACTCCACACTGCTGCCCAAACATGGTTGACAAAGCACCGTGAATGCCCGTTGCACAAGGATGAAGCAGAGAGATTACAGCTACAGTTTTAAACTGTAAATTTAACAAGCAATACATGTTTCATGTGGTGGTAAGTTTGTCATTCCTTTGTGAAATACTATGTGTACCGTTATGTCTTGCCTAAACCAGTGAAAGAGATATTTTACATTTGCACTGGATCAGTTAATGGCAGAGCCCTGGTAACATGTTTTTGCAAATAACTGGCCTCATGATGAAGAACACAAGTCGTCTTGAAAGAAATATAAAGAAATATGTTTCTCTCAAAGGCGAGTGATTTATTACAGTATAATGGGCACTCAAAGAAAATATACACAGAAAAACTCAAGCCCTAATTATGATATAAGACCTCTCACAGAACATGAAAATGTATATTTACATCTGCCTCGCTGGTGCTCTTTCAATTTATTTTTCTCACAACAATGCAGTAATTAGAATACATTTACAGACTTGTAATTTGTAATAAGGCAATAGCATAATTCCATGCTGTTAATATAAAAAATGATTTACTGTCGGATGTATCCTTGGTTAAATGTAAACAGAATAAGAGGGCATAATTGATGGCTGTGGTGTAAGGTAAAAATGTAATATTGTTATTTCTGTCTCAGCTTGCCTTCAGAAGCTTTTCATTATCACGTCGGCTAAGAAATAAATAATAATTAACACATTACTTCCCTGCTCTCCCTTAGAACAACCAAGAATAAACTATTCGAACGATTGGGCATTCTAGAAAACAGTTGAAGTAAGCATTACAAATCCTGACTTATAATTCAGAGGTTTACAGGCTTAGGAAAATTGCCATGTTTATGTCATAATATTGCTGCCAAAACTAACATGAACAACTAGGACATATGTGGGTGATATACTGTACTTCCTAGCCATATTAACATGGAGAATATTTGATTTATTACTTATTTGGTGATTTTGTATGCAACACATGCTTTTGGTTTAATGGATGAGTTCACAACTGGGCACAAAATCCTTAGATTTAACAAATTGAGGTGTCTGAAGAAAATGTTTAACCATTTGCGGTCCATTTATTCAGTGCGTCTCAGGCGCGTCAGGTCCAATTTATTTTCACACGCGCAGTTTATTTTAGACACTGTTTAAAAGTATTTTTTTTTCACAGTAAAACAGGTTTAAAAGGCACTGCATATCAACAGGACACTCAGAACTGCATTATCACCAAACTCCTCAATAATGCGATCCAAGTCATTATTTTATTACTATAACATCTAAAAAAAGCTCTGCAAATGTCTGTGATATTCTTTGAGCGCTGGATGCAGAAGCAGCTATCTTGTTTGTTTATGTCTGTGTTATCTATATCTGTATTCATGAGATACGCCCCTTTTTATTTTTTTTTATTTTTTTCAGCTTCTCTCGGCTCCTATCGTTCTCATTTTGCCATTGAGTGGTTTTCTCGGCTTTTTCCAGAGAAAAAATGACTAGAGACCTGTTTTTTACGTCTTTTTGAATATTAATGTAACCATAAAGGGAAAATTGCAATGTCAGACCAGGTCCGACATAGGACCACAAAGGATTAATGTGATGCAGCATTTATTGACTTTAGTGTATTGGATGGAATTCAAATGAATTGTTATTTTACACTATTATATATTTAGTACCTCTTTGGAATATAATATATAGGATAAAACACTTTAAGAATGACTGAAATATATCAGGGGGTGCAATATTTTGAAGTTGACTTTCTATAGCTAGCCTGATAAGCCAGTCATATTTTCTTCAAGTAAGTCACAAACCTACATTTATCTGAGTCTGGTGTCAACTAAATACGTTTTGAAGTCTTCAGACATGTGGCAGGTTAAATGCATCTCAAAGAGTTAAACAATATAATGAGCTTTTCCAACGTAAATTTTTTATTTTCTGGCAAATGCGTCAATACACAATAACTGTCCAAGAAAAAACAAAGATGATACGAGAATGAAAAAAGCACAGAATGCTCCTGACAGATAGAAAGAAAAGTCAATATGATCCCTGAGACAGCTCAACCTGAACTGCAGAATAAATTACATGATTCGATGAATCTGGGGCTTCATGCAGACTTACATAAAATTGGAATGAAAAAAGCTTGCACTGGCTTCAGATGATATTTACTGCTTGATGGATTTACTAGCAGCCTCAGTACAGTCATACAGTATTGAATTATTGGCCTCTATTTAGCTGTGTATCTGTCGGAGCTTGAGTGTCCATTTAAGCAAAAGTGATCTGGATCATGGCCAAAGCGTTTTCCAGCTCCTGCCAGGAATAAGTATATAAGCTAATGATAGCGCCAATAACAAGAAGCCTCAGATCAAGCCAATGTTGCAAAAGCATTCCATACAACTGCAGTGCGTGAATATTAATGTAACCATAAATATTAATGTAATATACTCATAATTTATCAAGCAACCTTTATTCGCTTTTGACAAAGAAAATGGGTTTGTGAAGCTTTACATAAGACAGAATATGGTAAGCAGATGCTTGTGGATACATTATATCTCTAGGATGTGCAAGCACAGCCTAAATGAAATGATTGAGGTTGTAAAGCCATACGGAAAAAAAAAAAAATAATTATATAGATATATATAACTGTATTGTGAAAAATCCCACAATTAAACTGACTTCTTACAAAACAAATTAGAGCACATAATTGTTTAGAAACTAATGTGATGGGCAGCTTGTAATATGTGCTGCTTTAAATGTGTAAACATTCATTTGATTTAGCTGTCTTAACTAGTGTAACCACTGTCTTCTTTTAGTCTTGTTAAACAAGCATTAATCTTTCTAAAGCACATTTGAAAGGTCTTATCTGGGGTCATCTTTTGTCCATAGCCCAATTAGTCAAGTATTTCCACACTAATATTTTAAAATGGTACATTGTAAGAAGGCACACACATGGGTTGCCATGAGATAACATTATCACTAGACAATATACACAGTATACATTCCATATATATATATATATATATATATATATATATATATATATATATATATATATATATATATAATAATGTTTTGTGTGTATTTTAATTCCTCAAATGATAGTGGGGCTTTTAAAAAAAATAAGGATAAGTTAAGTTGAGAGAAGGTAATTGTTCCAATGAGAAAATTGCCAAGGATAAAAAGGTTTATTATTGGGTTGGCTGAATTTATTAACATAAATCAAGACTGTTTGACAATGATAGTGTTGTATATTGGAAAGCAAACTTTTTTATGTAAACTTGAGAAAATACTGTATAATGAATTGAAACTATTAAGAGACAGAAATATGCTGCTATCAGCAGTTCTGTTATAGTTTCAGGGCCATAAAAAGCTTCTTTGTGGAGCTTCTGCACCAGAACTAATGCCAGTTGAAGTCTTGTTTATAGAACAGTGTGGCTGTGTTCCCCTCTGTCTTTAGTCTTGCACTGTGAATGACCTCGGGAGTAATTGTTTAACTTTTCCTTTTCTGACAATGAGCTTTGGAGCAGAAAAATGCTATTAAATAGACCAGTTGGAAATAGCACTAATGCAGGGCCAGATTAAAGGACATGGGGGTCCTACGCTATCCCATATTTTCTGGGCCCTATACACATTATGGCGAATGGTGTTATTGGCTTATTGGTTAACCCGACCCTGCGTTGGGGATGAGAGTGTGAGCGGGGCAGGGGAGCCGAGCGGAGTGGGGTAGTTGCTGGAGCAGAGCGCGGAGCGGACATTTCCAGCCCGCTCTTTCACAGCACTAAGAGTAACTCAGCACGTTTCAAACTAAAATTAGGCACTTTTAGGGTTTGCAGACTTGAGAATTGCATTAAAAAAAAAGATATTCAATGTGGTTGGCGTTGCACTTTATAATTCATTATGGAGGGATAAATATATATTCTCCTGATTGTGGAGCTGTGTTAAAGGTGAGCTATATGTAACACTGTTTTTTATTTTATTTTAGTTATTTTTTATATATATATATAGTTTTGCTATATAAGGCCCGTCCGCCCACATGCATTTTTTGTAAAATGTCCCAAACAAACCGCGACCTCGCGAGGGGCCCAATTTTGTTTAGGGGCCCTACGCTATAGCAGCGTAATTTGCGTATAGGTTAATCCGGCCCTCCACTTATGCCATTGAGAGTGTACCAGTCACGTTGACGCTATATACATTGAATGTACACCCACTGAGATCTGACAATCTTGCATGGGGGAGAAATTATATTTGGAATTATTTACTGTAGAATTCATTTATGTATGATTATATATATATATATATATATATATATATATATATATATATATATATATATATATATATATATATATAATCAGATCAGGTTGCTTGTGTTCCTTGAATTTTCATTCTCCTCAAACGATTGCTGCTGGTGTATGTAAACTGTAGACAAGAACTGCTTAAACAAACAATTGCATGATTTATTTTTAAGAAGTGGTTACAGAGGCTAGCATTTCAGTGTTGTAACTGGTAACTGTGTATTTAAACACAACAACAAGTTATCTGTGAAGCAAGGGGTTAGTTAGCAGGAGCCTTAATTATGGTGGCTCTTCATTCTTTATGTTGGTCCATAGAAGGCTATACTTAAGCAATAGAACCCGGAGAAGTGGGCTTTATCATCGTTACATTTAATATAACATTTAACATAACGAGAAGGGTCTTACCAGACGGTAAGGTCCTCTTATTTTCCATTGCTATTAGAAAATGCCTGTGTTAAAAAAATAAAAAAGACATTTAAAATGTTGGTTTTCTTTGTGTGATTTTATGCAGCACTAGTTTTGGTTGCTACTGAATACAAATGTTTTCATCACTATTACATGAGTAATGTGGTTTGCTCAGAATCCCATGTGTGGTCTGATAGGCTTCAGGCTTCAATATCTCATTTGAAATGCTTAATTCAAAGGCCTTTACAATATTAAAATTGCATTCCTCTGTATTTTTTCTATTTTTTTTTTCAGGACTGTTGATCTTGGGGTCTGTGGCAGGATGGCTTGCAGTGGTGAGGTGTGGTGACGTCACGGACTAGGAAGTAACTGAACAAAAACAACGGATGGGCTGGTGAAACTGAACGCAACAGCATTAACAAACAAACCAAAACAAAAGATTTAAACCAAACAACAAAAACAAAAGGGCACGAGGGCCAAACGAACAAACAGACAAACAAGTAAGTGTTGTGCTGGCTAATCCAGCACGTTTTAGCAATTGTTTATTTTAAAGTCTGTCTCCTCGCTATCTCCCCGTACCTCCTCTCTGTACACCCAACCTTGCAGCACGGACAGCTGCAGGTTCTTATACTCTGGCCGAGGGGTTAACTAGCTGTTAATTATCTTATTACCCCTCAGCCACAGTCTGCACGCGTTTGGTAAGGATGTGTGACTGTCAGCTAGTTAAATAATCAGTAGCTGATCAGTCACGCATCCTCACAGGTTTTAAATTATAAATATAAAAAACAATAACAAAAGACGCAGCGCTTTTGTCCGCCCGCAAACAAATACAAATAATAATAAATAGGGGCGGGACACTCCGCCACAGGGTCGTATGCTGTATCTGTAAAACTTTAAATTGCCAGAAGAGGACATTATGGGTGATGGGCATTTCCAATATACTAAGTAATAACAGTTCAGCTACCTCATACACAAAAGCAAACATGGTTTGTGAAGTGTTTGTTCCTATCTACCTCTTAAAAAAATGTAAAACATGTAAGAATAAAAGTACTGGTAACTTTTAATTTTTTAATTAGGATTTCAGTGCATGTTGGTTTATTCGTGTAAGTTTCAGTATTTATGTTACCGTTAGGTCATTAAATTTAGGCGCTCATATCCACCAATCAGGTTAAAGGAAATCTACAATACATTTACTAATAGATTTTAGTAATGGGTTGTGCAACTGGCTGTCTTTGTTGATAGGAATTAAAAAAAAATGATTGAACATTCATAGTGTGGTCTTTTACAGAGTTCCACATATAATTAGTGCTGCTAGACAAAGCTTGCAGGGTCTAGGAAGTACTCAGCTGTGTAGAGCTGATTATGGAAGATGAAAGAGCCCAGCAATTTATTTCATATTTCTTTGAAGCTGTGCTGACAACTGAAAGTGTTCATCTGTTTTAGAAAGCTGCCTTTTGATTTTTTACAAAATGGCTAAAAATAATAAATAATAACAATAACTTGAAGCAAACCATGCAGCTACTTCACAATAACTTAAGACCCTGAATGCATCTCGGGCAGGCAGCAAGTATAGCTACAAAGTTGTGAGCGGTGATGCGCTGTAACAGGGCTCGCGGTGGTGGTCTGTCGCTGTAAAGGGGTTGCGCTGTATTGGGTCACACGGTGGTGGGGTTGTGCTGTACTGGGTCCTGCGGTGGTGGGTTGGCTGTAATACACATGCTGTAGGTCTGGATACAGTTGAAAAGTGAGTTAGGATGGAAAGTGGTATCGTGTCAGTATATTCTAACCCGAAACAAACTTTACTAACATTGTTCCGATACAAGTGTGAACAGGGTATTATATAACCAAGTAAGGGGGTGTCCTCAAGGATGTTTAAGGGCTGCACATGTGGCCTGTGACCTAGAATGACAAGATACATTCCATTGCTATTAACCAAGCTGTCACTGAAAATCAAATCATATGTGGCATTGGAAAAATATGTGATGGAAACAGTTGGTGGGCTGTCCATGTATGTTATCAAGATTCTTCAGCTTCAATTTACTTAAAACAACACCCAGTTCTCTAAAAATTGTATCATAGTCTTTCAGGTGCGCTCAAGCCTGTTAGCTTGTCAACACTGTGATAAATTGACAAGGAAGGTCTTTTTTGACAGTAATTGTGTAAAATTATTTTACTTTTTAAATACAGAAATGTGGGTATTGTGATTTTTTCCATGCAGCTCCTTATTTAAGCTGCTGTACATTCTGTCATGTGATAATTAAATGTTTTTGGCTACACATAGTATATACACAGGAAATGAAAAACAAAGCATAACATACAAATCAATCATACACTTGGAATTGCCAGCGTATTGTAATATAAAATTAAGCTCAATGTTTCTTCTATTGACGTTAACAATGTTGACATACGTATTTATTTCTAGCCCATTGAAAATTCTAAAGGGAAACAGCTTCAAGCCCCAATTTAATAGCACAGTGACAATAATAAAAGCCTTAGAACTGGAAGGTTGTTTTGTGCTGTAAGTGCGATTCAAATACAAGTTAGGTTATAAGTCTGTATTGAGTTCTCTTGCACACACATTCAAATGGTGCTGAGACCACAGATGAACTGGCAGATTATAAAACATGTTTGTCCTAAATGAAAGGGGAAATGAAAGGGGAATGGCATCATTTTTATTTCCAAATACATATAGTAACTATCGAAATGCTGCATAGGGGTCACACAGGTTTACCTTTTCGGTGTTTGTTTGGAATTAAAATGGCTGCAGTGAACAAAACAACTGCAAAAACAAATTCCTACTTATGGTGCACATCCAATTGCCATATTAGTTTATGTAAAAATAGATATAGTGCTATACTATGTTTGCATTCAGATTTGTGGTTATTGTACCTATTAAATGAAATTGTCCCCACCCTTTAACACTGTATTCCTGTCTTTAACTAACCAGCTGCTTACCCTATATACTGTCATGCTTTGCAGCAAGTAACATGCTTTGACCACAAAGACACTGCTGAGCTTAAATGACCAAGAAGTGAAACAATGGCTATGCTGACAAGCAAAACACTGTCACCATTGTGATGCAATTTTTAAATGTTAAAAGTTTTAGGAATAGGGTCCATGGAAATGCAGATATCATAAGTATCACCATTTACAGGCAGCCTATTTGTCTTTGCCAGCGTGGTTTAAACTGCAATGCCATAGTTCAACTTTTGCACACTCAGTAAATGTCTTATTCATATATTAGATGTGAACTGAATTGACGGGTTATTTAATGATTTGTGTCTTATTTAAACACACTTTCAGCACTGACATCAAGCAAAAAAAAGAAGAGAACAAAGAAAAACATATTGCACATACATTGCCCAGCACGTCAAGACACTACCTCATCTTCACTATCTCACTACCTCAGAAAACATAATACTGGCAATGTGTCATTGCCTGGATTCTTCTCAAATAAAAATAAGCACTGCATAGATTATGATCTTAAATGAAAGCCTTGCATGATCTAATCAGCTTTGCAGAATGCTGCAGTGTAAATCCTGTGCACAGCAAAAATATCTTTACACATTTCTAAGATTAGATGAGCATCCTCATAATGCAGATATGACCTGTTGCTGTCTGCCCTCAAATGATAATTACATTAGAGAGAATATGAAAAGGAAATTGAATGTTACTTCCTCCAGTGAATACCTTTGAATTCCCCTCCGTGTAACCTAGGTTTGAACTCAACGGAGACTGGAGAGAGATAATTAAAAAATATATACAGATTTTGAAGGACCCATTAAGGACAGATAAGTCACATAAAAAGTACCATACATACGCAATATATGAAACTGATGGTGCTGGACGGATGTCAGGGTTCAAGTGTAGGGTTTGGGAGTAAAAGAACAATCCTGTACTAAAAAGGGACTGAATGATTCAAACATGTAGGCCATGTCTACAGTATGATTAAAGGCAATGCAGATTGACAAATCACAGTTGCCTTGATCTTTATATTCAATCTGCATTAAAACTGTTTTTTTAAGTAATAATTATTATTAGTCGTAGTCGTAGTAGTCGTATTAGTATTATTATTATTTTTAAACAATTTGCATTTATAAAAAATGAAGGGTTTCATACATTATTGTGTCTTTGCCTTTTTCATAAAACGGGGAATACAAAATTCTGAACAGGGTAGCCACTCACTGTATATAAATGTCATTTTGATTTTCAATGTATAAATATATATGTTTGACAGCAACAGTAAACGAATGTGGCTTTACATGCAGAGAATACATTAATACACTGTGATTTAATTTTATCCACTGACTTTGCCTACTCTTTGATTAAAAGACTAGACGTTTCCCCAGGAGAATTGCTCCTCTATCTAATGTGCTGTAATAGCTGCAGAGTGCTGCTACAGCATTGAACAGTGTGGTGTAAAATATATGTAGGTCACTGCAGAGCTCATCAAGCAATCACTTGTAACAGCAGACAAAATGCTGGTTACTTCTTGGGCTTTTGGCGACAGTGTCACTGATAGTCCTGTTGTGATATTAATGGACAGGAAACTGTCTGGAGTCCAAACATTCCTTACCCCTCATCATATCTTTAATGGAGTTGTGTCACAGGATGTGAGTGATGCGGTGTACAAATCGAATGTCCAGACAGTACTCGCAATGAGGAAACGTCCGTATTTAATAAACAAGAAATAATAAATCTGTCGCCCCTATATTATTATTATTATTATTATTTGTTTATTTAGCAGACGCCTTTATCCAAGGCGACTTACAGAGACTAGGGTGTGTGAACTATGCATCAGCTGCAGAGTCACTTACAATTACGTCTCACCCGAAAGACGGAGCACAAGGAGGTTAAGTGACTTGCTCAGGGTCACACAGTGAGTCAGTGGCTGAGGTGGGATTTGAACCAGGGACCTCCTGGTTACAAGCCCTTTTCTTTAACCACTGGACCACACAGTGGACCACACATAGGGCGTATGTGCTTCCCCTATACCAACAATGGTATAGGGGAAGAACATACGGCGGGTTGGAGTCCCAAACAAAATACACTCCCAAACCACAATCCTCTGTGCATAAAACTATGCTCTTTAGATCCTGGGGAAAGCGGTGCTTGTGTCCGTGCTGTGCTGTGCTGTGCAGTGAAGATAGTGCTCAGGGTTTAGTGCTGGCTCTGTGGCTGCAGCTCCTGGGTTCCTCACTCCTCCTCTGTAACACACAAACAAACAGATAACACATAACCACAACAACGCTCCGGCCGTGTTTACGTTTTCAGTGCAAGGCCTGGTACTGACGTAGCTGCTTCCCCTTTGTACCACAAAACTCCTCTCTGCAATCAACCCGGCACCATGGCTTCTCCAATCGCTGCCTGCCTCATACCTGATTGCAATGGAGTCCTTCCGTGTACGTGCAGCTACACGCTCCCCCTAATATGGTCACCATTCTGATTTCCACTTACCGTCGAGGCGGCCCACCTAGGAGGAATATTTGCCAGTTTATGATTGTTTGTGTTGAACGTGACTTCTTTTTAAATTATCTGTTGTTTCTGAAGTTTGGATGGCTTGTTTTTTTCTACTTTCTTTAAAATCATTGCTTTTTACATTTTTAGATTTTTGTATTTTAGCAGTGCTGACGAGGGGGGGGGGGGCTCAGGGGGGGCTCCCAAAAATAAGATTTTTTTTTTCATTAGTTGAGGCAGTATTCCAAAGCATTAACTAACTATCAGTCACTCAAAAAGTGGATGATTGGTCAATGCTATGTCATTAAAAAAAAAATTAACTGTTGAAACTCAAAATTAGTTCAGCATGCACAGTGAATCCAATATGGAGTTTGTTTAATGGTTTAAAAAGTTTTTGTTTTAGATATCTTTCATTTCAGTTAAAATCCTTTTCGATTTTTTTTCTGTTTAAATCTACAAATACGACGGGGTTGGGTGTAGTGGGGCCCCCAGCCAACATGAGGTACTGTAGCACCAAATTTTTCGATGGGCCTGTAATTTAGAATAAGCTATTGAGAATCTTAGGGTAATATGAAGGCATCTGTCTGTCTTTTTGTATGTCAGACTTGGTGATTATAGGTCATGGTGAATCGTGATCTACTTTTTCATGTTACTGATGGCTGTAATTTTAAATGTATCGCCTCAGTGAAGTATATCTGCCACACACATGCTCTTTAATTTGGTGTGTGATCAAGAATGCGTTTGTCATCTTGTGAACTCAAAAGTAAATCTAAATTGTGTTAACTTGTGAAAAGCCTTAATGCATCTTGATATGAAAAATCTCAGTTAAGAAAGAACTGTGTGCAAGGTAAGCACTATTCTACAGAGTGCACTTAAATTTATTTTCTGCCGACAAAATGCTTTTTGCGATTCAAATGTATTTGTCAGCTAATGAAGATTCAGGAAAAGAAAATGTCTGAGTCTAATTATATTTTCTAGAATGAATGAAATAATGTAATTGCCTTTATTCCAGGGTGCAAAAAGAAAACATAATAAATCATACTTATTGCATTATAGTTTAAGGCTTTAGACACTTTTTAAATTGCATTTGTCTAAGTAAGGTAGTAGATTTTATGTTTTGAGTTCTCTGCAATCTGTGACATTCAACTTGCAGTTGTAAATGACCACATAGCTTTTAAACATGTACTTACAAATTCACAGATGTTACTGAACTAAAGATATTATTGTTGATGTGGCATACTCACTACCATTATAAAAACTAAAAATAGATAATGCCTGCTGAGGGTAGTACACAGAATACATTATTTTTGTTTAGCTCTCTGCACAGCCATTAACATGGTATTATCTTCATAACCCCTTGACTTAAACTTGGTACACATTTCTAATGATTTCTCATTAACCCTTTCAGGACCAAGCATTTTTCAGTGAGATGCTCCCCCAGGACCAGGTGCTTTTTGGCTGTAGTTGACTGTCTTCCTATAAAAATTCACTAAAAATTATCAGTAGCATCTTGCAAATGGTGTCCTTTTTTTTCAGAACACTCTTGGGAACATTATAAAATACTTCAGAAACCATACAAACTGTTCGCTTTTTTTAAACACAATATTTCTTTTTTTAAGTTAAGTAATTTTTATGATATATTATGGTTAGAGATACATGTATAAAAACAAGTTATTCTATGACCCGAGGGACCTTACAATACTTCCTGAAAGTTTTGTTGAAAAATATTAATGTTTGGGCAAATTACAAGACATTGTTTCACCTGAGTGATTACAATGACATAATAGACGTTTATTCTCAGGGTCTTTATAAGCAATAATGGACACTACTCTCGATTTATTTTCTCAAAATAAATATTTATAAATAAAATAATAGTTACTCTTTCATTATTATCAGTAATAAGGAAAAAAAACGTTTAGTTCATATATGCTTATACGCATAGTATATGCTTATATCCACTCGTTTCTTGATATTTCTAAATGTTGTAAAAACATATATATTAAAACACATGAGACAGAATAAATGTTCTAATATAATTATCAGTCAAATACATCAGCTTTACAGTTTTTCCCCTTTTTTATTCGCTTTAAACAAGTTCCTGTGATGTTTTGTTTCTGCTTTTGTCTCTGCAGGCTGCTGTAAACTGTCTCCACCCTTTAGACACCAAATGCCCCTCTCAGTGACGTCACAAAAAAAAAAAAAACTATCAGGAAGTGAACCTCAGTCCCTCCCCTATCCATTGCTTTTTTTATCGTGTTTACTAGTGTCCTAGAAGCCCATTTCAATATGATCATGTTAACAAGATCCTGGTCCTTAAAGGGTTAAACTGCAGCTCCGTACTGCAGTTTCTTTTCTCCCTCTTTTCACCATAGGTATATTTTTGATAAGTGACCGTGGGTGTTGACTATTTGCCAAAAAGAGTGAATTCCTATCCTTTGGTTTGTTATACATTGTAATTTGTAAACTATTCTCTTCTCCTTTATATATCTCTAAATCCAGAAAAGTATATTACCTGTTGGTCATACTCACATTTAAATGTTAAGTTAATATCAGTTGAATTGATATACTGAATGAATGCATTCAATTGAATTTCCGAACCAGACTAAATTAGAAGTATGTCATCAATATACCTTGTCCATATTTTAATAAATGGTGAGAATATGTTTTTATCACTGTAAATACACTTTTCCTCCCACAGTCCCATATACAGATTGGGGCAAATGCTGCTCCCATCGCTGTGCCCTTAGTCTGAATATAACATTGTCCTTCAAATAAAAGATAATTAGGAATTAAAAATTGAAACAGAGGACATCTTAGTATCTTTGGACATAACTGGCAGGATTTTCAAAAAAACAGTGTTATTGTATCGAACTCGTGCTATAGTAATGAGAGCTTTAGTAGCAAGTGGTTTTCAAAGAAATGTGTTAATCAAATCAATCCGTTAATGCTTTGAAATTGAGAAGATTAGGTCGTTAATGAACACATTTCTCGTTAAAAAGCTTAATTTTGGAAGGTCACATACATCACTTCCTGTCTCAACGACTTGATAAGGGGAACTCGTTAATCAAAATGCAGGTTAACGAGATCAAGAAAAATGAATGGAAGCATAAATTTGCTGTTATGGAAACTACTAGCATACAGGGAGACGGCTCTCACACCAAATGGAAATAAAAAATAATGGGCATATCTATTTTGTGTATAATTAAACTTCATTTAAAATTGTGCATTTTGTCATGCAGATATTACTATATAAAAAAACTGGGTTATATAAATTGTGAATAGAAGTCCAACTGTGGGTTTTTCATCGTGTTGTCAAAGCAGAGGTTTAAAAAGTAAGTAGCAGGGTACCGAAAAATATAAGGTTTAAATAATGTACCTGTAATTAACATTATCCTATCTGTCTATACATGTTTCCTTACAGCTGTGCTTTACAGGGCAGGACAATGTAAATCCATTGCAGTATATCAGTGGTCCTCAAAACTGTGCCTGTGGAGAGATTTAAAAGATGGTGGTATCTAACATAATCTGTAATGATGCAAAATATTGATGCATTTGTCACAGTCTCAATCTCATCTTTTATGCCATATGTTAAACCCGTAATTTAATGTAATTTTATTACATTTTGGAAAAAAAGAATTTAGTTAAACGTAAAGAGAGAAAAATTATCATGCCCTTGACTTTATAAAAAATACACAAATATGCCTGTGGCCAGAAAACGTCCAGGGCTACTGCATTACAATGTACATTTTCAATTCAAGAAGGATATAGTCTCAGCGGAGAAGAAAAAAAAAACATATTTCTATGCAGTCCTGCAAAAGATAGCGTCTTCCAGTTTAAGTCACCAGAGACATCTCCATTGCCGTTTGATTTAAAATGATCAATTGCAGCTGTAGCAGACAGGCTGGGCGCCCCAGGCAGAATGCAAACAAGAATCATCTCTCACAGCTCACCAGGATTTACATTTCAATTGAAGACGCACTTTTAAAAGATCATTATCACCTCTTTAAATGTATACTTTAATTTTCTTTTTCATGGAGACAATTTTAATTGTTATAACATAAATGTAAATGTTGCAAATTAGAAAAGATATCCTTGCAGTTGGAAACATATAAACTGCATTATTCCAAATTATTAGCTTCCTATGTTTAAACATAATATGAAAAAAAAAAAGAAAAATACAAATATGTTAACATTTTTTTGGGGGGGGTTATCATTGTCAGGTAAAGTAGGGCTCATATAATTACAACAAGGTTAATATAGGTTACTAATGATATTAACTATTAACTAGTACATACAATTAACATAATGTGTCAACATATTACACTAGAATATTTATTTAAAGTAAAATGTGACTGATAAATGGGGTATTAAAACATTTCTGTCTGAATAAAGATGTTACAATTGAATATGTAGCTAATCTTTCTCAATATATTTTACCTTTACACCCATCATTTGGCATGAAGCTTTTTAAAAGTACATACAATGACTTAGACAGTCTTTCTGTTTCTATGGAAACTGTCTAGCAGCTGAGTGGATATCTATTCTAGACCTGTGTTCTGCTGGCTGCTGAATTGCTTGTAAAAAGGCTGGTCTGACAAGAGGAAAACCATTTTCAATGTGCAAAAAGATGGAGTAGTATTAATACAATGTGTCATTTTAAGGCCATAAAAGTAATGGCCAAAGAACTTCAGAGTAGGAACAGTCCATGTTTGGGGGATCAGATTGTTCCAGAAGAGAAGCCTGGCACATCACAATGGATTTTGATTTACATCAGTATCCTGCCCATTCTTCTGAACTGTCCCGAATTGAACATATGTGGCATGAGATTGGAAGATGTAATTAATACAATACTGTATATTTTATACTGTTCATGTAGACATCACAAAGCACTTCACACAAAGAAAGCTATCCTGACACCCTTCCCCATGAAAGCAATCTGTGGCATGCATCTTTCATCTATTAAATATATATTTGATATTTGTTTAATAAACATACCTTTAACATCTAGCTTCCATCCTTTAAGCTATGGTACTGTATCTACTTATTCATGGTTTCCTATAGAAGATCACAAAGAATCATAATAAAAATGTTTCAGTAAAAATAAATGTCATTCTAATAGTTTTTTTTTTAATGAATAAGGCATAATGTTCAATTTTAGGAAGACTTAAAGTTTAGTTAAATTCATTTCTGCCTCATATTAAGACATACAAAAAATAGCAATGGGATTGTACAAGAAATATGACCTTTGCTTCCCACCCACCAAAACCATGGGAATTAACATTATTATAAACAGACTTTGGCAATGGGAATGAAGTTCTCATGAAAAATTCATAACACCAGGAAATGCTGTCAAGTGAACAGACTATAAATACAAGGAAACAAATTATAGACACTGTACAGGTAGTACAATAAGCAGAAAGTATGTTAATGGATGGCACACAGATTAACATATCGTTCCTGTATGTGTAGATTCTACATAAAGGGAGGAGGGGAGGATATTCTTTAGCCAATAGAATATGTGCCCAATGCTCGATATCTGAAGTCCATTGGAGGTGAATTTGAGGACTCACTACGTTTTGTTCCTTGTTTAGTTGGAGTTCTGATTTACTTTGATTCCAATTCAGCAATGTAATGGATTGTTTTATTCTGCTTTAGGTTCCCTTTACAACCTGTGATTCTCACCTGTGAACAATGCTGATGGCTTGATGTAGCCTATTTTAAGCAGTCTGAATTTGTGTAGATGGTGTTAACTAACATGCCTCTGTCTTTAAGAAGCCCTGGGAAATGATCTATTTATGTCTGTGAAATAATCTCTGGTTGTAAATACACAAACACATTTTATCTTATAAATAAAAACGTTTAACTAAAGTTTTGCTTGTCCTACCCTTTCGTGTGGTTCCTGCGTTGCTCTTTCCCAATAAAATAACCTGTGTTGGTAAATTAGGGCAAAATTGAATTTTTTGTTGCTCTTTATACATCTGGCGTAGTCCGACTACTGCACGGCATAGTGGTGGTGGTGTTTGTGTGGGAGTGTAGTTGCCCCCGTTGCGGCTATGCTGTCTTTTGTATTTGCCCCCCCCCCCCCCCCCATTACACTTACATGATCAAGATTTAAGAAATCAAATGACATACAGTAGCTTCATTACTGTGTCATTAGAAGGTCTCACTTCAGTGAAGAATGCCAAGAGTCATGGAAAAAAAAATGAAAAGTATTTAATCATTTTGTGGACCCTATTATGAATAACAATCACGGCTATGAATGGGATGGCATTTATCAGACTAATGTGGAAAGCTCTTCAGCACATCTTTCTTTCAGCTGAAAGGTTTTATTTAACATCAAATATGGAAAGATCTCAAGTAATTTGCAGTTTCATTTTTAATCAGACCTGTTCAAATGCACTTTAAGCCTTCTCAACCAGACGCGCTAGGATTAATCCAAGAATTTCATTAAATCTTGAATATGTAAGTTATTTCCACAACATTAAGATAAATGCATTCTGTTTATATTGTTTGTTTTTTTCACATGGTGAGTGATTGGGGATAAAATTGCTATATTTTGGTAGCTAAATCATTTTACATGTTGGACCTAGTTTCCCACTGTGCTGTACTGATTAATACTTTTGACTGTCCAAATTCTCTACAATTGGAACAACATACCTCAATAGCTGAGACTTTATCCAGACTTAAGAAACTAATTTATTTGTATAATTCGAATTGACATTTGACAAAATCTAGGATTGAGTTTTAATTATGGCCCATTATCCTTGCAGCCTCTTTTTAAACAACCTACTGATAGCTCTGTGAAATCAAATTAGTAGTTAATGCCTGGATAAAATGTAAAAACTATAAGCTGTCTCTTCTTTTGACGTCAAATTCGTTGACAATTCACCATCCACATTGGTTTATTGTCCAATTATATCTGCAGTCAATAGCAGGAAAATATTCACGTAGCTCTGTTCCAAGGCTTTGAAGATGTTCTTTGATGACATTATTCATGTCACTGGGAAGCTGTTCTTCATTTTCACAAAGTAAATCAGTGTAGGAAATGATTCAGAGTTTGACCTATCAAGACGACGGACCCATAGCTAACTTTTTCTGATTCTTGATATGAGCTTTTCCTTTACATTTTCCGCCATATCCATTATCCTACGTTGCACTGTATTGTTAGACAATGGAATTAAATCTATTTTCTTCAAACAGGAATAAAAAGATTCCACAGCTTTTTTTTTTGTTGACACTGCCAGTAGCAGTAAACTGGATTGTTTTCTTACTCTCCAGCAGCTCTTTCAGTTTGTTACTAAAAAACTCCACAGGTTTATCAACAAGTTATTTGTGCTGCTTTCTAAGTGGTGAATAAGATTTGCCGGTTTTAAACTTTCATCAGCTAACACTTTGTAACAAACAACACATTGAGGCTTTGGTTCATCTTTACTACCAGCATACATGAATCCCATTTCTAAATACTTCTCACAGTATCGTTTCGTTTCTTTAAATCAACAGTTGAACTTTATAACTCACTGTCTTCTTCATTTTCTGTCATGTTGTGCTTTAACGAACCTGTTTTTTAACCACAAATCCATTTTCTTACCACAGGAATGGCACTAAAATCATTTAACTTTTTCTAATTGCAGTGCATATAAAGAGATGTACTTAATTAAGTCTCAATGTATCCATCCGTGCATGTGAAAAAACAAAGCACACAGGACAGTAGCCGATGATGCAATGTGCGCAGGACAGTAGCCAGTGATGCAGTGTGCACAGGACAGTAGCCAGTGATGCAGTGTGCACAGGACAGTAGCCAGTGATGCAATGTGTGCAGGACAGTAGCCAGTGATGCAGTGTGCGCAGGACAGTAGCCGATGATGCAATGTGCGCAGGACAGTAGCCAGTGATGCAATGTGTGCAGGACAGTAGCCAATGATGCAGTGTGCACAGGACAGTAGCCAGTGATGCAATGTGTGCAGGACAGTAGCCAGTGAAGCAATGTGCGCAGGACAGTAGCCAATGATGCCTTGAGCAGATGGATACATTACAGTAAGTACATCCTTTTATATGCACTGTAAAAAGTTTTATTTTGTCCAAATATTTTTTGAGAACTTGGGTAAAGCACACAAAAATGTTATTGGGTTTTGGTTACATGTTTGGTCTGAGTACCCAGACCTTTCTGAGAAAGCAGTTACACATTTGATGCCATTTTCAACCATTTCAACCAAAGTGTTTTTTCTGCACTGGTTGCTCTCAAAACGTAGTACCGCAATAAGCTGGATGTGAAACCAGATATGAGACTTAAACTTACATCAATTCAACCGGACATTGAAGTGTTGTCTTGGAACAGCAACATCCATCTCACTATTTACCTTCATGAAACGTAAGTCACACATTTTGCTTTCACAGTTTTCTTTATTTTAATTTATATCATTTTTGTATTTCACCAAAATGTTATTACTAGGTGGTCCGCAAGAAATTTAGAGATTTGAAAGTGGTCCGTGTTCCCCAAAAGTTTGGAAACCACTGCCTTAGACCTATACATTGACACATACCATTGTTAATACACAGTATACTACTGTTACTAGTATTTTATGATAAAAGTCCCAAAAGATTTAAATATTACAAAGTTTGTAATTTCTTCTGAATATTATCACTTTAGCAGCTATTGTCACAGTCCTTGACTAGCTCTGACTTTGGAATACTTTGTTACTTTAGGTAAGTAAGTCCAAAACTAGTGCTAATCTGGATGTGTGAAACCAGCTATAGTTGTTTGGTGCTAGTCCATTATTTTGGAGAACTTCTTTTCCAGGCATTTTTATCGGGTGGCTAGACAATATTTCAGGGCCGGCTAAAGGATAAGAACACTGGAATTTTTTAAGCAATTCTCAAGACCTTCAAAGGCATAATACTGTTATCACAATGTTACAACTTATGTTTTGTCTTTCATTTATACTAAATAAATACCATCCTATGTGTTAGTTAATACAGAATCGATCAGCGGTATGCTACAATCATGTCTGCTTGGAATGGAAAAGGTGAACTCACATTCGGAGATTTGGGTTTCACAACTCCAGTCTTTCTCCTAATAGTGGAACTCCTTTCTGATCTTTGTGATGCCCGTCTTCTTGGACATGGTGCCTGCCTGTGTGATTTGACTTTTCAGCTCTATTTTTTTATTTTTAAAGGGGCAGTGCTTTGTAGGCTACTCAGAAACCAATTTAAACGTATCATTCTTATTATTGAAGAATATACACTGCTGTGCAAAAGTCTTAGACATGTTGCATTTTCTATTCTGATGCATTATGAACATCAACAATACTCAAAGCCTCCACTAGTGTTTTCTACTATTATAACAACCTTGACTTGCATAAAGAAGGAAAAACATTGATTGAAATAGCTTGCATCACTCGGTTTTCAAGGTGTGGTATCCAAAGCATAATCAGCAAGTACAGAGAAACATCATCTGTAATTGACAAACCCAAGACAGGTGTCGTTGTCCATCAAATCAACAGTACGAAGGCTAAAATATGCACAAGAAAACAGAAATTGGACTATGGAAAAATGGTCAAAGGTGCTTTGGACTGTTGATAGATGGACAACGACACCTGTGCCTTCTGCCAGTTCTGTTGTCAATTCAACGCTTGTCTATTCCTTAAGGATATTATCTTCAAGTATTGCTCATCCTTGTTAGACAGCTTTTTGGGTCTTCCAGTCCTGGGTTTGTCAATTACAGATGATGTTTCTCTGTACTTGCTGATTATGCTTCGGATACCACACCTTGAAAACAGAGTGATGCAAGCTATTTCACTCAATGTTTTTCCTTCTTTATGCAAGTCAAGGTTGTTATAATAGTAGAAAACACTAGTGGAGGCTTTGAGTAAATTGTTGATGCTCATAATGAATCAGAGTAGAAAAATGCAACATATCTAAGACTTTTGCACAGCAGTGTATATACAGTATATACCGTTTCATTTTGAACACGGTAATAAAAACTATTATTTGACATGCTTATTTATGTATATATATATATATATGTACATTTACACCGGACGCACACAGAGAAATAGAAACACCGTTTATTTCACACCCCGTCTGTTTCGCTACGCAGCTGGTGTGAAAGCCTGCATTGTACAGTATTCTAAAAAAAAAAAAAAAAAAAATAGAATGTTACGTTGGTGCAAAAGCAATAGTCTTTATATTATTTGGTTTTGGTGTACTATTTAAAAGCTCTTGTGTATGCTGATGTAGTTAAAGCTACATTATTTGGTGGCCTTTCTGTGAATTCTTGTTTTTTTCTCCCATGAAATGTACTACAAATCACTGTGCCAAAACTGTATCCTTAGTTATTATTAATGGATCACAGAGTTATCACTGACATAAACCAACAGGATGAGGTGTACTTGCCGCTCGCTGTGTGTTATTGTTTTCTGTAAAACATTGATATCCTGTCAGTTAATAAAAGGCTTAATGCAAAAGCTTGTTTAACATTGTCTTTATTACACCGGTCAGAGACCCGTGCTTACAACTGCATTGTTATAGTTTCTACATTTTCTTTAAATTCTCTAATTAATAAATCGAAACCCGGGTAGTAAAAAGAGACCTTTAGGTAATTTAAAACCCGAAGGGTACCAGGGTTTTCGGGTACCCGTGTTGACCTCAAGTTTAAATCAATACTCTTGTGTAGTAGTTAAAAAAGTGCAAATTCCAAATTGAAGTAAAAATAAAACTAAAAAAAACCTAAACTATCAGCAGATTAGCACAATGATACGAGGCAGTGATAATGCTGATAATACTCATTTTAAAGCATTGTTTTATCTTTATTACAAATGGTAGAATAATAAATATTATCCTTTTATCTCATTGGATTTATCAGATCATTACAGAAACTGTCGTCTGATTACAACAGAGCCAGTTACTATGGGATAAAGCTGTGGTATAATTTTTGTCCCAGGCTTCAAATTAATAAATCGATACCCGGGTAGTAAAAAGAGACCTGGGTAGCATCGGGTAATATAAAACCCGACGGGTACCTAGGTTTTTGGGTACCCATGCCGACCTCTAGTATAAAACAAATACAGTTACTCCTACTATTATTTTCACAGATTTTATAAAATTTAAGATATAGAATAATATAGGGATAGTATATGAATACAGAAGCTAATACAGAACGTATATGGGATGTTTATACATGCATATACTTCTAAACAAAAGTATTTTTAAACTTTAGAATATCACAAAAGTAATTTTTACATGTATTAGATGTTTTCATTGTCCTTTGAAATCAGAAATATAAACTTTGTTTTGTCTGTGAGACCGTGTGTCTGACAGCCATCCTCTTCAAAACAAACAACCTGTCAATAAATCTATGTAAGTAAACAGATACAAGTCTGGCTGGTTCGAAAAAGCCTTTGCTGTCTGTATGCAAAGTTGAGCGCAGTTTGATGACAGATTGCAGTAGTTACACAGCTAAGAAGGGAGGCATAGCGTGGAATCGAACATAGCCAATGGCAGCCATCCAAAAAACACTAGGGGAATCAAGCATAGCCGATGGTGGCTTCAAAGAGGTTAATCCGTTATGTCATCAAGAAATTGTGTGATTGAAAAAACAAATTCATTTCATGTCTATAGCTATCTGTAAATAAGATATATAATCTCCATTTATAGCCTGTATGAGAATAACTAGCTTTCTACTGTCAACTTTAAGGGTATTACATTATTACTCCAGTGAATAGGTGGCTGTATGAATGTGTGTTCTCACTGTGTAGGACGGTTATCTTTCACAGCTGTGTGGGATGGAATTTCAGTTCTGACATGCTTCAGAGTAAGTGCTGACATATATAACTATCAGCTGCAATACTGTTACTAATAATGAAACTATTTTACTAATACCACAGAATCCTCCTTGTTATTCTGGCCCCCTGAATACTGTGACAATATATGCCTCACACATGACCCTAGCTAGAATTCCAACCTTCCCTTTCTTATAACTGGTGTTAAAGAAGTTGGCTTTTGCTAATAGGTAATTGGCAAACACAATTTTAAGTTTGGAAAGCCACTTATTACAGGAAATGAATACATTCTACAATTTCCCAACCTAAACCTTACCTATGGGTTAAAGCATTGTTTTTTAGACATTGAATTTGATAACAATCACCATTATGTCATCAGTGTGACCTTAAAATGCACATTTGTAAGGTGCTACATGGCACTAGAAGAAGAGAACTGAAAAGAGTAAATAATAAATAAAACAGTATGGGTCACTTTGTTCACCATCTATTCAAAATCAATAGATCAATAGGGTCTCTGGTGATATCCTTCTTTGACAGCCTAAATAAATCTCTGATTTAAACAATGCAAGAGTATCTTGAATACCAATTCTCTATTTAAAATATATTTAAATCAGAGGATTAGATGACACGCTTGGTTGCTGCAGTTTATTAGCAAACTATTCATTCTCCACTGGGACGTCAAGGTCGAAGGTGAGGGTGTAAAAGTCACACATTAGTTAATACGCAGCAGTGTTAGCTGTTACTGAAAATCTTGACAGTGGTAATGACTCACTGGTATTAACATGGGGTGTGAGGGGTAGGATCAAGGGAAAGCAGTGTGCAACATTCATAGCCTTAGGAGAGATGAGCCCAATCTGTAGATAAAATGTCTTATGTTTTATATTCTATTTTTAACCAGAAACCTGGAGGGCACTTTGCTCAGCACAGTCCTAAGTGACTATATAGAAGCAAAGAAAAATGAGGATGTTAAATGGAAAACCCATGTAAGAAGTATTTGAACTATTCTCCAGTGAAGAAAACAAATGTCAAGCTAAGATATGGCTAAGCATCAAGAGATATTTTCAACACACTTTTTACACAAGGCTTTGTTCCTTTAGATCTTAGAATACCTGTGGCCTTCTGTCTTGTAGATTCCCAGAACATCCACAGGCATCTGTGCCTTTTATACAACTATGCTGTGTATGTTGACACTATCATACACATTACAAAACCTTGAACAGGATATGGGTGCCGGTGGGCACTGCAGGCTACATCTGGTGTCATTTGCTGGTCTATGTTTACCTTAAGAAAGCAACATGCAATGCATAAATAGCTGCTTTGCAATCAAATGTTGAGCTCATTTAAAAGTAAATCTGTTTTCACTCATTTTTATCTTTACCAATGTAACATCAATCAATGTATCATCACTTATATGGTCATTTCAGAACAGCATAAGTTGAATTATTTTGTCATTTTTGAAAACAGGAAAAATATGGTAAATACATTTTGGTACTGGACCAACATCTAAAGGATTAAGGATTGTAGCAACCAAATAGCCTTGAAAATGGTTTCCCTGTTTTAAGTTTTTTTTTTTGTTTTTTTTTTGATAATTAAGGATTTTACCAAAAATAAATAAATAAATAAATAAAATAAATTAAATAGCTCAAACAAGTAGGACAGTTTCTGCATTGTATTTTAAGAATATCAGAAAGACCTTCCAGCAATTTTAGGACTCACTCCTCATTCATCAGATTGTAAAAAAAAGTCATAGTCTACTGACATTTGAAACTGTTGACAATAGCAACCCTCCTTCCTCTAAAAATAGAGGGATTCTCTAGTATATGGTGGTACATGATTATCTGAGTATTAGTAATCTGAAGATCATGGTTTTTATTATAGGGTTGCTTTAGAGATGCTCCACATATTGATAACAAAACAAACACAAAAAGTCATAAAGCTAATTGGCTTTTGATATTTCAAATAGGAATTTTTACAGATTTTGACTTCTGGGTAACAGTGCCATAGTTAAAATGAATCTCCAACCTAGAAGCTCAAATATCAGTTTGTCTTTTCAGGTTAAAAAACCAAAAAAAAATCGTAAAATGCTGAAGGGTTATTGCAAAGTGTCAAACTATATTGGAAAAATCCAATCACTTTTAGAAGCACTGTAATCAGCAACTGTTAAAGGGTGTGGGGTTACAGGTTGGAACCACAATAAACATTTCAGCAATTTAGCTACAGTCATTCATAGGGAATATTGTGTTTCCTGTTGTTCCTTTTTTGTAGGTATATCTTAAGAAGCTAACTTCTTGTTTACCCAGGCAGTGACAGAACAGCGGTTGAATAAGTGGCTCTGTGTAACTTCAACCAGCTTGTATTCTGGAAAAGAAGAAATCTGACACTGAAGAACATATCTCCAGTCAGCCTGCTACCAAATTGCTGATGTTTGTAAATTATTCATAGGAGGAAAGAGCTTCTAAATATGTTTGACAAGACAACTTCTTCAGCAAAATTGTTTCAAGATGGCTGTACAGAAATCCTCTGTTAAATACATGTGTTGTATTATGTCATTAATTTAACTGAAAGACAACATAAATAGGGACTTTGTATTATTATTGTTATTTAGCATGCTACCCTTAACCACATGAATAAAGTTCAATATCTATTTGTTAATGCTGCCATCATAATTTTCTTTTTTTTTTAAAGATAAGCATAATGGGGAATTCATCAGTTCCACGCTAGTTTACGTTTCATATTTTGTTTTTGATAACTAAATAAATTACAAAAAACACAATACAGATTCCAACCACTTAGGTTTAATAACTCACCTCAAAACAAAGGCTGGCTTCACTTTTATATCAATTAATCGATTAGGACACAGCCACATTCTGCACATGGATTCTGGAGAGATGGGATTTTAACCCTATCCCTGCTATACTTTAATTAAAAAACATATAACATTATTTACAACTACATAAAACACTATATACAGTGCATATAGAAAGTCTACACCCCCTATTTATTTACACACCATACTCCACAATGTTAAGGGGAAAAAAGTTTTTATTGAGAAAAAAAATTATATATTAAAAATACAAAACTGAAAGATCATAATTGGATAAGTCTCCACCCCCCTGAGTTAATACTTGGTGGAAGCACCTTTGGCAGCAATTACAGCTGTGCGTCTGTTGGGATAGGTCTCTACCAACTTTGCACACCTAGATTTAGCTATATTTGACCATTCTTCCTTACAAAACTGTTCAAGCTCTGTCAAGTTCCTTGGGGAGCATTGATGGACAGCAATCTTCAAGTCATGCCACAAATTTTCGATTGGATTTAGGTCAGGACTCTGACTGGTACATTTACCTTTTTGTTCCTTAGCCACTCCAGTGTAGCTTTGGCTGTGTGCTTGTCGTTGTCATGCTGAAAGGTGAACTTCCATCCCAGTTTCAGCTTTCTTGCAGAGGGCAGCAGCTTTTCTTCAAGGATTTCTCTGTATTTTGCTCCATTCATTTTCATTCATTCATTGAGTAATTGCTTCCTTCTTGCCACCCTACCATACATGTCAGATTTGTGGAGTGCTTGGGATATTGTTGTCACATGCACACTTTGACCAGCCTTGGCCGTAAAAGCCTGTAGCTCTTGCAAAGTTGCCATTGGCCTCTTGATAACCTCTCTGATCAGTCTCCTTCTTGCTCGGTCATCCAGTTTAGAGGGACGGCCTGATCTAGGTAGGGTATTGGTGGTGCCATACACTTTCCACTTCTTAATAATTGTCTTAACCGTGCTCCCAGGGATATTCAAGGCCTTTGGTATTTTTTTTATACCCATCCCCTGATCTGTGCCTTTCAACAACTTTGTCCCGGAGTTCTTTTGAAAGCGTCTTGGTGCTCATGGTTGAGTCTTTGCTTTGAAACGCACTACTGAGCAGAGGGAACCTACAGGAACTGCTGAATTTATCCTGAAATCATGTGAATCACTACAATTTAACACAGGTGGAGGCCACTTAACTTGGTGTGTGATTTTGAAGGCGATTGGTTACGCCTGAGCTAATTTAGGATTGCTATTACAAGGGGTTTGGACACTTATCCAACCAAGCTATTTCAGTTTTTATTTTTAATTAATTTTCTACAAATTTCTAGAATATTGTTTTCACTTGGAAGTTGTGGGGTAGGATGTGTAGATAAATTAAAAAAAAAAACAATTTTAATGCATTTTAATTCCAGGCTATAAGGCAACAAAAGGTGAACATTTTGAAAGGGGATGTAGACTTTCTATAGGCACTGTATATATATATATAGCTTCAGCAGCTGTGGTACTCCTTAATCCAAAGTGGTTACCAAATTGAAAGTTATCCTATTTGTATGCTAATAGTCTTCTGAGGTCTGTTTCATATGAACATGTAAATTGACACAATTTAGTTTTAATAGACAAAATTGACTGTCCTTTGAAAAAAAAATGGGTACAGTATGTCTTGGTTGACTTGACAGTACCAAGAGCTGAGGTCTGATAAACTTCAATTTAGGAAGCTATTAATTACAGACCTGCAAACAGGCTGTGATTGAATGTATGCTGTGGTTGTAAAAAAAAAAAAAAGGTTATTAATGGTAAGGAAATGACTAAAAACATTATCCACCTCCTACCCCACTAGTCCATTCCACATAGCATCCAGAAGGTTTAACATTTAGAGAATATATACATTTTTAATGACACCACCCAGAAACATTGTCTACCCTTGTACATTAGCATTAGCTGTCATTTTAACATGTGTAATTGATGTTCCTATATTGGGTGAGAATATTTGAAGACTGAATAAGGACCTAGGGACAGCTGGCTGGCTGGCTAATGTCATTACACTCTCTGGCTACACCTGGTAAGCCAAAACTAAACGTCCAGCCAAGCAGAACTCAATGGTGGCTTTTGTTTTCTAATTTTGTGTAATTCATATTTGCAGTGGTATGGACAAAAGACAACAATGAAGGATGAGTACCATAATTGGATTATTTAGTTAATAACACTGCAATTATGGACTCAGTACTTGCAACATAATGGTTTATGCATTGATTTGTGTGGCTATCTAAGTGCAGCTTTCTAATGTGTTAGGTCTAGCACCAGTTAACACTCAGTAACTGAAAACAAGGATGTGTTCATCCCCTGTTTATTGTACATCAAATCGAAGTCTCAGAATAGTGTACTAATTATTACTTTTTTATGGAAGACCTAGATTTCTACAGTGTGGTTTATTGTTAAACTACTGAATGGATTTAGTCTTTGTTGTTCTAATCTGCTGGCGCTTTTAGCTTACTGACCTTGTGAAATGTTTATATAGTAGTAATAATTATCATATTTTTGCAGTCAGTGTAAAGTCATCAGATAATTATGTTCTTGCTTATAAAAATAGTGTCACCAAATGACTCCCTGTGATAAGGAGAGAAAGCATCACAGCAAGCATGTAAATCTCCCTCCCAACCAGAAAGGCTGCTGTATAAGGTTGGTGGTACACTTCTCCATAGACGGTAGACGGAAACCGGAAGTCGGACATTTTGGAGGAAGCGCGTAACTGAAAGTGCTCCAAACAACTCCATCAGCTGCGGGGCAGGCAGAGATTGGATAGACCAGGGTGCTGGGCTGATTACATGGAGGAGTTTGGTAGCACAATGGGGACGCAGCTACGAGAGTACGGCCCCTTGTGCTGAGAACTTAACCTACGGCCGGAGGTTTTGTGTTGTGTTTGTTACTTGTTATTTGTTGCATTCCAGAGGAGGAGTGAAGAAGCAGGAGCTGTCGCCACAAAGCCAGCACTGACCCCTGAGCACTTAATTCAGTGCACATCACCAGCACACACCACGATTCTTCCTTCAGTGCACATCACCAGCACGCACCACGATTCTTCCTTCAGTGCACATCACCAGCACGCACCACGATTCTTCCTTCAGTGCACATCACCAGCACGCACCACGATTCTTCCTTCAGTGCACATCACCAGCACGCACCACGATTCTTCCTTCAGTGCACATCACCAGTACGCACCACGATTTCCCCGGATTACGAAGAGCACTGTTTCGTGTCGGTTGGATTATTGTGTATTTTTGTTTTGGGTTTTGCAAGCCCACCGTGAACCCCCCGATACCATTGCTGGTAGAGGGGTGGCTCTTTATTTTTGTATTTAATACACAGACGTTTCTGGGAGAATTACTGTCTGGTCTATAAGTTTGTACACTGCACCACTCGCGCTTGACCACACTCCCACAATTATTAGCTTTCATTAACTTTCAATTTGTAGAATGTCACATTTAAAACCGATCTGAGGGAGTCTTTCTCCCTCAGATCTAGGTCGGTGCATAGCATTGGTGTATAACTGTCAGCCTTCTTAAAGAGTAAGTAGAGGGGTTCCAGAAAATATAGCGCTACACGTCCCCACGTGTTGCTACAACTGTTTAAATAACATACCTGTCATTTTTATTTTAAACATTGTTGACAACTTTTTACACTTATAACTTTAAAGACTGTTTCAAAGCTCTTTTCAAAATGTCCACTCTAGTGCACTAATCTTGGACTACCTTTGGTAAGGAAGTCCAGGACTAGTGCTAATTGGGGTCTGTGAAGCTGTCCGGAAATGTTAGATCTAAATGTGACTCAGTTGTTTCTACCTCTTATTAACTATGGCACATTACATCATCAAAATCACCATGGCATCTATTTACATTCATTGTTTTAAGACTTGTGTTATTTAGTCAGTTTTTATGAACAAATTAAAAATGTATCTACTGTTCTAGACTGTTGTTATTGAAACTTCCTGCGAATGGTACTGGGCAATTAATATCAATATCTACTGGTGATATCTAAAACCACTCAAAGGTCTATTCTCTACCCAAAACATTCTATGTACTTATTCCTTTCCCAGCAAATGTGTTTGGTGCTTCTAGCGGCTCATTTTCTGCCTGTTTTATTATGATTTATTGTGGCAAGCTGGCTGGTGGATGATGTCACAGACCTGGAAGTTATAGATACACAAGACAGTACTGGGGTTTGAAATGTGCTGCTTGTACAGCTATTTAATACAAACACAAACACTAACTGTGGTTTTTCAAAACATGTACCTTTATAGCTTTTGTCAAGGTAGCATTCGCTCCTCTTTCTCTATAGTTTCTCCATCTTTTTCCTCCTCTAAACTCTTCCTCGCTATGAGCCCAGGGTGGGTCTTTTATACTGTAGCTGGAGCCTTAATCCTTATGGAGGCTCCAGCCACATTCCCACCAGCTACTCAGGATGGGGATTCAACCCCATCCATGCCAACCACATTTTATGAGACCGGCTTTTTCGTCTGTGGACATCCCTTATACATCTGTACTCCCTTCAGCCACAAAACAATTGTCTTACATATTCCTTCTTTAAAATGAGGCCAGCCATCACTGCCCTAGGAATTAGCTCATGTATTTAAAGTATATTTAAAGACCAGAATATAAAGCAGCCTTGAATACCTTAGGGCAACATGTGAAAAAGTACTCATTGACTGGTTGCTAGAGGATATATTATGTCTGGCCTCAGGTCATCAATAATTTGTGTTAATCAAAGGCTGTTGGTTTCAAGCAAGTCTCATTAAAGGGAGAATATTGTTTTATCCTGCTGAGAAACGTTACAAATAATAATAGATCAATTTAAAGGAGGTAAGGAGTCATTTCATCCATCGCCCTTGAGGAATATCATGCGCTGACATCTAGTCCTGCAAGTAACTGCTCCACTGCCCAAAACCCACTAAGGAAGATTTTCTCAATGAACATGCTGTTCAAATACAGTAAGTGTTCTCCCCTCCTTCAAAAAGCTGGTTCATTCAATACTGATGTTTAGTAAAGTATTCTCAGTGCACAGGGTTAGGCTCAAGCAGGAAAAGGTGTCGTAGTTTTTACTTTTAATAATTCTTTCATTTCCAAAATATAATAGATTTAAAAACCTTTGCACATAATGTATTTGTGTACGTAAATAAAAATAAAAATCATACAATCAATAAAAGAGAGTCACATCAAAATAAAGTCAGATCTTAATCGTTTATTGTACATAATTGAAAGTCAAGATATGCAAAGCAAATACTTCATTTTAATTGTAGGAACACAGTGCTCAAGGAACACTGCTCAAAAAGAACACATCTGAACAGGAACACGGTGGAACAGTAGGTATCAAGCCCTCCTTACACTGGATGTGTGACAAACTAAGAGAGCAAGGCAAAGCAATTAACTCCATGCCCATGTACTCGGGCGAGTGAGCAGAAACAAATAAAACCAATCCATTTCCAAAATTGCACACTCGCATCGCTTGCTTCGTGGCACAGCCGGTGTGACTGTTCCTATTGATATAAATCTTTTTTTTATATAATTTTCTGTTCACCATGGGCTTTATGGGCTGGTTTCACAGACTCCAATTACAACTTGTATTTGACTACCTTACCAAGGTAACATTAGGTAGTCCCAGATTAGTCCTCATGAATAGTCTATGATGTTCTGATGAACAGTCAAATAGTCTACGAAGACAGTCACATAACGTTTACACATACAGGATGTGTATCATCTCCAGCAAGTGAAAGTTCCCATTGTATCTGAATAAGAAATGTAGCAGACATACTTGTGGTATCTACTTCTTAATGATGTCTAGATCAACCGTAGTAGTAAAACATGCAATTGTAAGATATATTGAATTATATAACCTTTTGTAATTTCCAAAAAAGCTAGACATCTAGAAATACATAAAGAATGTTGCTAGTTTTGTATTTCTTGTCTAGTGGAAGTATTGGAAGTATTGATCCTGTATCTTTTGTAGCGATTCGTACTGCTAACTGAGTACAAAATGATAGAATTAAAGAGACATCTAATCTTTCATTTGAATCTTATCTTAGAAGTATAGCTTGAAGCTGTCAGGCCTCGCCATCAAGTCCAACTACTTGTGTGATTTCATGGCCAGAATCTAGATTCAGCTATTGGAACATTTAAGGAAAGCATTGAAAGGTGAAAAAAAATCTTACTATCATAATAAATGCTGGACTTGTTAACTGCAGATGACTTTCTCATGATGAACATACATGGGGCCTGCAGGTTGTGTATTGATCTGATCCTCTATCTGCCCTGTTCTTTTGGCAAGGCAATTCTTCTCTGAAACCAATTCAAAACTGTCAATTTGTTGATAAAAGAATGACACAACTGGTCCTAAATACCTTGTCCTTGCCAAAGGATAGTTGAATAATTATATGTGATTATTGCACAGCTGTAGTGCTTTTCATGCTAGTATCAATGAAATGAGGATTTATTCCCTTAATCATTCCAAACTGCACCATTCCCCCGAGGAGAAGATGCATGTTTCTACATATGTGCTTCTAAAAGATTCCTTGATGCAGCCTGCTCCGTGATGAGATAATGTTGCTAAGCATGTGTGGCTGCCCTAGATAGAGAAACCTGCTCTGTAACTGAGTGTTTGTCCTGCTCCTGTGACCCTATTCCCACTGTAAGCAATGAAGAGGTATTATTTTATAAGATCACATCCCTTTAAAGGCCACTACCAATCTTTTATATGCCTACATAATATAATAGTATATTCAGATTTGCTGCAACCTTATAAAGTAGAGGGTAAAAACAACAAGCTAACACTTTACAGAAGCACATATTGTGTATATATCAATTACTTTGACTCAGAGTGATAATAGTCCAGTACAGTAAAAAAAAAAAAAAAAAAAACATTAACACAGTCCTCTTAGTGATATACCACCCAGATGAATTACCCAGAAGAATCGCTATTTAAGTATCATAATCATTCACACTCTTTCAGCAGCTTGTCAATCGGGTACGTTCTTAACAGATACAAATCTGCTGATGTTTAAATCATTTAAATGTGGCCCATTGTACAACAACATTTATAGAAATATTGTGCAAGCAAGTCTTTATAATGTTTTTTGGTAGTAAACATACACAAGAATTTAAATCAGCCACAGTTTAAATCAGTTTAATACAGATCTGGATCTTTTAGCTGGGTGTACATAACACAGGCAATATTTAATAGTTTTGAGGTGTGTGCTGCCATAGAAGCGAACATAATGCTGAAGACCAACTATAATACATATTATAAACCTCAGTGATCATCTCAGCCAGGCAGATGTCCTCTAAACTTACTTTAAATGGCACACATTTCAAGCTGTCAGTTTGAAAAATGTCTTTATACACAGTCTTTTTTGACCTTGTCGGCAGTTAAATGTCTCAAGCTGATGGTGAGGTTTGTCTATCAGGAAATGCAGCATCAGGCTTTAATACTTCAGTGTAAAAATTCCAAAAGAGCTTTGGAAAGGTAAATATTAGTGATCCACCACAAGATTTTTTTTTAAATGTGTGAAATTTATTGCCGGTGCCTAATTAATCACACACGTTTCTGTTAATACATCATACACAGCATGACAACATTCACAAACAGCAAACATTTCAACCTATTAAAGTATCAAATTGAGCCTACAATTCATGGGTAATATTGTGACATTTGAAGTTAACCTTTTTTATTTCACAACTCTCAGTGGATATAAATGAGAGAGAGAGAGGGAGAGAGAGAGAGAGAGAGAGAGAGAGAGAGAGAGAGAGAGAGAGAGAGAGGAGAGGGAGGGGGAGGGGGAGGGGGAGGGGGAGGGGGAGGGGGGCGCTCTTGTGTTCTTCATCGAATCTCATTTGAATACCAGAGTCCAATAATAAAACATGGAATGACATTTTCTCAATTTCCCTCATGTCTTCTGCCAATCTAATTTAAAAGGGGAAAAAGCAGCCACTATCCCACTATCATTATATTGATTTCCAATTAACAGACAACATCTGTCTCTTAGAGCTTGTAATAACCTGGCAAAATGTCAGAAATCCACTTACATGCCATTTGTACAATATAGAAACTTCTTATTGATGGTTAGACAACAATAGAAACCAAACAGAAATGTTCCCCCGTGATTTACTTTTTTTCTACTGTTAATTTTAGTGCTTCAGATTCTATATGTGATTCATAACAAGCTAGGTAGATAATGCGACTATCAACTAATTCATTGTTCCTTGTATAAAAAAGGGTAATACTTTACATTGTATCTCTAATTACTACGTATTTATATTGTAGTTACTTAGTAAATACATGTTTACTTACACATAAGTACAATGTTATTATGCAGAGTCACAATGCACTTAATGTGTAAATATTTGTGCATGATATTACCCTTACCCTAAACCTAACCCTAGCCCCCCTAACCCTAACCCTAACATTATCCCTAACCCTAACCCTTTTCTGATACAATTGTGTACTTACATAAATCGTGCAAAAAGATTTACACATTAAATACATTGCAACGCTGCATAATAACGTTGTACACATCTATTTACTAAGTAACTTCGATGTAAATACACAGTAATTAGAGACACCATGTAAAGAGTTACCAAAAACAGAAGGGGTTGCATCCAACTGTGAGTAGGACACACTATTGGTTTATTTTACTGTATGGAAGAGCACTTGGAAATCACTTGGGTACTTACAACCTGGTCATACTATGGGTTTTAATTATGTTTTTCACTCTACTGCAAACATATATTTTAGAGTACCAAGGATGAAGAGATTATGGAAGGTATGCTTTTGAAAATTCCTCTGCCCCCAATTTCTCTGCTTTTCGAACACCATCCATTTCATAGAAACCTGCATGTCTTCAATCCTGCGTCAGCTTCTGCAATGAGGTTTTCCTCCTCAATGTCTGTGGTCTAGTGCCACGCTCTGTCTCTACTGCTTTAAAAAGGAAATCCATTTACTGAGTTTGCATTTTAATTGCCACTTCAGAATCGATCGACCACTTTCATGTTGACTGTGGTGACCTGCTGTAATTTTAAAACAATGCTCTTAATCCACAGTACAAGGGTATTTCAAGGTTGTTACTGATGGTAAAGAAAGTCTATTTATTTCCTATTAGATTCCACTCAACAGTAGGAAGTATTTATATTTGTCAGTAAAATTATTTAAATGTATTCATAGTTCTAGAGAGCATTGTGATATGCATTGTATTATAAAAGCATAAAAAAAGACTGTTAACACATCTGTTTTATAAATACCGGTATTCCATGCAGATTAAGGAAACAGGAAGATTATTTTTTTAACAATCTCAAATGTTAATTAGCAGCGCACCGACACTTTTTTTGTTTTATTCCAGTTTTAAAAGGACAGTACTTTCTGACCACATTAATTACTTAAATAGCTAGTCAAAATATTGGTGCAACTCTATTACAAAAGAATGCAGCACTTCACTGTGAGACAATTAAGTGGACCTGAGTAATCCTGGGTAATTAAGCCTCTTCCCACATAATTATCTTTATTTTAAAAGTGTCTTTTAATCAGACATCTGTTCCCTGCTCTGAATTTGAAAGTGTTGCGCATGCATAGGATGACAAGATATTTGGAAGGGCACTTGCATGCACTGCAGCTCTGTGTCTTGGTGACAAATGCTGTAATTTGTTCAGTATGTGTGCATGTGCAAGTAGCAGGTGTCATAATATTACTGGCCAGCCTGTGCCAGCACACTTGGGCAAAGACAGTGATGATTGAGCTTGACAACTGGGCAAAAGCTCTTTAATTCAAGGAAAATGAATGGGATGGTGTACCTCATACTAAGGCCTTGTGGGTGCTCATTCTTGAATGGCCTAGTGTACACTGTACTGCAGGGTTGTGTTGATTTCTTTCTGCTTCAGATATAAAACAGATAACAATGATGGGGTTTTGCTGTATATTGCTGTTAAATGCAGTATGTAAAAATATCTTCTCATTAAATTCTCCAAATATATATATATTTTTTACTATGTATCATCTTTTCTATTTTTCAATTCAGACTGTTTTAAAAAGTTAATGCTTATAGTGAAGCAGGATAATATATGCACTGTTTCTATGTATTGTTTTAATGTCATGTAAAGGTGCATATTTCTCAAACACAGAAATAATAATATATAAGATGGACTTCCTCAACACTAATGCCGTCGTTATACTCATACCTAGAACCGCCGCCAGCGGTCATTATAATGATTACAATTATAACGGTAGCACAACCCACACAGATGTAACGCTTCTCAACTTTTCCTGTGCATTTACCACATACTTCTCTTTCACATTGGGCACAGATATCAAAAGTTTTATTTTTATTGCATTTAGCTACCTGGCATTGTTTTCTCTTGCGTGTGTCACTGGGTGCAGCACTGAATCCAGGTTGAGCTGCATTTGCCTGCTATTTTGTAGTTTCCTGATTGAAATGTTTCTGCCGAAGCTCTGTGGCTAGCTTCAAGATGAAATCTCTCCTACTTATATATCTCCACGGTGCATTTCTTGTACAAAACGAAGGAATTGATGGCTGCCATGTCCAGTACATTGTAAAATACAGCAACTGGCCACTGACAAGAACCAGCTTTCACTGAGTACTGATGTGCCATCTGGTCTAAAATGTCTACTCCGTACTTTGTGTCATTGTAGTAATCCACAGTTTTTCCTCCAGTTTTTTCTTGTCAACAGTCCCGATGGCAACTGACGTATGAAGGGAGCTGAGAATGATTACACTCTTTCTTGACTTGCACTTGTAAACAGTTAGCATAGCACAGCCATCGTGTTTCAAAACTGTACTGGAGTACAGCTGTGGGTGCAAGTTTTGCGCAGATGGTGGAAGATCACTTCTTGCTTTGTTCACTATTCCAAAAAGATTCTTCAAATCTTTTTCCAATCATCATTTTGTATCCTATGTGCCTCTGCTACAGTACAGCGTTGAATGTGGTGTAGCAGTTGCATATCGGTCAACAAATGAAAAGCACTGAGTGCTAGCGATGTTGCGTTTTGCGTATGCCGTGGGACCTCAGGTTTCAGTCAAAACATTTTGTGCAGCCCGTCTTCCCACAGCGTCAACACCGGGATTTATAATTTCCAAAATAGTGCCATCCTTGCCAGTCTCCTGAATGCCTGTTTGTGCTGGCGATGCAGCTGGAGTCGCTGTCCTTGGTACTGCTGCGGGTGAAGCAGTTGGCATGACTGGCACGCTTGCAGCTGCTGTTGGAGGTGATACAGGCAAAGTGGCTGGCACTGCAAAGGTAAGCTCAGTGGGGGTAGGGATAACAACAGGCTTGTATATTAAAAAAAATAGAACATTGCAGGTTATATTCAAAATTAAAACATGTATTGTAAAAGGCAGTCAAAATGACTGCTTTGGTGGTTCTAGGTGGGCTGGATTATAACTTTCTTATTTTTGCGATCCTGCCTTTCAGACGCTGTCATAATTCATAACTTTCAGACACGCAGGGTAACTTAAATTTGAAAACCTCAAACTGTCAAAATAACTGCCGTGGCGGTTCTAGTGTTAAGGTATACCGGACCTCTATCAGACCACTCAGGGCGTCTGGTCCAGTTCGCATCCCTACCTCCGGTTCCAGTGTTAAGGTATACCGGACATATATCAGACCACTCAGGGCGTCCGGTCCAGTTTGCGTCCCTACCAGGGGTGCAAATCATTTTGACAATTGGTGCTAAACTGCTCTTCAATTAGTTTATAGTATTTTTTGGATGAGTGTGGGTGGGTCATGTGAGTAGTCTAGACCCAACAAGAAACTATCATCATCTCTGGTTGCAAAGAATTAAAAAAAAAATAAACATTAAAACACAATTTAAAGTTGCTGGCACTATATGAGGTACCCTGGCACTAGAATCTAGCATCATAAAAGTGCCGAATTTGCACCCCTGATCCTTACTTTTTAGCATAGAGGTCTACAGAGGATATTTCAATGAATGCTGGCTTCATGCCAAAGTCATTTCACAAGTGTGAAAGACCCAAATGTATGTCAATAACATCAGGGCTACACCACTGTTGGTGATAAAATGTGGTTTCTCCTTTGTATTTAAGAATGTAAGCAGCTTTAATTGTGTATATTAAAAAAAAAAGATAGATCTGAGCCTTTTCATAGTAGTTGGCATGTAACCTTTATCCTCTGCTATTTCACATGCAAGATAACAGCTTGGCATTTAACAGTAACAGTTGCATAGCTTTTCCCCGAAGATAAGGTTTACTCAATTCTATACACATTCAAAGTCTTTAGATTTTAAGAAACTAGAAGGTTGAAATTTAAACTACTGTAGTGTCGCTGTGTTAATAAAATCATATTGTAAGATAATAAACAGTAAACAAGTTGTACTTTATAATCTAATAATTTAGGTGAGCAAGAGCTATACAGACCATTACTTTGATACATATCAAAGTAATGGTTTGTATAGCTCTTGCATATACAGACCATGCTAATCTATTTTTTTTATTTGCTGATGTACAGTGAGCAATTTCCCATTTCAAATAGCCGTTAGAAACCCTGACTGACCCTTACTCACGAGTGCTTTTTACTGCATATAATTCATTATATCTTAATATTTTGCCAGAAGACATGCATTTTTTTGTTTTATTTCAAAGAAATGTTTTAAAGCTATACAATTGAAAGGTCACCATATTACTTTTTTTCCATATGCCTGTGGCAAAGTGGTTGCTGATTATGAACAGCTCCAGAACGTGTTAGCCATCTATAAACACACAAGTAACAATTATAGACAAGACAAACAAAACAAACACTCGCTATACTCTTAATACACAGTGCACGGGTCCTTCAGGGTCTATTTCGAAACCAAAAATGAAGGAAAAGATTTACGATTCTCTGGCCCCTTTATGCTATCATGCATGACCCCTTAGTAAACGATTGCAGCTGACTCTATTGCCTGCAGCTGCTACCTCGTTTACCTTCCGGGTCAATACGTTCCTGCAACGGTGTCTCGCCTTCTTCCAGGCTGACCGACTTCCCGACCCAGGAAATGAACTGTCAGGCCAGCCCGTCCAAAGCCTTTCCCTTTCGCTACTTAGCGCTCTCACAGGTCGGGAGGGAGATTTACAACCAGAACTTATTATATTTCTGTCACAATGCCATAGAAGGCTAAGAAAACAGACTAATTTATCTATATATATTTTTTAAAGTTTTTTTTTCTAAGATTTCTATGCAAAAACCAATGAGGTATGTCTTTGCTAAAGTTCACAAAACAAAATTCAATGTACAGTCATCTTTTTCAGACCAAAAAAAATTGGTTAAGGACAAATATGTAAATAGATATTGATCTTGTTAAAATGCATTACCCTGAAATTTGACCTTTGACCATTTTTTGGTCTCAGAATGCATATAAAATTACCCAGTCTTAATTAATTGTTAGTAATTTACTTTACACATCTTAAATAATAAGCAGTGAGAAAACAAAAACAATCTATCTGTGTTATTTTTAACCCTTAACTGTCTCAGTTAGTGGTACGCAATAAAACAGAGGAGTCACCTATTCGGGTGATGATGTGATGTTTTTGAAAGCTATAGGAAAGCACACCAAGTTGATTAAAAGGATAACAAGCGGCGTTCCAAAGATTCTTGGGCAGGACCTTTTTTTCACTGGCAGGAAACTTGTGCATTCAGTGTGCAGACTACAGGGAGAGAAAGGCAGCGCAACGTTAACAAACTCACACATTCAAACAACCAGGAGCGCAAAGAAACCCGGACCAGCAAGGTACCTCATTACTAATTAGATTAAATAATGTTACTCTGTGTTTCTTGACGTTCGTTAGTCTGAATTTGATAATCAGAGTCAATATGAGTCAATTAACCACTGTTAATTGCCGTTTGGGTATGAGCTACTCTCTCAAAGCACCACTGTGTGTTATTTATTTATTTTTTGTTGTTTTTTGTAATTTACTCTTTTGCAGGATACTATTTCTGAGCATCTATATTTAAATAAAATTACGAACAGAACCCCCTCCCCAGGCAACCCTAATGGAGGCACATTTACAGTATTGGTTTTCATCAGATTTTAGCTTAAGTCTGAGTTGTTAATGTAAATGAGGATTAGAAGAATTATTATGCAATATAATAATTCTTGTACTTTACTTGAACAAAAGTTATTGTATTTCTTGCTCTTATTGTATTACTTGTATTGTAACGCTTGAAATGTTTTTGCTTACGATTGTAAGTCGCCCTGGATAAGGGCGTCTGCTAAGAAATAAATAAATAAATAAATAAATATAAAACCATGTTACTTGATTACTTTTAAACACCTTCAGAAATCATTATCGACAGACCTTTCACAAATGCTGTGTTTCATTTTAGCACATCATAGTCATTTACAGTCTCTCATTAAAAGGTCTTTAAGTTTTCTTTTTTACAGCCATTTTAGTGCAGGAATGTATTGAAAGTGTTCACGTTCCCTACAGTAAGTTCACAATGCACGTGCTCGGTCCTTGCTATACAATAAAACTAGAATATACGATTACAAATATTACACTTAAATGGGGTAAATTTAATGATGCAACATTGGTAATGGTATTTGATTTTGGAATTTAATTTAATACAATTAGCCGGATATGCACACGATATACACCAGAGTGGGGTAGACTGTGTGTGTGTATTATACAACAAGGCAAAATGGCGGACAAACCCGCATCTCAACCTCCTGGACAGCAATTTTGTGCCGGAACAGAAAATGGATTACAAAATATACTACAAAACAATGCTGCAAACACTAAAATCGTCAGAAAAACTTCGCTTTCAGTGTTTCCTGACTTCCTGAAATTCAAACAAATCCAACTCGACGATGTAAATAAATACGACGTTCACAAACTCAGCTGACTCCTCTGAGAATTCAATGCCGCAGTGAGAAAGTAGATAATTATGTATTGGGTGTATTATAGGTAGGGCTTCTGATTTTTGGTTTTAAACAATAAAAAAACACCTTTCCCAGTGCAGTTGGGCAATGTCCCTCCTTCCTGACTTGAATCTTGCATTGAATTCGTTCTGAATACTTTAAACCCACCCCAAGTACTGAGTGGCAGCACTTTCTTACATTTCTATTGGAGGATTGTAACACGCTTGTGACATTTAAAATAAGATTCGATAGGGAGTATTACATGCTCGTGGAATTTAAAACAGAATTACAAATTGTGGCGAAATCTGAAAAAAAATGCCTAAACACACAAAAAACCCCAGAAGAATATGCCCGTGATCATAGGGATTTCATTATGGAAGACAGCAAAAGAAAGAAGGTACAACTTAAGTGTGCAAGTACTGTCACTTTACTATACATATTGTGACAGTACCCAAAAACAATAATTTCATACAGTATATGAAATAGCTAAAAATAAGAACCGAAAAATGAAATGAATAAAAACAGAAAAACAGAAACCCTAATTATATGGTAAAGCTATTTAATGAACCAAATAGTAATACATACCTCTGCAAAACTGTGATCACTTAATAGCAAGAAAATCCTACATAAGTCAATGCACGGATTGGACTAGAGAGGTAACTTTCACATTCATGTCTACCATCAGTCAATTGGTACCTGCCAATAATATTCAATACACAGACAGTGCATACATACATTGGTATCCATCTAATATGCTTTTAGGTTTGTTACCTCCCCACAATGTCCACCTCCTTTTTGACTAGTCGGGGGGATTGGCAGTAAAGCACTGGCTGAGTCGTCAATCAAAATTATGACTTTCAAGGCAAAGGCCTCAAAGGTGAGTCTGAATGCCAAATAACAAACAAAAAAATTCTATTGTTGTCTGCAGTACATTTTATTTTAAAATCTCAAGTTATACAATAAAAAATATAATCGAGCATTAAGCAAAACTGTTTTAAAATGACACATTTTCATTCAGTTTGTTTATCTTTATTGGTTTTGTTTTAATGGGGGGTTTGAAAAATGACTTTCAGAGATATGCATCAAACAGTATTATGATATGCTAAGCCCTGATGCACTGAAGAAGCCTGCAGCTGTCCAAAGCTTAATTATGCATGAATGCAAAGCCCAGATGCTTGGATAATAGTGCCTCAGCAGAATAGCGTTTCTCACTCGCTTTGTTCGAATTATAATTGGGTAGATTTATATTCCCCCAAGCATTCAGTTGCTCTTGCATTTCTTTTTTCCCTTTTTTTTACCTAGCTGTTGTCTTTGTTTGATTCGTTGTCTCTAAAGGAGCTATTTGATTCTGAAGTGTCTAATGGATCTTAGATGAGTCATTAATGTATTCTGAAAATCCTTTCAACTCACTGACAATTAAAAGGTAGGGGAAAATTAAGCCTCTTCTACCAATTTTATTCCAGATGGTCCACTACTTTTAAAACATGAATACTTTAATATAACGTGGCATCTGGTTCAAACCATGGAGGACTGGATCCAGACTTTTAAAAGAGAAATAAGTATCATGTAATAAAAATGCCACACCTGCTGAAAGACGGTAACAGAAATAGTAGTTTTGGTAACTACCTTTATGTCTTTGCTTTAAAGGTTCTTATCAGGATTTATGTAGTACAAGAGGACTGGGTAGGAAAGATCAGATTAGCATTTCAGGTATGAATAAATAACTTTCAGCTCTTATTATATAGTCGTTACAGATCACCTTATCTTTTCAAACCTGAGGAGCCATTAAACTAATTGATATCACATTTTACTGTTCAATGGACTATTTCATAGGCGAACATGTTACATATGTTCATGACAATTCAGGAATAACAGGTGAATTTTCAAACCATGCTTTCAAAAACTAGCTTTCAATCTGTAATTCACCTTCTTCAAGTAAATTGTAACCGAATGTACATCTGATTTATAGAAGCAGTGTTTGACAGAATCCATTTCAGCACTTTAAATTGAATAACCAGATTAACTGATTTATTGTCGTTGGGATTCGCACAACCTGACTTTCAATTTTCTGCCTTTGCCCTAAGCAACAAGATGTCTCCAGTGGCTATGCATCCATTTGTATCCCAGTGTATCATTTGGTGTATGTACAGGGTTGTGGGTGAGTCGTATAGTATATATTCTCTTGAACTTCATTGATTGTGCATGATAATGTCATGTTGATCTGATGTAGCCCATAACTCAACAGCAGTGGCATCATTTGTATCAATCCCGTCCATGTGACAAATCAAAATTAAAGGGTTACACTTCTCATTTGTCATGTGTACCTCAGTGATATATTTTTTCAGCATAATCCTAATTGTTTCGATATTTTCTTCACACATCCTGGGGAGTGTTGTGTGATTTTCTGTTCCCACAGTTGAAATCAAAGCATTAGGTTTTTTTTTTTGCAGGAAGCAGCATTGATCTGGATAGCCTAGTTATGTTCAGGTGACAAATAATTGATCATTGAATGCTCCCCAGATACTTTTAAATAAAAAAGCTTTTGGTTTTACTCCCCAACAGATTTATGACTAAGCGTGAACAATTTTTTTTCAAAAGTCTGGATTATAGAAAAAAATATATATCAAGACACAGCAAGTATTGTGTTTCTTGTAAATACTACAGGATGTTCTTTGACACTTTAATACTCTACTGCAGGGGTGTAGCCACGGGTGGGCCTGGGCTTGTTGTCTACAAGTGTAGTCCTTTAGTGCCACGCCATCTAGAATATTCATAAAAGTGTCACACTCGTATGTCACCGTCACCTAGTACTAGGGCTGTTTTCAAAAATAATCTTTAAAAACAGTATAACATCATTGTATTCTTAACAAAAACTTTATCCAGCTGCAGTAAAGTTCTTCAACTTGAACTTTTCAGCGACATCAGGATTTGTGTACTATTCGTTTGTTAGAATAACTAGATAATTGCTATAACAGCAGAAATTTAAGCTTCTGGGGAGGAGTGCACCAAGCAGGCATAAATTAAACCGTTGTTACTTCTTCCAACTTAAGCCCGACTTAAAAGTAAATTCCACGCAAAGTGCACCAAAGCAAAATCACCCCTGGCGTAGTAACGACCACATTGCGACCGAGGCGCAACAGAGAAGGGAAATTGCCATAGTCTGCACAAGAAAAACAATCATTTGAGTTTTTGCCTATTTTATGTAGAATATTGTAAATCGCTAAGGGGACATTTTACATATGGTGAATGAAGGTCATATATTTTAATTGTGAGTCTACAGCTATGGCCAAAAGTGTTGCATCACTCTATAGAATTAACACATTTTGCTTGATAAAGTGGAATGAAACCTGCTGAATAATGGTACGTTAACATATTGAATTACATACCACTTTGCAGTTTCCCATATACTTAATGAAATTTGACAATTCGAAACCTAACATGAAATACTGTACTACTATTATGGTTTCTGGTAGACTTTTGCGATCTCATTTTGTAGTTTCTTTGATTACATGATGTTAAATAAAATATCTAAATTATGTTCATGTAGTTTTTTGTAGTTTTTATTAGGCCTATGTCTCAATCCTAATATTCTAATGATGCAAAACTTTTGGCCACAGCTTTTTTGGTAGAGTAGAGCGAGAAAGGAGAAAAGTTGTAGTCCAAGGAGGGAGCTGCAAGACTACAACTCCCAGAATGCCCCAGGATTGCAGGAGAGGAAGCACCTGTGTCGGTGTGTAAGGGTGGAAAAATAAGGCTTCGTTACACTGTATATAATGGAACATATGATGAATCTTTACAATATATATTAATCATTAGGAAATGTGTGATTCAAATAGGTTTACTGTATTTTAACCAAGCAGAACATATATCTTCTTCAATTGAGGTTTTCTAACATGGAAAAAAAAAAATCAAAGGGTGTTTACAGGGAAAATCCTGTCAATGTGCGCTTGCTGGATTAAGAGGGGGGCCCTTTTCAAAGGACTTGTTCCAGGCCCCAAAATTCCAGGCTGCGGCCATGTTCCAAATTTAAACTAGGGAAAGTCAGGGGAGAGATTTTCTTTTACTTAATAAAGTACTGTACAAATGTAGCTGGCAATTAACTAATAAAGAAACCACAAAGAATGTTAGCTTAGGGCTCCTATCAGTCTTTTTTTTTTAACACTGTGTTTCTTACATACCTGCAAGGCTTTGGAATCAGAATCAAAATGTTAGTACCAGGCCTTTAAAGAAAGATTTTACTTCAGTGGAAAAACATTTTGAAAAAAAAAAATCATTCCTCATGAAAATAGAGGTCAATTTTACATGGAGAGTGGGCAGCCTCTCACATTTCCACAGCTCATCCCCAGGGACATGGTTAATCAAAGCCTTTAATGGATTTGGTCTGATCTGTGACTAGCTTTGTTCAAGTTGCTGGATAGAGCTACAAGTTATCAATACGACACATTAATTGCCAAGATTGTATGAATCCTGATGAGCTGCCATAGATGAAAGTCAAACCCGTTTTTTGGGATTACATATTAATGAAGAGATCATGTTTTGGGAGGTTATCGATTGCTGCATGTTTTCACAACCACACAGACCTCAATGCCAATTATTGCGGCTAAGCAAATTGGTAGCAATTTGCAGTCATTTCCTATTTACTGCAATGCACTCTGAACTCACTTATTGCAAGCTTTACTATCTTTATTTAAATCTAAATCAATCACTTTTACAGATCAAGATCAGTGACTCATTCATTAAACAGGAAGGTCACAATGTTTGTCTTTGTTGGTATTGGCATTGTTGTAATGCAAACATGTTTTCCAAACTATTAATCCTGCTGAAGCAATTCTACTCTGAATCAAAGTCTCTCAACCCATGGCATACAATTAAAAAGCACTGGGTTTATTAGGTCTTAGAGAGTGCCCAGTATCTATAACATAAATAGACAAGAGGACTGGCTGTTTAAACCATTCCAAAAACCTACTTTCTGCTAATATCCTTCAATCAATAGAGAGCCTCAGTGCAGCTACTGGGGGTTGAAGACTATCACTCATTCCTAATGTTATATCTATTAGAGGAGTCCTGCCTACACATTAAAAGACTATTAGTGAATGGCAATAGCATGGGAAGGTGGGGGAGGGGATTCAAATTGGCTGTCTAATATCTAACACAAAGGTAAAACAATTAATGGCTATGTATTATGTTAACTGATGTAACAAACCTCTAAGATCCACAAGCCTAGGTGCTCAGGAGAACATTTGTAAAAACACATCGGAATGTTTTTTTCATTCAGCATCACTGCCAGACTTATTAAGTGTCAGAACTGATTATAATTTGCAGTTGCAATGGAACCAATAACAGCAAACAAACAGCAAATCTTGCTCTACTCTGAGCTGACTGTGATCCCACATCCAGTATGAAATCACTGCTGAGTGTTTCTGCACACATTTCATGACAGGAAATACAAGTAAATCAGGTCTTAGAATAGCAACAAGTTTGTTAGTGACATATATCCCCCTTACGGTTGTAAATACAAAATTAGAGCTATGAGTAACATGAAAAGATAGATTACAATGGCATCCACTGTATGCATGTGTGGCTCAGTATTGCAAAACTCCAGATTGTGACATACCCAAGACTTACACCTATCTCCACAATATCCCTGTCACTGTTATTGTATACCATTCCTGTGGGTGTAAGATGTGCTCTCTGACATCAGTTCCATATGGAAATTGACATTTATTGTAACATTTAACTGCTGGTCACTCCCTGGACACAATGAGAAATGACTTGTTCTAGCTTCCAGATATGTTATATAATGAATTTCAAAGACTGCCTTCCCTTCCAGAAAAAATTTAGACAAAAGATTTTTTTCCTTTTCTGTATGTTTGCAATGAATATCTACTCATGTCATGCTACATGCAGCTTATTAAAGGGAAATGCTAAACAAACACAAACAGTAACATGTACAACATGTTATAATATGGCTTGTTTATTAATAGATATATTGACATATGTATGTTAACAGTTAAAATATTCCTTGCTCCACTTTGTTTTAAATATATTGCTGGATGCTAGAAAATGTTTTTCATGTTTTTGTGAAACCAGCTGCTACTTTCGGAAAGTAAACGCTTGCTATAGCAGTGCAATGCTTGGTGCTGATAGGATAGGTTGAAACAATAAGCACCCGCCCTCACATGGCAATGCTTAGTGCTAATTGGTTGAAACACTAAATGCCAGCCCTCACACAGCTGATTCATGACAATATTACAGGCAGTACAGATCAACCATATACTGCTCATACGTTAACAAGAGTAGTGTGCTCAGCTGCAATTACTGCACTTCCTTCATCCTTAGGCACCAAAATAAATTACATAAAAATTGATGTGCCAAGTATGTGAGAAATACCTGCCGCAGAGCAATGGAGTCAATGATATACTGAAATATAAGAGATTTTGATATATCATCATGAACTACATAGGTAAATATTGAGTCGCCCTTTTTATCAATCAGCATTTATTTCTAATTTTTTTTATTCATTCATTGACATAATATATATACATGTTTATTATTTAAAAATTAATGTGAGTTATTATTATTATTAGTAAGTACACACGTTTCGATATGAAAGATGAACAACTAAGAGTAAAGAACAACTAAGTTCCACATTTTTAATGAAACAAAAATTGTAGCCAATGTTTTCAATAAAGTAAAATCAGGCTTGTGTGATTCTGAAGTGCCACTTTTTGATATACTGTATTTACTATTGCTTAATTTAAGTTAAAAATACTTGTTCATGGCGCCGTGGCAACATTACACAAATGTTTTATTCTAAAACCCAACATTATCAAATTCTCTCTTCCTTAACATTTTTCTTTTAATAATGGACTTTCTCTTATTTCAGATATTTTTTGTGAGTAATAAATAAAAAATATATGCCCATATTTAAGTATTAATATTTCATGCAGTCGTCTCTTCTGACTGCCTGCCGAGTTCACATTCACTTCACAACGTTATTTCTTACTGTTAGCTAACGTTAGCCACAGTGCAGACCTTGGTTCAAACCAATATGTTCGCGTAGGGAGAATTTATTGTGATTATTTATAAATGTGGCCCATCCACTGAATACTTTTCCATTTTTATATTTTATTTTAAAGATTTCAAAGCAATGTCACAACAAGGTATAATGCATAAATAATTTACAAAAAAAGTGGAGGTGCAAAATACATAATTTGACCCCCCCATATTCAAAGTGGGGGGGACACGTGCCCCTTCTGCTTCATGAGTTAGGTAACAATGCCCTTATTCTAATTGTGAAATTCAACAAGCTTGTGGCTTGAATTCGTCAACATATCAACGTTTCCAAATAGATTGATATATAGGAGAAAGGATATATATATATACCGTATAACGGGAAATTTGGGCTGGAAATTTATTTTGGCTTTATTGGCGGTTTTGATCGGATCACCGATAATTCTTCCACCAATCACAGCGTGGCATACAATGAGTGATCCTAGCCTCTGACAGACTGGTATGCAGCACAGGTTAAAGAAGCGCTGGGCAAGGGAAAGAATGTGTCGGATGTCAAAGTGAATATAAGAATATGAGAATGGCAGTGTGGTGAAGCCAATTTGCTTGAAAAAATTAAAAGCAGACCGGACATTTACATCAATGGATTTAGAAAATCTGGAATTTATGATGTGATCAGGAACTCCAAGGCAGTGTAAACTGCGCCTGCTACTGTGATACCTGTACGACTGTTCTTTTTTGTTAAGCAGTTTTGTGTTATTTTTTTTACAAGGGATTAATTAAGTACTGTAACAGCCAAAATACTTTTTTCCAACTTGTTAGAAAAGCAAATTTGTTTTGGATTGTTATTGTCGATTAGTTGTACATACTCCTATTAAGACACCCACCGTGCAGGTATCGCAATGTCCCGAAACAATATGTTAAATTAAATTAGTTCTGCACCGTATAAAAATGAGTTGATTTTGCCAGTGCTTGCTAGTCTATTAACTCGTTTTAGATTTAAAGTTTTCACACGTGGCAATACTGTCCTACACTTACTAAATTATATTGTGATCATTCCACTGTGTTATAGGTTAGTGAACCAGAGCGACATTTTAAAACTGAGAGTTAGCAAATGCCTATCGTTAAAGTGTACTGCAGCTACTAATCCTTTCCGATTACTGGTATCTTAAAATGATGGACTGTAAAACGATAATGCTGTAACTCAGTTTTAGAAGGCCTTCTTTGTTCTTATCCGAATTGCTGCAGTGACATTGTAGATGCTATAATGAGTTACTGTAAATGAGATACTGTTTTAGAAGACAGTATCTCAAGTAAACATGTATTTGAATGTTTTTTAAATTAAAAGTAGAAATACAAAACTTGTGGAATTTTTGTTTGTGAACGTGCTAAGTAAAAAACGCCAATTCAAAAACCGTCAAAATCTACCAAGGTAGCAAATCCGCAGTATTTAATACCAGCCAAAATTTCAATAGTCTCCATCTGTCATGTGATTGGTTCACATCACTGTCAGTCCCTCCCCTTTTCATCTTTGCTCCTTACAACAATAGAAAATGGCTCAACACTGATTCTGCTCCTAACACTAAAATGGTGATGAAAACGTCACTGTCACTGTTTTCTGACTCGACAATATAAACAAATATGATGGCTGGGATATAAACTGGATTATGTCGCAGTCAGCAAGCCACACGGAGAGATGATAACTATGCTGATAACTGTGCTGATAACTAGGAGGTATGAACGTCAAAAACATTTTCTGTTATTTATTTATGGTATATATTTATTTATGAATGCTGTATCGACTATATTTAAACAAAATAAATAAAGACGTATTTACTATCCAACCTTGCCTCACTTATTTTCTTGACTGATTCATATACAGTACACCATCGCTATAATGAACCTGTTTGGTTCCATGCCTTTTGTTCATTATATTAAGGAGTTAATTATAGCGAAAGGAAAATCAAAATGAACGATAAACTGTTGGAGTAAGTTAATGAGATGAGACTGTGAATACAAGTAGAATTACATGTACCTATTTGTCTCATGTGTGCAGCATTCAGCCTTTGCTTTATCCTATTCGTTAAAGAATTAAAACACAGTACAAAAAGCAAAAATCCTGAATTGAAGCTGAACTCTTATTCATAATCTGATGAATTGGTTCAAAGTGCACCCAATTTTAATCCAACATGCAAGAATCCCAAACTGAGCCTTTACTCCAAATCAACCCGACATGAAAAGTTTGACGTGAAAAGTTCATCAGATCCTCAAGTTTTTTGTTGTTGTTGTTGTTTTTTCTGTAATCAATTTTGCTTTGCACATGGTTGCTTAACAAGCCAAAAAAGTGCTTTCTGACAACCTATATTCACGACAGAGATATGAAATGTGGCCAAATGTTATTTAGTTTTTTGTCTAAATAAGATGATATACCTTTTTCACAATATTGTCCACTGCAATAGGTTGTAATTATGAAATTATGCATTGTATTGCTGAGTGCTGCATACTTCCATTATATATTTATAATATATATATTTTTGGGAGGCTAAATGTAATAGGTATTTTCTGAAAATCAGTTGATGACACATAAATGGACGATGATTTTACTGCTGAATAGATATTTAGTGAGATGGAACAAGTGTGTAATATGATTACTAAATAGAGGATGTGAATTCACCCTGCAGTTCCCCAGAGCACTCTTGGAAATTAAGTAAAACGTTTCTTCAGGTGAGGGGAAAACAAAATTACGGACCTAGCAATAATTCTGTGTTTTGAACAAAGGAACAAATGTAACACAACGCATGTCTGAAACAACAGGTTTTTAAAGGGAAATTTGAGAGGAATGAGAAAGGCTGGAAACATCCTATGAATATAAACTTAAAGCTTATTGGTGTGCCCATTGTGCTGTGTTGATACATGGTTGATTAAAAACCTTTGGTAAAGTCTCTGAATAGCGTGGTTAATATTTCCTGAAGGCGATTCAGTTACGCTGCAAGCAGACAAGCACATGAAAGCAAAACAAAACCAACCAGACAATAAGAAAAAAAAAATGAATAAAAGGCTGTCAAGTCTTCTTACTTCTGTTTAACACATTCTAGGTTAAAAAAAATGGATTTGCTTTTAAGAGTGGCTGGCATTGAAATGAATGGCCTTATTTTTAGCTTTTTTTTCTTCCACTGAAGCATTCAATGAATGCAATTGACTGCAGTAAACAGTGTCAGGTTGTGCTATATCAGAAGCTCTTAAAAAGATGAAAAATCTCTTATCAGTGTTAGACCACACAAAGCCTTAAAGGCCAGGAAATGAGTTTGTTTCCTGACAATGGGAGAAAAAAAGATTATTTGCTAATTACCAGTGTTGCCACACATTGTGATATGAAATAAAAGCTTATGAAAGTTTGCAGTATATTTAATTATTGAGCAATTTAAACTACACTGCTAAAGATGGATCACCCAGATAATTTGAAGAAATAATGTTTTGAATGCAGTCTATCGTTTATTTGTATTTGTTGCTTAATGCTATTTATTAAAATGAGAATAGAAATAGCTTCCTTTTTTAATATACTGCAATGCATGAATATAAGGTATTGTTTACCAGGAATAATCATTGCTGTGCTCAATTGATGTTTGCTGTGAAGGAAATAAATGAGTACAGTCTTATTAATGCTGCAATGACAATAAAACTTTGACAGGCACACAATCAGGCTTTCACATTTGATCTCACGTCAGCTAACAAAACAGAACCTTGGCGATTGCCTGAATATCCCATTCTCCCTTTCCGATTAGTGCATAGCCATACAAACAAAAGAGTGCAGAGAAGTATCATGCAATGTTTGCTTGGAATTTCACAAGAAGGACTATTTTCAAAGCATTTAGTTCAGTCTTTATTGCATTACTTAGTTGTTAACAGGTGTTCAACATTTTTAAAGAAAAGGCTTTGAAAATATGAATTTGGGTCTATTGAATTGATCTGAATAGTGGCTGATCTAAATGCAGCTGATATTTAAGTCATTCGTATGTTTTAAATGTTTTACTGACATAAATGCACTTAATAGACATGTGAATTGTTAGGGGGAACTAGGGGTGTGCCGAGTAATGGGTAGGAATGAGTATTCATAAAGCATGGAGGTTTTTCCACATGTGAGTACAGAGTTTTAGCCCTGTCAACTTCAGTTGATTCATTTTTTGGACTTCAAAAGGATCAAAATCTCAAAGTATCAAATTCTGTCACTGTTTGAGGGTCGGTAATGCATTTTAACACACTTATTATTTTATTACTGCTAGGTATATATTGTGCTGACCATACTTAACCCTTGCCTACTGAGAAAATGCACATTTTTTTATGTCTGACTAACATAACTTAAGTAGGACTTGTATCAGGACAAATAACCACTGAAAGTATACCGTATTATACCTTTCTAAACAGCCGAGAGTCTGAAGATTATTAAGAGAATAACATTTTCACTCGATGATGGAATATACCCTACTGTAAAATGACCAGTGATAGCCACAACCCTCAAGAACTAGAATTAGATATAATTTTATAAATAGTGTGTAAAGTTTTGATTTTACACTAGATTGTTTGACAGGTGCGCAGGCTTGTCTACTGTCAACTCATCAGCATCTTTTATAAAAAAAGAAAAAAAAAGTCGGTAAGCATTCTTTATCATGTAAGGCAATTTCGTATGCTCTCCAGTATTATTATTATTATTATTTATTTGTTAGCGGACACCCTTATCCAGGGCGACTTACAATTGTTACAAAGTATCACATTATTTTTACATACAATTACATTATTTTTTTACACTTTATTTTTTACATACCATTACCCATTAATACAGTTGGGCTTTTACTGGAGCAATCTAGGTAAAGTACCTTGCTCAAGGGTACAGCAGCAGTGTCCTCCACCTGGGATTGAACCCATGACCCTCTGGTCAAGAGTCCAGAGCCCTAACCACTACTCCACACTGCTGCAGTATTTCCTGCACTTTGAAGTCATGGTATACGATAATCAAAACCTTAAATACTATTGGCTTTGAGCTTCAGTGAAATGCGTTTTGATTCAGTACAGTTGATATTTTGTTAATTTCTTTTTGGGTTTATGAACATTTTGGACGATTTAGTATGATTTCTGGTAAGCTTTGTACTTGCGCTCACCAAATCACCAGGCAGAAAACAAAAAACTTAAACTCACTCAACTAGGTTTCCATCCATCTAACTTTACATTCATTTTGAAACTTGCTGTATTGGCTACAACTAAATAAAGCCATCCTTGATTGGTTATTGAAGCTTTTAGAGATGTCAGTCACTTGGTAAGCAACCAATGGTTGTTTAAAAATGCTTAAAATGGCTGTCTAACGTCACCATTACGTTTCTAGAGGCACCGTAGCGGAAGGGTTATATCATGTCATGTGCTTATTTATATTTATTTAATGGTTTACATAGTGTCACAAAAATGAATAACGTATCAATAGAAGCTGGAATAAATTAACATTTTGTGTTCTAAAGAATGATTAGGCTTCCAGGGAAACCTATTGTTATTGTAAATATATATATATAATATTATTGTCGTTTTTCCTCCCAAAACTTTAAACTACTCCTGTTTGCATGCGGTGTAACCAATTAACATGTAACTTGGTCGGTATCATCCTGTGTAGATTACAGTTCAGATGCAAAAACGATTACACTTGTATTTGTTGCACGATTACACCAAGATGGTGGTCTGACACATTTTTTGAAAAAAAAAACCTTTCAAAATCTTCTTCTTGGGAACCTATTGATCATCAGCAACCAAACCTGCTTCAAGTTTGCAAAGTAGAAGTTGCTGCAATAAATTTTACTGTCAAAATGGCTGCCACCAAATTCGTCAACACACAGTCAAACATCAAACTTCTTCTATTTGCAAACTGTTTAACCAATTAACTCCTAACTTTGTAGGCGTCATCCTGGGGATAATGGAATTCAAGTATGGCAAAATGGTGTTCTTTCATAAAACAAGATGGCGGACAGACCTATATTTCATTCTAAAATTTAAAACTGCTTCAGTTGAACACTGTTTAACACATTGTGATATGATACTGTTTCATTAATGAACAGAAATAAAAGCTTATGAAAGTTTGCAGTACATTTAATTATTGAGCAATTTAAACTACACTGTCAAAATGGCTGCCACCAAATTCGTCAACACACAGTCAAACATCAAACTGCTTCTATTTACAAACCGTTTAACCAATTAACTCCTAACTTTGCAGGCGTCATCCTGGGGATAATGGGATTCAAGTATGGCAAAATGGTGTTCTTTTGTAAAACAAGATGGCGGACAGACCTATATTTCATTCTTAAATTTAAAACTGCTTCAGTTGAACACTGTTTAGTTGATTAACTCCAAAGTTGTCAAGCATCATGCCTGTGTCAATACAATTGACTTTTTCAAAAATGGTGTTTGTGTGTAAAGCAAGATGAACGCCTTACGCATTTCTTTAAAAACATTTCAAAATCGTCAGTCAAATGTAAAACTAGCTTATAACTCCTTATAAAGTGCACATAGGGTTATGGTTACTATACAACACATTTAGGAACCCATATATGCTCTATTCAAAAATTACCTTGATTGTGACCTTTGACCTCTCCTTAAGGTTAAATGTAAAATTTGCTTATAACTCCTTACAGTGTGTAGATAGGGTCATTGTTACTATGGTGTTTAAAGTTATAAAGCATCAAGAAATAATGAACTAACGCAGTATTTTGAATTGAAACTGCACCATCAAACTGCAATGCTACAGCTTGCCAAAATTTCCAACTGGTACTGAGCTTGGAAGCCGTAAAACTGCCTGATAATAATAATAATAATAATAATAATAATAATAATAATAATAATAATAATAATAATGAAAGTATTTTATAAAGAACCCCATCCATATTGTAATCATACACTATACAACAACATGTTAAATTTTGGATTGCTTGATTGCACTGGAACAGCTCAGTCAATGTATTATGACAGTGACATTGGAGATGATAAAGAACACCATAGCTGAAATGAACACTAGTTTTATTTATGCTGTAGCTGTCCCCAGGTCTTTGGAGACAGCAATATAACATTTTGGTCAATATAACATTTATGGAAAGAGAATTATTTTGCGCTTTCCTTTTACCTCTGTATAAATGCGTCATTTCAAGAAGCTAGATATTTCTCTTTGCTCTGACTTCTTCCTCTGTGCCTTAAACCCCAGGCTCAGCTTTATATTTGATCAGTATAATGTATATCATATTCCTGGCAGCACTGCTTCCCCAGAGTAAAGCAGGATTTTAAATTGCTGCTCACAATTCCTCAAGCAAACTGAAAGGGCACAGAGTGAATTAATGTTTCCCACACTGCTTCTCAGTAGTTATTCATTATTTTGCATTGCTTATTTTTATAGTGGCTGCATATTTTAAATCTTTGTCTAAGATAATAGATACAAACCCTTTAAATGCTAAATGAAGTGTACCCTGACATTACCGAGTGAACCAGAGGTAGCTGTTTATGATGTTCTCTTCTTTGTTTTCCATACATGACATACATCCATACTTGGGAGTTCATCTTTTTTTTAAAGGTGGAGCAGTAATAATTAAACCTTTTTGTGTTTCAAAATATAGAAGAGATAGAACAATATGCACTTTCCAAAAACTTTTAAAAAGACAAATATTTAACTGAAGATGTGCACAAGCTGATTTCATTGTCATTATCAACATTAGCTCATATATATGAACCCAGTAACCCGAACATGCCAGTTTAACCAATAATTTAAAAAAAAAGAAAAAAAGAAATGTGTTCTGATATGTTTATTATAAAACAATATGATTGAAACTGTATGTTTAAAACAAAATCATGAATAATCATTATTCGGTTACTGCGTTAGCTATGAGATCACATACATCTGTCACCTGTTTCCTCTGGTTATTTTTAGGGTGGTGACCTTCTGTTTGTGTCAGTCTTTTTCTACTTCTATCACTTAACACTTCTTTGGTAGACATAAATAATCTAATAGAATGTAATATATCTGAGGATAAAAGTAAAACATAAGGAAACAACATTATCAATCATCATTTTCAAAGTAATGTAATTCAAATGCTATTGGGTCACTCTTAATAAAATTTAAATGGTTTTATAATAAGTCAAAGCTCGTCTAACAACAGTATTTCTGTGTCAAAGACAGATGACAGGAAGCAAAAATGCTAAATAAACATTAAACCAGTATCCAGCAATAATTAATGACTAAATGACTACTTATGAATGTTTTCTTATAAATGTGTAATGCTGTGTATACTCTGTAAACTCACAAAAAGAATACATGGTAATGAACAGTGTATTTTTTAATTATGTTTGTAATGGCTTCCACCCAATGAACTGTGTGCAGTTTCCTATATCCTGACCCTGATCTGCTGTGTCCCAGAGCAGCCTGAGGCTTATATTATCAGCTTGCAGGCAATTTCTTGGAGAATACTTCTGGTCCTCATTACCCTGCAGCACAGTCATAGACAGTTGTTAATAAACTAGTTAAAGCTGAGGCCAGCACGGTCATCGGGAACATGAGTGAGAGAGGCAGTCATAACGTGGTGGGGATGGGGTGTCACTTGCATCAGCTAGTGGAACGGTTTATGTCTGCAAGTGTATGTTGTCGTTTTTGTTTTGGATTGGGTATTATTTTCATTTATCAGCACTGGAACACTCTGGAAGTTAAATGTATTACCTACATTCTATTAATAAAAATTGGTATTAGAAATTCCTATGTAATATTTGTAATCAAAATTGTTATTGGCACTTCCGATTCTAAAAAAAATAAGAAACAACATATAGTTACCTACAAGCCCCTCAATTAAACGTCTGAGTTGTTTTATTCTGGCTTTGTTACTTTAGTGGTGTGCATCTTTTGTTTCTGGTTTATTTTATTTTTTGCTAATGACTGTTTAATGACTAGCAGAACACCAAATAAGTAATATTTTGCATATACCAGTTCTAGAAATTTCCACGAATGAGTATATTCAGAGCTCAGCCAAGAGAGTTGCAGTTCAAATGAGGCCCAGCCTATGGAAAACAGAGTAAGAGAAACAAGAAACAATATTCAAGAGATAAAAATAGAAAAGGGAAAAGTCTCACTACACAAGATGAATTGGTTTTCCTTGTTGACATATGAATGTTCTATGATAGCAATATATTTAATAAATTACCAAGGGCACCTTGTGCTTTAGCATTTAAATTACCTTTATAAACACCAGTAGATGTTGCTTTCAGGCCCACGAGATGCAATGACTTTTCTCAATGCTTCAGATAACATTTGCTTTGCACACGTTACGTAATACTGAATATATAAGTCTGAAATCACCTGAATGTATCGCTTGTTTTTGCTATTTAAAAATTAATTCACCTTCAATATTTCCATGACAGTTTAATTTATTCAAAGCCTCTTTTTCGGGCCTATTTTCTTTTATGCCACCCAAGATTTAAAACTCTCTAGCTTCCTTATTTGACTCTTATTTGATAACTTCTACCATCAGTGCCAGTTGGAGAGATTGAGTTCTTCTGAAATTGATTTGATCCTGATCTGCTGCTGATAGAAAAGAACGTCTAATTAATTACCCATGCGTGCATGTTGTAGTAAGCTTCATGTTGATTAAGTGCATTTCACAATTGATAGATGACATTTACAGATAATTACAAAACATTTTCAGTGTGGATTATAAAACGTTTTTGCTTTCTTTTGCAGTGCTGCTTATATTTGTATTTCACCCACTATGTAGTCTGTTGCTCAGTTCCACATACAAACCATGTTTCTTGAGAAGGATGCAAATCATTGAAAACATCTGCATAGTATTTTAAAACTGCATTCCAAAACTGAGCATTGCAACTTTCTTGCAGGTTTCTCAGTACTGACTCAGGAAAGCCACAGATCAAAGAGGTTGGCTACTTGGAAAAGGCTGCCCTCAGCTACCATCGGAAGTCCTCAGCCATACAGATGAAGGTACTCCAAAGGTTTTTTTTAACAATTATGAGATCTGTAAAATGTCCAAAACACATAATGTAACATTTGACTCAGAGGTTTCTGTCATCCTGGAACAATTCAAGATATTAAAGAGTTAAGGAACAACCCCCTGACTTTTAACATAAAGACTACTGGTACTTATGTCTTCTCCACAAACTACAATTAAATCCTTTTAATGTATTTACTGTCGACAATTTCAATATAAAACTACATCATAATGTAATCGTATCTAAGATTCAAGACTATACACAATGTTAATGTATTTTTATACTTTTAGTTTAGTTTGCAGCCCACTGGGTTTTATTTTTGGAAAGGTTAAGTCAATAATAAATGACCATAATAAAAAGACCAATAGCTAGTCTCTGCTTTGGTCAATATTTAATGATTTTTAGACTCCAGGTTCAAGACTATGAAGGCAGAACCATTTGAAAAGTGAAAGGATCATTTGCTTGTGTTCTAGTTATAATGCTGCCCACACAGTTGGCTGGCAGCCATGACCTTTCTATATTGTGTTAAATTAAACAGAAAATAACCCTTTTCTTGAGATGTTTAGATGTTTGTATTACACTCACTCACATCATCGGGACTTGTCTATTTAACAAGGAAGCCCCTGTAAATTAAGCTTTTCCCATAGGTAGTTGTAGCAATGCTATAATTTATTTGTCATATTAAACAACATAGAGAACAGTTAATCTAGCCTGACAAAAACTAAGAATGTATGCGTAACAGTGAGTTATAAAATGAGGGAAAGAAATAGTTGTCCTATAAATATATAAAATGGGCAGTTGTGCCTAAAATTAGATTCAGTTTTGAAAACAGTACAAAACTAAATTACACCAACATTTAGCACCACTTTATTGTTAATGTGCATACATTGTTCTGATGTGATTTTGTAGTTTTACATTTCAATTTCTCAATGTTTGCTTAATCATTACTTTTACATTTCCATCCTCTTAATGTAATGATATTCAAGAACCAAGAACAGATCATAATATCCACAGCAGAACATATTCAATTACATTTACTGCCATTTGTCATTCCACTGACTTCCCATCCCAGAGGAGAGTTGTGAAATGATAATGTTTTAGGGGAGAAATTAATTCTGTGACAGGTGTGCAGTTTATTAGCCTGCTGTCACTTGTGTATTGACAAATTGTAGAATGCATTTTCTTATGCTAGCAAGTAATGGTTGTATTTAACTCCCATTAAAATAGCCCCATTCAAATACAACTATAAACATGTAAGAAGGCAGATTGCTGTATATAGGTTTTAATAGAAAAAAAAAAAACTGTAATAAGTGCTTAGCAGTTATCACTTGCGTCAGATCACCTTTAGGGAACCTTTCAAGACAATTTCTTTTGGATGTAGATTAACAGCTATGGCAGAAAACAAAGATGGTGATAAAATTAAGAATATTTCTGTGAAGCACTGTTTCCATGTTCTGTACAGCACATGTTAGCTTGCTTTTTTGACATATGTAGTGATTACAATTGACTACTGCGTAGAATAAAATTGTAATTGCAGCATCTACAGTATGTCATAGTATCAGTAAAGCATCAGTTGTACAAGCATTGTGGAGAAATTGACTCCATTGTAAATAGAGTAGAAACAAATTCATCAAATAGCATTATATTAATGTTAACCTTGAACTAACAAATATTGAATAGGGCTATTTATAGAGATAACTTATTCAAATGATTATATTCCCTAAAATACTTTAAAAATAGTGTAACGATCTGTGCATTTGGGTGGTACTGTACTTCTGTACGTGTTTACGTGCTGTGTGTGTCTTATGTCACTCCCGTTGTTTGTAATTGTGTTCCCTTCCCCCTCTGTATTTTCCGCTGTTGTTTAACTCTGTCTCTGTTGCTGTGTGTCCCTAGCTTGCGTGCGGGGGCATGTTCTTTGTCTCCCCTGTGATTGGTCCCGTCTGTGAGTCACTGTGTTTTCACGTGTTCAGTGTGTAACCATTGGCCCGAAGTGTGCAGCTGAGGATCAATGGGGATGTGTAATGTTGAATAAAGTAGTGGGGGCTGGGGTTATAAAAGGCGCTGTGATGCCCTGTTGTTGTGGTTGTGTCGTGGTTGCCATGGTAGCCGGAGTAGCTGACAGGGAGCTGTGACCTGTGTGTGTGCTGAATAAAGCTTTTGGAACGGGAAACCAACATGTCTGTCTCTCCTGTTTTCTGTCTGCCTGTGAAACGCTACAATATAATACAGAAATCGTGTTATAAAGAGCTGTATTTTTCCTTAGTTTGATTATGGTGATACTTTATTTTACAAACTGGATCGACTGATTAACCAGTCAGCCAGATTTGTATTAGAAGGCCACCCTCAAACCCATCACTGCCAGTTATTGGCTTCTTTAAATTGGATGTCACTTAATTGTAGAAGGCAATTACACTGGGTACTTTTTGTGTGTAAAACTGTAATAGTTTTGCTGCCACGTTACCTAGGTTTGTTGTTACAGGTAAATATACCCAAGTATAGTTTACAATCTAGTCATGCATTTCTTTATCAAGTGCCTTGGAGAAGGTCCTGGGCTTGCCGATCAGCATTTAGCTACAGAGCCCCTATGGCATGGAATAGTCTGGACAAGAGTATCCAGGATATGATCGAGCACCAGATAAATAACCCAAATGTATCAGCTAAACAAAGAATAATGACTAAGATTACATTTATTTTAATGAGTCGGTTCCAAGAATTATCAAAGTGTAAATGTTTCTGATCCCAGATTGAATGTATAATGAGATTGTCTTTAAGAGTGATGTTATTTTTAGGGATATGAAATTACTGCTGTCTGTTTTGGGTCATCTTGCCAGGACACTCTTGTAAAAGAGACCTCGGTCTCAAAGTTTTTTTTCCTGGTTAAAGAATAATAAATAAATAAAAATAAATATGATTTAATATGTGAGGCAATAGTAACATACATGCAAAGGAATAAACAAGTTTTTTTTGTTTTTTTTCTTACACTATACATTTGATGAGTGCAAAAGGTCACGGGTATTTAATCAATCTCAAACAGATTGCTAAAATGATTAAAAACTAGTGGAACAAAATAGGTTTGTCTTCAAGCCAGTAGGGCAATCAGATTAGGATTGTGTTGCATCGGTGGTACCACTGGGGGGAAAAAGGCTTGACATTGCTGCAGTCATCTAACCCTCACCAGGAATTTAATATTGACCCAAGCACAACAAAAACAAATGTAGTTTATTTCACAACATCACCTTGGGAAACTAAACCTAAAAATAATCCCAGTAGAGAGTACACATTCCCATCAGTTCTGCTTCTGTGGTGTCTGCAGATCCCCAGCAAGTTCAGTACCTTTCTTTTTTATCCAGGTGTACATGAATACCCAATACATACCTGTCACAATGCTCTATGTTGTTAAACCAGGATCTGTGATATAGACAAAGACATACTTCAGTGGTAAAATACAGCTTTATTCACATTTCTCCACCTGGCACTTCCACATCTCATCCATCACTTTCACGAAGAGTGCAAATGAATGTAACTGTTGCACAGCTTCAGGCACTGCACATTATGTGAGTTCAGATAGACTTGTGAAGTACTGTATGTGAATTCAGCTTGTTTTCTTATCAGGGTCTCTAAGCAGGATACACATTAACTCTTGTTCTTCAGGGTCCTTATCTAGCATGAAGGCCACAGGGCACTAGATAAGGAAACTGTTTGGCAGGCATTTCTCTAACACTTCATTAAAATGGGAGGCTGATTTAAATAATGTTCATATTTTCAATGATTACAATTAAGATTGGTGAATATTTCACAGATCTAATACATTTTTATTCATACATTTTATTTATTTTCAGAATCATATCTTACATTTCACCTCCTTTGCCACCAAAGGTATTTGTATTCAGCCTTTTTAGTTGTACCTGACCATCATTTTACTCCATCAGCTGTGATGATCTGTGTACTGTGTCTACATAACAACCCAAGCAACTACGTTAATGGCAACATCTAATATAAACAAGAGCTATTCAATAGCAAACACTGGTCATAACTCTTTGAGGGCAAACACTAAAATAAACAGAAACGTATCAATACATTTGGTGAAATAATATATTCAGCTGCAGTAGAAATACAATGTTGAGACAGTTTTAACTCTTGAAATATAGCCAATGACCATATGTCCATCAGATGTTACTTTTTAATATTTCTTTTATAAGGCAGTTGCTTTCCACAGCCAACCAAAAACACGATGATACAATACTGCTTTGAAATATGTGGTATCTTGAGAGTTTGAATATCTTCCAAGAACATGTAGTTTTATCTCAACAAGGAGTAAATGATTCAGCGTTTGGAAATGTCTCAGGAACCGTACTGAACACTGGCTGCAAAAAATGTAATTGCAATTAAACAATAACATTCCTTTTCTCAGAAAGTGACTGTGAGTTTATAAATGCTTGAACCAGTTAGAGACAGTGTGGTGTGAGGGAGGGATGCTTATAATAACTGTGTACTGACATAATCTTGCATGCCAGGTTGTGACAAAGCTAAAAACACCCTTTTAAACCACAATTTGACTTTTGACTTTTAAATCTCTGACTTTTCAAAGCAATGGCTACATTGTAAGGCAGGCCCTCAAACGCAGCACAGTTCCATTTATATTCACAAATAAGCAATGCATGGTGTTAATCAAAAGTAGTGCATGCCATATTTTTTTTAATATATAGCATGTATTATGCATTCTCTGTATTTAAAGTATTATGGATTTTCTTGTTGTTACTGCATCTTGTAAAGCGCTTTGTGATGGTGGTCCACTATGAAAGATGCTATATAACGTAAAGATTGATTGATTGATTGATTGATTGATATATGTTGTGTATTGTTTATTCATTTACAATTTATGTAAGTCATTTTTTAATTGTTCATAAAATTTGGATCACATTTTTAAAACTGTTGATTAAGTCATATTGATTAATGGTTAAATAAGAATGTGAGATCTGGCATGAATATACTTTTGTACATTTTGTTTTATTTCACACATTATTCTACTTTAATAACTTATACTTCCTATAAAGCATTATTAAATCATGTATTCATAAATTCTAGTCTGCAGGGCACACTTCTCATACAGGCTTTGGGTGACAACAGGCAAAGTAACTGGAGAGATGGATGAATAGGGGTGTACACTGGTTGGTGATTGATGAAAAGATAGAATGATAAATAAGTCTGTGTAAATATGTTGCTCTGAAAAGAAGTCAGTCAGCACGTTAACATTACTGTATTTAGTTGGCATAATGAAAAGCTCTTCTCCACGCTGAGATGTTGTTTGATATTCATAGCACTGAGGGGAAATTGTGATCTATAACCCGGCCTTTTTGTGCTGTAACAGCACAGTGCTGCCTTGCAAGTGAAACAGCAGATCTTTCATTTACCACTGACATTCCACAAAGAGCTTATAATTCAGTGTTAGCTTATCAACCGTCCAATCTTCCACTCTAGGGAATGTGTCAGTCAGCAGAAGGTACAGAGGAAGCGGCTTGAATGTTAATGGTTTCCATTTCAGCTGGCTTGCGGTCCAATGAAGACAAGCAGAAGCCATCTTTCTAGTTTCTATAGGCGTAAGTGTTGCAGTGTCCTTTCCTGCAACTCAGTTTAAAATGTATTCTCATGACTCATGGTTCATAAAAGCCCCTCCTGTCATATTTTTATACATTGTAAAATCAGCTGAGTAGCAGGTTATGTGAAAGATGGATGAAGCTGTGTTCTGAATTTTAATAACACTGCTCTTTATATTTAAAACACACTAGAGTAGGCTAAAAGCATTATTTTCAATCCTGTGTTTTTATAAGGTTTTATCTTCCTTTATGAAGATTGAAAGCATTGTTCTGGGAAGACAGATTCACTTTATTCCAGGAGAATGTTCATCTTAAGTTACAAAGTCGAACATAATTGGGGGCTTAAATTGCTTTCCAGAATATTAACCCCAAATACCTCTTTGCAGTGAATATAAGAGCCTATTGAAAGCAATGAGTTTTTCGTCCCAAACGCCTCTCACATTCAATCTTCTTCGGGTTACTGGCATTTCACTTAGTGTTTATAGTGAAAAAGGATCCAAGTATGTGTAGAGTAATGTGTGTAGGTATATATCCTCTCTTTCTTTTTTTTACTGGATACATCAAACACTTCAACCCGAATCTCAAAAGTGTTTTTCTCACCTTTTGATGGGCACATTTATTTCCTGCACTGCAATCTTTTCTGTTGTGATTAAAAATGAAACATCCAGCTGCATCTCCACAGCAACCGACCAAATGGATTCATGTTCAGCAAGAATAGCTTTGTGGATTGTGTGCTGTGCATGGCTTTGATCCCTGGTCGTGGTTGGCACGACCTAAGCTCCTGTCAATAGTTAGTACTTGTTCACAGACTAGCTGCTTATATTAAGGGTAGGTAACAACTGTACAAATAGGTTTAAATTCAAATTGTAATGGGGATCAAAGTTGTCTCTCGTAGCCCCTGCTCTAGGGCAATTGTTTATTACCAGTGAAAGCATTTAGCCCCAACAGGCCCTTTACAATTCTGAACACAAACTGGGGTGCCAATAAAAATACCTCATTTTAAATACTACTGTTCACATATAAGATAATTAAATATAATTTAGAATGCAGGAAAAATATTAGTTTGGGCTGATTCATATGTAACAGAACCAACATAAATTAGTACACTTAAATTTACTTAACCTATTGAATTTGCCAACACTTTTGCTCCAGCTAAAACATCCAGTGGTCTTCATATAAATAATGTTACTCATTGGTGGCATTTACATGCACAAGTCATGACAGTTTTCCTTACTACCTGTTTGCCATACTTTTCATGAAATGCCTTGCTATGTAGCTCTGATTTAGGAAAAAAAATCGTCCGTACCAATGCAGATTACTCAATTCAGAGTAATTTAGGGAAGGGGAGATTAATTCATGTGTTGTCACACACATTATGAACTACGCCGTGCATTAGCTACTTGTTTGTCTGGTTACTTTTCCAACACACACACACACACACACACACAATTATATAAAATATAATTTCTACAAGTTTTACTACTTAGAATTTATATTTGTGTGCGTGTTTGTGTGCGTGTGTGTGTGTGTGTGTGTGTGTGTGTGTGTGAGTGTTTGTGTGTGTGTGTGTGTGTGTGTGTGTGTTTGTGTGTGTGTGTGTGTGTGTGTGTTGGGGGAGTGTCTATGTGATATCAAGTCAGAAAAACTGCTGAAACCTCGTGAGCCACAAGCACGATTCCTGCTTACATTGGTTTTTACAGCTATTTATATTGTGAGAAAGCGATTGACCCTGCCCTTAAAGTGACTCTGCCAAAAGGACATCCTTTTGCTGTTTCACGATGTATTTGCGTGACAACGTCACACAGTCATGACTGTAGAGTCGATTTTCAAGTGCATGTAAACCAAGCCATTGTTGTCTGGGTTCACAGGCCCTGGACTACCAGTTGGTAATGCTCTCATCAAGCTTCATGTTTTAAATGTTTAAATCATTTTACTTAACTGCTGTTGTTAAAGCCACCAAGGCAAAACAAAACAACAAAAAAAGAAACATTGGGAGGGGGCTGTGACAAGAATTAGGGTTAATACAAGAAAATGACACTAAGTGTGTATGAAAGGACTTTGTCGTGTTGTAATGTAATAATCGGAAATAACATGACAAGAACAGAAGAGTGCACCTGGTTTTATAAACAGTATAAAACGTGTCTGGAATTAAAAGCTCGACCTGACATCTGTGCTATACCACTACAGGGTTTTACTGATATTTTGAATCTAATAGGTTTTTACAGGAACACACTGTGTGTAGCATACCCAACATGGGGTTAAACAAAAAAGAAAGGTTCGTTTTCCCTGGGGTGACCGACTTGAGATTTATTATTTGACTTTCATTTTGATTTAGGTGTAATTGTTCATTATAATAACTTATAATTCCCCATTTAATTAAACTATGTAAACAAGTAATTTTAATAAACCGCCAATTCTTCTGGGACTCTGGTATTCACCAGTGTAAATACAGGACATGTGCAAATCTCAGTTGCTGTGCCTTTCAGTAAGCATCAAAAGCAATGTGTCAGGAGCATGAACTTGTCAACAGCAGACAGCATTGTGTGTTCGTTTTTTTTGTTTGTTTATTTTTATAAACCCTTCAGCAGGTTACTTTCATTAGACATTTGTTGACTTTCTTATTTTTTACTTATAAAAAAAAGTTTATTTTACATAGGGTTACAAGTGTTCAACCAAACCCATCCTTCATGGATAGCAGTTTCTGTAAGAATTCATTATTACATACACTTCATTATTAAGTGTATGTAAAATGCAATGTGAAAGTACAGCAAAATTGTAGGTTATGCCATAAACAATGGTAGTATTAAGTGTTTGTGAACAGGATGGCTTCAGTGATGACGTCAGACCAGAAACACAGACTCAGGAAGTAGCGGTGAGAGCTGAAACGCTACGGCGTTCAGCTTATTTTATTAAATAATAAACAAAAACAAAAGATTTAAATGAAACGAAATACTACAAAACAAAAGGGCACGTTGGCCAAACAAATAAACAAATAATTATTTACACCAGCACGCTTAGCAGTTATTTCTAAGTTTCGTTTTCTCTCTCCTCGCTCTCTCCTCTTAACACACTCTCCTCTGTACACTCTCCGCTTTAGCATGGACAGCTGGAGGCTTTTATATTCTGGCCGAGGGGTTAACTAGCTGTTAGTTATCTTATTACCCCTCGGCCACAGTCTGCACGAGTTTAGTAAGGATGCGTGACTGTCAGCTAGTTAATAATCAGTAGCTGATCAGTCACGCATCCTCACAAGGTTTTAAATACAAAACAATAAGAAATAACAATCGGCTTTCACAGTAATATAAAACATAAATCATAATATAAATAAATAACAAACAAAGCGGCGGGACACTCCGCCACAGTGTTGTTCTTTGCTGTTTGAATGGGAGTGTTTCTTCAGTACTGTGCTTGGGTATTGTTAACACACCAAAGCTGCTTCAATGACAGTAATTTCAAAAGTAGTATTAGTGAAAGAAATTGAGTCAAGCGATAAGTTAACATAAATATACAAAGGACACACAATGTCCTTCCACTTTGAACTACTCTTCAAATTATACCTCGCGGAAATCAAAATAATGTATATATTATAGGTCATTCAAATACAAATTTGGCTAATGTCCTATGTGTTGATATGGTCGGCCTGTTTAATATAACCTCTGTATTCAGAGACAACATTGTTGTTAACCAAGAGATTTTTTGACATAGAGCTAAATAATTTTCCATACAGTTGTGCAGTTTTTACTATGCTGACACTGCATAGTCCTCCCACAATATAGTTTTTGAACAGTTTCCACAAATGTATATTCTCTCTCTTTTTTATTGATAATTGAACTACAGTATTTTTTAAATATGACATGTACCCTGTGAATAAAGTGCATTACTGAGCAGCCTTGGCTTATTTACATCCCCTGTATAACCAGTGTTGTGTTACGTGTTACTCGTTTCTTCAGAAAACGTACAGTATATAATGTTCTTACATATTACTTAATAAAAAAGTAGTGTGTTATATTATTCGTTGCACATTACTCGTTATATATTTATTTCTCTTGTCTTGTCCTACGAAACAGTTGTTGTGACTATTGGTTACTATTTAACTGTATGTCTGGTAATTAATATATTAAATGTGTCCAACAGGTTTTCTAAATTATTGTAGTATAACAAACAAACAACACTTAATAATGTACTGGATATAGCAAATAGTAAATTGTAATAATTACAATACATGCGACTTTTCAGCAATCATGAGGAGTGAAAATTTAAAAAAATAGCAACTGAAGTTACGTAATGGCTTATAATAGAATAGCAAACGTTAGTTGGAGAAAAACGTTGTGTTAGATACGTTACTTAATGTAATAGATACACACATGTATGTTGTAGATATATATATGTGGTTTGTCACACTTGAACAAAAATTATTGTATTTCTTGCTCTTATTGTATTACTTGTATTGTAACACTTGAATGTATTTGTATTTGCTTGCGATTGTAAGTCGCCCTGGATAAGGGCGTCTGCTAAGAAATAAATAATAATAATAATAATATATATATTATATATCTATGCATCAATGACACTGTAGTATTTTTCATATACATGCAATTTGAGTTATTCAAAGCATACATTCAGTAAACTATTTAAAAGGTTTTGTTTATAAATCTAAATAGTCATTGTTGTATCGCATCAAAAGGAGCTTTGGTTACAGTAGAAGAGGCTGTTTATGTACCTGTTATGTACCTGTTATGACTTTATTAAGCTCTGTACTCAAGCCAGTTTAATCCTGATTGTCCGCACGAATGCAATGAAAACTGTTATTACTACTGGACTCATTTGGGGAGTTTAAAATCCCAAAGAATATAGGAGTGTGTTAGCATATCCTCTGTTTATAGTGAGAGCAGGGCATGGCGTATTCACATCACCTTTTATTTGTAGTTGTGTTTTTCACTGTATTTTATTTTGCATTTTTTTGTTTCCTTTCTCGTACACTGTTGTGTATGGATGGCTGTGGTGAATACCATTGGTGGTTCTAGCCCGAGTCACTTGCTGAGTGCTGCTGTAAAATAAAACCTGAGTGCATGAGCGGCATTTCGACTGTACTTCCGTGTCTTCCCTGTTTGTTAACGGATTACCCACACTCCCTTTCACAAGGTGAATCAGACATCTCAGGATTTTTTTGTGTAGTGTTGAAATAGGGGTTATAAATAACCAACGTGGAGGTTACACTGTTACTGTAACTTATGTTACTAATTAGTTGGGTTAATAGTACAATATGTAGTTGATTTACAGTATTTTCATAAAACGTTAACATCCATTGCCCTGTTATTTGTTTTTTGTCAATATGACAAGGATTTTATGTCCATAGTTCTTACATTTGAAAAAATGTAATAGTCCAAACCATATACAATAAACAGATGGTCATCTAATAAACATTTTGTCTCACCGCTGTCCGGGAAATATTATAATAACCTGCCAAGACGCATTAAGATTACTCATTTTGGTCTCTCCTGAGTTTAGACTACAGTCAAAGATGGTTTGTCATTACCTTGCTACTGCAGCACAGTCCTGAAGCATAGTTTTTATAGGGTTGTCAAGATCCATAATTCACAAATCATTAACTGCTTCATTAACAGTGCTGCTGCTCTTTGGACCCTTAAACGTATTGCGGTCACAAGACGATATAAGCAAACACTTATTATCTAAGGCATGCATGCATCACTTCTGGCTTGTGCAATGGGTGATTGAAAGTAATGGACTAACATAATAGTATATTTTTTTAATAAACACCCCAGCGAGATCATTTTGGCTTTTTAGCAATTGAAACATTCCTAACATTCCAGCAGACTTCACATGTTTTAGGTATTTGTATCAAATATTCACTCTTTCTTATGTGCTGCTGGGGACAGGTTTACAGTTACACTGGGAGTGTAGACATGATTCTGAGAGCTAACATGAAGTAATACTGTCTTATACTTCCTGGATATGTGTAATCAAAATGGTTGACACTCCTAGGTGTGAAACCACTTGAAAAGACCTCGACAAATTATTTCCCAAGTCTCGCTTGTAACGTATAATGAATAAATAAACACAGAGCTTTACCTCCTGCCAACACCCTATCAAGAGAGCTGAAATCATTACCATCTTCTCAGCTTCTCATTTTAACAGAGTGCCTGAATTATTTTATCCAGTAATGAAGCAGTCTCATAAGGGATGTTGTTTGTTCTGTTTCTTGACCTTCTGGAACAGAAAACAGAGGGCATCTTAAAATGAATGACAAGTAGCATAAAAAAACATGATTTTTCCATCTTATGCAACTCACGTCTGTTTTTTTTAAGTATGCTATTTTTATTCATTAATCAAATCCTCCACTGCAAAACCATTGTTTTCAGGGAAAATAATGAGTATAATTAAAGCATGGCCAGTAAGCAGATCAGAGCTAGGTTGAAAATATAACTATTTTAGGGCCTTATCACCTCTTTCAATAGCTGTTTTGAGAAATCACCTCCCTTACTCTATTAGACCATGAACCAAGGCCTGAGAAATTTCATACTTCCAAACATTCACCCACAGGGACCAGTAAACAGCGTTGGAAGCTCTTAAACACATTCCTCAGTCAGGTGTCAAACAGAGCTATGGCACTAACACAGCAGTAAGTTTTGTTTGGAGTAGCTCAGAAAACCAGCCAAGTGGCAAATTTGGACATCTGTGCGAGACTACAGTCCTCTTGTTTTTTTTGGGGTTAATCTGTCAAGATAACCATTTCCCCTTTCTCTTATGCAAACACAGACTTCCTTGTTTAAACACTATAACAGCCTTAACAGAACACACAGCTTTTAATCATTCAGTGCTAAGTACACTGGCAGGAGACTGAGCAAGGTATAAAATAGCTTGGAAGTAAACGTTGAGCATTTCTGACAGTTTTCAAACTCGTTCTAGGACAGTGAGTATGATTCACTGCTTGCAAAAAAAAAAAAAAAGTAGCACATTTTAAAGTGTATGCTGAGGGTTTCTTTTTTGTACAAATGTACAATATTATTCAGCCTTTGTTGTAACAAGAAAAAGTAAAAAGATTTCATTAAAACTAAAACTAAAATGTTGTATTGTATTTTTTGTTTAAATATTTATTTAAATCAGATTTCCTTTTAACAAGATGACCAGGTTTTAACTATGTGGACATTCTTCCCAGACCTTTGATGGCGAATACAAATCATAAGTTAATAACTGTTTTTTGTTGGAAAATACACCAAATAAATATTCCCTAAATCAGTTCTTTATTTAAAATAAATAAATGTAAGAACATGTATGTCCTTGGCATATTCTCAGATTTCTTGCCAAGCCGAGGGCCAAGGCAAGGAATGAAGAGAATTAGTCAGAAGGCATTGTGCAGCCACTAAAGAGACAAGCATTCTGGAAATGCTAAACCCATTGACATCAATGGAAGAAAGTCTCTGAATGAGATCATTTTGACTTCTCTGCTCACATGCTCAATGCCATTCTTTCCACTTGTTAAAAACAGGTCAGCCATGCACAAGAGTTCAGCGCTGAACTGTGACATTTCTGAACGCCCAGTGACAAGGGACGTGATTCAGGCTTCGTTTTACAAGGCACACAAAAATGCAATTAGAACTGGTGTCATACAATAATCCTCAGTCTTCACATGCCCACACAGTGTTTTCAAGCCAAGCTTTGAAGCTTCAATAACATTTTATCTTCATTACTTTGGATGCTGCTGAGTAAACAATATACTCCTACAAGTTCTAAAATAGGCAAGTGGTTACAAGTCAAAAGGTCACCATGCTTTACAATAGTATGGTTCGTTTTTTGTTTTTTTTTCCCTCAAAAGGCTTTTACAGTTCCACAAACTGTCACATTAGATGTGATAACCACTTTTACATTATTTAACCAAAACCATATGTTTTGTTTTGTATAAAGCTGTAAATTTTGTATATGCTTTCCGTATTTTTGTTTTTACAGATGACTTTAAAACTCAGATACCTGAATTAATATATGTTGTAGTATATTACTGTACCACAGTAGCCATAAAGGCATACTTCTGGTTTGTTAAGTGTTTTTGTTTTTTTTAGTATTTTACTGTGCCCTCATGCATGAATCACATCCCAGGGGCATTAAGTTGGCAGAACAGCTGTCTTTAAGTGGACAAAAACAGTACTTAATAGCTTGTTTTAGTTTGACTGATATACTTTTCAACTTAGAAGACAACAAATACAACCAAAACATTTCTGTCAAGGGTTCTATTCTGCTTTTAAATACACTGTAAAGACATATTGTATTCTGTTATGGAATGCTCTTGGAAACTATGTGGGGATACGTGGAAGGCATTCATCCAACTGAAACTGAGTAAATGTAGTGAAGTGAGCTATAAAGAGCAATAATACTTTATTAGCCATAGCCTCTCTGAGGTAATGAACCAGTCAGTTTTAAAGAGAAATCAAAGACGACATCATGGGAAATAAGACTGTGTGTTATGGAACTGGAATATAAAACTAAAATGTAGCCTAATTAAATGTTTTCCAGAATATACTTTACTGGGAGCTGTTTTTTGGGATGGCACATATTTTAATTATCCAAACAGTGGTGAATCTAATCATTGTCACTGTTTAGAACTTTAAGATCATTTAATTCTACATCAATGGTCTTTGCTAATAAGATATTGATTATTTTCAAAAGGACATGTGACTGACTAGTGAATTTGTGTAGAATGGCAGGGTGGGCACTCTTTAAACAGTGGCTTAAATTCAAACAGTTTAAAATGATGTCCACACATTCATAAAGACTTCCTACTATGGATTATTTATTAATCCAGTGTTGGTAGTTGCAGTGGAATCCATAACAAGTGGGCAAACCGGGGAACAGTGTATCGTGCTGGGGCTGACCCAACAGCATGAAGGCCCCGACCTTATGTACAGTAAAGGAGTATGGAATCGTATGGGATCGGGTAATTATTGTTACTGTTGCTTACTGTAAATAGTTGAATGTGTTTGCTCCCCCTTGTTTCTAAATGTGTTCCCAGTGTCTTCCTTTGTGAGTGTTTGGTAGCTGTTTGTGTTGCTTCTATGTAGTCATCATGGTGTTCTCTGGTCTGGGTAGTGGGCTGAGCCCACTGTGTTCAAGCCGTCTCTCTTTTTTGGTGCTGTTTCCTGTTAGTAACATTGCACTAAAAGGGCAGAGTCCTACCTCAGAGGCTGTAAGGCTGGGTCTATTGCCTAATAAAAGACCATATTTTTCCAAAGAGCAATTCCATTGTTCCTTGGTTTCATTATTGACGTGGCAGGAAGCAACTTTTTATAGGAGTCTACAATATGTATTCTTTACTTACTTATAGTGTTGTAGCCTGCAATGTTAACAACAAAAGCATTGCTTTACCTTGGCTGTATCCTGTGTTATCTGTAACCCAGCCTTATATTTTTCAACATAATCCTGTTGGAGCGTTCACCAAGACAAAGCGCATTACTATTACGAACATCATGGTTGCCACAGTAGTTCCTGCTGCCTTCTGCAACCATGCTGGTGCTCTGACTGGAATGAACAGCATATAGTGAGAACAGAAAACAAAGAACAGCAATGGTAGAGGGACAGGATCTGCATACACTGCGATGCTTATAATTGAAATTCGCTTTCTCTTTGCGAATGCTCTAGACATGGGATACAATGAAGTAATGTGCTACTGCAGGGTGTTCTGTAACACTTAAAGTGAGTGCGGATCACGGTTGAAATCTTCAAATTCATTCAACATTTTTCCTTCGTACGTTCTAATTAATTCACTGTATATTATTGTGCTTCTCCTTTGTAAAGCTGTAGTCCGCAGCCAAATGTAAGAGACCGTGCAATTTGTTTTCCAAGTGCTAGTGTAAAATGGGAGCCATGACCATTGTGCCTTATAACTTGTTCCGTGGTATTAAGGACCTGTGACAGGGAGACCCTGGGTGCTTGGGTGCATGTGTACCTTTATGGAAGCAGCTGGGACCCGCAAGAGAAGACATGTTGCTAGGGAAGTAATTGAGCAGGTGGGCTCGCCCGGCGCTGAGCTGATCGGGAGGTTCGGATTGGCTGGGGGGCGTGCCCGGGGAAACTGCACGGAGCTCTAAAAGCATCCGCGCTACAGCTCGAGGCTACTGCACAGCCATTGCTACACAGATGGGCCCTGAGCGAGAGCTGGCGCTGTGTTTACATCAAGGAGGAGAGCATCCGCTCTGAGGGATTAACTACACGAAACCCTTCTACTGTACGACAGTGCTCATGAAGACATTGCCCAGCCGAGGTCGTCTGGAAAGGCTGTTTGAAGAGGCAAGGCTGAGAAGGCTGAGACTCTGGGAGCCCAGAACTAGGTCCGTTTAGGGGATATTGATCCCAAACAGTATAGAAAAGGTTTGCATAGAGTAGTAGGTTCCTGGAGCAGGACGTTCCTTTTAGTGGGACTAGCGCTTGCCATTTGTGTGGCAAACTTTTATTTTTAGCTTTGTTTTGTTTTATTTTCTTTATTAAATGGGACACTAGGACTACCATTGCTGGTACCCTAGTGTCAGCACTTGTGTTTATTAAATCTGCGAGCCTGTGCAGCGTGTCAACACCCAACACTCTGTGTCTGCCTTATTATTATTATCTAGTGACGATCCACACACGTGACAAACCTCCCCTGTTACAGGGCAGCTGTATGTTTATTCTATGGTTAAAAAAATAATAATAATAATAAATAAAAATTCTTGTATCCAATTCTTAGTAGTTATTATTTTAACTGAGTATTGCACGCATACATGGTTATTTAAAAAACAATACTTGAAGCAATGAACAACAGCCTGCTTTCATTCCAAGAACACGTGAAGTGTGTAATGTATGCTTTATTAATTCCTGCATGCATGCAAATGCCTGAGAATGGTTATAAAGGCAAATTGAATACATTGTTTTCTTTAAAAAATGAAATACAGATAGAGTGCATCCATATACCCCCAGATATTGATGCTCTTAATTGTTTTAAAGGCTTCCCTTAGCAATTGAATTGGCAGTTCTCTAGATAAGTGATACACATGGACAACAGGTTCCACAACTACCAAGGGGTTGTGTTTATTGGAATCATATTATCTCCTCAATCACAAACACCAAAAATTAATTAACTGTGTAACTGTCATTGTCATGACTCGTTCGTATTTACCTGATCACTGTTGTAAGCAAGACTCATCTATATAAGAGATATTGTTACTTAGAGACCAGTGTAGTATGGATGAATAGATTTATTGTATTTGTTTGTAAATACTTCTCTATTTTCCCATCTCCCTAGGTTTGGGTGGCTCTTAAAAGAATTGTCGAGCAAAGCAATACAGGTCTGCCACCCCATGCTGTTTTATAATCAATATATATACAACAAAGTTCATCATTTTTATTCCACCAAGCTGCTTCCTTCAGTGTATGTATTCCACTGGTTGGTCAGTGGTATAAAAATATGCTAAACCAAAATGTGTTGTTTCAAAATTGCCTGTAAGATCGGTATATTGGATTTTAAAATTCCAATTTATATTTTTGGCCTGCATTAAATCATGAGATACTGGTACCTTTGTGTACTTCTGGAGTAAGAAGTGCTGTAGCATGTAAAATGCATGATCCATGGACAAGCAGACTCGATCTTGCAGACTGATTTCCTGTTTACCTAACTACTCAACTGCTCTTGATTTGGTTTGCGCATTATATTTTTCACTTTTCCAGCTAATCAATAACTGTAATAATTAAAATTGATAGCTGCAAATAACTTGGGACAAGGCTGTTGCCAGAATACTGATTGTGTATTTGGCTTCAAAAGATAGGCAGCAGTGTGGAACACTTATTTTCCAATTTGCTTTTAGCTGTGCACAAATTGCTTTAGCTGTATCCAGCTGATTTAGACCTTGCCTGGAGGTGAACTAGATTAATTGAGAGCAGCACATTCATTGCTTACGGAATGGACTCTGTAATTGGAGGAATTTGTTTGTGCCAGTTATAAAATAACAATAACGTTTGTTTTTTTTTCACTTAGTTTTTTTTTAATTTGTTCTTGGAAAAAAAGCAAAACAATTACCTTGAGAGTCTTATTTAAGCACCAGAAAAATTGAAGTCAATATTTTTTACACTGTGACATTAGCCCAATAATGTGATATTGATTTTTTTCAAGCAATATAGAAAACAATACAAAATCTGTTCATTTTTCTGTGACTAAGATCTTTTTAAAAAGCAGACATGAAATGAGATCCTGGAGCAGTTTTTGAACATCAAAAATGAAATATAGTTACCTCATAGTGGTGATATATTGGCTAAAGGTACAAGAGGTAAATTTGGATTTTCTTGCACAGTATAAATGTCAAAACAAAACTATTAGTATTCACCTAGATACTAAGGCTAATTAAGAAAGGCAACGTTTGTCTAAGAACCAGAACTAATTCAATATTAAAAATGAAATTACATACTCAGTTGTAGATCTCTTGTTTTACAGTGTATGTTTTACTACTTTACAATACTATCACATTGTTTGTTTTTCAGCTAGTGTATGTGCTGTCCTTACAAGCTAAACACAGCAGGTAAATAGATCTATTATCGCGGGGGTTTTGTTTACATAAAACTCTGGATTAAATTATTAGAATGACATTCACATACACGGGGGGGGGGGGGGGGGGGGGGTTGTTCAAAAGGTCTTAAATCATAACTCCAGTGTTAATCAACAAATCGGTATGTTGGCATTTTCAAGCGGTCGTTATGCCTATTTTGTTATTAAATTATCGTGCTAATGTGATTTCCTAAATTTAGTTGATTTATGAAATATGAAATAATGTTACTATCTTAATGACCAGTGCTTCTTGCGACTATTTCTTCTGCTTGTGTGTGAATTTAAAAGGAAATCCATGTTAATTGTCATAATTTATCAGGCAGTCGTTTGCACTTGGAAAAGCAGGGTTTTAATTAACAAAAAAAGTATATAACTCACCTTGAAACAGTATTTAAGTTCTTTGGTGTTAAAAAATAGAATGAAGGAACTACAGTAAGGCTTTGAGTTGCAGCAGCAGTAGCAGCAAATTTAATTTTAGAGCTTGAGCCTAAGATTGACAGACCCCGGCTGCGATGGCGACGATACCATGAGAGAGTGCACAGGACCAGGGTTAATTCCTTAGATCTACCAGATGATGATCTAAAAGCTCGATTGCGTCTGGATAGGGCAGCTATTATCGACCTCTGTCAGACTGCGTGAGGACTTTTAACTGCCTACGACAAGGGGCTGTGCCGTACCCCCGCATATGAAGGTATCAGCTTGGCAGTATTGTCCTTCTATGTCTGGTTCATTTCAAAGGGTCACAGGTGATTTGATAAAGAGGGTTAACAATTATATCAGTATCCCACTTAATCAGAAGCAGCTACAAAATATTAAAAGGGAGTTGTATGACATTGCACTCATATCACAGCAGCACCATGCATCCTACAACATCTGGAACGTATGTGCAGATTTCCCTGGCTCCTGTCATGACTTACGTTTTGACACAATCCGCTGTGTTTAATCATTTCAGAGACCCGATACACCAGATGGCATATTAGTAGGTCAGTATTGTAAGACTACCTAGATAATTCAATATTTGTAGATATGAAAATATTTTAGCTTCATAGACTCAATTTCAAAGCATTAACAGATTGATTTTATTAACAAATTAAGTTTGAAAATCTCTTGCTACTAAAGCTGTTGTTACTATACCGCGAGTTTGATACAATAACACTGTTTTTGGAAAATCCCCCCACAGTCACTTAGATGGCAGTAAAATTGAATTTTCTTTGACCTTGCTTATTATCCTAATCCGTGTGGAAAGGCTGGGTTATGACCTCTAGGAGCGACATTTCACTGAATATAATGAAGAGAAAGGACAATGTAAATAATGAAGCATACCTAAGGATGAAATGGTTTACACAGAGGTTCCCAGTGGCTCACCTAGCACTGCCTTTATGAATGCTGTATGTCTCATGCAAACATAATTCATATCCCACTCACACCAAGTTGCTTTCCAACCACAGGAAGCTCTGCTTTGGAATTTGTGTTCCGACATGGTTTGGGATATAATGTGAGGCAAGTTCACTTCATTGAGCTTCAGAGACCGCAACTGGCCAGGCAGTAGACAACTCCAGGCAGAAACTACCCAGGTTCGGTGGGTGAAAAGAAGTGACTGTCTTGACAGCAGGAGCCTAGGTTGACCATTGATCTTCAGTCCTCCCGATCGATATGTGGTGTGCAGCACTAATATTTCCATTTGGCTTGAAAAACGGGTGTAAAATTGAGAAAAACTATCCGGTTCAACCAACCTGTTTTTGTACTGCTTTTGTTTTTTGCTTGGTTAAGCATCATCTGTAATGTCGTTAATGTACTTGTGGATGTTAACAAACCCATTCTAATATTTGACAATAGAAACGCATGACTGATAGTGTGGATTGCGCCTTTATAATTTGTATGTTTTATTTTAATATATTTAACTAATTATTTAATGCGTCATTTTCCTCCTTCCATTTGTGTCTTTCTAAATGAATACCTTACATGTAATAATGATTCAATTAATCCACTATAAATTATTTAGATTATTGACCAGTTTAAATTGTATTTAGAACTAATTGTATATGTTTTATATATTGAAATTAAAATTGATTGCTAAACCTAATTAGTCTTAAAATTAGAAACACAATCTTCAATGTTACATTGCTTTAGATGTTTAGACACACTGTGAACCTGGGCCATGACCCATGATGTCACTGCACACCCAAGGAAACAGGTTGACATGTTTATTGTTCTGGGAAACAGAACCATGGGGAAAAATGTCACGTGAAAACTGTGCTATTCATATAGGTTTATTTATTTGTATGAATTGAGGAATATGGATAAAAAAAATCTCCTTTCTTTTTTCCTTCTACAAATCAAGTACATGCTGTTTTTTTAGGGATACATCTGAATATGTCTGGAATGTGTTTGACTAAATAATACTATATGAATTTGAAATTAATATCATGCACGTATTATCCTGATTCAGATCAAGAACAGGATGGTTTTCAAAAGGGGACAATTAAAAATGGCAACATTGCAGATGCTATGAGTTGGTTGCTAAAGTAAATTGTACTGAATTGGTTAATATTCACTTCAATAAAAAGCAAACAAGTCTAGATTGCTTTAGAGATAATGACTCCAGTGTAATTCCTTCAGCAGTTGTATTAGGTTCTCAATGGAAGTGTTCTGCATGCTTACCCCTCTGATATGTCTTGTGTAGAACTCATTAGGCTAGAATGACAAAGGTTAGCTGCAAACTCAAGGTCTTCTGAAAGTAAAATAAGCATCCCCATAAGGAGCCATCTTGCTGGCATGGAAACTGATTTTGCTAACTCTAATTATTTATATTGTTATTCATACCCAGACTGACAAAAAAGAACAGATTTTGTACATTGTACTTTATTCACATATACCAATCTTGTCTTTCCAGCATACAGCTCATTTCTATTTCTGCTCTTACAATTCGTACTTGGTTTGTAGTTTTGCTTGAGGTGAAGGTCACAACATCAACTTGTATCGTAAAGTAGTGTAAAAACAAGTAATTCAGACCCAGAATTACATGTTTTAAATACTGTAAATGTAAATATAGAAAAAAATGAATTCTTTAAACAGCTCGGCCTTTGTATCTCTGTGAAGAGTTCATTGTGATTATGTGGACATCTTCTCCCCTCCTTAACCTGAGCAGGACTCTAGGAGGAATTTGTATTTTTTAGGGTTTTATAAGATGTTAAAACATAATACTTTAAACACAGCCCTTATACAAGTTTTCCCATGCTTTTCCCATGGTAATACCATGTATTAACCATAATTTACCCTAGTTTACCATGTTTATTAATATGCTTTACCATACCTCACTGTTCTTTACATTGCTTTCCTATGCTTTACCATGCTTTCACTATGCTTTATTATGCTTTGCTATGCTTTTACTATGGTAAACTTTTATAAGGGAGACCATGCCAGTAGTGTTAAACATCAAGAAAACGAATTATTCGGATGACGGTTAAGATAAGAAGGAGACTCGCACTACAATAGTAGAATAGGATTAGCTCAAATAGGGCAGCCTGAGGCTGGTTGTAACATTTATGAATAAAAAAAAAAAATAATAATACAAATTAACCTTTGACCACAGTGGCAGTGCACCATTGGGAGTTTGTAGTATAATAGTAGGTTGTACCATAATGTAATAGATAAATACAGTTCCTAATCTTTAAATAAATAATTAATTATAAAAAAGAATACTGCAACATCTTAATAGGAATAAGACAGAACCCATTCTAGAAAGCCAAATCTCACTTAACATTTAGTGCTTTAGTTCTGTTGCCCTTTGCGTAATCCTCATACGTCCAGTTCTTTTATTGGAGGGCCTAAACCCATTGTTCTCCATATAAGATGATGCTGAAATTGTGATAGCTCGCAAGCCAAAACTATTCCTTCTCTACTGTGCTCTACAAAGAACTGTGATTTCCCTTTCTATGTTGACTTTTTCTCTTATCTTCTTTGTCTTCCATTTGTATGATTTGAGTATTACAACCAGCCCAAAAAGCCTTGATATATTTGTCAATGCTCCTGCAATTCAACCCTTCCACTATAAGCAGACACGTGTAATTTGAGGTCATAAGTAACAAATAATATAACCGTGAGATTTGATTTGAATATCTCAAAAACCTTGTCTTTCCTGTTCCATGCTCTGTGGCAAAATTCGTTCAATACTTTGCTGAAAAAAATAAGTTGTCTTGTTTATATTTTAAATAGTTATATAACCAACAAGAAGAAAGGAATGGGAACTCATACACTACAGTAACATGCTGACGGCAGAGAGAAGCTGTAATTTAGAGATTGGGTCGATGCTTATCCGCTGTCTTAGTTGTGAGGATTAAGACATAGTGTCATGGGCACCACAGCTCATTATTTTCACTTTCTCAAAAGCTTGCCAAAATGGTTGTAGTATTCTCCTACTTTTACCATATTCTTATAGCAATGAAAAAGAGTGCGTGACCTCAATCAAATGCTATCACAAGCTTAAAATGCCCTCTGAAATAATTTAAAAAGGTGTCATTGTGTCAACGCCTTAGTCACATATTCCATTAGTGGTTTGGTCTGAATTTGAACAAGCACTCCTATGGTAGTAGTTAAAGCAATGATCCTTCTCTATGTCCCTTCAAGTAAAAAAAAAAACCTTTTGGTAAGATAAATGGCAGATTTGCCTTTAATGTTGCAAACAGATGTTAATGTTTACATTCCTGCTAACTGCATCATCAACAGGCAAAATAGAGGAAAAATGGTTTCTGTGACTTATTTGGTCTCCCTTGTTGTATAGATTGCTAGAATCTGCTTTAATAATACAATACAACCTGTTATGGGGTCACCTGAATTAAGGGGTTATCTGCTTTTCACAGTAAACTCCTGAAAGATACAAACAAATGACAAAGAGACCTTTGTTCAGTCCCTTTGGTTAATTTGGGATTCACTGTTAAAGGTTACAATAGCTGCATTGTTCCCTGTGTGTAATAAATGTTATGCTCAAGAACGATGAGGGGATTGGCAGATCTGTGGTAAGTGAATCTGCCTGTTCATCCTCAAATCTGGTACAGGCAATCAGCTGCAGTGCTGGGCTAATCTTCCTTCATGTACGTCATCCCTGACCAGGAGAGATCTTTGTTTCTTGGGGTTATAGGGGTAATTAAGTCTCCATAACATCTTGGTAGCAAAGGCTGCCAGTTGTCCTTAACTCCCCAAATCAGCTCCTGGTATTTGTGAGTCCTTCTGAATAAAGACAAACAATATAGTAAGAAAACAGATTTGTTTTAAATGGAGCACGATTTGTAAAATAATCAAAGTCACTTTGACGTAAATAAAATGCTGCACAGCTTCTAACAATATCACTTTGGCTCTTTGTAGTAATACACCACATCGTGGGATCAGGGTCTTTTAGGGAGCTTCTCAGAGATGATCACGCACCACCACAGCATTGGCAGACAAGCTTGTGTCACGTGGAATTCATTTGATAACGTACATAAAATTGTGTAAGGTAATATCTACAGTAATGAGACTGGAAGCAGGGTCAATGTGAAATCTTCAAATCATGAGTCAAATTGTTTTAATCTTGACCTAGCTCAAACATGCCTCTGAATGAGATCCTTCGCATGAGCAACACAAATTGTCATGTTGCTGTGATTACTGTCAATCGGCGACCATGTGGGTGAGACGGCAGTGCGTCAGCTGGTTTGAGTTACGACACCAGTGATACCAGAAAGTGGGAGAACAGGGTTTTCAGTTGATTAATTGCTTGTGCTGGAGGATGCGATGGAGGATCAATGAGGAGGAAGTCATCCATCAAGTGGCGGAGGAATGGAAAGTGGCGGGAGTTGAGAAGGATCCAGCAAAGTGCTTCTGAGAGTGTGTCGAATATTTTTGGGCTGCTACGGCAGCCAAAGGTGAGCTGAGTGGAGAAATAATATTTATCGTTTCAGCAAATTCCAAACAGGTGGCATAGGGAGGGGTGAATAGGCATCACTTTGAAAGCATCTGTTATATTGACTTTGGCTAGCCATCCAGTAAAAGCTCTCTCGTAGAGTGCAGGATGCGTCCTATAGTCTGGACATCGCCGGTTCAAGTCCAGGCTATTCCTTTGCCGACCGCGGACGGGAGCTCCCAGGGGACGGCACACAATTGGCCAAGCGCCGCCCGGGTGGAGGAAGGGTTAGGTCGGCCAGGGTGTCCTCGGCTCACCACGCACCAGCAACTCTGTGGTCTGGCCGGGCTTGCCTGTAAGCTGCCCAGGACTGCGTTGTCCTCCGACGCTGTAGCTCTGGGTGGCTGCATGGTGAGTCTGCAGTGTGTAAAAAAGCAGGCGACTAGCGGCACATGCTTCAGGGACAGCGTGTGTTCATCTTCGCCCTTCTTGAGTCAGTGCAGGGGTGGTAGCTTTCTACCATTTTTCCTTTGGCAACGAAAGATGTTATAAATTGAAGCTCTGGTATACTGAGGTCACTGGCTTTTTGGTGGTTTTGTGATATCTTGTGCTTACCACAAATACCATTCTTTACTGCCACAGTTAAAATCAGTCCTGCATAGTTTGTTCAAGCAGCTTTGCAATTTGCATCAATATTTGTGTTTTTATTTTACCAGGAGGGCTTATCGCACTCGAAGCCATCATAGATGGTCAAAGTATGTGAGCTTGCCTTGTGCACTGAATGCATGCCTGCCACAGGGCTTCCCTGGGTCATAAACCCTGCTAGGTACAGACAGGGATTGCAGTAACCACAGGCCGTACATTACTGTTGCAGAAATTAAAGGTTTGCTGACCTAAAGGAGTTTATCAGTAGAGTTTTAAGCAAAATACCCGAGAAAATCTGTCCGGGAGTTGTCCGGCAGAAGCGTCCAACAAATGCCGGAGTCCCAGAAAATAAGCTAGAGTTGACAGGTCTGGTATCCTATTGAATAAAAAAAAAATGATATTCCGAAATATTCTGTGGGTCGGGTGACATCGCTCCAGGGGGAGGATCTGGCACGTGGGCCGTGTGTTTGACACCCTTGCGCTATAGGTACCCCCCCATATGCTTTGTCATAATATACCCTGCTCTAATGCACAGGAGCGGCACCGTATAGTGTTGCCAGGTATAACGGTTTGGTAGTGGATTTTAATACAAGTTTTGTTTTATTAGTATGCATTATAGAAATCAAAAGACTGGATTTTGCATGCGAGTGACATTTAATGTGTGATTTATAGTATTCACACATTGTCAAATGGTTTCTGTTAACAGAGAGAAAAAAACCCCAAAAAAACAACATAGTGCGTGAATGGTGCCTGACGAACCTTCGAAGGTTTAGAACTACCTTTGAAAGCCTGGCTAGCGCAGAAACCTTTGAACACAGCCCTATTTAAGTCTAATTTGAAAACACACTTTTTTGAATGTGCTTTTATATAATCAGATGTAACTGGAGTGTATTATATATTGAACGGTTTTGTTTTGTTTTTAAGTTTGTACTGCACTCTGGGATACCATGGCGTGAAGGGTGCTATTTAAAAATAAATGTTTATTGTATTGTATTGTAAACACTAATATAAAAGTGGTAGTTATGGTTAACTTCATCAAAAGTATAGAAAGTTAACAAATAGGGATCCTCCTATTGCAATGATAAACAGATGGGTCTTGGAAAATCTCTTTAATTGTTATATATTCAGACATAAATAAGTGTGACTGCTGGGTTTACCCAAGAAGACCTGTTAGAGTATAATTAATGAAGAATCCCAACATCCATTAATATTGCTACAGAGAAGGATGGATGTTGACATATCACAGCAATCCTTTGTGGTATATTCTGGTGCTGTAACAATGTAAGCATGTGGCTATATCATCCTCATACATGTCCATGACTACACTGCATTAGCAGTCATTGGTGCTGTGGTCAATCTGAAGAAAAAGCTGGATACTATGGACATCTAAAATGGTGGGACACAGAGGTTTGCATTTGTGTCCTGGTTTGCCCTTACTTATCCCTGTGGCTGTGCTGTTTGCAGACACCTGCATTATACATTTTCAGATCCTTGCTTTTAGTGAATCGCAATCTGGTAACAGATTACAAATTATTGATTATTATTATTTATTTAGACCTGATGTGAGAATACCACAGTCATGTAAATGTGACCACAGTCCTGGGTATTACCCCAGTATAATGCAGTGGCATTAAACAAAACAAGACAGGTACATCTTTACAACAGCTGCATCACAGAATTACGCACAAACATTAACACCCACAGAGACAAGCATACAAAAAACAAACTTTTTTTTATTTTGATTGCCAAATTATTATCATTATTATAATTATTATTATTATTTTAAGGCAGGTATAAAAAAGAAAGCATTCAATATACACTTTACATAAAATAAACTAGATTACAGCATGGAACAAGTAACCAGGCAACGGCATTTAAGTCTCACCCCTAAATGTGGATAATTGTAAACATTTAAAAGACTGCAGGACTATTCAAGTAATAGAACAATCACAAATGTCTTCAGCTATGCAGGCTATCGGGTAAACTGCCATTCAAGGTCATATAAAAACAAGCTTTCTTTAATATTATTCACAGACTCTTATATTCTGCCATTTAAAATCTATACAGTATATACACCACAGTTTTATGGTACTGGCACCCAAAGCCCTCAAAATCAAGATTCTTCACAATACACAGTAAACAACAAACAGAATACAGTCAAATTTACACAGATGCAATTTTCTTTTCTTTTTAAATAGAAACCCAAGGAGCCACTAAATAGTATACATATACATAGTACCAAAGTGTCAGGGCATGTCGGAAATATTACAATATACATACGTTCAGGCACACCGATACATAACGATATATTTCTATACAAAATAATAAAGTGGCCATTTTGTGGCTAACACTTTCCCAAATGTGACAAACACATTTATTTTCCAATGCTTGCCATTAGCAGCTGACCCTGCATGTGTGAGCCTGGTTACTGTTACAAATAAAAGGTAAGAATATATATTTCAACAAAAGTCTAAATTACAGCAACATTGGTAACTCTTATAAAATATTCAATTCAAAAAAACAAAAATGACAGTTTTTTTTTGCCTGCCATCAAGGCAATCAAATGTCAACACCATGGAACTGATGTCTGTAATAAAGCATTTGCTCATGTGATCCAGTCACATGCCTATGTACAGTTCTCCAAATCATTCTCTGAAAAAGAAAAAAAAAACACATTTAAAAAACTGGCTTTCGTATGCACACATAATAAAAGGTCACTGAAATATGACTCCTTTTTATTGCATGTTTGAGTATAAGCAATTTGATAAGCATAAATCCATTTGCTTGATTTTTAAATGTTTAAACGTCTTTTGAGACTCCATACTTTCACTGTCAGTAATTCACAACAAGCCGGTCATGTTGCTTAACAGAAATATGTCTTCTATCGCATGTAAGAACAATTACAGATTAGCAGGATATTTACCTCCTTTGTGTGGGAAAAATACCAGATGCAGAAGCCTGAGCAGCCACCTGCTGACTGGCAACAAGGGCAGCAGAGGTCAACCCTGGGGGAGGAAAGAGGAAACTTAGTTAAGGCTCTCACTATTCCTGCAAAGACAGATTACATCTAATTGACGGTATGCTATAGGAAATGAACAGTGCAGCAGCTTATAGCATTACAGCTGCAACCTTCAGTAGAAAAACAGTGTAACATTCAGTACACTTACACAATGAACCGTGGTGCTGCCCATTACATTACAAAGAAAGAAACTGTGATCCGCTGATAGATTTATTTTTTATTTTTATTTTTTTTTAAATGGTGTGCCGACATTACAAAATGCTGGGACTATGCACAAGGCTGTGGTAAATCTCCTTACTGGAAGGATTTCATTATATATAATGTCATTAACCTTTTAGCCCTTGTATGCCAGTAGGCAGCAAACTCTGATGGTTTTTGACAACCAACAAATTCACTGCCAATTAGGACAGGCTGCAAATATGGCTTGCAACAGTTCTCAGCTACACAATTGAATACAATTATTTTTAATGAGGGCCTTTTGTGGGGGGATTCTAGGGGTCTGTTAGGGCTCTAGTGCTTAGTTTAAAAAATGACCGGCAACAAACTTCAGTCATTAGTGAAAAAATAGGCTGACCAGCTCTGTGAAGACTAAGTTGGACATTGCTACAAAATATTCAAAGACATCTTCCATTAAAAATACAGAAGAGAAAAAAAAAACAACACTTCACATGTGATAAATTTGCAATTCAATGCATAGCTGTGTATTTTCTTAAACTTGGTTTATATAGAAGTAATAAAACAATACACTGAATACTTTTTGTTCTTACCAGGGTAAGGGTCATACTGGCCGGGTATGAGGGGATAGCCCATTCCGAGATGCGTGTGATGATGCGTGTGAAGGTGTCGTGCAAATGGGGAATGGCGATCTCTCTCCCGCTCTGCTTCTCTCTCTCGTTCAGAAGGGCCCCTCTCTGCAGGCTACAAAGATGAAACAAAGAAACTGGATCTTTAATTATTGCAGTACATACACCGTAAATTCCCAAATGGAGATTAAGGAAAAGATTGATGTTGTTTTAGTTTATTTTTTTTATCTAGACAACCAATAGTACCTTCTTGGTAAGGAAGCAAAGCTGCTAGTTTTGTATTGCCTCTGTAGTTTCTTTGAGGTGGTGGTGTGGGGGGGGGGGGGGGGGGTCTATACACCTCCCACTGTGCAAGTTCCTATTGTTTGTTTGTTTTGGGAAGTGCATGTCTGTGGTTGTCAGTGCTTTAGATCAACATGTTACATGATAAGATAAACACCCAATTGTAGGAACAAAGGCTGCATTCTTTTTTCTAAAGCACTCTGCCCTTCCAGGCAAGTTTGCATCACCTCTCGTCAAAACGTATCCATTTACACCTCCCATCCTCCTAAACTGAAAAGACGGGAGTCATATTGACATTTCAAGGTGTTCCTCTACCTTTAGAGCCACAGCACCTCCTCCTTCTATTTTGTTTCACTCATGCCCATGAAGCTCACAGCTCTGAGCTTCAACATTACACACAAATGATTGACACCTACTCTTATGCTGCAAGAATAACAACCCACTACGATGCTAGCTCATTCCATGTTTACACAAGACCACCCAGGAATACAATAACTAACTTAAAAAGAAAAGGGCTTGTAACCGGTTCAAATCCCACCTCAGCCACTGACTCATTGTGTGACCCTGAGCAAGTCACTTAACCTCCTTGTGCTCCGTCTTTCGGGTGAGACGTAGTTGTAAGTGACTCTTTAGCTGATGCATAGTTCACACACCCTAGTCTCTGCAAGTCGCCTTGGATAAAGGCGTCTGCTAAATAAATAATAATAATAATAATAATAATAATAATAATAATAATAATAAAAAAAGGAGATTTGAGTGGACTCACCCCAGGAGATTTGCTGCGATACTGATTGGCATGCTGCTGGAGCAAGTCTAGTGCTTTTGACTCTGAAGCCGGTTTAGTGCTTATGCTGGGGCTGGTGTTTGCTTTCTCCACTTCTTCTCTGCCTGCCATCTTCCCATAGATGGGGTAATGGAAACCTAGAAAACAAATGATGCCTTGCTCATTAGCGTCCATTATTGTGATAAAAACAGACAACATTACACGAAAATTAAATAAACAAAATCAGCCTAGGCGCTTCCCATTTTAATTGCATTTCAATCCAATACGTAATGTAGCAGAACATAATGTAGTATACAAACATAATGGGATGCAGTATCCCAGAAAACTTTAACTACAACCATTGTTGGACAACAGCAGAAAATTTTACATTTTAGTGGTCATTTTGCCATTCTGATTTAAAGTTTTATATATATATATATATATATATATATATATATATAACACTTTTGTTATATATATATATATATATATATATATATATATATATATATATATATATATATATATATATATATATATATATAAGTGTCAAGCTGGTCGGAGAGGAATCAGAGGCTTACCAGGGTAGCTGTGCATTAAAACAGGGGAGACAGCGCGGTAGGCTGGGTGGTTGGGATCATACATCTGCAAATAAGGATAGGCATGCTGGTACTGAATATAGGACTGGTGCTGGCTCATGGGTGATGAGACTGCAACCCGTGCACCTCGAGAGTCCTTCCCACTGACCGGCATCCTGCGATCGTCTGGTTTTTTACAGTCCTCCAAAGAGCCGGAATGAGAGTCCTGCTTTTTAAAGTCCTTGGACTCCTCCTTTATAGTGGCTTGTGAGACTGGAAGGTTGAGGCCAGCAATTTCCTTTTTGGTAGTCTTACTGAGACCGTCCTCTTTAGGCTTCTTATCGAGGTCTTCTGGTTTTTGTTGCTCTGTGTATTTGGGCTGGTAGACGTAATGGTGCCAAGATCGGGAATCCTGTTCCTGTAATAAATCAAATAAAACAAAACAAAACAAAACAAAACAAAAGGAAAAGTTGTCATGAGTCAAGTTTAGCTACAACCAGCCACAGAGTACTATACAACTTGTCTTTTGGAAGCAAAACCTTTGGAAACAAATTTAAGTTGAGAGATATCATAGGAATAACTGAGGAGGCAGATTTATTTTCTTCTGTGCCACCATATTATTATAATTTATTATGAAAAGTATGACTCCTCACACTTCAGAGTTGTATCCTTGTTTCATGTGTGATACTATATTAAAATTATAGAAAATGACCCCAAAGCATAATTAGACTTAAATCACATTACATTTAATAATAGAAAATGTACAGTACAACTCAGTTGTGTTACAAATCTGTTTTTAACTGCTTCTGTTGGTCTTTTTTTTTTTTTGCATGGAAATTTAATTTTCCACAGTCACACATTTAAATTCTACATTACAATACCAGGGACATTTCTGCTACTATTGCTTAGGGCATTGATAAGATTATTTCCAACCCATTTCACAAGGCTGTATGTGGTTATAAAGCAGAGGAAAATAATGCTGCTTAAAAATTGCTTACAGCAGTAATAAGATTACCTGTTAAATCAAAAACTCGCATTTAATTCTAGATTAATTTGGAAGTCTTTACAGTGTAACCTGTGTAACCTGAAGGATATTTAAAAATGGAGGATAAATCCCACAGATGACAAATGTATATGCAATGTAGCCATTAAAGAAGATTCAACCTTAAAAGTAATTCAGTGTTGTAATTGATTCTCATCTAGCACTAGATTTAGTTTTTGACAAGCTTTTCCAGTCTAATAAATCTCAATGCAAGGGGATTCGTTATGCCTCAAAATCTTGGCAGATTGGATTGTTTAAAAGGAGCAACACAGCTAAGCACATGGTGCAATAAAAGCTTATCTGTACTGGGAGATATCCTACCTGTTTGAACCTCAGTGTAGGATCCACCCCAGTTTGCTTCATAGAATCCATTACAGATTTCATTTCAACTGCTTCTTTGATCAGTTGGTGGTTCTCCATTTGCTTGGTTTTAAAATTTTCCGATTGCAACTGCTGCTGCTGCTGACGGCTCGACAGAATCTGGCATTTCCCAGTGTCCTCTGTTTTTATGGGAGCCCCAGGTCCAGCTTTACTGCTACATTTCTTGTTGGATTCCAGGGTGGCTGGAGCTTTTGAGATTGTGGCTGATGGGATTGTCTTCTGTTTCATGTCTTCCTTTCCTTGTTCTTTATGCTGGAGTTCAGCTTTCCTTTCTCCCTCCCAGGTGATCTGAGCCATTTTCTGCTCTGCCAACCGTTGGTCCTCATAATACTTCTCGTACTGCTGCCTATATGCAGCATTGGAGGACATTAAGGATTTCTGGTCCATATAAAGTCCATAGGCATATTGTCCATAATAAAGTGACTGGGCAAGTGCAGGGTGTCTCTGGGTAATCACAGATTGGTGCTGGGCCTGTAAATTTGAATTGATCATTTCACTCTTTTTAGAGTCTGAATTCAAGACCGCCACCTTCTCCTTTTTGTCATTTTCCTCCTCAAAACCCTCTTTCTTGGTTTTACTACCTGGTGGTGTGCCACCGTTTTCAGAGGCAGGGGCATTGCCCTGTCCAGAGTGCATATAGTTTGGGGAATAGTAAGGGTCATATCCATGGTAATAAGGAGACTGTGACTCCTTCACCTGGGCTGCTTGAACAGGGGTAGTTGGAAGGCTCTTGACTACACTCTCCTTATTGGAACTCATCTCCAATGGAGAGCTGGTCTTGGACCTCAAGCCTTCCGAACGGCTGTCCGAGCCACCATCATCTGCAGCATCTGATATATCTGAATAGGCAGTACCATCACCCCCATTTTGAGTCAAGACAAGTATTGGGGTCATGGGGGATTGTCCATTGCACTCCAGTCTGGATGAGTTCCCTATTGAGGGGCTGGGGGCATTATCCGTAAATGTGTAGACCTTATCGGCCTCTGCTTTTATGCTGGCCATCCTGCTCTCTTGAGATTCAGATAGGCCGTTTGCTAGCACCTCACTTTTGTTCAAGTGTTCCTTTAAAAAATGCCCTGGTAACTCTTTCCCAGCGTTCTTGGGGTCCTCAATCTTTGCGAGTTTTGTTTCTATTTTGGAGTTCCCTGCTTCTTTGCCTTCCTTTTCTTTCAACTTCCGCTTCTCCTTTTTTTTCTTGTCTTTGAGTGAGACCAGGGCAGGGTTTACAGTACTGGGTTCTCCCATTATTGTAGGCTTTGGTTGAATGGGCTTCAAGGGAGGGCTCTTTGGTGTTGCCTGGACAACTGTGGTCGTCAGTGAAGGCAAGCCTGGAATTGTACCTGTGGTGGTGGCAGTGAAGGTGGCAGTAGGGATGGCTATCAACTGGGGAGGGGGAGGGGCTGGAGCAATAGGCCTGGTGGTCTTGGGCTTGGATAAGGATTTATCCAATTTCCCATTGCTTGCTTTTTTTCCCTTGTCCTTGTCACCCACACACTTCTTGTCAATCATACCCTCAGCTTCAAGTTTTGGCATCTCCGCAGCCGGATTACCATCAGCAGCAGCGACACAGTTTTCCAAAGCTGCGGCCATGTTTGAGATGACAGGAAAGTTATTTAGATCATTGGTAAGTCCCTTCTTTTTACCAGTGTTCTTGCCAGCCTTAGAATTCATCACAGGACTCTGGGCACTGTTAAGCACTTCCCTTTTGCCCTTTGGTGTTCCTGGTGCACTTAAGCTGCCAGGAGAATTTGGACCTTTTGGAGAACCAAAGCCTGTTTCTGTGCATTCCAGAGCCACATTGCTCAGGGCCTCATCACAGTCAGAAATTTTATCCTCACTCTCTGGCTCAAACTCCATCTTATTTTCTGGGTCTAAGTGTGCGTGTGCCTGGTGGTACCGCAGCCCATTGATGTGCTTGTATTTCTTGTTACAGTTGGGATGAGGGCAGTCTATGAGCACTGGAGAGGAGCAACCTTGCTCCAAAAAAGAAGCCTCAGACCTCCCTTGAGGGGTGGTGGGTGTGCTCCTAGAGTTTGTGCGAACCCGCTTTCCAAGTTTTATGTCTTCTGAGCTGCAGTTGAGATCCAGCTCCATGGACAGCTTGTTCTTCCGCTTGTTGGTGGATGTTGGGCTGGCCTTTATCTCCTCCAAGGTGCAGTTTGGGGGTGTCCGCCGGCCACTACTGGAGTTTAGGCTCCCCCGCCTCCCTTTACCATTGGCCCCGCCACGGTTCTTGTTTTGCAGTCCCCTCATCTCAGTAAAGCTGGGGTCCGCACCAGGAGGGTTGGCAGCCACAGGGCGTGCCCGTTTGCCTCTGCCCCGGCCGACTCGCATCTCAAGGTCACTTGTTGGCGATTCACAAAACCTAATGGCAAAGGGATACAAATTATTTTCCACCAGAAAGTACTGAATGAGATAAAACTTTCTTATTTAAAAAATGTGTTAGAAAATAAAAAATAAATAAAAAAATGAATTAACCATATTAAAAATTAAAATGCACCTTTATTAGCAGTTCATTAATATCTTATGGCTATGACATTGGAAGAAAGCCTTTTCTTCTAACAATAAATGTAATTACAACAGGATTTAACATTCTAATACTTTAAACAGAGGGGGCTTATAGTTAGCTTAGATCCATATAAAATCAGAGTGGAATGTATGCTAAAGTCTTTGGAAGTCAAATTAAGCCTTTGTTTACCACAAACAGCTGAAAAAAAAGGACGTCTCCTATGGCTCTCAGGTCCTCAGGTTAATTTGTCAAGTAGAATGACCAAATGCACCATTTGTTTTATGCCAGAAACATACATGGTCTATTCAATTGACCTAAACAGATGCAGATACTTAGGTAAACAACTTAAGAAACCAAATCTATTGTAGAACACTGAAGCTATTGGCCTGAAAAAATAGTGTGCATCTGGAGGGAATGCTTGGGTAGTTTAGCACTCTTGCCATCAAAATTACCCTACAACTATACAGGGTCATGAAGCATATTTTAAATTCCAGCAATGAAAACAATCCATTACCTGGGAGGGGCCCAGTCATGTTTTGTGCAATCCAGTAGTGTCCCCACATAGGTCTTGTTCCTCCATGTCACATTCACCACAAGGACACCTGCAACCCAAAAATAAAAAAGGGCATGGTTATGTTATGACTAGAACAGGTAGAAGCAAGCCTGGCATTAAAATGTACACTTTCTTTTCATTCTGTTTTCAAAAGCTGCGGTCTGCCTCCTTCCTCTTTTTGGGTTTCACTGACCTCAAGCAAGGCCCCACAGGAAATTGTTTTTTTAGTGTGTAATCGAGATACAGCTGACAGAAGGAAATGGGTTTTCGCCACGTCCTGCTGTAAAACAGCAACACTCACCTCTTAATTTTGCTATTATTACACGTAATTGCTTTTTCTTGGCAGGCAGCCAGCATATGCCGAGCGCCAGTCAGCAGTGCTTAAAGCTGATATTGACCAGGAAACATCTTCTATTTTGTTTCCACTAATGGAGAAACAACCTACCAAAAACCTTTGGTCTCTTATCAAAACCTACAACCGAGAGCCATCTCAGCTTATCTGTACATTCTGACGGGACAAAATAGCCTTCTCAAAACAGGTTCATTATAGCTTGCCCCACATTTCCCATTTAAATCACAGTTCAAAACAGCTCACAAGAAACATATTACACAAACATGTATTCAGCTACAATTGGTACTAAAATGTTGTTTTTCTTATGTACAGAAAACACTGAGACCAGCCCTAGAATGACCAATCCTTGCCAAATATATAACAAAGAAAATCTGTATGCGAGTTGGAAGTATATTTGTTATTGGTACATTGGTTGTACCCTAAACATTTTATTCATTCAACTATGGATGATATCTGCCTGCCTAAAAGGGTGTTACTACAGTAGCTACACAAGCTAATCTTTGTACCAGTAATGCCTCATGTGCAATGGAAAAATACATAATTAAAACTGCTTAAAAAAGGGAACATAAAAGAAACACTAACTCTCCATTCAAAGCACAGCAATAAAATTAAAAACAGGAAAAGTCAGCACAGACACTTAACGTTTGTCTGCAGTGAAAGGCTTTTGTTAGAGCGAATTCCCAGAAGGGTTTCATGTTTCCAACAAAAGCTGCCAGTCCGATTGGCTGGCTCCTGCTGGGAGCACTGAACTGTGATTGGCTCTCCAGAGCCCTGCACCAGAAAGTACAAAGAGCAAGTAGCTTGGATAAATGAACATGAAAGACAACGATGCAGCACTAGCAGAGTGTGTGCAAAGGGGTTTATCAGGCAAGAATAAACTAAATAATGAAGGGGTCTGGGGTGAAACCGAGAGAGAGTAAACCAAAGACTTGCTTGTTTACCAATGGCGGCTTGTCAGCAGAATGAAAAGATTTCTGTTTAACTGCTTTACACACAATTATAAAAAAAAAAAATGAAATACAATACAATAGGCTATACAGCGTGGTAGCTTTTTCTAGTGGTCTGAATATATTTTAACATTGTAACATTAACTACCTCTACTTACTTTACTATAAAATACCTGTCTCTTCCTTTCATGCCATTAGTTGAAAGGGAGCTACATCTGTGCTTTCGCAGAAATGATGTACCCGTTTTGTGGCTGTCGTTCACAAAAACATAAAGACAGGTTTTACAAGCAACGAATCCAGTCACTTGTTTATTATTTTCATTTGCTATGATTCCAAAAGAATTCCACGCTTCTGATTTACCTTTCAAACTATTACCCACTACTTGATATAAACCCTGAGCTATCTTTTGTTTCACTTCGTCCACAGACATTTTTAATATCACCAAGGAGACATGATAAGATCTTGCGACGTATCTAACAAGCGAGAACATTGCTTAGTCAGCTGACTAGTCCCTAATCGCCTCCTGCTTTAGTAATGGAAATACTGGTACATTTACCTTCCAATACGTTATTTGTGAAAGGGTTACATACGAGTATGATGAAAGGACAGAAAATGTTTTAGGCGATTCAAATTCAGACCCAAAAAATATTTTTTTTGACCCGCTCCCGAAGCGCAAACCGTGAAAGTTCACATTCCGACCCGAACCCGACCCGCTTTTGCGGGTCACCCGCGGGCTCTGAGGGTACCCGACCCGATGCAGGACTCAAAGGTAAGGCATTCTAGCAAAAAAATAAATAAATTATTGTCTGCCTCAGGCTGCTTTTGCAGTATCATCCTTTGTTGCCAATTCCATACACATGTTTCTGTACCCGACCCATTTCATGTGTTCTTGTGTGGGAAGCCTGAAAAATCAAATTACTGATGCAGCTTCAGAATTAAAACAATCATAGGTAAAAGTATCAATTTAAAACTAGCTGCCGACTTCATACATCAGGTAAACGTTTTCTCTTAGGGACAGCTTAACAATAAATCAAGCCTGCTTTCAGATACTACAGTAGAGCACATATTATGCATGCCTTTACAAACTATAAATGTATGCTTAAAAACAACTTGGAGTCCATTTTAAGTTAGCGAGAGGTTCTTAGTTTGTTTTTGACATGACAGTGATAGAAGCTACTTAAATGAGTATTTTCTTTTATACATTATGGAACATTGTATTATGAGGCCATTATTCCAGTTGTCAGAAAAAATAATAAGTCCTTTTCTGCTATGATTCACTGTAGGATTATGGTGCTGCTACCATACGGAGCAAAAAAAAAAAAAAGAAAACTGATGAAGACAACTGGTGTTTTTGCATATTATACAGAGTTTGAATTAAATACTTGCACACAGTTATGATGGTTTTTATTATTTGGTACTCTAAGTGGCACAATTAAAATACAATTTTCGGATTAGAGAGTATTCTGACAGCCCCACACCTTCAGCATTAACTATGCAAAGCTGTGAAATCCATCAACTTGTCCTATTAACATCTAACAGAAACACTGCATGGAAATTGCACTGTTGGGAAGATGTAACATTTGTATAAATTACAATGAGATTAAACAATACGCTGTTTGTGTTTTTCTTTGTTGTAGAGCGTGTGGTAGTAATAGTACTTGTATCACAATATTGTTTTAAATGTGGGTACTCCCTGAATGTTGAATAATCCCTTTATAAAGATAATTTTCATTTTTAACATATTGTGCTGCATGGCATCTAAAATGTATTACTCAAAAACCTATTGCAGTGCGTGTTCCAGTATTACAAGATAACACAGTGTTTTCCATCACTGTCAAATCCCCCACGACAGTAACTCTGTTCTAAAGCCCAATGAGCTATATTGATTAGGAAAAATCATTCAGCTTCTTGGAAAACTAGACTCAACCTTATTCACGACCATCCATTTCTTTCTTGTGAGGAGACACTTGGTCAATAATAAATTGACTGGTCAGCTAAAACCATATGTGGTTGCATAGGCAGTCTGCCATATGTGGTTGCATATGCAAGCTACATACTACAGTGATTCTAATACTGTATATAATATTTCTGGCACTATACATGTGTAGAATGCAGGTTCAAACAGTGCTAAATCACATAATCAAAACATACTAAATATAAAATACTAAATATAAAATACATTTTAGCTTTAAAAATATAACAACTTCAAGCCATGTAGTCATAATAAATTAATTATCTGCATTTGTAAACTAAGATTGTTTTAACATTTAAGCCATTTAAAGTTAAATTAATAAAACTAATTGTAAGAAGTATCTTTGGATAAACCACAAGTCACACATACTGAATCCCTATATATAGGGCTATGTACTGCTGTATGCACTCTAGTCAATGTACTGCACAGAGTCTATACTACATGACCTTTAGTATACAAAACATATATATTGAACTTTGCCATCAATAAAACTGCTTTAAAAAGCAACAAGAGCTGTGCAATTCCAAAATAAATACATATTACAGTTTAAGTTGCATTCACTACTTCTGTTAGCTTTAGCCACCTGCAAAACTGGACTTAGCCATCATGACTTGCATTGTTTTGGTTTATTCACAAGGTTACATTTAAAACCAGGCCTACAAGAATAGATAATTACAGTGTTCCTTTCATCTAATCACGCTGTAAACAAGATGTAGAGTACTGCCACACAGTACAAGGTGATCTGCTAGGACACACAAAAAAAAAAAAGCTTATTTCAAGTTTTGGTCAGTCTCCAGAAAATTGTGCTCGATACCACCACCAGCAGTCTTGCCTACAGTGTCTTCCTTATGGTGAACACCCCCCACAGTACAGTACATGGCTGCACATCAATTACCATAAGTATTAGCATTGAGGACTTTCATTTCGCCCGTCACCCTCATTTCCCGCTGTTACTTTAATTACAGGATCACTGAAACTGTTTATTACAACCCCTACTTATAAAAAAAGCAAAGCCATGCAGGATGCAAATTACTGTAGTCATTTTTAGAATGATACAAAGCATTAGTCTGTTGGGCTGAATGAATAGACAAACACCCCTGAAGCAATCAATACAACCAAATGATCTAAACTGTTTTGCTAACCTCCAGACTAACATTTTGTCATTTTAACCTTCCCTTAAATAAAACGATGGGAAGCAGAGATGTTTATAGGTCTGCAGCAACACGGGTTCATGCCATGTACTATTCCCAGAAATGTATTAAAGCCTGTTTTGGAAGTGCTGCACTATTTGTGCCAGCCTCAGGCCCTTTTCATCTGCTGCTTCCAAGACAAACAAAAAGCATTCATAAGGCCTTGTTGGCTGCCAGCTGCAGTCTCCATAAATTATCAGCCTCTTAACAAGATCTTTTTTTTTTTTTTTTTTTGCAGAAGGGTGCCAAGAATTTATTTCACCAGTCCTTTAAATGTTATCCAAAAAACAGAAATATGAAGTAGTCACACCATTTAAGGTTCTTGATGAATAAACCACTGTAGACAACATTAAACCTGAATTGCACAGCCTTTGTTCAGTACTCCAATATGATAAATGGTATCACCTAATTTAAAATTGAAAGAGACTTCTAGGTCGAAAGATTTGTCATTGAATTTAAATGCAGCACTACTGAGTATGTAATAATTATGGATAATTTAAAAACATGGCAAAGCTTTAGAAATAACAGCATTGTATATTAATTAATTCACATTATTTCCATACTAGATAAGACTGCAGACATGTATTTTTCTATATCTAGCACAAAAGCAAAGAAAAACACATTGCTTAAATGTGTTAGTTTAACTTATATCAGATTCCACAATCATATAGCCTTTCAACAGAGGCCAATGGCTGTTCTCACATTTTACCCCCTGCCCAGCATTTCAAAGTTCTTCTCATCTTTATGAAGAAAAAAAAGGCAACTACAGTTCAATCATGTGCTTTGAGACCAGAGCCCTCCTGTAAACAAGCCTAATGGAGTGCAACTAATAGAGTTCCTCAGGAGCATGGGCAGTTAACAGGGTCTTTGTCAGCACTCACTGAAGCAAGTTGGGGGAGGGGGAACAGGAGTATGGGGAGCAGGGTAAAACAAACCGTTTGACAAAACTACCACTTACAGTAGCTGGTATTAGGTTGGTGGGTTAGGTAAATAACCCATGTGTATACCAAAAAAAAAGTTAGTTAATGTTAATGTTATCTTTAAAAAAAAAAAGAAGAAAAAAAAAAAGACTTAAGTTTGATTACTGGGATGTTAAATGTCAAAAGAAATCAAGACAGTATTTAATTTGAGGTTTGAAAAGCTATCTCTCCTGTAGCAAGTGGGAAAGCACTATCTAACCTGGTATTTGTCTTGAACTAACTTTACAACTTGCACTGCCCAGAGGAGAACAGACTATCTGGAATGCACTGCAAGTGGTAAGGACACTGCTGGTCTAATGTATGCAGTACATCATGCCTTGACAGAGAAACAGGCACAATACAGCTATAATAAATACCTTCCATGGCCACCATTTGCATAATCACGGTGAATTGTTCCATCTTTGGTAAGGCAGACTTCTGGAGATAAAATACACTACAGTATGTGGGAGTAAAAACATTCACATATAAATTATCGACTGCATTTTGGCCTCATCTGAAATACTGGTCTTTCCAGCTGATAAACTCTGACCCTGGTGGCATATCAACCCCTTTCACAAAAGGCAGGAACATTATTGCTTTGCACTGGGGACTGCAGTGAGAGCCAATCAATCAAGCCTCTTGACAGCTTTCACAGGTTTTTTTTTTAGCAAACTCAATCCAGTCTTGCTAGCTTCCATTGTTAATTTATCTCCTCTTATCCAGGAAATTCGAGAGTGGTCTTTGTCTATTTAAATTATAGTCTAAGTTTACACAAAGCAAACTGGAAGTGTAACAAATTTAAAGCAGTGATGTAAACCAAGTTTCATAAAAATCAAGAAAAAAAAAAGTATTTCAAGCACCACAAATTTCTAGTTTCAACCGAGGCTTATAAAAAGACTATTACAGTATGAATATAGAAAGGGGAAAAAGGACAATTACTGGTACACTATATTTATTTGTCATAATCCACCTTTCACTCCTGAAATACTTATAAAAATCACAAATATAATCCAACCATAATACAACTTTGCAAAAGAAACAGCACAAGAAATGTGATCTATTAAGGCATTATCTCCTTAAGTCAAGGGTGTTTAGGGCCTTTTCATAGTCCCAGGCATCTATTCTCTATTAAAAATATGTATTCCATTTTGCTGGAGTATTTTCCTTGAAGATTGGATAGAGCTGGTAAGATATTTACTGAGCTTAGTGGAATGCTGATGGCTAAGAGAACAGCAGCCTCCATCTGTTTAATCCCCCTGATACAGCAGCTACTCCTTTCAGCTGTCACTCACCGAAGCCCTGCTTTGCCCTGCTAGACGCTGTGAAAGCCAAGCACATATTTACAGATATTTCAAAGGATTTGTTCTCATGCATTGCCAATGTTTTCCTGCTTCCCAGTTATAGCCTCTGTGTCCTGAATTGCAAATGTAACATTGATTTTGTTAACACATTTGCATTTTATAGCATGATGGTAATTCATTTGAATATAAAAGACATCATGATTAGCTTTCTGTATGCAAACATTTATGGAATGCATGTTTTGTTTGACAGTTTTACACTAGACTCTTTGTTACAATGTCACCCCGGACTCGAGGTTAAATTATTGGATCGTGAGTGTTCATTACAAATTCATAATATTGGTAACATGAATTAAAATATTTCCTCCCAAAGGCAGCATTAGAATATAAATATAATTCTTCATATAAAAAAGTGTAACAAAAACAAACCACCACAAAAAGAGTTTAGCAATGCTGATTTGCAAATACTATGGCTTATTTTAGAGGGCCTCACACATTGCCCTTCTAAATGAATACATAATGCAATAGCTTTGTGACCTGACCTGCTTAATTCAGTTCTATATGCACTTCCTTTTTCATAAAGGAAGGAGAGACCATTTACTGTAATTAATGTTTCAGAAAAAGGATCGTCTTGAGAAAAATGTTCTTGTAAAATATTAGTCACACAAACCAAGTCCTATATTTAAAACAAAACAAAACAAAACAAAAAAACACACACAACACTACAAAACCTACCTAGAAAAAAGTACAAAGGCAAATAAAACCAATACAATGGTGGCAGTGATTCTGTGAGCAACGTTGCTCTGCAATTAACTTTTGCTCAAATCAATATGCACAGAAGAGTTGCTGACCCAACTCAAAAGACAGATTCCAAGGCACTGTGGAATTTAATGAGCATCCAACTACAATGTTCTTGCATAGGCACTTAGCCACTAGAGTAAGCCCTTTTGAGAGACGTGTCATTCTTTTGCACCAGGCATGATACAGCTAAAGCACGTTCATTATTCATTGTACAAAATAGTGTAGATGTTTCGCAAATTCATTTTCATGCTATACATTTCTGATAAGAGCTACAGTAGCTATAAGTGTGCCTACTATCATGTAAATTCAAGCACATGTTTCAATTCATCTAAAAATAAATTGTTTTTAAAGATATGTTACAATCTGTTCTTTATCACATAGTGGTGGGGCGGGGTTACCTACTCAAAGCACTCAATTGTAAAAGAATGAGATTAATTATTCAAAACAAGCCAACACGTTTTGACCATTTTGGTTCCATTTGGCTATACTGAGAAAGCTGGTTTCAATGAGCTAAGCCCTGCCATACCCATGGGACTGCTTTATTTTCTCCTAGCAAATCCCAAGTGCATTCATTTCCTGACCTTCCTACTAATATAAACCACAGGTCTACCTGCACATGATGATCTCCTGACGGGAACATAGTCCCCTGTAATAGCCCCCTGTAAATGTACAAAGGTACATTACATGTTGTCCTGTCACCCGTTTAACCTGTGTTAGTCTGAATTGTGTTAAAAGTACATGGTCACTGTAATGTTTAAAATGTATATTGTGGACACTTCAGTTAAGTTAAATACTAATAATGTATTCATTCACTACAGGTTTGAAATGGCACTCCAATGAATCAGACCTGCAATTCACTCAGTGCTTTTCATTCACTTGCTTTGTTGCATGAACAGTTTTTCAATAGATTAATGTTTCATTTTAAAAGATATAACCTGTAAAAACATAGACCTATGACACCCTTGTTGCATTTCCAATAGATTGTATAGGTTACCTCCCTAGGATGAATCTGAATCTGTGACAAAGGTGGCCCAGAGGTGCACACAATATTCTTTAAAACCACAAGAACCCCATTGAAAGATCAGATTAATTGTTTTAGCACCTGAATATAATGACCACATTCTGAGCAAAGTCTGGAGTTTAATGTACTGTACCGTCTATCCTGGGTTTTTATATATTTTTAAATGCATTTTAGCCAACTCATTTCTAGCTGGGTGTGTAAAACAGGATTCAGACCACCCACACGGAGTGACAATACACTCTGCCACTCACTTCCCTTCTCCCAAGAAAGGAACAAGAGTATGCTGCATGCAATTACATTTTAGCTTTCTGTTCACGAACAGTCTCCAGCTGGGAAAATGGAGTGTGTACAGTATGCTCTGGCTTCAACTGACATCTCTCATAAATTGCAACAGAAACACTGCCTTCAGCACCTTAATAGCCAACAGAACACAGATCTACACATCAGCACACAGCATGGTAGAGAATCGATGGTGACTGGAAAAGAATACTTCAAGCTATGAAAAGGTCAACTGAATACAGTGCCTGATTAAAATAAAAGCTGCTTTCCCCCCCCAAATAGCTTTCAAAAGGTTGAATCGTCTATAACTGGGAGTGTTTTAAAATGTTTAAACCAGAGAATAGAGCTTACATGCTGAAAAAAGGAGGGGGGTTACAACAAAAAAAGAATACTACATTATAAATGAAAATGTATATTTTAGGCTTACAATTTTAAATCTTTTTTAAATCTCCTATTTATCAACTTGGCATTAGTCCAATAGTTTCATGATGAAACACATTTCTGCTCACAAAGCTGAAGTGCAAGTAAAACTTTATCAACAGCAGCATTCCATGCAAGTGCACCAACAACCACGGGAAAACCTACAGCCGGCTCCTACTTAAATAGAACATCCGTTAAAGGATTTAAAAAAAATAAAAAATAAAATAAAAATACCTCAAACTATGCTTTAAAAGGAGCAAGCAAGTCACTCCTTCAATTCAGGGCACTTTGCCAGCAATCTGTCAGAGGGCAGGAAAAGGTCTTTAATCTTGATTCCTCTGCTAGTAAACTCAGAGTCACACTTAATTCATTTCAGTTTATTGCACCAATATACAGCAATTAATTTACTACTGCCTCTAAATCCTAGATAAAATTACAATGTTCATTAATGTGCCGTGACATTATTGCTACAGTAGTAGGATTCTATCACTAACATGTAATGACTTGAAACGTTTGGTGTACCTGACACACCACGGAGGACTTTGGCTCTCCCATTTTAGCACAAAGTTACAGGGTATCCAAGGCATCTCCAGGCAAACAAAACATTATTCATGAACTCTTTCTACAGCAAATAAAACACTAGGCAATCAAAACCTCCCTTTTTAGTTTGTCGTAGTTGCCGCCAGGGAGTTGACTAAAACAAACCTTTAAGAGTAAAAAAAACTGACCCAAAGCATTCCAATCACCATATTCTAAATCTTTTATCACAAAATCTGTTGATAGACCGATACAGATTTAAAACAGACACACAAACAAAAACACAGATATCCAAGATTAAGAGAGAAAAACAATAATAAAAATTAAAGCTACAAGACAGACGCAGAAGCCCTAAACCTACCTTCAAGCAACAAACAAATTAGCAGCTTTTCCTGCAACACACTGCTTGTCCAAATAGACACTGCATTTCACAAAGGCTGTTCCTGCTGCACACTTCAAAGAGAACACCTCAGGGATGCCAAACATTTTCTCCATCTTATTTCATGTCACTTTCTTGTCTAGACTGGCATAGCATTTTTTACCTTTTCATACCTATACCCCTTGAGCAAACAACATTCAGACTTCTGGTAAGGACTTGAGGCAGGGAGGTTATGACAAGCACATTCAAAATACAGTGCTCTGTTGCATACAACCCTCTACAATTTATTAAAATAAACGATTTCTGAAAAAATAATAATGTATAACTAGGGCTTCTGTTTTTCAGGTTTTATTAATTGTATTTTTTAGTGCTTATTTTTTAGCTATTTTCAAGTTTGGGGCGGGTTTAAAGTATTCAGAACGAATCAATGATAGATGCAAGTCAGGAAGGCGGGACATTGCCCAGCAGCATTGGGAAATGTATTTATTATTATTTTTGTAGTAGGTTTTATTTTTTAATGGGAATAGGGTAAAGTCAACGTGAATTGATTAACCATTTCCACAGTTTTTCCTGTGTTTATTGGCTATCCACCAATTTCATTTTTTTTTGCAAAATCGGGGGTGTTTAATCGGGTTTTATCGGTTAAAACCGAAAATCAGAAGCCCTATGTATAACATTAGCTGTCTATACTTTTTTACTGACAGAAAAAAGACAAAAGGACAAATACATTGTTCATTAATAAATCACAAACTTGATACCCCCCAACTGAGATGACAGTTTGTTTACAGAGAATGGCTACTTGTATCTAGTGTGCCTTACACCACAGTTTTTGGGGCCAAATAAGTCACAATAGCTATGAAAATTCAAAACAGAGAAGTCAAAATCTATAAAATCATCCAAATGATCAAATTCCCAATGGGGCTTTGCAATGATTATTTGGTGCACTGGTAAAGCCTAACACAAGCCAACAATCCAACGACAAAAAAGGCAATGCATTTTATTACTGTACCTCTAATAAAAACTACATTCAAATGTCATGCTTCTTTGTTCAGTAAGTCGCAGAATATGGTCCATTATCCCTTAAGGCTACTGTACAAGCAGCTGATGCTCCGCACTAACACAGTTTAACTAGATTCACTTTTACAGTACAAACCTGACCACAGTCCACTGAAGGTAAAAGTGTATCCGCCGGACTATTGCCGATGTTGGTTCAAATTTTTTGAATAAATTCGATAAACCGATAATAAATGTGCTGTAAATTTAACTGCATCTTGGGAAGACTGATGTTTTTTCATGCCTGTGTTTTAGGAAGCTTTATCCAAAATAAACACTGTTACATACTCAAATTTTAGAACTTCAAATACTTTCACTTTTGTGTCTAAAAAACACTGGGCTGATTCATAACAGATGGTACATTCCAGTGAAATTATTGATATCCGTTTTCATTGCTTGTTTAATTAAGGATTATGGTTCATGCATAAAGTTTTTTTTTTATTATTTGCTTTATTCACAAGCATTTTTACAGACATCTAGGGGAAATACAGTGACATTAAACTCGAACACCATTACAAATATTTAGTAACCAACGCTGTTACAGTGGTAAGAATTCGTGTCTGAATCTAAACCAGAAGAATTTAGGAGGTTACTGTTTAGTATATGGAAAGTAATTTACCACATTTTGACCATATATTCCATTCCCTTCATGGAACAGAAAGAAGTCTGGATTCCAAAAAAACACTAACAGATGGTTCAAATGCACCCTGGCCACACAAGCACACAATGGTCATATGGTTAACTTCCAACAAGGCTGGGCTGCTCAGTTTAGATAAAATTGCACTGCAACAGACAAATGAACAAAACGCCACTTTATGTCCATCAAAAAACTTTGGTGGAAAATGTATAAAGTACAAGTGATTTCAACCTTATGGTACATTGAAATGTTAAACCTAATCTGGTGTTTGTACAGTTACAGGACATGAACACAGAATAGACCAAATGTCAGAGTTTTATAAGTCAAAGCCAATGGTACAGTAGCAAACGTTTTTCAAATATTCCAACTGTACAAATTCTGTACACTTCAGGACATAAATAGGAACAAATCGATATAAAACCACTTGGGTAATATACTGGTGATTTCCAAATGACCTTTTCTAACCCAATGCTGTTAGCTTCATATTAGAAAACTTAATAAAAGGTTAAAAAAATCTCCAATACACAAATTCTTAACAATAGAATCCTCACTTTAGTTAGATTTCAGTGTGTTTTAACCCAGGACTCCAGAAGAAAGCTGCCAGCCAGCCAGCCAGCCAGCCAATCTTTTCAATATCTTGGCAACCCACAGCAATGCATATATGCAGCGAATGCTACGGATGAAAAATAAATCTGAATGTGATTAAGCAACTAGTAAATTAAAACCACAAATTACTGGAAAACCAGAGGCTTATTTAAATGTTGATGATAAAATACTTTTCAGGATTCTGTTGTTTTTGAATAGCACTAATGCTAATGCTGAAAGGTATTAATGAAAAAAAGGTTGCCTTAGCAACACTGCTGTTAATGAAACTACTGTGCTATAAAGTCTTCTACTGTGAAGTCTTATGCTAAGCCCTGGGCCTTTCCACAAACACTCATTGAAATATATCACACATGTAAGTAGGGCTTGAATATTTCAGGTTTTATTTTTTGATTAGTTTGGGGGTCGGTTTTTATTATTATTTGGCAAAATCGGTTATTTTCGGTTATTAAAAATAAACACCACTCAAACACATCATATTTCAGTTACTACAACACATTGACTGTACGTTTCACTAATATGTAAACAAACGTGTTGAAGAGAGGATGTCCACATTAGGATTCCGGCAATGTAGAACTCGTTTTACACCACGTTTCTATCGCACTACAGTTAATGGTTTTGTTTCTGCCCACCCCATCATTTGGCATACCGTACTGCAGTAATTAATCTCAGCACACAACAAGTTATTTACATTTTTTCCAAACATTTAAACATTCATCATGGTACTCGGATTAAGGTTTGATATTTATGTAGCTATAATAATAATAATAATAATAATAATAATAATAATAATAATAATAATAATAATAATAATAATAATAATGGCAGTCGTACACAAGAAAAACTTTAATATGCATTCGTAGAAGCATATCTGTACATATATTTATTATAACTTTTTTCAGTTCATCACTGAATAAAACCGTAACATCAAAACAAACTGGTGACACCATGTTGCTGGTTTGTTTGGGTTCGTGGTTGTTAAGCCTGTTGCTAAGCAAGTTACACACTGACATTCCTAGCATATTACTTTGTTCCACAAAATTGCTGATTGCTCAGTTGCAATGTCTTTACACATGGGCCAGCTTCTGGAAGCCATTTTCTTTATGTAGAAAGACAGTGGGGGGGGGGGGGTGGGGGGGGCGGTTCAGTTATCAATCGAGTAAAACAGAAAACTTCAAGCCCTACACATAAGGTATGAGGGTTTTTAAAATTCCCCAAAATAAAAAAAAGAATAAATAAGCTAGCAAGACTATTTAAAAAAAAAATTAAATGTAATCTTAAATCATTGCGATATAGAAAAAGATCCATATTCCGAATACCAAAAAATGATTCTCCAATGAAATTACACACAACAAGTCAATCCTTGCACTTGGGTTCTTACCCAGAGCCCTTGCAAGCTCAATGCTGCCTCATTTCCTCATCTTAAAGTGCTAGTAAATGACAATTTGGCTTGTCATGCCATGCTGCTGAATGCGACTAAAGCTGTTGAGTGAAGCAAGTGTTGCTGTATGCAACTACACCCTGAACGCTCCCAGCAGTACCCCTCCCCCACCCACCTTGATACTGCAGCAAGCCGCTTCACATTCTGCTAGCCGCAGACCAATCAGCTCCAGTCAGATTTTCTCCTCTTTCTCCCTTTTGCCTACAGTATGTTAATTCAAACAATGAATAACTTTACTGTGTATGTAGAAGAGGCTCTGGGGAGCCAGTATTGGATTTAATTCTGTTGGTGGGATGCAGGTAATGTAGTATTGCAGTTTAGGAGATTCACACACAATATTGTCTGCCCTTTAATTCAGTTGGCTGGCACCTATCCAAGATGCTGAGTGCCATTCGCTATGCTGCATTTAAATAAGGGCATTGTTTAGCTGGTTTTCCATGTAAAGGCAGAGTCAGCTTTGTAGTGATGTTTAAATTAAAATGATTCACAACAGCTTGAACACATGACACACATTTACAACCAAAAATTGTTTAACATTATCAATTTTCAGATCAGTACAATTATCCCCCCCCCCCCCCCCCCGAAATAAACCTGGTCCCTCAGGGGGATGGGGCCTTGATTTTCTTTGCAGATTCATTACACAAACCGTCTCCAAAGGCCAAGCTCAAGATTTAAGGTCTGTGTTATAAGCAGTGAGCTTGTAGTTCACACATCACTGATCATAATACAATCACACAAGCACATTTCAATCAATGTAACATTAACAACAAAGCAAAATTCTTATTATAACAACAACAACTTACAAAAAATGAAAAGCAGCCATTTCCATATTAGAAAGGACAAAAGACTCACACAGCTGCTTCGAAAAGCACAAACCTTGACCCTAAACCCTTGATGTCCTCTTGTATTTCTAGAGGCAAACCGTACTGCAGTGTGAGCAACATCTTCTAAAGCTTTCCAGGCCAATGGTATCTGTTCCCCAGTAAGGAAGAATGCTCGCATTCAACCAGACATCTGATCTCCTTGTAAAAATGCATGCTGTAGGCGCAATGCTTTTCAGAGTTCAGAATGTCTTTACTAATGATTATAGGGCATGAAACAGCAAGCCACGCCACATTTATTTTTTATTTCATGACAAAAGGCCAACACAACTAGAATGGTACGGCAGACAGGAATTCGGCTTTAAAAAACCCACACAAAAAAAAACACACCATACAACACACCACCACACACCACAGTATACCAAAAGCAAATCAAAATGTATGTACATGTACCCCAAATTGTGATTGCACAGTACTTCAGCAGTTCAGAAAGCCATACTACAATGAAACAAAATTGCAAACACTATAGACATGCTCAATTTAATCTTGACTCAGTAATATATACAATTCCACGTTTAGCTATCTTTTTTCACAGCTAAGACAGTTGTGTCCACACATCACTTTAGTTCTTTGGTTACCTGCAGATAAAGAATTTTCACTGAAACCATGACACCAATGAATGTGAAACTAAAAATCGCTCTTTATTTCTGCATTCAATCCTTAGATTAAAGAAACAAAACAAAACACAAAAACATGGGATTTTCATTGTCTACCAAAAATTATCTACAGCACGTCTGGTACAGTTTGTACTGCATTCCGTTCTCCAGAATTACAAGAAATCCTATATGCTCAAGGTTTAATCAGCCAGCTGATAAGAAATAAATAAGGAAACAAGACTCTGATATTCCTAAGAGAATAAAATGAAACTGGATATGTTTGAACAAGCAGTACAGCCCTTACTGTTCAATACACAGTACTGCAGCACAGAGTGCTTTACAATGCAGTGTATATTTCAGAGGTAAATTCCTTTCAATAAACTCGAGGAAGGACAAAAAACAAACAAAAAAAAACACAACTTTACAGGCACTGCTGTCAGTCAGGCAGAAAATCTGCACAGGGTCAGAAGACCAGTTTATTCTCCATGAACGATTACTAAAAGCCACTACAAGTCCTTTCATTCTACCACAGGGAAAAAAGAAAGAAAAAAAAAACACACATTCCAAAGCTGGTTAAACATTTCAATAAACAGCAGTTTAGCTGGACTCTGAACATAGCAGCTTCTTGAATTATTTTTGGTAAAATGAACTGTGCTGGCAAAATCCACAAAAAAACCAGAATGTCTCCTTAGTGTATCAGCACTACAACACCCCTTTATATATATATATATATATATATATAAAGGGCTTTATATATAAAGTCATTTTGACGGGTTGAGGTTTTCAAATTTAAATTACTCTGCATGTCTGAAAGTTATGTGGTTGTCCGTTTATGAACTACAGCCTACAGCTGAACAACATTTCACTTTTGTTGAGATTAAGAGGTAGGGGTCACCACCTAGGCATGTTGGATTTGAACCCTTTTACCCAAGGGTCTTTCAAATTCACAAGATTGGGGGCACCGACAACAAGTGATAACACTGAAAAACTGTTAACATCTTGGGTCTCAAACAACTAAAATGGAGTCGTCTGGAGTGAAATTACAGCTAAACCCTGTTTTTTTATTTCACACATTACAATTAAAATGCAAATGGGAAAAATAAATGATTGGGTAGAAAACAACCCAAGTTTCTTACCTTCTTCAGTTTCATGCCATACAATGCCCTCAAGGTTAACACTAGTTCCAGGTTCACACGGCCCAAGGCATTCTGGTTCCGTTACAACTCCAGCTTCACATGTATTTACTCCCATTGAACGAGTCCTTACTAACAGTTGTTCAGTTGGGGCAGAAATGTTTGAGGATGGAGAAAAACAGGAAGGCAGGAGTTGTGGTGGTATACTGCTGGAAATTGGTGGAGGAGGTGCAGGCACTGTAAACAAGGGATCCACCTAGAGAAGAAACATGTGAAAGAAAATTACTTTGGGCAATTTATACATCTGCAATAAGAGGTACTGTACATTCCAAGAAAAGGAAAGGGAAAAGAAAATATTACAACAAGGAATGTGTGATTTGTGGCTACCCAAGCATACTACAATTGCAAGCTTTCAGTAGACCATCAAAGCACTCATCTGTCAAGTATCCGTGCTCTGAATAATGGTTTTGTTAAGATTTCAAATGCTGCATGATTATTTTGCCGTGTTTTTTCACAGATGTTCTATTTTGTCATGGTGTCCTTTACCAGTACCAGCATACAATTCTTGTTGAGAACAGATATGTTCTGTGAATACCTCTTCCAAAACAATAGCTCTTATTTAAATATAAAATTCAGTACTGTACACCTCCAAATAGAAACCAGAAACACACTCAACTCAAGAATGTATATTTATGCAGTCAACAGTAAGTTAAACCAGCCTTTCCGAGATATAGTTAAGCCAGAAAAAAGGATATTATTTTCTACTATTCTGTGCTTGAGGCTAGACAGCAGCTATAACAATGATATCAAAATACATAAATGTTGTTTTGTGTCCTGCCTAATAAGATCAGTTTACTGTGCTCTTCTTTTAGGTCAGTAGCTGTTTTTTTCTTTTGGGGTGGGGGTAGTGGGTTGTAAGGGAAGGAAAGGTCAGGAAAGCAAGGGTCATTGTGAATGCTTTGTTATCTGCTAATGAATGCCTAATGTGCACCATATAGAGGGAGGGAGCAATAAACTGGTACTTGAGTCTTCCTCCAACAACATGGAGGGGGGGAAAGAAAAAAAAGTCATGCATTAAAAAAGCCTGGGGCTTGATGGAAAACTCCTTTAATGCGAGGCTCATTTTTTAACATTGACCAATTCTACTGCTGCTGCAGTAACTGTGATTTATTTAGTGTGTCTGTTATCACCACAGGTTCCTAGATGTCATGTGGGAACAAGCGGAACAAGTAACGAAGTCTAGAAATATAGTTAAATCCCTGGTAATGGACACAGATTTTATTTGCAAAATTCCAAGACGACGTACCAAACCAGACATTTATTGGTCAAATTAACTGTGCACCAAAACTGTAGCAGCAATGCAATTTTAAAAAAAGTCCCTTGTTACATTGTGAACATGTCACCAATATGGAAAGGAGATACAAAGTGTCATGTGGCCCTAGAGACAAGATCTTTTCAACCCTGCTTTATTGAGAGTATTCTATAAAAAGTGTACAATTTCACCTAATATTATTGCATTTTAAAAGACCTGTCCAGATTCTTTTTCAAGGAGTATCCTGAAAGATTACTGAAAGCCCATTAGAGAGCAGAGAGGCAGCCATCTCCATGGAAAAAAAAAGGCACACGAGTCAAACAGCTGGTGGTGTAAGCCTGTCAGATTGAAGAAAGTTAATGTCAAAAACAGACGTATAGCAGTTTATCACTGCTATTGAGACTTGATTATTCCCAGGTTTTGGTACTGTATATGCAGAGTAGCAGCCTTGCTATTCATCAAACAAAAAACAAGACAAAATAAAAACATGTGTTTAAAAAAAATAATAAAACTTCGGTTACAGAATACAACATGAAGGTGATAAAAGAACGGTGTGATGCAGCCTCATTGGAGTAACACATTTAGACAAAGATTAAAACACTGCAAAGGAGACTAAATGATCTGACACAATAGTGTGTGTGTGTGTGTGTGTGTGTGTGTGTTGGGGGGGCACAGTGGAGAACGGTAATTGGTTTTAATTAAAGTAACAATAGTTTTCACACTGCACAGACAAAAAAAGAAGGATGTGCCAATTGTTCAGAACAATTTCAAAACTGAAAAATGGTGCAAGTGTAGGATTGTTTCCTTACACACTGTTGAACAGCTGGGGCTAAATCTGAAGCTAATCTTTGGAAATGAAATACAGTAGCTATAATACAGCTGGAAAATCATTGTAATAAAATAGAGACTTTTCAAAAATGTGTGCTTTGCAATTACTGTTAAGTGCTTAACAAAACAAAAAGCATTCTGTAAAGTAATCTTAAAATGGAGTCAGTTCAGACAGCCGATAAAACGGCAAGAGTCATTTCAGCTGTATTTTAGACAGGAGGCAGGAAAATCATGTTAGAATGGAGGCCCATAGCTCATTTTACAGTCTGAGGGTTAGTTTAAGAACCCTGCTTCAGTGTAAAACATGAGATTAGGCAGTATAGTATGCTGGCCTGATAGCCGTATCTCATTGGGAACATGGGAACGGCACGCAACACAAAAAACAAAACACCCAAAAGCAACATGAAACCACCAATTCCAATAAAATCAAAAGACTTTCTGCTCATTGTATTTATCATAATATCAGATTTGACTGATGGTAGGAACAATTTAACAATCGTGGGACTTGATTAGGCTTGTTGAGGCTTCAAAAAAATGTGAAAGCTCATGTGGGGCCTCAGAGTGCACATGTTCAGACTTTCTGAATGAACAGGCTACTAACGCAGTTTATCAAACGTAATTTAAAAGCAACACTGACTTAGATTGCACCCCTATCCAATCATTAGTAGTCAGACAGCAGCCATGTGAACACATCAATTATGGGCGAGTGCCAAAAGCCCTTGAGATCCCAAAGATTAAACAGCCAATCCTCTGTTTTACAAGCGCACATCAAAGGGAATATTAATAAGAGGAGGGGGCGGTGTAAAAGCTTGTCATTGTAATTCAGCCACCCAACACAAGGTATTTTTCACTTCTCCTGAATCTTGACCTGGCCCATAAAAGAAGCTGGCAGGAACTACAAAAAGTGCCAATTTATGGGCACGTGTTTCATCAAACTTTAAGGGAGATTAAACCTCTGTATTGTAACACTTCTGTTGCTTAAATAGGACATACTGCACCTTTTCAGTCTACCTATTAAAAAGGGCCATTTCAAGTTGGTTTATTAACAATTCATGCCTTTAAAACAGAATATAAGGGAGAGAACAGTAATTTGAAAGGAGGATTTGGTTACATCCTGTTCAAATACACAGCTGCATATATTACACAAAGAGTACTAAAAATACACATCTACTAAGGCGCCAAACTGTAATCCAGAATCTCATATCAATAAGAGTTTAGAATCAACAGGGCTACCATTACAACCACCTCCCTCTCAAAACACCAGGGTTGATAAGTCAATTTTTTTCACTGCCTGGAGGAAGGTCACATTTCTACGATTAAAAGAGAACATATGGACAAAATCCTCACAGTTGCTGGATTAGTCACAGACCTTGTGGGTAAGATGAGAAAGCAAATGCTGCTCAACACAGAGATTTAGAACCACATCCACCACAGCAAATGCTTTGCTTACCAAATTATGCACGCACTCTTAGACTAACCAATATGAGAAGTAATTTCTCATGACTGCACAAAACATTAGTATATGTATTTGCAATATCCTCACTGAACAAAACATATATACATGTGGAATTTCCTTTGTTAAATTGTTTAAATAATCTGCAAGCACAGAGCGAGGTATCTTTTAAAGTTCTTACATGTATTTTCCCTGCAATGTTTAGAATCCTTAATTTAAAATCCACTGCAAATAATAGGTTAGACCATTAGCTTACAGCTTCCTCGATTTGAATAAACAATCAAGTTCCTAAAGAGACTGAAGATACTGTACCCTGTCATGTACTAAAACATTTGAAGCCAAAGTATCAAATAGCTTCATGTGTGCATGTAAGCTTTGCCACTCTCTCTTCTCTGTCATCCTGTCAATCACTAGGTGAAAGCATGCAGAAAAATCATTCATTACTTCTGTTGCAATGGGTCATCAACTTTGTTTTTTTGAATTATCACCTAGCAAAACTTGACATTTAGCACTTCACTGTAAATCCAATATACTGCATTCAAACCAAAGCTCAATGAAAACACGTCACAAATAGAAAGTCAGCAGCACTCCAGATACAGTTCATGCTGTGTGAGTCACACTAGCTCACGCCACCACCACCATGGTGCTTTCCTGCAGCTTTCACTCTGTCTTCATGCTACTCTCCTGCACATTACACTGTACTCTCACACTGCCTTCACACAACTCTTATTGTGGTCATGGAGGGAACCTGGGCATTACAGACAGCAATATGTGTTGAATGGATGTAAACACATTCGCAACAACGGAGGGCCATCCGATAAAGTGGAGAGGGAAGAGAGAGTTGTGTGCGTTGTTACACAATACATTTCTGCTTCCCCCCCCCTCCCCCCTCCCCCCTCCCCCCTCCCATAGGTTTCTTTTTATCTGATTTTGTTTCAATATACAGTATTACTGCTGTGTAATGGTTATATTCAATATCAATCTTGGTAGAGGTATATATTATTTACTTGTCTTTCTTAATTCTGTCATTTTTCAGTATTATACGGATAGTATTTCCTGCAGTCCCATTCGTTCTCTAAGATTCTATTTTCTTTTATGACAACACATTTTTATTTTATTTATAGCAATCACTGGTGTTAATGGGCCAAATGTAAAAACAAAAACACCTGTACATAAAATAAAAATAAAAAATCGAGCCAACAGTCTCAATTTTATGCTTTGTTGAGATGTTTGATTTATTTATTTTTGTTTTCTAGTGACCGTGCTTAAGAGAATGTATTGTAACATGTAATGTGAGGACCCTATGCTTTTTTTCTCTAACATAATGGAAAAGAAACAGGCTGCCTAATTTAACACTATTTAAAGATTAAAAGTAGTATATTGCAGTTTACTGTCATTATGAAGATATTTAGGCTGAAACAAGTGACGGCTTCAGACAAAGCGTATTTTACCAGGTTCTACTTTACTCTCACCCCCGCGTGAGAAATTCCTAACCAGATAAACAAGGTGTCTCAAATAACATAAATCTTTTTTGGTCTTTTTTTATTACATCTAAGCAAGTGTCAATAAAAAATGACTTATTTAGTGGGTCAAATCAACAGATTTTTATTTAAGTAAACTAACTTAAATGCAGTAGAAAAAACAGGGGTTTAAGTGTTTGTTGTCTGGTTTAATGGATATTGACCTAAAGTTATCCTAGGTTTTAAAAAAAACAAAAAAAAATGACAAAACATTGTTTTAGAAAACAAAACAAAAGAAGAACTGGCAAAAAAGTCATATTTTGCTAAGATTGTCAGTTGTCATCAGGAATTGCATGCTGGGTAGATAGTTTGGTTAAAAACATTTTGCTTTTTTAAAGAATAAATTCATAAAAACTACAATGGGGCAGACCAACATTACCAGAGGAAAGGAGGTGGAGGACAGAACTGCATTGTTTTCAATGAATATTTAAGAAGTGGTCTGTGGATTATGTCATTTTGGGTGAACAGATCAATTATTACACCGGTAAAAAAAAAAAAAGTGTTAGTCTGCGCTGCTGGAGTATTTTGCATGTGTTTATGAAACAGGAGCCAATACCAGCCTTTTCCGTTAGTAGGGTTATTCAAAATACAAACTGGCCTCTATTAGTATTACTGTAAGCTTGCGCATTTTAACTACACTGATGATTTTATTTAGACAAACAGATTTTCTTGTGCCAAGTATAGGTGGTTAAAGGGTTTATGGTGGGATGTGCGCAATATTTGCTATTTTTTATTTATTTTTTACTAGACATATTAGTGAACAACCCTTTTTCATCTGTGACAATAATGAAAAAGTACTTATTTTGTAACACGCATTATTAAGCTGAACTCTTAGCCTTTCAAGAGACATTTTTCTGTAATAAGCAAATTAGTTACAAGAAAAAAAGTTACAAGAAATAGATGTCTACAATTATTTATTTAAGCAATGTTTCTTGCAAAACTCAAAAAATGCAAATTCAAAAGTATTCATACCCTTTGATGCTATGATATTATTGTCTACCAGGTGCTAGAAATTTCAATATGATAATGCAGAACCTAATTGTAGAAAAGTCTAGAAAAAGCTGGATTGTAGGTGAACATTCTTAGAGAGTATAAAAGGGTTAGGCATAGGACGATTGCTGTCATTACCAGTAAGTCAATTTGGAAAAAAATAAAGAGCTATCTGAATTATTTATTGTCATAAAGCTGGAGAAGGATACAAGAAGATTTACAAGCATTTTTAACTATTGTTTCTATTATCAAGAAAAAAAGCAACTCTTAGGAAAACATCACAAGGACAATTGCTTAAAGATTGCAAAACAGCATTTGAATGATGGATATGAGTTCTGGTCAAAGGTTTTGTGGAGTGATGAAACAAACAAACAAACAAAAAAAAAAAGACAGTCGTTACATTTGGAGAAAGTCTGGTGAGGCGTACAAACAAAAGAACACCATACCTACTGTCAAGCATGGAGGTGGTAATATCTTTTTATGGGGCTGATTTTCTTCGCTGACATATCCTAATCATTTAAAAGAGGTTATTATTGCTAAAGCTTCCTGAGCTATTAATTTCCTTTTCCTTGTCAGAGTATGAATACTTTTGAATTCGCATCAACTGGCAGTTTCAGAACCTTAGAAATCACTTTACTTCAGTGGTAACCCCTACGTAGGTACTATTGTAAAATGACCAGCCACTACTGTAAAATGACCAGCCCCTACGTAGAAAATGTGTAGTTCATGTACATTTATTTAGAACATATAGTATTTCATGTATTCTGATTGGTCCAAATAAATATTTGAAACATGTACTAAATAATGCATTGTTAACCCGGATGGCCTTCCATACTTTTCTGCAATCCATGCGTCGTTCACTCTTTAATAACACAAAAATCCTGCGTGAATCACACGAATCATCAGGAAAAAAATAAATACTTGAGGAATTAAAGATGATTGTTTTAAAAAAAGAAAATACAGGTTTACAAATGTCATTAAAATTGCATTTTTAGTTTAACTCTAATTACTGTAGGCTTTGAATGATCTATGAGTAAAGCACACTGCTGTAGCAGATCTTTATATCATTCACAAAAGAAAAGAAACCCCATTCTGTCACAGGGAGAGATTCTTTGTTGTATTGAAATCTGATGTATATATTTTTTTCCTCATATGCGCTTCAACATCTAGAAATTCAAGGATAAATGCTTTGTGGAAATCAATGGCCTTTCAAAACATGCAACAGCAAATTAATCGCTTCAGTTCTGTACTAGCTATTACCAAGAGCTGCTAATTAATTGGGGCAGTAAAACAAAGGCTGATTTACACGGAATCCTTTATTTTCTCTTTCTCCCGCTTTAAACATTTCATGAATGCAGACTGAACCGCATTTGTAAAGAAAGGAAAGGAGGGATCAAAAGCAGCATAAACGTTCTGTTAGATTTACTATGGCTTTTTCAGAATGCCCTAAACAAGTCTGCTCTGCCAACAACTGGTGCCCCATAGCTACAAGCAGTTTGCATTGTCAGGTTTATGTCACTCTGGGGTGGGGGAGTGGGGAGGAGAATAAATGCTAACTGCACTCAGCAATGAGCTCTTTCCACTTTCATCTTGGAACAGAAGACCAGAGATAACAACAATTCCCAATGCTTTAGCACCTCACAAATAGCATTACTCCCAACAGTAGTCCTGAGCATTTGGACAACAAATTAGACCCTTTTTTACAGTCAGCACTCATATATCCGACCCTATAACATTTTGACTTCAGTGGCAGTTAAACACGTGTGGCGCATATCTAATGATTTCATCTTATTTTACGTGTATGTAGTGAACACGTTGTAACCTGCCCACTGCCACCCAAACAGCCCTGCACACACGCACACATTTCGTACAAAAAGAAAAAATATGACTTGTTTTTGAGGAACTGTAAAGGGAGACATTGATTCTTTCATTGAAATTTGTTAGTGCACAAGTTGGGGGAATAACACAGCTAAAAGACAAAAAGCTAAGTTTTTTCAGGGAACACAAAAAAGATACAATGTCAAAAATACATAGCTGAAAAGGGTTGCATTTTAAAATGAGTAGGCTTCCATTTAGATGTACTGTAGTTGGTTTTGTTGGTACCGTACTATATTTTCAACAGTAGTAGTATTTTAATTCAGAACGATATGATTCTGAAAATATTACTTGCCAAAAGAGATGACTGGACACGAACTGTAATACAGTACATACTTTTAAATCCGGTACATGTGGCAGTATGTATAATTCCCAATTAAATGACACTACAGCAAAATGAAATCAAAATGTTACCCATGCACAGAACTGCTTAAAATGTAAGAGGCAATGCAATTTAGCAAAAGATTAAAAAGCCGAGTGTTGTGTTAGCTGAGTGTCGTATAGCCAAGTGCTGACTATTATTTTCTCAAAACAATGAAACCATTTTATTTTTCAAGCCTTGTACTTTCATAATTATTAAAAACTCACACTGTAGTGATCTAAAGCCTATATCAGGAGGTGACCAAACCGCGGCCCTTTTGCAGTTCAAGTGCGGCTCCCGGTGAAATGCTGGGTGACCCACGCTTTGCAGCTCAAATAAAGTAAAGTAAAGATAAGAGAAAGTAAAAATAAACACAATGTTTATTATTTATGTTCTCTGTATTCATTTGTGTTAATTATTCTTTCTTCTCTTCCGTTCTCTGGCCTGTTTCTTTGAGCCTGCATGTTCACTCAAGGATATTTCGTCACTTGTGGCGCATGCACATTTCGAAGCCGGATGTGCAGTTGAAAGTAAATTTCATAATTTTGAATTAAGTGCTCATTTGTTTTGTGGAGACAATGGCATTCAGCAAACCCTCCACGGGTAATAAACGAAATCATGAGGCTTTAAACCAGACTGGGAGAAAGAGTTTGCTTTCACTGAAAAGTGGTAAACTTGTGTCTAATCTCCAACAAATCGCTTACACACTAGTCTGTACAAGGCAAGCAACCTCAAACGTCATGAAAACACATTTTCATCTGAATATCCTCCTGGATCAGTCTTAAGGCAGATGCTGCTTTCGGCGTTCAGTAAAGAAGCTGATTTAATGACTCAAGAGAGTTTTGTATGGCAAGAATGGAATATCGCTTGAATAACGTTCTTATTCAGATGAATGAATCTCTTCAAAAAATTGGAATGGTGGCGCTAGACTAGAGAATGCATGTTTAAATATTGCAGGTCTAAAATTAATATTATATTTACATATCTTATGTCTGGTCATGAGCAGGTACTGTAATCCCTTTCAAAATAAATACAGTGCATTTGTCATCCACAAATCTCAACAGTACTTACACGCACCAGTCATACAAAAAAAACAAAAAAAAAAAACACACGTCTTTTTTTAAACCCAGTTTTCAAATCTTCAAGGGAAGAGCTTGTCAAAAAGAATCCTTAGAAAAATTTGTTTTTATGTGGTGTTTTTGGTGAAATCAGGTCAGTTGTTGTATTTTGCTTCATAATATACTTTATTTAAAGTACATAATACATACAGCATAAACAGATATAATGGAAAAACACCAGTGTTACATTTAAAGTTTAATACACTATAGATCTACAGTATAATACAAATTACACAGAAACCGGGCAGGCTCTGCAATGTTCTATCCCTTGTTGTGTATTTTCCTGCCATCAAGAGATAGCCACACAACTACAGTACTGCACAACAATGCTAGTATTTAAAATGTCTTGCTCTCGCAAACATCTCATGTTTTACAGTATGTGTCTTGCGGCTCTCGACCATATGGAAATTTTGGTACGTGGCTCGTAGGGTCAGGAAGTTTAACCACCCCTGGACTATATGCGAAGTTAAATCAACAAAATGCTTTTCACAGACATGGTGGTAATTAGAGTTTAAAAGCACAAAACTGCTAGAAGGCTTCAGGAGGACATACAAAAGTACCACCTCCTGTTCCTGTCAAGGCCAGTTTGCTTTATATTGAAATTGTCATTTTTGGTGACCCAATGTTCATTACATAATGGGCATTTGAAGATCAAACAGCAACATCATACTTCGTAATCGATCATACTCCATTTTGTTACCACAGGAATTAATCCAGCACGTCTGCTGAACTCCATTACACAAGGGGTGCTTCTACTAATAATCTATGGTGGGCTTCCTATTCACCTTTACTGCTAAACGCATTTACATTTGAATTCACAAACCTCATGTCACCCATAACGTGGGCTACTACCAAATACGTCCCTTTATTAAATTGTGCACAATTGTGAACATTTCTACCCAGTCACCGTTTGACAGATTTTTAAAAAAAAAAAAAAAACTCTTGCAATCATATGTTTAAGTAAACACCATTTTAATAAAAATCGGCAATGGGCATGAATGAATAAATAAATAAATAAATAAATGTTATAACAGCATTAACTATTTTTAACTCATTTCAGTAAAACTGCACACATGGCATAACATGGCAATTGTAGTCGCTGCAGTTTTACATCTAATTGAAAGCAGATTAGGGCTCTGCCTCAGGGGGACTTTGTCAAGTGTAGAAAATGGAGCAAATGAAGAGAGAGAGGCAAAAACACTGCAAAGAGATGACAGTTTTACAACGCTCCTGGCAATAAATGGGTACTAGATTAAAATGAATGTACTTTGACACTGGCTGGAGCTTTCTTAGTTGCATATCAGACAGTTCAAAGCTATAAAAATATTTATAGAAATACATCAGCAAAAAAAAAAAAAGTAGTTGGTTGTAAAAAATAAAAGCATAGATCATTAGTGTGTTTAACTTAGGCTGTTAACCTAAATGCAAGCAAACCACTTGCCAGGTTACTGTAACAAAGAATTAGAATGAGGAGCCTGCCAACTGCAAGCATTATTTTTTTTTCTTTTAACAGAGAAAAGAGATTGTGAAAAAAAAAAAGTGATGGTGTAATGGAAACAGCTGCACTTCAGTGTCTGGCATCTGCTATAACATTCATGGGGAAAGATGGTGAAGTATTTGGGCAATGAACAAACAATTTGATTACTGCATCTGCTAACAATTCTATCTGTTTAAAAAATGAGAACAAGTTCAGTTTTTTTTTTCTCTTAATCTACATCGACTTAAAAAATATTGTCCTTCAAAGAAGACTAACAAAGGATGGAAAAACAATATATTGATTATATCTTGTTTGGAAACCAACGAAAAACACATTCCACATTTTCATAAACCACAAATGAGTCACCAAGACAACCACGGAGGTGACATTTTCAATGATGGACGCTGACCTCATGTACTGCAATGAAAAAAAGAAACACTGAGCAGTCTTTAGAACTCTCTTCTTGCGTCTCTTGGGTAGAGATGGGGCAAGCATGTCTACAAATGGCAATCAATAAAGCAGGGTAAGATTTTAGGAGTTTTGGACATAAAGGCAAGCAAAGAAGATTCATTTTGTCCATGTAGGCTTACGTTCTGAGAAAAGCAGCTGTGTAAATTTGTGTGGCTCACAAAATTCCAGATGTGGAAAGCTTTGAGAAATGAATGGCTACATGAAACACCCTTTATGGAAATGGTGTCTTGAAAAGAACCTATTTATGAAGACATTTTGAAAGCAGCATAGCCAAGGTTGCTTTGAAGTTTCTTCTGTTGTAAACTAAGACAACTTTAGCAAATCCTTTCAAGGCCAGACTTAGTGTAGGCTACTTTAGTATAAAAGCACAAATGGCATGCAGTAATTTCAGGACAGTTATGGGAAGGTAATACATTGCCACCAGGTCTTCTCATATTTCCTTTTCAATAAAAAAGCCACCAGGGAAATATGAAAAAAATTAAAAAATAAATGTTCTGTACAGTCGAAGCACATCTCTGTGGCTGCAAGCCATCTGTTTGATCATTAAAATAAGAGGCTGTCAATATCAATATGATTAAAACCACAAGAAAGGCGAGTGATGCATTCTTTGTTTTAGATTGTTTTAAGCATTTCCTTTTTCTGTTTTAGCCAATAGTCTGTTTTAAGCTTCAACGGTAAATCAAAGTTTAACAACCATACATTGGAGAATTGAAGCAGTCAATCTAATGAAGTTCCTTTCCGCTTCCAAAAACATTACAAAACAGCCCCATTGTCTGTCAATCCAGACTGTAATCTATGCATGAATATCTGAATAGTTTTACAACTAATCATTCTGATGCAAAAGCTTTGTTTTACTTGCCAAGACCATTTAGCAAGGATTAAAGGGAAACTACAATACAGACAATATGCAGCAAGTACTGGCCACACAAAGTACCTCCAGATCTACTCCTGGGTCTCCCTGTGTTCATACTGTAAACTGAACATTGTAGCCTTGTGCTATTTTTCCCTAAGAAATGCAATAATATCCGAAGTGAATTGCTGAAATGTAATATAGCATTATCACAATCTGTAGGGATGTTTACTAAATTGTGTAAATTACTTTGCTCATTTAAAAATGTCTCTTTAGTTATCTATTTCATTTTTTTTAAAAAAATATTAAAATGAATGATTTGAAGTCTGAAACAATGTAGAAATATAGCTTTACAATAAAGCTGGATATTACTCAACAGGATTCCCAATTATTATTATTAAGGTCACACGACTACAAACATATCCCGTACATCAGAAAAATGTAGAAATCCACAATTAGAACTGTTGGAAAGAAATGAAAAAAAAACAGATGCAGGTTTTGACATTTTAAAGACTGCAAGAGAGTGGTTTTATTATGTTTAATGGACTGAGCACTGAATAAACTGACACTCCCATCCTACAGCCTTCTCTAGAGTATGCCTGACAGGAATAATCTTAGCTCAAGGACAAGAGATTGTGACGAAGTGAGACCTGATTACGGTACACAGATGTCTTTTGTATGTGCATAATCCAGACCAGATATCTTCTGTCTGTCTCAGGTTATAAAAGAAACATTACCAAGCAGTAGTTGTAACATTTTGTAAATATGTTTACAAAAACATGAAAACCACAACCTTAAAAACGCAAAAGACAAAACAACACTTCATGTGAACCACAGCCTGTAACTTTCTAGACTGTGTAGCCCAGACATTGCTTTTAATGGTCACGGCCCTCCTGGGAAAAGCAAGAATGTATTGTGTGTTAATGATCACAAGCAGAGTTTCCTTGCCTTTCTTTTTCATCGCAACTGCAGTTGGTCTTCCCTGGAGCTTTACCATTAACATGTCTGTTTCCTGTCAGCCCACTCAGAGATAATGTCATTTATCTCAAGGCGGCACAAGACCAGTCATTAGCCTCAATAAAAAGACCCTGGACAAAGACCGGATGATGGCTTATCAAAAGCTCAGAAAAACGGCAGCAAAGCTGACTGACTAACACAAGGAATTGTACCGGCCAAACTATGGAGGTCTGACAACTTCATACAAAAATTTCAATAGAAGAAACTTCATAATTGTTACAGTATACCCAGCATTATTTTTATTACCCATTAAAAATAAATAAGCAGATTTTATTATGTTTAAAAGATCTCCAAACACCAGACGCTACAGGACAAGTCACACCACGACAAAACAATAAATAAAACATGTATTTTTGACACAAGACATTCACACTACATTACATTGATCTGTGTGTGGTTAAATACATAACCTGTGCAGCAAAACAAACAAAACAGAATATGATTTCATTATATAATTAAACCATAGATATGCATGTGTGTGTTTACGTATTTACACGTATTTGCAATATATTGAAAAACCTGGCCCTAATTTGAATACACTAACTAATTTAGTACTGGTTGTTTTGACGTGTATTACTAATGTTTGTTAATATATTTTTATGGGGGGAGGGGGGGGGGCGTGAAATTTGCCATGACATCACCACTGGTGTGAAAGGTAGTGGCAGCAAAAATACAATTTTAATCACCGGACAAATCGCATCGCGTCAGGAGTGTGGAGACCTTACCACTGTTAAGACTAGTTCCTTAAATGATTTTGGTTACAAAATGCATAGAAGAAAAGCTGAATTAATACCAGATTCCACATAAGAAACACACCATATGTTTTATAAAACGTTTGTATGCTTAGAGGAAGCTCCAAGAACACCACATTTTGAATACAAGGCTGTTTAAAGAACACATGCTTAACTTCCGTGTCATCTGCTGCATGTTGTCCCCAAGGCCCTTTAAACCAGCTTAAAAGTGCTAAATACGGTTAGCGTCTACACTACGCGTTCAATACTTCAAGACTACCTCCTGAGGTTCTAAATTAGATCTCATCAGGTAGTGCGGTTTCTCATAAGTGTGGACCCTGTAATAACAAACTACACTTTCTGTGCGTCCTCCAATATCCCAATATGTGTGGACATTACCAATACAAGTCTCAGAACAGGCATCTGAAGGAGTTGTGAAAGACTATCAATATTGCTGCACCATATACAATTTCTGAAGCTTGTTGTAAAATGATGGATCATGGAGCTGCATGATCAGATGCCGAAATCATGGCACACTGATATCTGGAGCGATGAAATCGGTCAAGGAGAACTTCAGAGTTCAAAATGAAAAGCACAGATTATGATAAAATGTACCTTGTGTTTAAGAAACAAAGCCATAACGTTCATGCTAAGAAGCACTATGTGCTCCGTATTTCCCGGGTTATAAACATAAAATACAGTGCACGGTGCGATAATGTCCTGTTAAGTCTCACAGTCCATTGGGCTGCCAAGAACTGTAACCAAACAATTTTAATAGTGTTTGTGCACATTAAGCCCAACTGAACATGAAACGGTACTTTAGTGTGAACGCTTTGAGTTGGATTAATTTAAATGTTTGTTGAGTAAGGTTCTCGAGATCGGTTATGTAGTGTGGACAGGGCCTTAATTGCTCAACAACTCTAGAAACCCTTTACGATTTTTAATGTGCTGATAAAAGTATGCAATTTAAGGAAACACATTAACTGGACTAGCTTCTGTACACTTACTGTAATTTGTTAATTAGAAAACATATTTTGTTGTGTTTAACCAGCATGAACTTGTTTTAAACCTAGATAACCTGTCAAGAGAAGTTCAATTGTATGCCTGCTCGTGCACACTCAGAGGTCAGGTAGGAGATCACCCAGAACAATTTCACTGAACAGAGGGCAGAACCTCTTCTCAACAGTGCAAGAGGCTTTGGTCTGTCAATTCATAGTTACAAAGTTCCAAGCAGCTATACTTAGGTAGATAACATTAGTGCTAGTTTCAGCTTAATAGCTCAGATACAGCTATAGGACAGGTTGATGGCAAAAATAAAGGACCTTCCCTCAATTAATTCTATTTGATAAATACCGGTACAATGCATAAAAAATAAACACTTTTTTTTTTTTTTTTTGCATATTTCCCTCCCTCACAAACCACTGAAGGCTTAAGCAGCATTGTTAACAATTTATAAAACATATTCTCGTATGTGAAATGTAACACTTTCAAATGTGACAAAAAAACACGGGGGTCAAATTCCATCCCGAAACATTAACAGGACTTTCCAAATGGATCTCAAAACACGCACAGCTAGCATTCTGTCAGCTGTCAAAAAACAAATACCATGCTGCTGCCTTTTAAATGAACTCAAGGTTTTGTCAGTGAACCAGTTTGGCAAAGAAACTGCTTTTCTAGTGTTAAACACTGCACAGTTCTGGCTAACACACAATATTTGTTCAACACACAGATATAATTCAAGAGTCATCTTACCTTCAAAGACCGTCTACACAACTAACACCATAGCCAATCAAATGCATAATTCCATTCCTCTTGTTGGACGAAAGAGTTCCAAGACCCTGTCTAATACTGCTGATGGACAAATATATTTATTCGGTAATCCTATATTGAAAGCATTTTGCAAAAAACCCAGAGGAGTGGTTACTAAGCTTTCCAAGTCTACTAATTCAGACATGCCAGTAACAGCTTAACCACAAAAAATGGGCTGCTTGAATATAGCACAAACAACTTAGAATTATAGGCTGTTTTGACTTGATCCGTACATTAAGGGAGTGGCAAGGTTTACAACATACTTGTGGTTTTCTGCATAAAAGAGCCAGCAAAAATAGAGACAGATTTAATTGGCTTTTATAAAGCTGAGATTTTCAAGGTTTTACATGACTTTTTTTACAGTAGATAGAGAAATAAAAATACTGAACAGTATTGCTAATAAACAGAAGGCTGTAATTTGTTACCATTTAGAACAGTGTACATTTCAATATCTACACTAAATACCACCAGAGGTTTGTTTTATCAACTCTTAGCTTGACAGTTTAGAATGGACTATTCAAAGATAATGTCAACCAGAAAAGAGACAACCACACCACATTGGATGCTATGACACCGGCCTCAAAATGGACTAAACACAAGGGCTGAATGTAAATCTTAATTCAAATGCAAAGGGTGCAGAAGTGCTGTTACTTCGACATTCAAAACACATCCAGTGACCCAAATGAAATGGCAGTGAATGGCATCTTATAACGTGTCACCCTCTCTATGAACCAAGTAAGGGGGTTGAGCAAAAGGGAAGTACAGATATAGCTTTCTTCAGTAAAACTCCAAATGGGCCTCCCCCTTGAGCACCAGGGAAATAATGATGGCCCCTAACCTCTTCATTTTAAGGATATGGGAAATGACAAGCAACAAGTTAAGAAAAACTCCCAAACCACTAAGCAACTGGCAACTCTTATAGCCCTTGGAAACTTACATCTCATATCAATTTACACTCCCCTTGCTTCCCTTAACAGCAGCATCCTTTTGACCTTTAATTATCCAACAATAGTCCCTTGAGAAAACAAATACTAAAATAACTAAAGTCTCAGAAAATACAGTTGATTAAATCCAGTGTCTGCTGGTAATGTATTACTTAATTTAATAAATCCTGAATGAGTCAAACCAGCCAACACCATAATAGGTGTAATAAGTCAAACTTATTATTACACATAAAAGCCCCTTGTTACACATAAAAGCCCCTCCCCCACTCTGCAGGCAATGACAGGAGACTAGAATAATAACATGTAACTCTTTGCTCTCTGTTCATACTCCTGGCTGTTGTACAAACAGAAACCCTTTAAACATTTGAATTTGAAACTGGCCCTTAAATATCCATGACAACGATCCACAAATGCTAAACACCAGGAGGCAAATGAACAATTTTGTACACACAAAAACATACATATAATCTGTCAGATTCAATTAAAAATTGAGAGTACCAGTATTTGTTTATTTTAATTGGATCATCAATTTAAAAGAATGAACTGCCTATCGCCATTAGACCTGCAGGTCTTATCTATATTATAGTGAAATAAATGCGAGAAATGTAGTAGGCTAAATTAAAGGATTTCTCAAAATTAAAGTAAATCGTACCTTTTCGGATTTCAATTTCTTCATTAGTCTGTGGCTCTCCTCTTCGTCCTCCTCTTTCTTTAAAACTATAGAGTTCCCCATTATCCCTGAATCCAGACCACTTTTGTTAACATCTCCCACCACAGTGTCCCCATGATATGGACTCCCTTTGGCTCCAAATCCGTATAGATGGCCAGATGAGGGACTGGCACTTGAATTCGCATGTCCAATTTCATGCTTTTCCTTCCTCGCTTTATTGACATCCTTATCCCTTTTTGAGCCCCTGCTCTGATTTTTACCATTTTTTTCTTCTTTGATTTTAGTGCATGAAACAATTGCATTACAAGTGTTTGGGTTACTAACAGCTTGGCCCAGAGCTGAATTCATGCCAGGTCCCTCCCCAGGGCGCCCTTGAACTTCCTGCCTCTTACCAGCACTGCTGATCTCTGGAATCCCATACAATGCAGCAGAGGAAAGAGATTTATTCGCATCCTTAGAAGTTTTGTTCCTTTTCACTTTGGATTTGCCAGTCTCCTTATTGGAATTTCCCTGGGGAGCAGGGGGCTGAACAGATGTAAATTTTAAGCCATCCGATAAGGCTGATGTTGCATTAGCACCACTGGATGTCAGACCCCCACAATCCTTTGAGCTGGTGGTGTTATTAGCAGAATTATTCATCTCCAATTTTTGTCTGTCTTTCTCCAAATCAGCGTCCAAGTCAATGATCAAATTGCCAACCCCAATTTCCCAATCATCACCACTGTCATAAGTATCAACTGCGTTTGGATCCACACTTTTTTCACCTGTGGAACTATTCATGGACATCCTGGAGGTGAGATTTCTGGCATAAAATGTCGATGAATTCCCCCGACTTGAACTTGGTGAGAGGACATTCGTTGTTCACCTGCGTATCTAACCCTCCTTTCTTTTTTCCCCTTTAATTATATCAGTGCATCCTTAGCTCTACAACCTTATGTCCAGATCCATCACATCCTGTGGTAAAAGCAAGGGAAAAAGTTGTATGGCTATAATCAGTAATATGCCATTAGGGGTCTTAATGAAAATCGTTATTCTCTTCCTTTTTTGGATTTGTAACTTACAATTAAAAAAATACTACAGAAAAGCAGCTTAAGTTACCAATACTATTATTAAAAACAATTATGTAAACTAAATAAATACTGTAGCCTGTACAGTAATTAATTTACGATGTACAAAGCCTGTTTTAATTCTCATTTATACAATACGTAGATTTATACGTTTTACATGCCTAATTAAAAAAAGAAAAGAAAAAATCAACACAGGAAAAACGCTTTCTTGGCAAAGATAAACAAAAAAAAATATATTAACTGATTTCTCATCCAAAATGCTACATACACTACAGGTATGGTTTACGAGACTACACTTTAAATAGTACACCAATGTTAAAACATTAAGTTGATCACTTACAAATTATGGTTGAATTAAAAATAATAATAAAAAAAACAATCAAATTCCAGCTACGCTAAATCTTTAAACACACCAATAATCCTTACCTTCAGTGCCTTCGGTCATTTTGTTCCAGCAAGGCGACAAAACAAATACCCTACCAAGATTACAGAACTGCCTCATATTAATACCATAGAGCCCAATCAAAATTCAAATTGCTGTATAATGCCAGTCAAAAAGTGAACCATCCAGTTAAAATCCTCTTTCTTCTCTTAACAGCAAAAAATGCATCAGTTACAATCTGACAAGATTAACAGGACTCGAGTCTCCAATAAAAATAATAACAAAAAAAAAATTGAAGAAAAAAAAAAACACCAAGGTAAAGTTTTCAAACTTCACATTCCGCCTTCAATCCAAGACTTCACAGCCACCCAGATCAGTAAGTAATGAGGCCATGAAACAAACCTACAGGCGTCCTGCTTGTAACAAGATAGAATTTGCGAACCCTGGGATAAATTACCGAGAAAAATAAAGGGGATCAAAAAATCTGGAGTGGAGTTGGATGGCTGTCTGGATTTGGCACTGGTTCCCTTCACTTTACAATACAATAATTTTGTTTAAAAAAAGATTAATTGCTGATGGGTGGGGGGATATATCCTCACCACGACAGATTAAAAAGGCTATCGAGATTTTCTTTTCATTTGCGGAAACATTTCTTCCTGGGAAATATAACTGTGTATTACGGTATCGTCAGTATAAATTAATTTTGTATTCAGTGTGCACAATTTTTTTTAAAGTAACAATACTACGGGTTCTTAATAATTACCAATCAGATTGTTAAATGTTCTCATTTTAGAGACTCGCTCACAATTTTTAAGCTTGCGTTACCCAACTAAAAGCTGTAATGAATTGTTGATGGAAGCAGAGTGGTTTGCTGGACGGATCAGGGCAGGGGGATGGGCACTGTGAGACATCAGCCAACCATTTTTATGTGAACTATTTTGTTACAGTGCAAGCTTTAATATCAAGTGAGAAAATGGGATTCAACTGGTTGTCGTGAGAACATTAATCGATGAAAAAAAAAACAGACAAGAACTAAAGTACCTTTTTTATGCTGAGATATTTCTCATAGCACAAAAAGATTGGTGGAAAAAATAACTAGTATTCTGACACATTGTAACTGATTAAGTGACCTCTTAAATAAAAATAGCACAGAGCAAATCAACAACTAAAGTGCTTGCACGACACATTTCTACAATACAGCAGTTCAAAGCAAGCCTCTTTAAAAAAACTCCAAATATCTTCACAAAATAAGAATCGTGTATCATGTGACTAATGCAGATTTATTTAACTAGCATTTGTAACACCCTGGTGGCTGCACCAACGCCCCGATTGTCCTCTGTGGTTTGATATTTACATATTATCCAATTCATTGAAATAAAATTCAGTATTACTTTTTTTTCCCTATAATGAATGGAGTGTTTTGTTCATTTTATTCAATGGTTACAGTTTCCCGACCTAAAACAAGCTAATGGCTTTAGTCTGACTCACGCCAGTGAATTTCCTTAAGCGTGAACTATGTTTTCACCTGATCAGAGTAATTGAATGCCAAATCATTTAACACTTGCCTTGCCGAACGTGGAAAGGCTGTCCCCACACACACACAGTCATACTTACGATCTGCATTGGATCGGGTGTGCCTTTTCCGTCGGGCTTCATTGAAAGTTTTAGCTGTTTTAGTCCAAGTGTTTTAAATTATACACATCAGCCATTTAAAAAAAAACTAAAATAAAAAATTCCACACGCTGCTACTACCAGAGAGAAAATGCAAACTGAGTAAAGCTCAGCTTCTACCTGAAAGGACTTTTCTTTGTTCCCAATGCCCTTCTGGTTACAGCCAATGAAATCCATGCTTTTATGGAACCTAGCCCTCCTATTGGTCAACAGATTCTCCACAGCTAGAAAGAGAGTGTTTTTCACACACTGAAGTGAACAAGCAAGCAGAGTAGACTGAAGCGGCTTTGCATGCTTCAACAAAAACGACAATTGATTTTCACTTACATTTAAAAATAGATTTGTTTACCCTTAAATTAAAAAAAGTACAGTTTCATTATTAATAGACACGCTCACTGTTATGTACGGCGTACACATGGGGCATCCAGTACTTCAAATATATGAAAAAAAGAAAGAAATCTAAAGCAAAATTATGTTTTGGCTTGTAAGAATATAAAGAACAATTTTGTTAAGATTTGACGCTCAAATGAGCAGCTATTGTTGGTTATAATACGAAATGTGCGTATAATGCATAGCTAACTAACATGCATACACACTGTGCATAGATATTTAAATCTGAACGACTAGTTACATTTAGTTATTCTCATTGTTTCACGCTGGGCTAGGATAGTGTAGCTGAATGCCACCCGCAGGGTGTGTTTCAATTGCCAGTCTAAAGGATGTACTGCTCGCTTTAAAAAAAATCACTTCTCAAATGCAGTCTACACGACGTCTCTTGCATATTAAGTTTAATACACTAGAATGTATCTACATTTAGTTTTGTTTAAGATGCCTAACATGACTGTCTCAAGGTGAAGGTTGTTGTATTACCATAATTAAGTACACATGTATTCATATATAGGGCCTACGTTTAATTATAAATCAGGAATGGAAAACAGGGTTTTAACACGTGCATATGGTCAAATTAAAATACTAGTGGCTAAAGCCAAACCTCAGCCTAGAACTTTATTTTTTATTTTTTAAACCAGTGCTGAACATCTCCGATCACGCGTTATTTACATTAAACAAACAAGTACGATTTGTTCCCCTCCCCCCAGCCAGTACGTAGTAATGTGAACTGTGTTACAGCGAATAAGAGTCGAATCTGTTTATAGAGCAATTACTGTAAACTATTTGCATTCAGCGCAGAGTAAAGATGGAATAGCGTGTCACTCAATTTTAATGTACTACAACCAATAAATACCTAATTAAAGCATAAACCTCAGCTTGGGGAATAAGAGACCCAAAGCACTATCTCTTGTTCTGTGCGCAGACTGTTATTCATTTTCTTATTCAAAACCCCAAATCTAAAACCAGTATTATGTTTTGCTTCAGTTAAATGTTTTAATGTTTTCCCTATGCCCATTAAAACATTTTTTCCTCCAACTAAACTTGTTGTTGTTATTATTTATTTATTATTATTTATTTCTTAGCAGACACCCTTATCCAGGGTGACTTACAATTGTTACAAGATATCACATTATACAAATAACACAATTTTTATTTTTTTACATACAATTACCCATTTATACAATTGGGTTTTTACTGGAGCAATCTAGGTAAAGTACCTTGCTCAAGGGTACAACAGCAGTGTCTCCCACTGGGGATTGAACCCACACCCCTCCGGTCAAGAGTCCAGAGCCCTAACCACTACTCCACACTGCTGTTGTTCAATGCATTGCCATATCATCTAGAAACATCACTGTGGTTACACAGCAGTTATATTACAGATGGGGAAAGATTATATATATATATATATATATATATATATATATATATATATATATATATATATATATATATATATATATATATATATATATATATATATATATATATATAATTTTTAAAACTGCAGACAGGGGTGGCAGGAAAATTGCTTCTGTTTAGTTTTATCTGTAACACAGTGTTTTACTCTCTGTCCCGTTACACGCTTTTATGTAAAAACTTATAAAAACAAAATTCTAAAAGGTATACACAATGTCCACCCAGGGGACCTGAAGAAAAAAAAGAAACAAGGAACAGTAAAAAAAGAAGAAACAAGGACCAGGGGTCACAAATGGAGATTAGATCAATGGGCATTCAGAACAGAAAATAGGAGGCATTATTTTACACCGAGAATTGAGAGGGTCTGGAACCAACTCCCCAGTAATGTTGTTGAAGCTGACACCACCCTGGGATCCTTCAAGAAGCTGCTTGATGAGATTCTGGGATCAATAAGCTACTAACAACCAAACAAGCAAGATGGGCCGAATGGCCTCCTCTCGTTTGTAAACTTTCTTATGTTCTTTCTTATGTTCTTATGTATGTGTATTTTTTTTGTCCATCACTTTTCATGGATGTGTAAAAGTGCTGTAAGCCTATGATTTTTATTTTACATTTTTGCAATGGTATCAGTTTATATTTATGAAGTATCATGCTGCGTATTATTATTATTATTATTATTATTATTATTATTATTATTATTATTATTATTATTATTATTATTGTTGTTGGTGTATGTGTATACCTGTACTTTAAAAACATATTAAGTTGTTTACCTTAATTTATAAATAAATGTAAGCATTTTAGTCTTCACTGAACATACCTGAGCAAAAAAGAAAAAAATTAAATTAAACAGTTGCATTTAATTACTCCTCTATTAGACAATCGATTTATTTCAGACTTGTTTTGAGGTGAGTGTTGGGTCTTAAAACAATAACAAAAATAAAATCCTGAGTAGAGTAACTTATTTTGCGGTTTTCACATCACAACAGTCGGTCAATATGCTTTCTGCTTTGTGTTTAGCGGTACATCACACCCTGTCTCTCCACATCGGTTGTGAAGCATCTTTTTTTTTTAAATCTTTCTCTGATTTTTGATCTGACCATAAACATTTTACAAAAGAGAAACATTTGGAAAAAGGGGGTCAGAGGTACAAAGAAGGCTTAACCTGGCCTTTAGTTGCACCAGTGAAAGGTCAAGTTTAAATTCCTGCATGACCAGGGGAGGGGAGAGGAGAACAAGGGTCAGGTTAGTCACACTTTGTACATATTGTGAACTAGACATTTTAATTCATTTTTGCCTTTAACTTCTTCTAATACCACTGTTAGCAGTTTTTTGTTTTTTATTTTAATATGTTTTTGTGACACCCACCAGCATAAAAAAAACAAGACAAGCTAACAGGACTGGTGAGCTTGCACAAATTCCATAATTTAAACAATAATATAAATGTGGCAAACATTGATGCTAAAAAAACTGGGGTAAATGCATTGTAAACCAGACCCTTGTAAATCAACAAAGCATTTCACATTTTCTTTACAAATTATGCAAGAAATGGTTCCAGTTACTGCTCTTAAAATACTTCCTTTGTTTTGTATTGAATTCATAATTTAGCTATGATATTTCATATAGTGGCATTTCTGTGGTATACACATTACTGTTGCTTGCCTCACATGTAACAAAAGGGAACTGTCTGCTCAGATGCACATGGATAAAAGGAGAAAAATAGATGCCAAGCTATGATGTGTACTAAGACAAAAGAGGAGGAAAAATAAATCTAATGGTCTAAATTTTTCTGTGACAATACCCCTTCCAATGGGAATTCGACGTGCCTGTAATTGGTGCACCATTTTTCTCTGCCAGGGGCTCAGCGTGCATTCTGGTTAAAAAAAAAAAAAAAAAAGCGTCTTATTTAAAAAAAATAAAAATGACATTTTGAATACCAATTGATCAAAAAGGTTAGATCTTCCAAAAGCTAGTGGGCTGATTTATCTGTTTGTTTTCCATTAGTCGAGAGATGAAAAAGATAACAAAGGGTGTTCTTTTTCAGCGTTGAAGACAGCATTCTGAGAGCATGTTAAATGTGCTCAGGCGTTCAGAGACAGTACAGATCAGTCTTTAGCTGCTCAATGAAAGAGTAGAGTACATGACTCGCATGCTAAAGTGTGGGTTGCATTTCAGTCCAATTTTACTGCTTAGTTCTTTGTACAGATATATAACCCCAGATCCAAACAGTATGGAAAATACAAACAATGGCTAACTATGAACTGTAACTCCTGTGGTCTGTGTGGGATACCATCTGTTTAATAGATTAGAAAGACCCTTATACTGTGTCTCCAGTGGGATGTAGGCAGAAGTGCATTGTGAAAAGGGCTTCCACGTGAGTTCCATTTACAGCCACAAATATTCTGTTCTGGAATTTCAATTCCATTTCTCTTTATGATATTGACAGTGCCAAAATATATCAAAGGAGCCAGTAGACTACACATACTGTATATATTACACACACTATATTCCATATACCTGAAATGATTGCAGCTGACATATTGTACTGTAGTTTGTCTATCTTTCTAGATCTCAGTGTTTAAGAGATGTCTGTCTCTCTTTCTCTCCCTCTCAAGCAGTCTAATTTAGGATCTATTTCATGTTCTTTCTTTGCAGAGCCTAATGTATGTGATTAATCCTGACTTTGCTTAATACTGCAAAGAATGTAGCAACGACCTTAGCTGAACACTGGCAGAGTGATTAATGTTACATGAACTGGGATATTTTTTACACAGGGACCTGAATAAACAGCCATGCTGTATTCTGTTACAGACCTTTATTCAAATGAAAATGTGGCGTGATTTCAAAGGGTAATGTTACAAGTCTAATAAACAGAGTTATGTGGCACAGGCCCATTTTAGATGCTGTTCAAAATTGTTCAAATTTGTTATGACACAGAGAAGTGATATCTACATTAAAAGTTTGTAGTTTCTGTATTATCTACATTGTCACAGAATTTAAATTTCAATGATGTAACATACAAATAATACATATTTAGTCATATATATAGCAATATATATTTCTTATTTCTTTAGTAAGTGGAATAGCATATAACAGCTTAATTAATTTAACTAAAATGGATAATTTCTGATAGTGTAAGTAAAAATATCAGTGATCAATGACAGCTAAGATGTAAATTTAAAATATACTAATAATATAGTCAACCTCTTCATCTTTATTAATGTATTAAAATAAATGCAGTAGAATTACACTACGCTCGTTTTTCTGTGTATGCTTGCAAATTGAAAAACAACCCCTTTTTAATGATAATCAGGCAAAAAAAATGAATCTATAATATAGTGTTATGTTTTTCTGTGTTGATGATAACACATATTTTTAGAACATTTAGGATGTGCATTTCCTAATGTAATATCCCATTTCAGAACATACAGTGCTTTACATGTTGGTGGGGAATATCTGCTCAACCAGGAATAAACACATTACTGGAGGCTTTAATTGAAATGTATGGTTGAAGTGAAAAAAAAAGGACAGCCTGCTTTGCATTTGCACCCATCCCCCATGACCTTACAATAGTCCAGCCATTCCCTTACTTGATTATGCAGCAACAAATTAACTTGTTGGCAACTGAATAGGGTATAGGGAGGAAAAAGCAAATGCAGACATTTAAACTGGACAGTGGTACAATATTCTTTCAGCACTATGATAGAAACATCTACACTGCGACATTCACTTGCCAGAGTGCTTTATGATCCAAAAAAAAAAAAAATTCTTCAACTCATAATATTGCATTTTACTCTGAATTACATGATTAAGGTAAATAAGCTGCATGATATGATCTTGTGATATTTCACAGGAAGTTCATACTTGAATGTTTTTTTTCTTTCTTTTTTTAAGAATTGGCTTCTGTGTATATTTGGTAGGCATGCTACCATTTCACTTAGTAATTACAATGGTTAATAACAGTGTTCTTCTGCTATTTGCAATACAGTTACATTGGTTTACACTGTGGACTAGCAAAGCAGAACCACAGATATTTTAACCATGTCTGCGAATAAGTTTATTTTTTTGCAGCATTTATTTTATGTTATCTGCTTTACACACTGTGGATACAACACGATCCTCAAGCAGTGTAGTGATCCACACTGAAAGCACTTTTATGTTCTGTACTGACAGTGTTTTGATATACTTTTCTGTTTCCTTAGCTGTCCAGACTGTTTGTATGTTTGTAAATTGCTGCTGATGAAGCCTCTGTTTGGCAGCCTTCCCAGATAGCAGCTCTCCTGTAGATTCTAGTCTTTTCAGGAGCTGTGTGTCTTCAGCATAATAGGGAACATTGAAAGCAATAAGGCACTTGGTCGACAGGGTCGAAGTGCCTTTCATTCCTGCAATAATCAAGTAGTGTAGCTCTTCCTCAGACCCGGGGAGAGAGAAGATAGATGTCGAAAGAGCAATTACGTTTCACATCAGCTCCAGCAAAGACTGCGAACAAGAAAGAGCTAAGGAGATAAAAAAAAGTCTGCCTCTAATCCTTCTCCAAATGTTTCCTTGCAAATCATAGCAAATGTTTGAAAATAATCACGAAGGCAGAAGATTTACAGTTTAAGAAGCATGCTTCCCAGCAGGTGAGATGCAACTTTTGAAAGGTAGGGCTATCAGCACATGTAATGGAAAGAAAAAGGTTGTATAGCAGATTTAGTGCCTGAGCAAATAAAATAATTAAGCTAACTCCCTGTTAGGGCAAACATATAAACATATTTGTTAGTGGAATTCACAGACTGAAAGCCTACAGTACAGGTTTACTGAAAACTGTTCTTGATGCATGCCCTTCCAATTCACACTTGGGTATCATTTTACTATTGATGTATGAAGTCTGTGAAATAACCATCTCTAATTAAGTGCATTACTCAGTGTTGGTTGGTTACCTTTGTGAATGTGACCTATGCATAGTACATATTTATTAGATTGCAGGAGTAGAGTTGTTGATGACCTGAAACAGCTTTACCTCTGGTAAAAGGCTGCTGCTTAAAAGAATATGAGGCATTGTGTGTGTCAGTGCAGTCATGTACTTGAATAGCTTGCATTTCACATTATATGTAAGAACTTTGTGCAATACATTTATAAAAGAACCACAACCTGAACTAGCAAGACCATGGTGTTCCATGAAATATGGTCAAGTTTACATTCTTCGCTGAACTATGAATCAAAATTAAATGCCCACACAAGTGCTGGCATGCTGGCAAAGCATCAAGTAAACAGAAAAACTGTGTTTATATCAGTGCTGTAGTCATACAAACATTATTGGACACATTCATTTCAGTTTCTCCAAAACCACAAATCTGATGAGTGTTACTTTCATTAAGGCTAGACAATTGATCAGTAACATAAATACAAATCATAAGTTCTGACATCCATTTAGTGTGCCTTAATGAAAATGAGGTATGACCTTCTTTGGATTTATCAGTTTCTAGATGAATTGTCAAAGCATGTTCAAGCTTTTAGTGAGATATATTTTACCATTTTTTCTCAACAGGCTCACTCCTTTTCACCAACCTCTTTAACTTAATAAAATAATGCTCGATTTGACTCACGTCTAGGCTGTGAAACCTTGATTTCTCCACTCCGTGTTGAGCCGATTTTGCAAATCTATAGGTAATTTCCTTCAATCATATATATTTTTCAAGGTTAAGCTTATAAGAAACAAAGTGAGATACACAGATATTTAATGTAAGTGTTGAAGCTAAAATATTTTCTTTTCATGTTTTCTGCTTGGAATGAAAGCTTGCTGACACAGCAGCACAAGTCAGAACCAGCCAACTGGAAGAAGTGGACTGGACAACTGTAAGAGTTTAAAAAAAGGAATATAACTCAATAATCTGAATAATGTCCATTAACCGAGGAATTAAATGCATTTATTTAACAATATACATTTTTAGAACCATATAAAGAAATCCATTCTAAAATAATAAAAGACAGGAGAAGAACTTCAGAGTTATACATTTCTCAATCTTGTATTCTGGAAATGATCCATAAAAGACAACAACTGAGAAGTATTAATGCAAGAGACATGTCAGCAATTATTGCAGGAATGCTTTGTTTAAACAGTAGCAGAAGCAGTAGGGCTGTCTATGATATTCTTCCAGAGACACATTTTCATTATTCTTAGTTACTTTCCCATTTGTATTCTATAAAAGATCATATCATGTTATATGAAGGTGTGATTTGAACTCCCCCTGTCTGCAGGTCAGACTAGCAGGGAGGATTTAAGGGTGCTCTTTTTTGTTTTCCATTGTTATGTGGCCCAACGATTATTACTTGTGTGTTCTTCCCAGAGTAGTTTAGCCAATGCGTACTTAATCTGTGGCCACTTATCTGCAAAGACCACCAACTGTGCCATTTTCAGAAACGCCTTTTTGAGGAAGCCACAGTTCAGTTAGGAACTGAACTAAAACCTTATCCAGTTCCTAAAACCACTTTAATCTTTGATAAAAGAACACACACACACACATGTGTGGCCATTGTACATGGCCAAGAATTTGATGCATACACATTCAGTGGAAATATTGACTCTACAAACCAGCATTCTGTATTATTCTGCAACATTATTGGGTCTCGATCAAATCCCTATTGACATTAATGGTGCAATATCTTCTATAATCTGGAACCTGTCCATTCTGGAACCTGGCATGATTTGTATGTCTTGTCTGCCTAAAATCAATGTAAATCTGACTGTGCAGTCTGGACCCAAGTCATGTGATTCAAATAGTTTGTCATTTATACCTTTATTTTTTTAGGTACAGTATTAGCTTTTACAGTACCTGTGTAAACCAGCACACTGTATAATCTGGCACATTTTTCTGGTCCCAAACGATGCAGGATTAGACAGATTTTACTATATTAATCCTCTAAAATGTAGTAAATATTGATTTTGATTAACGGTGGGTGTTTTTACCCTGGGGTGCAAACTTCTAGTCACCAATTCAAGTAAGCACTACTGGATCAAGGTGCAGGGGACTAAGTGATACAAAGTGATCTAACCAAATGTAATGAAGACACTGAATAGGTGTCAGAAATTAAGATCAAAATTATCTTTACCAAATGTACTATCATTCATTTGTATTTAAAGGTATAAATTATGTAACTGAATGTTCAATTAACTAATAACAGTACATTCAGATAGACAAATGACCAAAAGAGTATCTGACACCACTGTAGCTTTATACAGCATTCATATTGACTACATTAAAATGCATTTTCGACAAAACAAAAATGCACTTTAGCAGTTTCTGTAATATTATCAAATACATTTAGTAAATATAGCGGAAATGCATATTTTCTATCAAGGCTGAAGGGAAATCTTTTCTGAAGCTTGTAATTTATCTCCGTTCAGTGGTTAAAGGCTTTCTCCCGAAGCCATCACTGAGACTGGTTTCATAAATATTGGGTGGCATTCATGAAAGCTGTTGTCAGATTGCTTTCCATTAAATTCTTCTGAAGGCGATGTGAAACGCAGATGGAGTAACAGGTATGGTATCAGATTTGTTCATCACCCCGGCCCCCACCTCCCTTAGGGCTGATTGGTTATAAAGAAACTATTCACAGTCAACTTGCCTATTTCACTCTTCCAGGCAGTCGTATTTGTCAATTGAATGAAAGTTAAATCAAGGTACCATTTCCTCATTTTACCACATTATAGTATACTATAGGCCATTCTTCAGGAAAGACTTTGTGCCCAAAGGTCACTACTTGCTTGTACTGATTCGTTTTACACATATTTGTATATTCGTTTTGGTCAACATGGGTAGAAAAGTGTAAAAAGGGGTATGTATGTAAACAACCTGAAAATGTGTAATATTTTTTCCTAAGCCAAAATGTAACTGCTCGTGAAAATGATGAATGTAAAATTATTTGAAATTATAAAAGTTGCAGTTGTCCTATCCATATGACAAGACTCCCTAAGCTTTCAGTTACTGATGCATTTTAGCACAAAAATATCACCACATCTGCAGGTTGACCTCCAAGTTGTTTTTTTTGTGTGTGTGTGTTGTTCCCAAATGCTCTGTGAACTGCTGAAACACAGTCTCAGGAAATTTCACAAAGATGAAAACAAAAGCAAGCAGCGTTCAATGCTGGGGTTGGGAGGTAACCTACTTCTGTACTATTGTTAAAGCCCTTGGCAGGAAACAGTTTCTTGCAGATGTTTCTGGAGGAGACACAATAATGTTCATCAGGTTAACAAACAAGAAATAAGCCATTTAAGCTTCTGAATCATGTGTGACTTGACCTCAAACTTTCATCTCATTCACATTAGTGAGAGAAGAAAAAACAGCTGTTAACTGTGCTAATACATCTTCACGTTATGCCTCCTGTTAGACACCAACCAGCTGATACATTATCTTTAACCTGTTTTCCCTTTGATTAAAAACAAAAAGGCCTCCTCATTTTTTGCTCTTGTTTCTTGTAAACACTGCAGAGGGTACTGTAACACTTTAAGAAGACAGGTTGTGTTCGTACAGTATGTGTCTTTATTCAGGTTGACATTATTAAAAGAAACCCTATAGCTCACAGTATGTACTGTACTTATCATTTTTCAGATTTAAACCTACAAACCAGAAATATGCAAAGAGTTGGTAAAACACATAACCAAACATTTCCATACAGACAACATTTTCTGACGAGTTCCATTTCAACCACTTTCTGCAAAAGAGTTGCTTGGAAAACATAATGGCTTACTGAATGGAAAGAAACTGGGTGAAGCTTCCATCAGCATGAGCTGTTGCAGAAATGCACCTGTGGCAGGAAAAGAGAGTTTAATGGGCTTTTGTTTTACAGGATTGTTCACTGAAAAGAGCTGCTCAGCTGCCAGAAGCTGTTTGCGGTGACAAATTGCTCACAGTGACATGTTTAGAGAGAAAACTTCACTTTTGTTTATGATAGAGCTGCTCGTGGAGGCCTGTGTCATGGCCAGGCTGCCTAAAGCACAGTCTGTGCTGCTTTATCGGGATGTCTTGGGAGAAGGAAGAATATCCCAAATAAACGAGAGGCAATTGAGACAACCTTAGTCACACCTTTTTGAACCTTAATGAAAAGAAAAAGTATGAAATCACTTCACATTATGATTAAATGTTAAATACATAATTTAAAATGTGTCAATGTTTTTTTTTTATTCCTAAACAAAATTAATCGCACCTGCAATGCTGACAGACCAACTTTCTTTGCAACAGCAGCCTGAGAAATCACAGTAGACTCCTCTTTCTTCAAGAGTTCAACGTGGTTTACGCAATCACGTACTCACTGCACTGTGCTACGTGACCGGCCTTGCTCTAAAAAGCAATCTCTGTTCATCATTTGAAAATACTGTATCCCAATTAAACAAAGTGACGTCCCAATTAAACAACATAAATAGCATTGGGAAGAACCGTCTCCCAGAGTTGTATCCCATTTAAGCATCAGTATCCCGTTTAAAAAAAAAGCAACAACAAAACCAACACACACTTAATGAGCCCACATACCTTCATGATAGGATATACAATTAACACTTTTTAATCACCTCTGTCTCCTGCCGTGTTTGCCAAATCAAATATGCACATCTTACTGGACACACATCAGAGTTTTCAAATATGCACATCTTACTGGACACACATCAGGGGTTTCAAATATGCACATCTTATCGGACACACATCAGGGTATTCAGATATGCACATCTTACTGGACACACATCAGGGTTTTCAGATATGCACATCTTACTGGACACACATCAGGTTTTTCAGATATGCACATCTTACTGGACACACATCAGGGGTTTCAAATATGCACATCTTACTGGACACACATCAGTGTTTTCAGATATGCACATCTTACTGGACACACATCAGGGTTTTCAGATATGCACATCTTACTGGACACACATCAGGGTTTTCAGATATGCACATCTTATCGGACACACATCAGGGTTTTCAGATATGCACATCTTACTGGACACACATCAGTGTTTTCAGATATGCACATCTTACTGGACACACATCAGGGGTTTCAGATATGCACATCTTACTGGACACACATCAGGGGTTTCAGATATGCACATCTTATCTGACACACATCAGGGTTTTCAAATATGCACATCTTACTGGACACACATCAGGGTTTTCAGATCTCAATATGACTAATATAGACTCTATTTATGATTTTTTTTTTTTTTTTGCATGATAACTTCATTTGTGTAGGTTAAACTATTAAGACAAGCACATTTCTTTGAACCAATGATAAACCCTGAGGTAATTATCAAAGTAACAATTACGTTGTTTAAAATACAGTGATTCCTTGATACTTTGCTAAATGTCTTACACAGAAAAAATAGTGAAGTATTGAAAGTAATGAATGATCAGAGGTCCTTTATTTAGTAAAGTTTAGTATATGTATAATTTACTTTCAACGTGGCCTAACTGTGAATTAACCAAATTCGTGAATGATTGAATCATGAAATGACAAGGGAGCACTATTTAATTTAAATTGAGATGCTTTGGCTTTGGCTTACCATACTTTACTGACAAGTGTTCTCCACAAAGCCCATATAGACTCACACTGTAAGTCATTCACTACTGCAGGTGCTAGTTTCTGTAGCCTAGATAAACTAGACAGGTAGGATAGCCAGTGCCAGTTTATACCCACAGTTTACTTTACAAGAGCCAGGTATACAATGAGTTTCTACAGAAGCTTGAATATATTACTTACATGACATGCCATTACATTAACTGAAGACCCCTTTAATACTTAAGGTTGATTATTCAGCTTTTCCTTTTCATATAAACAACTTTAAAGTAGGCAATTAAAAAATAAATCAGCACTTAATTTGCAGCGATTGTGAGCAATGAAAACAAACGGGACACATTTTCAGTTAAGATGTATACAGTAGAACAACTGATACTGCCACTGATAAAAAAAAACATATTTTCTTTGATGTAATGTATTGTATTCAGTCCACATTCCAGAATGGCCTTTATTATTATGCTTTGTTTCTCTGTAGCTTGTAAACCACAGTGCAACCTTTATTTTATTGTTTGACCTGTTTTTATATCAGCCTTCGACCTTTTCTTATCTGTGCCAAGAAACATGTTTTGAAAAAAAAAGAACACAAAGCTGTGCTTGCTTCATTCATCTATACCCCTTACATAAATGTCTCTGGACGATTGCATGTATTGTTGCTAGCCGATATACCTCTATAAACAAAACATTTCCCCCCCCTTAAAGAATACAGCTGATAAATACTGTTTTTATTTATTTATTTGTGTGTGTGTGTGTGTGTGTGTGTGTGTGTGTGTGTGTGTGTGTGTGTGTTACTAGCCAAGAAAGCTTTAATTGCCTAAAACTGATATTACATTTGGTGCAGTGTATGAAAACTTAGCAATGCTGTTTAGGGCGACAGCCTATGTCTTATTTTACAATCTGTTTTAGTTCCTGTGAGTACTGCTCTCCTTTTATAGTAGGAATCCCGTTCCCCTTGAAGCAAATTACAGCAAAGGGGATGGAGAAGTGCATAAAAAGCCTTTTTGATCTGTGTGAGAAGTCTCCGTGGATGTTACACCAGATATGTTAAAAATAAATAAATAATAAAAACTGTAAATTGTGTTGGAAGACCATTCAGCTCCATTCTCTCCGGACCATCACAATTTCTGGAAAAAGATAACAGGTGTCTTTTTTCCAATAGAAATGGTGTGGATAGATATGCATGACAGAAGTGCAGGGAGAAGGAGAGAACAGTGAGTTCTTAAGCTCAGACATGAAAAACAAGTTTATATCTGGGTCACTGGACAATTTCTGGTATGTGAAAAGGTAATTTTGATATACTGTGAAATGTTTTGATTCTTCACAAGTGCAGAATAGCATGTAATGAAATGAAATGCATGTGTTTTGATTACCATCTGTTTTTTTCTGAAGTCAGTTATTCGTCAATAGCTGCAAACAGTGCTTAACTAGTAGGTTTACAGATTACATTTTTCATGTTGCTTAGGTTTACATTGTCCTTTCAGCTCAGGGCCGGTGAAAATTGCCTGTACAAATTGAGGGAACTCTGTCTGCAACTTGAGTATCTGGTATCTGCTGGAGTATAAACAGGGTCTGAGTCTCTAGTTCAAGAGCACTATATAAACCGTGTTTGTTAGTAGGAGGGCATATGAAGTATTTTAAAATAAAGGTATTAATTAAATGGAATAAAACACAGTAATTAATAAACACAAACAATACGGTCTCTCAGTTTCCCTTGTTTACACAATTATTGAGTATCAATCAATACCAATCTGACAGTGTTATTTAATATAGAACCTGTCATGATCAAACTAACTAAAACTCATTTATATTCTATAAGCGATTATTTGACTTACCTTTCTTCATTCTTTTGATATGACTTTTTTTTTCACTTTCCGTAGAAATGTGTCACCTCTGCAGTGAATTGTGGGATTGTAGTCCTGGGCAAGTTGTATTCTGTGATTAAACTTGACATAGACATACATACGTCAGTTGCCACAGCGGTAGCTTCTGTCAGGTCTTAGGAAAGGTTGACGTGACGAATCAGTGGCATTTGCAACATATTTTCATTGTTAGTTTATGGCCTCGGTACGGCAGTACGGAAGTAAAAATATCAGCGCCGGATGAGAGGAAAATTAGCTTCCCATCAGCTTTTAAAACACTTAAAGAAAAAGTTAAGTGATACTAATCGATACTGAAATGTAAAGTTGAGGGAAGGGCAGATTTCTTTTTTTTTAGAAATCAACACATTAATAAATATGTGTGTTTTGATTTTTTTAATGACTCAGCACACCTCTAGTCCTGAGTTCACCTTTCTTCCATAGAAAGGGCAATAATGTGTCCAAATAACTAAAAAAAAAACCCTGTCACCTGTGTGTGAGCCTCTCCCTTCATTGTACCAGGCTAAGTACTAGACAACACTTACAACTGTAGGTGTATCAGACAGCTTCAGTCAATGACAGCTGTCATGATTATTTGGTGACAATATAACTGCAGATCTACGTGCTGATAGCAGTTAGACAGCACAAGGGACTGACTGTCTTGGCAGAGCTGGAGGGATTTTGATCCCTGTGGATTCCATTTGGTCAAAGATAAAGAGTACGGGAGGCAGCCTTGTGTAGAAGACTATTTAATAAACTCTGAGTTTTGGGGGTGATTGAATTGTTATTCATGGTTTCAAATTAGATTTTGTTCCTCTCTTTCTTGACCAGGTACATTTTAGTTTCAAGGTTAATATGTGTTTAAAGCTTAGAAGGTAAAGAATGAAAAGAACAGAAGAAGGAGCTCATTAACAAAGCATTGCAAGTTCACAAAAAGAGGGAATGTTAGACACAAGTCTGCTCAGAATATGTTTGTGTCAATGTTTTAATGCCTTATGTGACACTGATCTATTTTGCAGATACATTTGAGTATTATAGTCCATATATTTATATATTAAACAATCTTGTATATTATACAGTTACCACAACAAATATGACCTTTTAAAATTAATTTATCTTCAAAATAAGGTTCAATTAAGACCAGCATTATAAAAATGTTGACAATGGAAAATATTATTACTCACAATTTTCACCTGTTACAGTAACTGCCTAAAATTAAACCATGCCTCTGAAATACCTATTACTAAATAACTACAATAATAATTAAATTTTTTTCAAGTAATCACTGGTATGAAAGGGACAGTTCTTTATTGAGCATTTTTTAATGTTAAGCTTTTCTTAAAATGTTTTTTTTTTTTCGAGGTAGACTATAATGACTTAATTATAGATATTGTTTTAATGTATTTGCAGCCATTATAGTGTAAGCAGGTTCAGGGAGCCTAAAAGAACTAAGCTTCATGGGACAAGCAGGACTATTCAAGGCCTCCCACGCACCTCTTTATCAGTAGACAATGTTTAACAATTGTGTGATTAAGATCCTAAGTGTCTCCTTTCTTATCATAAGGTTTGTCAGCTGTCTTAATAAGCAGGCCTACACTGAACAAACCTCCTTCTCTCTAAATGTATTTCAGTAAGGACAATCTTGTGTTAAATAACCACCTTTATTATAATACAAAATCTCATAGATTTCCCAAAACATCGAACCCAACAATGGGTGAAGGAAAATAAGTAGAGTAAAAATAGTCGGAGCACAGCCTCCTCCCGGTGCCGCCTGCTAAAAAACAAACAATAAAATAATAAATCTGTGCAACGTGTTCATCCCGGTGAACAAAAAATATTAGGCAGAGAAGGATTGTATACTCTCCCCACCCCCACCACCCCTCCAAATGAACAGAGAGGCTGAGAGATTTGTGGAGAATCCCTATTCTCTCAAAATTGTGCGCTGTGTTCATCCTGGTGAACAAAAAACAAAACCAAAAACCAAAAATAAACATATATGTAAATACATATATAATTATGGCCATCTACACCACCTCACACATTTCACTGAATGTGAAAAAAATATCAAAAATAAAAATAGTTAACTCCCCCCCAAAAAATAAATTATTAATATCACATAATGTGATAACTACTTGTGTGACTGAAGGTAACAGAGGAAAGAAAAAAAAACTAAAAGGAAAAAATCTCTGGGGGCCCTAGACCTTCAGCCACCTCCCCTGGGCATAAAAAAATATTATAGCATAATTATACATAATAGGTGGCATCATACAGCAAAATGCATTCATTTTTTCTTTTTTCTTTCAATATAACAAATTATATGGTAGGGTTGGATCCTGGAATAAAGTCCTTCTTTAGGATGCTGGTTCCAGATGTTGTTGGGCGACAAGAATGTCTTTAAAATTGTTCCTTATGTAGATCTCTGAAGATACATTTATAAAAACCGGCATGCTCAACCGGCACAAAACAAAGTAGTAATCAACAGTCTCTGAATTGGTCCCGAGACGGTTTTATTCTGTGATGCAGTCTTTGTTTATTTTAGACAGTTCATTTAAGAGGTGCCATCCACAAGGAAGCCTATTTGACTTCATCACACTCAGCATGGAAGCATGGGGACGAAAAAACTGAATTAGTGCGAGCAATGTAAACAGTTTCTCCTTCCCTTAATTGATCAGATTTACTTTACGAAAGATAGAAAAACACCCCCTGAATTGCAGCAGGACCCCGACAGTCAGCCAGAGGGAGCAGAAAAGGGCAAACACAACCCGTACGACACTCTACATGCTCCAAATGCACGGAATACGTGACCTGAGTCTGAAGTCCAAGCTCCACACAAACTGCAGCAAAACATCTTGACAGGCAGCTAGAAGCAGAAAGAGCAATTAATACAATTAGTACAATATTTTAACGTGCTTTAAAATGTACGGAATACATGAACTAAGATTGAAGTTTAAGGTCTCCGATGCAGGGGGTCCGATAATGTATCAAGGAACTGGTTTGTTGGTAATTTTGCCATGCCAGAGGAACCCACAGTAGCAGGACGACATTGTTTCTAGAAGGACATCCTTGAATGGGGAGAAGCATCCGGAGCGCAGAATGTTGATAGAACTCCAGGACTCCTTTGTGATGGGTGGTTTGGAAGATGAAGGTTAGAATAGATATTTAGATGTCCTGCAGTGACATTTGTATCCTGAATGTTGGAGCAGATCCTTGAGTGTCCCACAGCAACAATTACGAATTAGAATAGATTTTCTATTGGATCCGTTGAGATGGTTTGTTGATCTAGAGGATTGGTGTATGAGTGAATGATAGAGCATCCAGTTTGTCAGGAGTTAGAAGCAATTCATTGGTGAAGCAAGTATAATAGATTCTAAGGTGACAAGCAGCTTTTGTAAAAATGTGTAGAAATTTCTCTTAGCAGCCAAGTCAGACAGTACAGACATCCACAGGGCCAGAAGAAGACAATTCATGGTGGATCCGATTATTCAAATATGCTAGACCACTCAAATACATTGATTCAATGCTCAAGCCAAGCTCTGAACTGCCTTGCTGAAGGTTCAAAATGTCCGACCTGCATTATCAGTGCGGTGGCTGCAATTTTTTTTTTTTTCAACTATGGATTTGTATGACCAATACATGTGTGATAAGTAATATTTTTTGTTGTCATTTTAGCTTTTTAAAACTGATTTTTTTTTTTTTAAGTAATGCTTGTATTTGAAAAGGAAACATGGACTATTTATAACTTGAAAAATCTGACTCGCGCATCAAGATGTTAAAGCAAAACAAGTGTCAGTAACTGTTAATACACAGCGATTTCTTGCCTGCTATTGTGAAACTGCTCGTTCAGTAACTGCTAACATATGCTACAGGGCACCACAAGAGAGCACTCTGCTTATTGAACGCATCCCTGGACTGGTCTACGCTTGGAGAGTCGAATCCATAATGCGAAGGTAAGGAACAGCGTCGATACGACTGGTGGGGGGTACGCAACCAAACAACGACAAGCGGTTAATTCAAAAGCATGGCAAGACTGAGTTTGAGAAATAGGTTTATATACCTTGTAGGTTAATTGGAACTTGCTGATAATAGGCTTGTAGATTAACCAATGAATATACCAGGCACTTGTACTATAGATTTCCTGCCTGAAAACCTTGCAAGCTTTAAAGATACAGGCTTACAATACAAGAAGCAAATGTTGTTTGTAGCTTTTCTACAGTATCTTCTTCCAGCTAGCTAAAACAGGATTTTGGCAAGAACAACCATGACTTAATTTTAAAATGAATCTGATATGGTAATATTGGTGAAAGGAGCATGCAGGCAAGTAGGAATTGTATTTTTAGATCAGTGTCCTCAAACAAAGTCATATGACATGATTGTGTGCCAAAGAAAATGCCATAATAAGCAAGAGGGGGTTATGAATTTCAGTCTTTGTTGGTCAGTCACTATTCTACAATCATCTGTTTTAAGTCCTCATTGAGTAGCTGGTTATTACATGTGACATTTTGCCCTTGGCTATCAAATAGCATCAAGAATGTGGCCTCTGCTAATTTGAATTTATTGCCCTTTCCATCATGTCTCTCTTGATTTAATTACTCCTTTTTGACTTCCATTTTCTTCAGAATTAAACAGATACTACAAACTGAATTAGAAAAAAAAAACAGATTATTTAGCAATACTGTGATTTGGCAAACAAAAATAAGAGAAGCTGTGTTATCTGTAGCAGTGTAAAACTATTGTACTTACCTACATTTATGTATATGCACATGGGTGCACATTGTTCATGATGAAAGCTTTGAGCGGTCATGAGAAGGAGCCATGATTTATATTATTATACAAACAGGTATTATTTTATGTAGCTGTGGTGAACTGTGATTTTCAAATGACTGCAGAATATACACTCCATGAAATTAGCGATTCGCTTTGTACTCAGTAAAGCTTGTACTCAGATGGTCAGTTTTAAATAAAAACATAGTTCTTAATAAGCCTTCTTAATATTGCATAGATTAGAATAGTTCCTAACACAGCTGTTTCCAAGAACAGAAGATATTTTTCACCTCAGGTGAAATCATCTTAAGCTAATATATTCGTAGGCCTTTGCATTGAGTATTAAAAAACGGATGAATCTACCATGTTGTTGTTATTTTTGTATTACTCAATTTACAGGTGGTTTTCACACTATATTGGTTACACCACTGGAGCAGTGTTTTTCTATACTGATAATGAAATTACTTCTGAGGACACAATATGCAATATATTGACTTTATTAATAAATGGAGAAAGTTGCATTGTACAAAATTGCTGGCATCTCATTATGTACCTTATACTGGTAATTCATTAAATCAATAAAACACACATTTTACTTGATTTAGTCTAAAATGAATGCTGCTTTTTAAAATGTTAATAATAATTTTAATAATAAAGTATATTAATTGTTGCTTGACAAAAAAAACAAAAAACATAAAGCATTTCTTGCAATAGTAATGCTTAGAGCACTCTACAGCAGTTTATCAAATCATATTGTAGACTCAAAACACAACAGAGCACTCTTTTGAAACTGCAATACTGTATGAGACAGAATGTGTTTGTAATGCCCCTAAAACATTCAGTGGTTTCAGGTGAGTGAGGAAACAAAAGTAGGTTACATTAACATTGGTGTGAAACTGGCCTTAATGGGATATGGGTAAAGAACACAACAGTGATTCAATACCGCCCTGTTGTAATTTACAGTGGTATAAAAATGTATACAAAGACAGAGCCATTATTTTTTGGTCAGTCCTCTGATTTATAGAGCATGTAAAACCAGTAATGTGTGGCATACAGAAACATATTAGAGACTGAATCTAGAGGAGAAAAGTATAGCTGTGTTATTTACTACAGTATACACCCGAGCTAACATGCTGTGCCTTTCATGCTCAGTTTTACATTTGCTGTGCCAATAATAAAACAAAAAAAGATGTGGGTGGAAACTGGAAATAACCAGTAACTGAGTAGTAAACCACCCTTTGGAGTCACGCTTATCTGTCTCTATTCCAGTAAGCATGTGAAAACAAACCATTTCAGACATATGGAAGCTGGCACTGATTCATTTTAACGTTTTCCAGTGAGTGGGTAACCTACCATTTAGCATAACAAGCTGAGGCAGAAGTCAAACAGTAAGAGTACGCAGAGCAGATTTTCAGGACAGGCTTAAATCCACCCACTATACAGTTAAAGTTTAATGGCTGTGTAAACATGATAGAGGACAGGAAGACCCATTTTACACAGCATTTGAGTCTTTTTCATGGAGCTGACTGTAAGTGGGTGTGACAACTTTGACTTGACTAATGCTTTGCTAGGGAAAGCTTTTATGAGCAATTCAAGACAACCATGCATAATCATTGCTGATCCAACCCTTTTAATGAGTTGTAAAATACCTGACAGGAAAGTGCCATAGACCATCAGGTGGTGATTTAGAGGCAGGCAATGGGGAACTGCCAGGGGCGTGTTTTCCTATTGTGTTTACTATGCTGATTCAGGACTTCATAGACTAAACAAACCATGTTTGAATACACTGTGGTTTACTGTGATGTGATTTAAATATTTAATGCAGGGACTCTACAGGTCAAATAAGGATATTTGTATACCAGAACGATGGATTTCCCCTATTAACATGTTCACAGATTTGTGTTATTGGCACCACAATGTTTTGTAATTAAACACTCACACAATAGGAAAAAGGGGTTAAAACAAAACATTGCTACACTATATCCATAGGTTAACATATTTTAAAGAAATTATTCTTACAGATTGTCTGCACAGATTGAATACACAGATTGTATATCATTAATTTGGGGTGTCAAGTTACACCCAGTTCCAAAACATTGGAAAATGTCTGTTTTTTGAGTGTCTCTTTTATAATTAGGCATTCGTTACTTTAAGATGTATTTTTGAAAAGGACAGGGGGAATGATAAAACAAAACACTGGAATGGGCTATAATTTCAACCAGTGGATGAATCCATTCAATTACACTGCTTTGCTGACTTAAGCAAAATGAATGTTGTTAAAACTAATAGTTGGCTATTTTACATTATGTTAAACCTGTTCCTAGGTTCCAAGAAACTGTTTGCACGGTGAAGGAAGAAGAGAGTTATTATGCCGAGCTTTTAAGCCCATCACCTTGCCGATCAGCACTTTTGTTACAGGTCATGTTTAAAAAAAGGATTAGATAAAAAGAAAGGATACATACACCTCCTTCTGTTCTAAATTTTGCAAGCAAAATCTTAGCTTCTTTCATTTGCTATTGAACAGTAAGTATGTCAACGTTAACTGTAACAAGATGTAACAAGCTTTGAAAACACACTTTGAAAACACAAAGTAGATTACCGGCAGAAAAACGGAATCTCCACCAAATAAGTTGCATTATAATATTAATGTTTCATTCTTGTTAGTTGGTTTAAGCCTAGCTATATAAATTAGGTTATGTACATGATGCCTTATGTATATACAAATGTACAAGCCTTTTGGCGACAGCTTATATTACTGATTAATTCCAAACATGAATCACCTACAGCATGGTGCTTTATAAGTAACTTTCGCCGTACAAACAAACATCATATGTATTAGTAGTAATGTCAAGTCTTCACTGTATTCATTGCAAATGAACTGGAATATCACCTTATTGCATGACTCCAGCCAACACAGTTACTTTAATACTGAATCCAATGTACAAAAGTGGGATGTATTTTCATTCACCTCACTTTTTAATGAAAGTTAATTTTAACCGCTACTGTAGGTTTTGACAGTCTTGAAATGCATACAGTGCAGCACAATAAGCAATTAAAAAAGATAACAAAATGTGACACAAACTCATTAACAAGTACAGTGTACGACCCCTCTTAGGTTTGCATTTATCTCAGTTGTTCACTACAAACTGCACCGAAAAAAAAAAAACAACAACAACAACAACAAAACAGTCCTGCTGGCTAGACCAGTTTATAAAAAGAGATTTCAATCTTAAATTGGGCAATGCACATCCTGTTGATTGATTCCTATGCAAATCTTGTCTGATTGTAACACATGTTCTCGGTATGTTGAGAATGTGGCAGTCGTCACTTTCCTTCAGATAACAACAAGTAGTGTTAAACAATAATAAGTCAATTGCAAGGACCAGTGATGTTATGCACCACATCATAGTTCATACTGATAAAAACAAACTGTGATAAGGGAAGCATAGTGCAGTGTTTCAAATACCTGACATAGGTTCAGTAAGTTCCTTAACCTAGACTAAATTCCTAATGGAAAAAAAAGAAAAAAGAGAAAATAATGTAACACAGTTACTTTGAATGCAGCCTTTATAAGGTTGTAAAGAAGGTTTCTATTGCTTTTAAGTAGTGTTTGTTGGAACATGAGGATGGATAAGTCTGGGAAAATAGTTTGAAATTCTGCATAATCTAGACACTGCAACTGAAAAAGAAAAATCAATGAGCAGGGGGCATCAGTCTTCTTGCTGAGTGTGAATGCATGCAGTTAGCTCTAAAAACTCTGCTGGGGATTTTCCTGCAAGTATTCAATTGCAAAACACGTTGGCTAATGCTGAATTTAGAATGCACGCCTTTAGCACAGGAAGCTCTTGTAAAATGTTTTGTATGCACAGCAACCCGTTCCGCTGGGGTGGCTAAATGACTTTCATAATCCAGTTCCCCTTCTGGTGTTTGCTCAGGGCTAATCACAATATAATATTTCAGTGGCATTTTACAGTGTCACTGGGGTCTTGCAAAAGGAAGGTAGTAATATCTAGTGCTGTGATTGATTTTACATTATTCTGTTTTCCTTTTTTTATTCAAGCAATAAATGCAGCCAAGCATTATCTGAAAGGTGTGGATTAAATACAAAAGCTTCTCTGCCAGTAAAATGTATATTTTTTTATAGCATGCAACCTCTCAGGGATCATATATTTGTAATATGATTGTATATTATTCACTTAGTGATGTCATCAAATAGTATTTTCTTAATACATAGTTATACCTATTCCCAAGGTTGATTCTAGGAATAAATCAATCATTATACAGTACAAAGTAAAGAAACATTTGAAATGTAGCTATAGTTCTAGTTTGAAAATCACAGTTTTTCATTTGAGAAATCAAATTTTAGGTAAGAAATTGCCAAATGACAGTTCTTCAGTTGTATTGGGCCATGACATTTCCGATTCATTTGCAGCATTTTGGAGGTTTGTGATAGCTACAGCTACAGCAGTTACAGTTACAGCAGTAACAGCGAATGCATTCATGCAAGAAACACAACATCAGGAAACACAAGATCCAGTCACGTTTTAATGGTAAAACTAATACATTTCTTCAAACATAATCTTCATTAATATTAAAAACTCTCTTTGTCTGCATTTCCTATTTATTCATTTGAGGTGGGGTAGGGTTTCACTGCATGCGTTATTGAATGTCAGTGTATATTCTAACTGTCAATTAACAGCTACATGAAAAGTCATACACATATGAAATATTGTATTAAATTAGAGGGCAAGACATTTAAAGATGTATTACTTATGAAGATATTATGTCTTTTTGTATCTTGTTTGTCGGTGAAATGCATCCTGTTTTTTTTTTTAATTAACCATTGCCGCTTGTTCAGTAGTAGAATTTCTGCATAGGTTTCCAATGGTTTGCATAGCAAGTGAAATCCCTGACTAAATGCAATCACAGTCTAAGCTGTATAAGGCATGCTCATTTATATCTATAGCATAGAATAGCAATTGATAAAGATTAAAAACACTGGTTAGCGTATCCTACTATGCATTAACATGCATGAGCTAAAGGCTCAGCAAGCACAGGGCAGACAGATTTATAGAATCACTCATCCAGTTACTAAAATACATTTAGACATAATTATAACAGTCACTAGAAATAAGCATACAGTACTGCTAAGTATGTGGCATTTAAAGGAAGATTATAATAGGTCTGAGATCCAAACAACCTTATTAAGCATTTTGTAGGCACTGCAGTTAGGAAACACAAAAACATGCAGTGTAGTATTATTGAGGGTTACAGAGGGAAAAGGTGAACAGCACAGCTAGCTGTGGAATCTTCCCATCAGAAGCCTATTCTGCTGAGCCCTGCCTCCTGCCTCCCTGTTGGAACGGCTATAAATTTGTTCCAAGCCTGTGGTTCCTGCTGAGCTGTGCATTACATCATTGTCTATTTCCAGCTTGCTACATTAATCAAAACCTATCCCATTTATTAAGCCACTCGCTGCAGCTAAAGACATTTGAAATGCAGAGCACAGGCTAACAGAGGCTGCTAGGCAGCAGGAAGGAAAGAAGAGGAGGAGTGGATTCTAGTCAGGTACAAATTGAATTTCAAGTGACTTAGCAGCTTCTTCAGCAGCAGCTTATCCCTCAGTGACATGGATAGTGATTGTGGCAGCAGAAGAGGAATTGAAACCCAGGGCCATGGTGCAATCATTGTGTGGTTATGCTGCAGCCCTTCCCAGTAGTCTCACTGGAACTGCTGATGACTGTGACCTTTGCAAAAATGCACAAAGCCTTGATTTCTGCATGGTTAACCTTTACAAGCTGGAACCCTCCTGTGAGATCTTACCACAACAGAGGGATGCCTTAAAAAAACACCCTTTCATAAGAGCATAGCGATAGGACCAAAGTGTGAGATATAAATATTCCTTAAAAACAGCTTATAACAGACCAGGGGTTTCAAATCAAGGGAGCAGTGGATCAGCACGTTTTGAAATTAGTGATACTCAGTAATTTATCCTTGTATGGGAAAGGTATTATGCATGGAAAAATAGCAAGCAATGCAGGTCTCACACTTACATGGAGAGACAAGCAGAGACAGATGAAACAACACCTCAAACCATGTCGCAATTCCTGGATACTTATGTTTGTACGTGGTCCGGTTGTATGTATGTGCCTGTTGTGTACTGCATTTTTTTGTGTTTTCCTTTTCTCACCATATCTCATGTATCGCTGGTCCAATTCACAAACTCATAATCTGAAATAATGATTAAACTTTTCTATACTGTAGTTAAAGAAGCCGGAAATATTCTAAAGTGTAATGAATACCATACCTGTTTATTGATCAATGCCAATAAAACATTCTTTAAATAACTAATAAGTTAAAGATTTGTGAACAAGGCTGCTTATCTTGTAGGTGATTGGTTATTTATGGAGAAATGTCACTAAATCAATCAATCACAGTTCTTTTTCATGATCAGAGATTTAGGGGCTGATGTAAGGATAGGCGTAGTGCAAAAATTGCGGCTGCAAAATCCAAATTCACTAGCAGCCAGGCAATTATTTTGCACTGCGGCCTACGTAAGCTTAAGAGCCATACAAATTACTCAACACACACAAATAATGAGCTGTAATCATGATAATGAGGGGCCACACTTACAGCCCAGAGGTGAGGTGAGTTTGGAGTACAGAGAGCAGTAGGCACTGTATGAGATTTGTGGAGCACGAAAATCAAACCAAACAAAAAAATATGTTAGAGTAAGGGCAGCAAAGATGGTCACGGTAAAGAAAAGCACGGTAAAGGAGGAGCTGAAAGTCCTTACAGCTGAGGTCACTCAACATGAAATTGAGTTATTTGGAAAAGCCTAAGGCAACATCAGTTATGCTACCAAAGAGGCCATATAGTCCTCTACAGTGGAGAAAGTCAATGCTGTCGGTGTTACCAGGAGGACAGTCAACCAGGTGATGAAAAGGTGTAATTTAGCTATTAGGTCTAGGATGACTTGTGGAGTGAGACGATAACTCCTTACCACCACATCCTCTGGCATCCCAAACAAAGTGACCGTGGGTTTAAATATGCGGGGTCTTCTCCGTCTTGCCCTTCTCCTCTGGTTTTCCTGCCTGTCCTCAGCAAGAGCCAAGCGTCGCCGCATCAGGAGGTGTACCACAGCAGCCATCCTGCGGCCAATGACAGGTCTCTGAGGGTGTGTGATTTTATACAGCTCTTAATTACTCACTTCTATAATGGTTTGCACTTTGTCAGAGGAGGTGCAAAGTTTTTGGAGGCTCAGCAATTGTTCAAGTACAAGGCAAAATCTTTACATCTCATTATAATGTTTGCGGCCACTTAGTATTCCAGATCCCAGCCCAATTCCATGCTCTTTTCTTCATTTGAATACATATTTTAAACACAAGTGTTTTGCAGCCACTTTATGAGTAAACAAAAATGTCTTTTTCTCTGCCACTCCACTTTCTTCTGATACTTTTTTAGTTTTTTTGTTTTTCACATCTGAAAGCTACAGGTATGTGAGAAACAAAATAATTACGGGCTAGTGGGTCGAGACAAGATTCAAATCTGTCTTGCAAATACTTTCAAATTCCTGCAACTGTGCACAATTTTATATCTCAAACTCTTAGATTCTCAATATCCCACCCACACACCCTTTGTGCTATATTCTTGTCTATAGCACTAGTCGGAATTTTCTTTTGGCCTCATAATTCCCTGAGGTTTCTTCAGTCAAATGCTTGGAATAGTTATACAAATACAGTATGCATTCAAACTATGAACCTGTCTATCGTGCAATCACTCTTTTCAAATTCTTTTTATGACTCAGAACATTACATTAATATATTTACATAATTACGCCTTCTCCTTCTTTAAACAGTACATATGTACGTGTCTAGAATGTACTTGTCTGCACAGATTAGCAAATCTGGCAAAACATGCACATTCCATCCCTGTACTGTAAAAGATTGTATTGCTTTCATGATAAGGAACTTTCTATTTTTACTGCTTTCCCACAGGCTTATTAAAACATGGATTGCCTGTGATGTAGCTTATTGCAGCTTTCTCTACCAAATTAAATGAATTTATGCTTGTGATATTACAGTTGAAAAGCTTGGTTCTATTCACCCTTTGTTATGTAAATAAGATTGTTTTCAAATTTAAATAATATTTATTCTAGCATGTAACATGTTCAGTCATCCATCACTGAAAAAACAAATGCAAGTGTTTTGAATGAATGATGAGTCTTTGCTTCTAAATACAAATGCATTGCCTGGAGTCTTATAGACTGTGGACACAAATGTGAGGGTTTTTAGATGTCTTCAGCACAAAACTATGTGCTTGGATAGAGAAAAATATATTGAAGCGTATACTACAGAGGACATAATATTAAACAAAACATGGGAGTAATTGTTGAGGCTCAGTCTATTGGCAATTTTAGTCTTTAGACTAGGTCATTAGTGGTTGAAAATCATACTCCACTACATCAATTTAGGTGACATGAGGTCTGGTGGTTTTAGCCCAGCTCCATGTAGGCATGTGTCAACAAAACATTGTTCTTATCACAGTTGGCACTAATTGGCAGGCATGCAGGCACCATTGATGGAAGTTTGTTCAGAAAGGCCAATGATTACAAGGGCATCCAGTTCGAATTACACTGTTGCACAAGGCGCTAGCACCCTCCTCCCATCCTCCATCAACTACAGCCAAGGCAGCTTTTATGCCCTGCTTCTGAGCTAGTATGATTTTGTCAGTGTCTGGACCTGTTTAGAAAGAAAAACAATATATATATTAATATGTTTCCTTTTTCAGTTGCTGGAATAGTATTCACAACACAAGTACTCTTTTTCCTGAAGAGACTGGGTCTGGTTTCCTCTGATGCCTTGTAAATTATTCTTATAAACTGCCATTTCTAGACAAGTTTAAAAAAAACACACACACACACACATTTTATTCAAGCCATCAAAGCAGCCCCACACATTTTATTATTCTGTATGAACAGGGTCTTTTAATTCACACTGTATGACCTTTTCATGAGGGAAAACAATATATAGATGCCTGTAGCTATTTTGAAGGTTAAATAAAAAAGGCTGAGAGATACCAATAAGGCTACCATGGTTTTTCAAAACTACAAATTACTTTTAAACATAAATGGTTTGCTTTGAAATGAGAATGACCCACATAATACTGGTTCAAGCAGGCAGTTTTAATCCTTGAATAAAATGGCAGCTACAGGCAAATGTTTACAACCCCTTTTTTTTTTTTTTTACAGAAATGGGGTTGGCATACCATCTACATTGTGGGCAGTAGCTGGAGATCACTTTGTTCCTCCAAGAACAGACCAGCTTGACGCTTTGAAGCCACTAATTACAATATACAATGTTTCTTCCATATTTACTCTCTCTGTCTTTATAAAACAATTTAATGAGTTTCCTTTTAATAATCAGCCTGAGCTCTGGCTTTATGTGCTGTTTCCTCGAGGCAAAAAAGATCTGAGCTGATAATGTAATCACTAAAACAGGTTATCCAAGGTTGAAGCACTGATTCAGTGTGAAGTCTACACAAGAACAGCTTTTACCTTGCCAATAAGCCAGCAGGCTTTTAAAAAAAATAAATAAAACATGAATCAACTTACCTCACAAGATCGCAGGCCACTAATTACTACTATTCAGACTCGAGTAGATTCTATAGAAATTAATGTTTAAAATAAAACCTACTATAATGTCTGGTAATAAAAACAAATCTCTTAACCATCTTCACCCAATGCGGAAATTAAACATGTTTTTTTTGTTTTGTTTTAAGACAGCAATTAACCATGTGAATACCAAATTATGAAATCAATCATTGGTAGTGGTGTATATAGTTTTATAATGAGAACAGAAATGTATATATGTTCATTCTATTTAAGCGTTTACCATTGCTTTGCAATCCCAAAATATGAAATACTGTGATATGATTTTAGTTTACAGGTAGCCCTCCAAGCCTCTAAAAAGGTCTATGAAAAAAAAAAAAAAAACACACTAGATTAGTTACTATTACCCAGTCTTGGGTATGCTCTTATGTCATTTTTGTATTGCTTATTTACATATAAGTGATTATACTTTTTAAAATCAGTATTTAATAGTCGTGTTACTGTTGTTCAGAGAAAAGCACTAGGAACCGCTAAGGGTTAACGACACATAGCTGCAATGAACCATGAACTTTACTGGAGACCATCTGCGAATTTTACCTAAACTGTTTTAAAGCTAAAATGAGTTCATATGTGCTGTTGCAACAAGTCACTTGTTTGTTATGTTTTTTACAGATTAGTGGCTGAGCTTTACTCCCCTTGTACAAACATCAGTGACAAAATACTCACATATTGTATGGCTTTGAAGCTTTTTGCTGGCATCAGCAGTGTTCAAATAGAAATACAAAACAGATTTGCTTTATGATTACACTTGTTTATTGGCCAGGCTGAATGCCTATTATAACATCTATTAAAAAGTTACAGAGAATACAGGGTTTACAGAGGCAATATTCATTTAAGCCAATCCACTCTATAAAGCTGTTCATTGATATAACCTTCAAGTTCGGAAACATTCATGAATTTTTCACTAAATGAGGTTACTGGATTAATTGTACCTAACTCGCTGACCAGAATTGATTAATACACCTCAATGCAATTAGTTTGCATTCCATTAACTGGCATTGGTGCTCTTATATTTTCATACTTACTTGAGGTTTTAGCTTTGCCTATTTATATGGTTGCTCTGTCACTAGGTGTTAGTGCGGACTCTATTTAAATTAGAGCTTTTGTTTACCACCCACCCCCAGGATAGTTTTCCAGCTCAGAGGTGCTGTTTAAAAATACATCTTTAATGCTTGCTTTCTGCTCCATATGGTGTTCTGATGAGCTTACAGCCCTCCCTTAAGTGCTCCCATGTCTGAGAAGAATGTAACTAAAACAAAGCCAGTCATCTGTTTTTGTCTGTGCTTTCCCTGCATGAGCTAATGTGCAAGCGTTAATTACAAGACTTCACAGAGTCCATAGTAGTAACAGTGTACAAACAAATCTGTGTCAGATACAGAAATACTGTTAAACTGGCAATTTGGACTGCAGTAAATCAATATTTGTTTTCTAAAGCCCAGTTTTAACCTAGAGTAACCCAATAAGATGCCACTTCTTGTTTCCTAGTTCTGCATAATCAAAGTCCATCAAGTTGCCAGGAAGTGTTTTCCCCATAACCATGTGTCAATAGCCACTTTTTGTGTTTGAAAGAGACTTTGAAGTCAACTTATATATATATATATATATATATATATATATATATATATATATATATATATATATATATATATATTTCGTTCAAATACAAAACACAAATACAGTGCCTTGCGAAAGTATTCGGCCCCCTTGAACTTTGCGACCTTTTGCCACATTTCAGGCTTCAAACATAAAGATATGAAACTGTAATTTTTTGTGAAGAATCAACAACAAGTGGGACACAATCATGAAGTGGAACGAAATTTATTGGATATTCAAACTTTTTGAACAAATAAAAAACTGAAAAATTGGGCGTGCAAAATTATTCAGCCCCTTTACTTTCAGTGCAGCAAACTCTCTCCAGAAGTTCAGTGAGGATCTCTGAATGATCCAATGTTGACCTAAATGACTAATGATGATAAATAGAATCCACCTGTGTGTAATCAAGTCTCTGTATAAATGCACCTGCACTGTGATAGTCTCAGAGGTCCGTTTAAAGCGCAGAGAGCATCATGAAGAACAAGGAACACACCAGGCAGGTCCGAGATACTGTTGTGGAGAAGTTTGAAGCCGGATTTGGATACAAAACGATTTCCCAAGCTTTAAACATCCCAAGGAGCACTGTGCAAGCGATAATATTGAAATGGAAGGAATATCAGACCACTGCAAATCTACCAAGACCTGGCCGTCCCTCTAAACTTTCAGCTCATACAAGGAGAAGACTGATCAGAGATGCAGCCAAGAGGCCCATGATCACTCTGGATGAACTGCAGAGATCTACAGCTGAGGTGGGAGACTCTGTCCATAGGACAACAATCAGTCGTATACTGCACAAATCTGGCCTTTATGGAAGAGTGGCAAGAAGAAAGCCATTTCTTAAAGATATCCATAAAAAGTGTTGTTTACAGTTTGCCACAAGCCACCTGGGAGACACACCAAACATGTGGAAGAAGGTGCTCTGGTCAGATGAAACCAAAATCGAACTTTTTGACAACAATGCAAAACGTTATGTTTGGCGTAAAAGCAACACAGCTCATCACCCTGAACACACCATCCCCACTGTCAAACATGGTGGTGGCAGCATCATGGTTTGGGCCTGCTTTTCTTCAGCAGGGACAGGGAAGATGGTTAAAATTGATGGGAAGATGGATGGAGCCAAATACAGGACCATTCTGGAAGAAAACCTGATGGAGTCTGCAAAAGACCTGAGACTGGGACGGAGATTTGTCTTCCAACAAGACAATGATCCAAAACATAAAGCAAAATCTACAATGGAATGGTTCACAAATAAACATATCCAGGTGTTAGAATGGCCAAGTCAAAGTCCAGACCTGAATCCAATCGAGAATCTGTGGAAAGAACTGAAAACTGCTGTTCACAAATGCTGTCCATCCAACCTCACTGAGCTCGAGCTGTTTTGCAAGGAGGAATGGGCAAAAATTTCAGTCTCTCGATGTGCAAAACTGATAGAGACATACCCCAAGCGACTTACAGCTGTAATCGCAGCAAAAGGTGGCGCTACAAAGTATTAACTTAAGGGGGCTGAATAATTTTGCACGCCCAATTTTTCAGTTTTTTATTTGTTAAAAAAGTTTGAAATATCCAATAAATTTCGTTCCACTTCATGATTGTGTCCCACTTGTTGTTGATTCTTCACAAAAAATTACAGTTTCATATCTTTATGTTTGAAGCCTGAAATGTGGCAAAAGGTCACAAAGTTCAAGGGGGCCGAATACTTTCGCAAGGCACTGTATGTCAGACTTTGGACCTTTGCCCTCATACAGCTACCACAACCTGTGTCTTTTGTCTATTCCCTACATCACACACAACATGCCAAACTGAAGCATAATCACTGTGATACCTCACCAGATAAAAAAAGAAAAGCAATCGGCTATAGTATGGTATTTATTAACATCAAGGCCTTAACCTGTTTAAAATCATGCAACCAAAGCCCTTGTTACTATAACAGCTATAACACATCTCATCGGAATTTCTTCTGGCTTACATTAGGGCTGCTAAATTCATGCTTGCCCATCCCCCACACATGGATGAAGGCTGTTTATTGAGCTTACAAAGCGTTCAGCACAAATGATCTCACTAAAGATATGGTTGTAGCTCCAAATTCCTTCAGCGTTGAAAACTGTGGATTCTGCGACTGTGCCATTAACATGTTGTTACCAAGCTGTTTATTCAGATGTTACTTTTTAAACAACAGCAAAGCAATTATTTAGTTAAGACGTAAACATGCTGAGTTTAAAAACAGGAGTCATTCTTGGGACAAGTCTGAGAAAATCTTTCTTGCAAACAATAGAGCAACATACTCAAGACAGAGCCAAACAACCTATTTAAGGAGGAATTAATGAATAATGTCTTTTTTATTATTTCAATTTCTCTTAGCTATTATCATTCATCTAACATGTATTTAGTTAGCCCCTTAAAATAGGTAATATTGACTTGTTCAAACAAGGAGAAAAAAAAGCTTGCGCTCGTGTAAATATATAATACCTAATGCCTCCCTGGGGGGAAACTATGAGACTTTCTCAGATTTCTTAAATTACACTGTCATTAACAAGGTATGCTTTGGATGGGTGGTTGGGTTTCAAGGTGTTGCACCAAATAGCTGTTTCACCTTGGGTGTTACTTTGTTTAAGCTTTCAACTCTTTAACATCGCCTGACAGTGCATGCTAAAAAAATGCAACTCCACTTTTGATCACTCACACTAGTACCAGTAATGTTGTGAACAGCACATAACACAATGCCTCTCAGCCATGGAATAAACATGTGAGTCTAAATATATTGTAACGTGGCTTACTGAATTAAAAACTATATACACTTTTTATTGTGTACAGTTATAATTCATGTTAACCTGTGAAATATAATATAAATTCACCATCATAGAATGTGTTAGTAAGATTGCAATGTTTCACATGCAGTGTAATGGATGAAATTACATACGTAACGATATGCAAAGGAATGAAACTGTTGTCCTCAAAAGGTACTTCTATAATTAGTTTACACTTCAAGCAATTACCAAACAGAAATAGAAAGAAAGGGGAATAAATGTGTGACCTTTTAACTTAAGTACTGACCATTTATGTAATGGATTGCTCTTTTTTATATTCAAAACAGTACAGTTACAGATTAGATGAGTAAATAAATGTATACTTCAATTTATGAATATAGCTGTGGGCTCTGCCATAAATTATCTCTCAGTACCCTTGCCAATCCATCTGGGGCTTGAAATCATTCTGTTGAAGTGGCTGGCTCCAATAAAGAGGGCCGTCAGTGAATTATTCATGCAGAGAGAGCAAGCCTAATGCTTACGGTCACTTCTTTCATTAACAGTGCAATGCAATTGCACACTGTAGCCGTGGTGTCTCTAAGCTGTTTCACGGGGGTAGAAAGTGGGGGAGGGGTTCTGACAAACAACTTAGCATTCCTGCAAGCACTTGCAGAAAGCAGTGTCTCTGTTATTGTATTCGGAGACAGCAAATCAGTAGCTACAGAATAATACATTTATGGGTGCAATATTTACTGTGTTTATTTAATAAGTATTTATGTATTTATATTTAAGGCTTTAGTGCTTTGTACGTTTATAATATAATCAAAAATTATTCAGCACACCCCTACTTCAGATACATATTTGATGTTAAATTAAGCTTCACCAAGCCTTTAACAGAACCTACAGATTTTATAAATTTTAGGGTTTTCTTATTGAGTAAACAGACTATACGTGCGTAATGGCTTGCTCAAGTCTGATATCTGTCTCATGTACAAAAAGTAAAAAAAAAAAGTTAATCCCAATTGAAACCTTCTAGGTCTGTTTAGCTGGAGTTGGCCGCCCTACAACATTGCACCACTGAGAGCTGCTTTATTTCCTCTGCATATTTTAGTATTCAACTGACGAGAAACTTATGTTTTGCTTAATAAAAATGCCCTTGTCAGTGAAGCTCAGAAAAAGTGCATTCTTTTCCCTTGTAAGACTATCCAGAATTGTCCTCAACTGGACTATTCATTTTCATTCAAAACAAGGAATAATCCTAGCTGTGATATAAATCAGCAGCTCTGCTTGCCAGTGGACAAGCTGAATTTTTAGACTAGCAGTTACTCCTATCATGGAAATCTACACTGCTGTTAGTTTTACTTATGAAAGCAAAACATGTACCACATATGAGAAGCCTTGCAGTAATTTATTCGCAGTGTGACAAGTGATTTCCTTTTTCATTTTGTCATGTGGAAACCTAAGCATGGGGGAGGGCTGGGCGGCCGGAGATGTCCCTTTGTATGAATGGAATTGCTGCTTCTATAAATCATAAACACATTAAAAGTACTGTGAGGTAAACAATGATATATGTGAATTTTCAGCACAGTCAGAGTCAATACAAATCAAAGAGGCTTTATGAGGGTATTGATGTTTTCAGATCACATGGCGGAATATTTTTTAAGAGCCTTGTCCCCTCGGGGGACTGCTGATCCAATTGATCTCTTCACTTTAAAACTTGCTTATGTTCAAGCTGGCTAAATCAGTGTAATTACACTGCACTAAACCATACAGGCTTACCGAGAATTATGCTAAAAACAATAATTTACTTGTTTTTTATTGCAACCTAGATCATTCCGCTCTTTCATTTAGTTTGGTTCATCTGTGACCTGAGCAGACAACACAAAACTGTGCATGATAAAAGACAGATGTTGTCATTTAGATATACTGCATTCTGAGTAAAATATTTAAATTGCCATGCACTTATACTTGGATATATACAATCCATGGACATAATTATCTGATGTTGGTTCCCCTGTTTATCGCAGGCTGCTACCCCTGTACCATCAAAAACAGTTTGGGATTGCTTTACTCCATTTTTAAATACTGGAGTTGCAAGAGAACTGAAAGACAAAATCCTAATTTTAGACACATAATACAGCAAGTGAGATTGGAATGTTTGTTTTTTTTTAATCTCATATAGTTAATGAAAGGTCATGGGGACACCATTAATACTTGATTAACTCATCATGCTTTAGAGACCCATTTACAGTGAGCTAGTATAAAATGCCCATTTGGTCAGTGCCTCCCCAGTGTAAAACAGTGTTAAGCACAGACAGAGTAGTGCCTTAATGAGACATTTACTAGGGTGGTTTATATTTTGTTAATAAAAAGGGCCCCTTCGTCCCGCTCTTTCATTACTTAGCACCTTAAGCGGATTAACTCAAAAAAGAATGTGCTTATCAGTTGATTCTCAGGATTGCTAATGCTGCGTTCTTAATAGATTGCCGCTGGATCAGGGATTACTGTGGTGTGAGTTCTTTTAGCCAGCATTAAATAACAGAACGCTGTTTGTTTTTGCAGTTTATATATTATGAAGAGCACTGTTGACATCATAATGACATGGCCAGAGAATAATGAGTATAGATCTTGCTTTTTATTTAAAACAAAATCCTTATATTTTTAGCCTTTTTATTGAATGTGCTAAAAAAAACAAATGCTTTGCCTTCTGGTTAATATGATTAAAAGCTGCTGACTAATGGGGTATTAGCAGCAGCGAGCAGCTGACTGTCATGATGTTCAGTCCAAGATACTGTTGTCTTAAACTACACTAATTGGTCAAAAGCCATGTCCTCCAGAGAGTATAATTGCATAGTTGCCTATTTCACCAGAGGGGTAAAGCAAGGCTCGGAAGCCATTCTGTCCTAATGCAGCAGGAACCTAATAATGTGCTGATCTTGTGCAATGTGGCTTCTAAAAATGTACTACTGTGGTTATATTTAATAGAAATATCTGCAGGAGAAACCACAGAAAATAATTTACAAAACAGAAATGTGTGACAAAAATGTGTCATTTAGTTTATTCTTGACTGGATCCGTTAGACTGCTTGAAATTGATGTCGCTCAGACTGCCCGTGGCAAATATATTTTTTGTAGCAATGAGTTGTTGGTGCTTTTAAATTACTTACTGAATGAATACTGAAAACTAAAGGGATTTGATTTCAGCACTGTACTGTGCTTTAAGATGGTTTTCACCAACATAACCATCTGCTCGTATTATTTGTTTATTTAGCACATGCCTTTACCCAAGGCGACTTACAGATTACGTCTCACCCGAAAGACGGAGCACAAGGAGGTTAAGTGACTTGCTCAGGGTCACACAATGAGTCAGTGGCTGAGGTAGGATTTGAACCGAGGACCTCCTGGTTACAAGGCCATTTTTTTAACCATATATATGATTACAATGCACACGAATTACTTTGCAGACATACTTTTGGCATTTGGCATCATTTAAATCAATGTAGATAAACATTCCAGTTCCAAATACATATGTACATCTGTAGCACACTATCAGCAATCCTTGTACAAAACAAGACAACAATTATGATTTTTACACAACTTTAACCCCTTTTCATACAAGCTTAAAACCACTGTGCCCTACCACGTCCTACCACAGTTCAGCCAGACAGTTTAAGGTTGTACTGAGAAACACCAGTGAATGAATGCAACAACCTTTTAAAAACTCCCATTTTGTCAGTTCAAACACCCCTTTTCATCCACTACTCCCAAGCAATACATTTTGCCAAGCTACTGAACCACAGTGGGTAGCTCCAGCCTGGTCGGGGTTGTGATAAAGTGAACTATTCACACCCAATTTTACTCCCTCAACTATGGGAATGCAAAGGTCAATTCAGCACTCTCTGTAGGCCCCAAGTCAAGATTGGCAAATCAAACAGGACTACTCATCTTGCACTCCACACAGTGGTGCTTTTACTAGGTGAGCCACTAGGAACCTGTACATTTTTATGAAAAACGTTACATGAAAATATGAAATATATATTTTTTAAGTTTATAAATATACATAGCTACACAGTTATAAAATGAACAACTTGAAGGTGTGAATTGTTTACATTATGTAATGTCAACACCCCAGGTGTATCAGTATGTAAGAATAATGAACACCTTCTAGTTCTTTAATTCTTAATACTGTCATAGCTAAGATAAAGTTTCACAATAATGTAATTTACATACCACAAAATAATGATATTATTAGCACTACCCTCCTTTTTTCACTTAATAGTGATTCTGATAGACTGCATTTGACAATTCCTTTATGGTGGTTCACGGTTCCCTTTCAATTCGATGACGACCACCAACATTACTTTTGGGATATGCCTGCCACAGGTCAGGTACTCACTGAGCATTTTATGTCAGAGCTGCCTCTGTGGGGTGACGTCCTTGGTCCCGCCTACTGAGGGATTAAACTCGGAGACCTTTTCCTCTTTTGCCTCTCACTTACGGTAAGGTAAGCTTCTGTGTTACTGAACTGAGTGTCTTTTTGAAAGAGCTCTTCTGAGTCGACTTCAGTTCTCTTGCATTCGTGCTGAGAGTTGGCCTTGCCGCTTTCGTGGAACTAGCTGCTCCATTTTGAGTTTCTTTCTCGCTTTCTTTCTTCTTTCATCCTGCTTCTCTTGCATCGCAGGCTGTCTGTACTACGACTGTCTGTTGTATGTGAGTGACTGCCTGTGCAGTATTGATTAAAGTGTGTGTGTGTGTTGTCTTTTCAGCCTTCACTTTCAGGGAGAACACCGTTCCTCCGCCAGGGCTCGGCTTTGCCGTATCCCCGCCGTTGAGTGTCTCACACGCAGCTTGGGCGAGAATATAAAAAAAAATATATATATATACTGTATGTATATTATTTTGTGTGTTGTTGTTGTGCGTCCTCCTTTGTGTTGACCCTGCCACACGACCCCGCTTTGCTTGTGTCTGTGCTGAACAAATTGCTGCGTTGCAGTTTTAAAAAAATAAATAAATAACAACAACAGCCAGTTAGTCATGTGCTTCCTCCACGGGGCTGTGTTCTACCTGCCCCGCTGTTGAGTAGACCTCGGCAGCTGCTTTGGCCCGCCCACCTTGGTGTGTCAGGCCTTCTCTTCTCTCACTGTACTGATCTCTCGCCCACCGCGGCTTCTCAGCCTGTGTATTTCCCCTGGTGCATGCTGCACGCTGACCAGGTGTGTGACTACATGCGGGTAGGGTAGGCACCGTTGCTTTAGCTGCCCCAGTGTTTAGGTACCGCGGTGCAAGCTCAGCCCTTGGTACTTCGGTGCGCACGTGCTCTGTGCACTCGGTGTGCACAGTGCTTGGTATGGATGGCGTCTAGTTCCTCGGTGCTCGGTACACTTGGTGCACGCGATGCCCTCTGGCTGTAGACGGTGCTCCACTGCTGTAGGGTACGTGCTGCCTCCGTTTGTGTGACTGCACGCAGTCCAGGCTAGATACCTTTGTCCAGTTGCTGTGATCGAGCCTGTGTGAAACAGCTCTGTCTCGAATTTTCTGGAGTTCCCCTGCAATTGTATTGCTGAAAGCTGGCTTGCCACTTCCCTGGAATCAGAAACTCTGCCTCTGTGAACTCAGCTATAAACGCTGCACAACTGCGCTGTTTACTCTTTTTCCACAGCCTACATCGCTTTTCGATTGTAGTCTGCTTTTCTAACCTTACAGCGCTCGCTGTTTTGTGTTATTTTTGCTCTGCTATTGCAACTAAAAAAAAGGGGGGGAAAGAAAAAGAGACGCTCTGCCACGCCCCGCTGTGGAGTTGACTCCACTGGATTGTCTCGGCCCACCCTCTCGGTGCGCTTTGCTGTTGTGTGCGTGTATGTGTTTTTTTCTTTTACTGCTTGCAGTTTAAAAAAATAAATAAATAAAGTAAAAGTGTGATTCCTCCACCAGGACCCAGCTTTGCTGCGTCCCGCTGTTGAGTTGAATCCGCTGGCTTGTTTCAGCCCGCCTACTCGGCGCGCTTGGTAATAACAATAATAATACAATTTTACAGCTCACTCGCCTGGCGTGGAGGCTCTGTTTGAGCCTATACATTCCATAGAGTTGAAATATCTCTCTATAAAGACAGCCTTTCTATTAGCCATCACCTCCGATAAGCGGGTTAATGATCTACAGGCTCTGGCAGTGCACAGTTCCTGTATGCGTATTTGGGACAATGGAAACAGGGTATCGTTATTGTGATTATGGCTTTTCACTTGAATCAATCAGTGGAACTAGAGAGAGCGCTGTGTCAATCTGGCCAGCTCTTCGGCTGTAATGGTGAAAGGACCCGAGGTCAAGCCCTCTCTAAGCAGTGACTGTCCCATTGGATTGTGGACACGGTCTCGACTGCGTATACTAATGCCGGTCTACCCCCACCTGGGAGGGTGGCCGCGCACTCTACCAGAGGTGTGGCTACGTCATGGGCTATCTGTAGAGGAGCTTCATTGACTGACATTTGTACTGTGGCTAGCTGGGCTACGCCGCATACATTCTCCAGGTTCTACTGCCTTAATGTGGTAGATCCTTCCCTGCCTTCATTAGGCACAAGGGTCCTTGAGGTTGCACGCTGGCACCGCTAACCCTTGAGTTATGCGGTTCTGATGCGTTCCTCGTCTGCTGCCGTTCCTTCTCCCTCGCGACGGCTCTGGTATACTTTCCCAAAAGTAATGTTGGTGGTCGTCTTCGAATTGAAAGGGAACGTTAGGTTACTTACCGTAACCCTGGTTCCCTGAAAGAGAAGATGACCACCAACCAGCGAGGTCACATTGGTCGCCCTCACCGGTTCGATGCAAAAGAGGAAATGGTCTCCACGGGTTGACTGTTTAATCCCTCGGTAGGCGGGACCGAGGACGTACTGTAATAATTCAATGGCTTGGAATGACTATCGGCCAATCAGGACGCAGATATCTCCCAACCCATTTTATAAATACTTACATTGCACTGGAGCAATACATTTTGTATTCTCTTATTAGGTTCCTCACTAAATGTTAAGCTAATTAACTGAAAAGGTACATGTGCATTAGTTAATGATTTTACATATTCGGTATTATGTTGACAAATAAAAATGAACCCAGTATTTATTGAATCTAATTGTTACATAAATAGGTACCCTAATTCAATGTACCAATTTGTGCCGATTCTGTACAGAACATTTTTAAAATAACTGTACCTAACAGTCTATGAAAATTCTTCACATACATTTTGGAAGTGTACTGTAAACTGCATGATAACTAATGAAAAAAGAGTAATTAATTGGTGATGAAAATTGTATTACAATCATACCTAAATACTGCTGCAACAAACCCCTGCACCAATAACCAGTAACTAGAAAATTACTATCAGGGTAAGGCATATATTTAAATCATATTTTTCTGATCCTAGACCAAATCACTATTTTTGAGTAAATTGATTTAGATTTATTTAAACCATTTTACCAGAAAATAGAGAGAAGCCACTTTTTAAAAAAAAAGATTGCAGCCTCTTTGTGGCACCTTACACCTTTTATGAATCAGTATCAGAATACGCTAATGAGGGCACAATAAAAAGGCCTAATGAATTAGTCAGAAAAATGAATATGCCAGTAAAACACAATAACTGGCACAGTAAACTGCCTGAGAGCTTGTGAATCCAGACCACAGTGGTTGCAGTACCTTGCCATTTGTTAATTTCATAAAAACACACACCTTGGCATATTTTCTAACCAATGAAATGACTCAATTACAAGATCCTTTCACTGTATTTGGGGTATGTAGTTTACATAATGGAACCAGTGAAATTTAAAATGGATATTTCATCACTATAGCAACTGCAGCGACAATGACAGACAAGAGAGTAAAAAATATATACTTGTTTGAGGTTTTGTTAGGGACACAGTAATTAAATGGTATATAATACAATTTTAGGGTAATGTTTTGATAAAAGTGGTTAGTTGTTTAGTATAGTGTACAAGTTGATAAACACCCTAAATTCAAAACATTTAAAATAAATAAATAAACGGAATAGAGTTCAGTTTTTTGTGTATGTATGTGTGTTTCTAGCTCTAAATAGACAATAACCCAACTGAAAAGTATTGAACTATAATGGGAAAATCCAAATGTACTGAAAATATAACCATATTAACACAGGTTATTTACTTAAGCAAATAAACCATTTTGTTCCCCTGTTACACTTCACACCTAATTTACATTTCCTGAATGTGTCACTGAATGGGGATAAAAGACAAGCAAACATCTAAATAAAGCCCTTTGGAGCTCGTGCGAAAAGGCTAAACGGCTGCATTAGTCAGACTGAACCAGACAAGCACACAAAAGCACAAGTTGTTTAAAGCATATCATGAAACTGATAAGATCACATTGTAGGCAAAGAACAAAATCGTGTAACCTTGCACAGCAGATGTGATACCTGTCCTTTATGTACTATTTGGAATAAAAATCTATATATATAAAAGGTGTGTTATAAATGACCAAATAATACTCTTACTGAAATGATTATTAATCTTTAGTTGTCTGAAATAAACTTGAACAGTAATTGGCTTCAGAAAACATGCACTGTGCCTGTACTGGCAGTATCATTTTTTTTATTCTCAAAGCCTGTGCTACAGAATTATTTTAACATGGAATTTATATAGTAATATATATATATATATATATATATATATATATATATATATATATATATATATATATATATATATATATATATATAAAACAAGTAGCTTTCAAGTTAAGGTGAGTGAAAGCAATAAATTAAAAAACAAATGGGTTGAAGGGAGATATGCAAATAAGAGCCAATCAAATCGCATGAAAGTTGCCTAATGCCTTCTACATTCACAGCGTTTTAAAAGTAAAAATACAGTAGATGCATACATGTTTCGCCCTTTTTGGGGCTCATCAGTACAGCGCAACTGTATTTTGACTTCAGAAAGTAAAAACAAAGTAAGTAAAAAGTAACAAAGTAAGTAAAAAGTAAGTAGAAGCCATTAGGCAACTTTCACGTGATTTGATATATATATTAAATACTATATAAATTCCATGTTAAAATATATGTGCATCTGTAGCAGGGCAGGAGCCCTGCACATGAAGAGGGGGTTTGTGTGTGAATACATTGTTAATTTAATATTGTGTAAATGTGTGTAATGGTTATTTAATTTATTGCAGTACCTGACGCTCCTGGGATCGCCTGCCTGCTGTGTGTGATTGCCAGCTGTGGATGATCAGCGGGTAGGTGTGTTCCAGCACGGTGTCAGGTATAAAGAGGTCCTGTTTGTTCACCTTGGGGCTGCTGCAAAGCCACGGACAACGGGCTGAAGATCGTCCACGCTACCCAAGCATAGTGAGAGAAATAAGTTGCTGAAATCCTCCGATAGCCGTGATGGTGAACCGGGATCGGAGCCAAAAGAAGCTGCCAAAACCGCCGACGGCTGGAGTTGGGGTTTGTGTTGATACATAAAGATTAGTTTGGGGATGGTACATCCCTTTAAAGTATAGCGAGGTGAGCAAACGGGACCTCCATGCATTAGGGAGTTTTTACGGCACCTTTTATTTTATAGTTTTTTGTATTGTGTTTTATTTTGTTTTTTTGTACGCTGGCCGTATGCACTCAGTGAGCTACCATGGTTGGTAGTGTCACGTGAGCTGTTGTGTGTATGTGTGTAAATAAATCCTGCGCGCCTGCGGGGCGTGTCAATTTCAATCTGTCTGGTCTCCTGTCGGTCACTCAACAGCGAATGCACGCACCCACAAGCAAGAACCCTTTCACAGCATCAGATTTCAATTCCACATTATGATAATAAATACAAATAACTATATAAAATTTCATTCGTACTTATGGTTGTTCATTTTTGTCAACTAACTTTTTGTGTTCAAAGCAAAGCAAACCATTTTATTTAATCTCACAAATCCTGACTAATTTAATTACCGTTTGACTGGCGCAGGACTGCCGGTGGTAGCTGCTAGTTTGTTGTCTTCAGACGGTTCATCAACAGTTTTCTGCCGTTTAGACAAATTAGGGCGACCAGAACAAATAGCTTAATTTTTGAATTTTTTTGTCCTTTCCCCTACCACTGTCAGGCCATACTTCACGTCCTTCACTCAGTGTTACGTCATGTTGCGCATCCGTTTGGACTGTAAAGTGTAAAAGCTGTGTGCATTGTTTATATTAGGTAGATCGAGGAACTCTACGAACGGACGCAGTGGTAGTTCACCCTGAGTGATCCTCTCCCTATATTAGTTAATTGTGATCAGTCAAAAAAAGACACCACTCTTCTGGAGGTTCGGTGGGAGTTATGCACTCAGTTGCATTAACTACATTATATAACTACAGCGCCTTTTTTTAAATGTATGAACAGCTGATACAAAAAAAAAAACGAGGGTTGATTGACAGCAAATCCAACCACTCATTTGTATGGAATCACACTGCACTGACATTTGCTAGCCTATCAGGCTTTGTTGAGCTGACAGACGCACTGTAGCCTAAACAAATAATCAGAATGATGAAAACTAGGTAACCGAACTCAGGAATTGAAACAGTTTTGCATGGACATTGCTGAGAGAGAAATGGCAAAACTGTTTTCATTCTGATTATTTCTTTAGTTATTCAATTTATAATAGGTTGTACATTTACTGCTTCATCTCCATCCCTTGGTGAAGCTGGCTGCTCAATCCGCGAAAAATTATAATCTTATTAGTAGGCTGGCCGCTGGAGAGGTCAGTGGCAGTAAGATATGTCGTGAGGCGAATGCATTCTACGCAAATACATAGGCTACTCATTACATAGTATGCATGTGGGGTTGAGCGAGTGCAGCTTGCTTATGTATTCTCATTGGTTGATAGGAACACGGCAAATAAAAAGTTCGCTCCGTGAGCAAAAAGAAAAATCTGTGCCGCCCGTGCCCGGCGTCCTGTATGAACACACAGGAAGCGAAAAAAATATAATATTGCAATTTCTTTATTTCTTACACATGTTTCAGTGTGAACGATCCAATCCAGTGTGGCTAAACCACTGCCTGACAGAAATCTGGGGGCGCACGTGACCAGGCCCCTGCCTCTTGTATTCCCAGCACATCTCCACTCTGACACCCACTTGCCGATTCTTCCTGAGCAACATACAAAGAATTCGACCGTTCCTCACCAACTATGCCACCTGGTTCCTTGTCCAGGCTCTGGTACTCTCCCGCCTAGACTACTGCAACTCCTTCCTGGCTGACCTCCCTGTGTCCGCCACCCGTCCGCTCCAGCTCATCCAGAACTCCGCTGCTCGCTTGGTGTTCTCTCTACCTCGCTTCTCCCATGCAACTCCACTGCTCTGCTCACTCCACTGGCCCCTGATCACCGCTCGCATCCAGTTCAAGACTCTTGTACTCGCCTACAGATGCCTTGACCAGACTGCACCCAGCTACCTCCAGACCCTCGTCTCTCCCTACACCCCCACTCAACCTCTCCGCTCCTCCTGCACTAGAAGACAGGCTGTACCTCCTCTACGCTCCCCTGCCTCCAAAGCACCCTCCTTCTCCACCCTCGCCCTGCAGTTGTGGAATGACCTTCCTACAGATGTCAGGACTGCCCAGTCCCTGACCACCTTCCGGCACCTCCTCAAGACTCACCTCTTCAGACAGCACCTGTAGAACTCCTCTTTTCCCTCTGGACACTTTATCACTCTTCCTTAATGCACTTTACTTGCACTTACCTGCTCCCTATTTTACTGCATTTAATCCTGTACTTTACAGAGTACTGCACTGTAATCTGCCACAAGAGTTATTCAATCTGTAGTATTTTGCATTTAATCGTATCCTGATGTAACTATCACTGACACTGTTATCTGCTCCGATATTGATTCGTATTTTGTAATATACTTGTACTTAATAGAACTGAAGTGTGGCGGAGTGTCCCGCCCCTATTTATTATTATTTGTATTTTTGTTTGCGGCGCGGGTAAAAGCGCCGCGTCTTTTATTGTTATATTTAAAAACCTCGTGAGGATGCATGGCTGATCAGCTACTGATTATTTAACTAGCTGACAGTCATGCATCCTTACCAAACACGTGCAGACTCTGGCCGGGGGATAATAAGATAATTACCAACTAGTTAAATCCCTCGGCCAGAGTATATAAACCAGCAGCACTATGCACTCGGGGTGTGGAGTGTTCGAGAGTGGAGAACGGGAGAGAGAGAGAGGAAGAAAACAATTGCTAAAGCGTGCTGGAGTATCCAGCACGAAACTTACTTGTTTGTTTATTCGTTCGGCCCTCGTGCCCTTTTGTTTGGTGTTTTGTTAAAGCTTTTTGTTTTTGTTTTGTTTATTAAATACGCTGAGTGCACCAGCACTCAGCTTCAACCGCCCATCCACTGTTTTGGTTTGAGTTACTTCCTGGTCCGTGACGTCATCCACATCACCACTGCGAGCCAGACTGCCACATATGGTGTCCTGCGTGGGACAAACAACGCCTCCAACAGCCGGACCAGGAACAGCAAAGGAAGTTTTTTTCGTGTTCGTTTTTTCAAATAGTGTTTTTTGTGTTTGAAAAAAAAAAAAAAAAAAAAAAAAAAAATGGATGAAGTGGACGCCTATATGGAGAGGTGGCATGCGCATCAGAGGGAGTTGAAGGAAGGAGGGGCTACATGGTGCCTCGCCTGCCTGGAGTATGGGCACCTCCCTGAGGTGTGCCCATATGAAGACCCCCTCTTTGTGCAGGCCTTTGATCGAGGTGAGGTGGAGACTGCGGAGGAGTGGATCCACCTGAAGGCCATACCATCGCCGCAGGTGGATCAGGAAACCTGCCTCACCTGCCTCAAAGGGGAGGAGTGGTGCTTTGCCGTCGGCAAGGTCGGGCACAAAGCACCCGACCAACCCCCTCCATGGCAGGAGGTGGAACTGCTGGTCCCAAGGAAGGGAAGGAGGGGCGGTGCTAAGAAGGCAAAGAAGCCCGCACGTCCTGCGCCTGAGTGGGAGGAGCCCGAACGTCCTGCGCCTGAGTGGGAGGAGCCCGAACGTCCTGCGCCTGAGTGGGAGGAGCCCGAACGTCCTGCGCCTGAGTGGGAGGAGCCCGAACGTCCTAAGCCCAAGAGGGGGGAGTCGGTGCATCCACAGCCCAAAAGGGAGGAGTCGGTGCGTCCACAGCCCAAAAGGGAGGAGTCGGTGTGTCCACGGCCCGAAGAGAGGGAAGTCGGGGCTTCCACAGCCCTAGGACCCAAGCTGCAGTCCCAAGAGCCAGAAGGGGAGGAGTTACAGGCTCAACCCCCTGAATTTTTCTGGGGGGGAGAAGGGCAGGATGCTGGTGTTCCCCAGCAGCCTCTATTTATGCTGCTGAAGGGAGCACGGCACACACCAGCCCAGCCGCCACAGCAGAGGGAGCCAGCACCGCCACAGCCTCCCTCTGAGTGGCCAGCATCCGCCCCATCGCCTCTGCCTCCACCACCACCAGGAGCAGAGCAGCAGGAGCTGCCTCTGTCTCCACCACCACCAGGAGCAGAGCAGCAGGAGCTGCTTCTGTCTCCACCATCACCAGGAGCAGAGCAGCAAGAGCTGCCTCTGCCTCCGCCACCTCCACCAGCAGAGGATGAATGCCTGCTGGTTCTGCCTCAACCGTCGTGGGAGGACTGCTTGCCCCTCCCACCTCCACCAGCAGAGGATGAATGCCTGCTGGTTCTGCCTCAACCGTCGTGGGAGGACTGCTTGCCCCTCCCACCTCCACCAGCAGAGGATGAATGCCTGCTGGTTCTGCCTCAACCGTCGTGGGAGGACTGCTTGCCCCTCCCACCTCCACCAGCAGAGGATGAATACCTGCTGGTTCCGCCTCAGCCGCCGTGGGAGGACTGCTTGCCCCTCCCACCTCCACCAGCAGAGGGTGAATGCCTGCTGGTTCTGCCTCAACCGTCGTGGGAGGACTGCTTGCCCCTCCCACCTCCACCAGCAGAGGGTGAATACCTGCTGGTTCCGCCTCAGCCGCCGTGGGAGGACTGCTTGCCACTCCCAGCTCCACCAGCAGAGGGTGAATACCTGCTGGTTCCGTCTCAGCCGCTGTGGGAGGACTGCTTTCCCCTCCCACCATCGCCATTGCCTGGGGATGGCTGTTCTGCATCGCCTGGGGCTGCCTTTTGTTCTCTACAGGACACAGGGTACGAGGGAGAAGTGGAGCTCCCGCTGCCGCCTCCATGGCCAGGGGCTCCCCTCCCGAGTTCGCCTCCCGAGGGTCCGCTGCGGCTGCCGTCGCCTTCCGAGGGTCCGCTGCGGCTGCCGTCGCCTTCCGAGGGTCCGCTGCGGCTGCCGTCGCCTTCCGAGGGTCCGCTGCTGCTGCCGTCGCCTTCCGAGGGTCCGCTGCTGCTGCCGTCGCCTTCCGAGGGTCCGCTGCTGCTGCCGTCGCCTTCCGAAGGTCCGCTGCTGCTGCCGTCGCCTTCCGAGGGTCCGCTGCTGCTGCCGTCGCCTGGGGTCGCCAGGGATCCTGCTTCGCCTGGGGTCACTACACTGTGGTCAGAGCCCCACGGAGGGGAACTGCTGGCCGTGAAGAGGAGGGGGGAGGTCAGGAGACCAGCTCCCCCAGCCGCACTTTCGCGGCAGGAGTTTGGGTGGTCAGAGCCCCACGGAGGGGAACTGCTGGCCATGAAGAGGAAGGGGAAGGTCAGGAGACCAGCTCCCCCAGCCGCACTTTCGCGGCCGGAGATCATGTGGTCAGAGCCCCACGGAGGGGAACTGCTGGCCGTGAAGAGGAGGGGGGAGGTCAGGAGACCAGCTCCCCCAGCCGCACTTTCGCGGCAGGAAATACTGTGGCTGGAGCCCCATGAAGGGCAGCTGCCAGCCATGAAGAAGGGGGGGGAGGTCAGGAGACCAGCTTCCCCCGCAGCAATTTCGCTGCAGGAGAAAGGGTGGCCGGCCATGAAGAAGGGGGGGCAGGTCTGGAGACCACCCCCAAAATTTTTTTGGCCAGAGGAGCCGGCCGGTGCGCGGGCCATTGGAACGCTACGGCTGTTTGGGTGGGAGGAGGACATCCCACCGTGGCCGCCACCTTTGGTCCGCTGCTGCCCCTGTTCCTGCGCCGGGACTGCTAACCGGGACTTTGGGGACTAAGGGGGGAGGTGGCCGAAAAGGCCATGTGTGCTGCGCACAAGGGGGGGCATGTGTGGCGGAGTGTCCCGCCCCTATTTATTATTATTTGTATTTTTGTTTGCGGCGCGGGTAAAAGCGCCGCGTCTTTTATTGTTATATTTAAAAACCTCGTGAGGATGCATGGCTGATCAGCTACTGATTATTTAACTAGCTGACAGTCATGCATCCTTACCAAACACGTGCAGACTCTGGCCGGGGGATAATAAGATAATTACCAACTAGTTAAATCCCTCGGCCAGAGTATATAAACCAGCAGCACTATGCACTCGGGGTGTGGAGTGTTCGAGAGTGGAGAACGGGAGAGAGAGAGAGGAAGAAAACAATTGCTAAAGCGTGCTGGAGTATCCAGCACGAAACTTACTTGTTTGTTTATTCGTTCGGCCCTCGTGCCCTTTTGTTTGGTGTTTTGTTAAAGCTTTTTGTTTTTGTTTTGTTTATTAAATACGCTGAGTGCACCAGCACTCAGCTTCAACCGCCCATCCACTGTTTTGGTTTGAGTTACTTCCTGGTCCGTGACGTCATCCACATCACCACTGCGAGCCAGACTGCCACATGAAGTCATTGTATTTTATCTTGCTCTTAATTGTATTAATACTTTTACTGTGATTCTTGAAATATATTTTTTGTTTAAGACTGTAAGTCGCCCTGGATAAGGGCGTCTGCTAAGAAATAAATAAGAAGAAGAAGAAGAAGAATCTGCATCAGTCTTTGTATGAAGCGATTTAAACAAATTGCGAATTGGAAAATGACAAACAATCAATGACCGTTTGTGCCACTCTGCAGAATGCAGAACATTTTAAATGATGCCCAAATTGTGGTGGCACATCCAGGCCATGAATGTGATTTCACCTATAGAATACGATCATATTCACTAAGTTTCTGGTGATACGCTAGCACCCTGGGGATTGATGCAGCAGCATTTTCAACATGTCCACAGGAACTGTCAATGCATTAACAAAGGTAATGTGTCTCCTAATAAACAAATAATAACAATTTATTATTGGTTTATTTAGCAGACGCCTTTATCCAAGGCGACTTACAGAGACTAGGGTGTGTGAACTATGCATCAGCTGCAGAGTCACTTACAAATACATCTCACCCGAAAGACGGAGCACGAGGAGGTTAAGTGGCTGAGGTAGGATTTGAACTGGGGACCTCCTGGTTATAAGCCATTTTCTTTAACCACTGGACCACACAGCCTACACAAAAACTGAAGAAACTGCTTTGCAATGTGTAAAAAGCTTTGCACAAAGACTGATGCTGCTTTCCATTTTCTCCGATTCGCTCTTTGTTAATTTGTCATTTTCCATTTTGCAATTTGTTTAACCCTTTGCAGTCAATTTATTAAGTGCGCGTCAGGCGCAATTTATTTTCACACACGCAGTTAATTTTAGACGCGCTGTTTAAAAGTATTTTTTTCCACAGTCAAACAGGTTTAAAAGGCCCTGCATATCAACAAAGCACTCACTAGGCATCTCCAGCCCCGCCCCACCCTTTCGTTCGCTATAGCTTTCACATATGCTAATAAATAAATAATAATAATAATAATAGTCATACATACCGATCAGTCATCTCCTGATCACTCGTTTTATCACCAAACGCCTCAATAATGTGATCCAAGTCATTATTTTATTACTATAACATCTGAAAAAAGCTCTGCAAATGTCCGTGATATTCTCTGAGTGCTGATGCAGTCACAGCCAGCTTGTTTCCTTATGGCCTCCATTATCAGATGCCGGGGCAAGTATGACTATTCATGAGATACGCCCTTTTTTTTTTCGGCTTGTCTTGGCTCCTGTCGCTCCCACTCGGCCATTGAATGGTTTTCTCGTCTTTTTCCGGAGAACAAATGACTAAAAACCTGTTTTTTGCGTCTTTTTGATGATGTCGGACAGGGTCCAACATTGGACATGATAGGAATAACTGCAATGTCGGACCAGGTCCGATATAGGACCGCAAAGGGTTAAATCACTTGACACAGAGACTGACGCAGCTTTCTATTTTTTCCTGATTCTCTCTTTGTTGGTGTGTCATTTTCCACTTCGCAATTTGTTTAAATCGATTTACACAAAGAACAATGCTGCTTTCTATTTTTCTGATTCGCTCTTTGATTGTTTTTTATTTTCCAATTCTCAATTTTTTTAAATTGCTTCACACAAAGACAGATGCAGATGTTAGTCTGTATTTTACATTTTGCAATTTGAGCAAAATAATTTACTCAAACACCGTTCCATGTTTAAATCGCAAAATGGTTATTTTTTTCAGTCAATTTCAGAAATCGCTGATTTAGTGTAACAGATATATATATATATATATATATATATATATATATATATATATATATATATATATATATATATACAGCGGCTGATAAACAAATGTATCTTCACATACATGTCTAATAGAATTATTTTTGCCATTTTTTATATTTCTTATCCAAACAGATTTTTTAAATACACCCTTTTCGAGCATTTCCCCTTGCAGATATGCAAAGTAACCTGCTGTAAGAAAAAAAAGCAAGTGCTAAGGGCTGTTCTCCAATTAAGACAAATGAGACAACTGAATACCCCCACAACCTCCCTTAGGACACAGCAGGGACTGTGGCAAAATCTACTCTATTCTTGTCTGTCAGGGCTGAACTGGAAACAAAAGCATGAAAATTCAACACATCCACTTACAGAATAATAAAGGACGTTGTTAAAAGCGTGAAGAGTTTTAGCACCCTTGTGAGCTTCATGCAAATCCCTTTCCTCTCAACTTGATAGTAAACCACCACTCTTGCAGTTTTAATGTTGGCTGATGAAAAAACAAACAAAACAACAAAATAATGCAGCTAGGTTTACACTGAGTAAAACCCAAGGCTGGATTAGGCAGGTTTAAATCCATTGTGGTCTACATCGACTCTATTATAATATACCAAGTGGGAATTATCCTGTTGTTAGGGTAACATGTGTTCAGTCCAATGAGGAAAATTAGTACTGTGTCAATGGGCAATAATTGTTAGCATCTGGTCAGTTATTTTCTTTTTTCTTTTATTATGTGACATTAAATGATAACGTGTGTTTTAAGAAAGAAGTCATTTAAAGCTATACTATGCTCTTCAGTCATATAACCAGAGCTATAAGCAGTAAACCCTATAAAATTGAAAATGGTGTATATCTTTTCTTTCTTAAAAATAAAACTATGGCTTACACAAGCACATCAAATATTTAAAGATAAGAATGCCTTACAGAAGGATTTTGGACATTCACTGTAAGTATGTTGGGGACATTAAATTTGCATCCTGCATTCACATAGTTTACTGCCATTCACATAAATTGTAATGCATCGCAAAGAAGCATTTACATAACAATTGGAAATATGTATAGTTGAGAACATTCATATCAATGATAATCTTGCACATCATGTCTAAAGAATTGTTCATTTAATAGCTGTTGAGTGGTTTTTGATGTATTTTTTGTATATGCTCAATTGATTTTTGTGATCTTTGTGTGAAACGAATGTTTAGTGACCCCAGAGCTGGCTTGATAATGCGCCCGTAGTTATTATTTTTAGGAATGACTGAACAAAGGCAAGAAACTGCAGGGCTGGGATGTTTCTGTTTGTTCATAGCTGTGGGAATGTAACAGAAAGCCATAGAACTAGCTGGTTCTCTCTTTTACGTCCACATTCATTTAATGAAAAAACAAATCCATACCCTTTGTCCTTAACAAAACCCCCAAGTTCTAACCGCATTAGGAGGTGCAGCATATCCTTTTGTTCGCCTGCCCTTTTCCAATTTCTCTTAATGAGTTTTCAAGCCCTGCCAAATCTGGCTGGATCCAGTTGTATAGCAGCAATAGAGTTTCAGGAACTCTAGTTAAAGTTCTCCAGGAAATGGCCCTTTAGGACCTGCTTAAATAGCTTGTATTGAACTATTTTATTATGCTTCTTTTAAATAGCAGCTAAAATGTCTAGGTGCCGAGACTTGAGCTCAGAGCTATTCTTAAGAGGTGTGCCAAGAGGCATGATAAATGCAATAGTTACTTTAAATAAGATGTTGGTGTTTTCAAATGTGTGATTATATATATATATATATAAATATATATATATATATATATATATATATATATATATATAATTGGTTGCAGTTAAAAATAATAACAGACAATCATTATTTTGGTTTGATTTGACTTGCCTATTAATCTGTGAACATTTGGTTATATGCATAACTAGAAAATATATCATAAAATAACTACAAAACTTAAGGTATTCATACTTTGCATTTGCAACATATGAATACATATCATGGATATATTTTTGAGCATTAGACTGTATCTGGTTATCTATATTTGTTACATTCATTGTTGCTTTTGTTTAGTTTTGTTGTAAACCCCACAAACACAGCATTTACCTAATATACCATGAACATTAAACTATTTAAATAGTCCATTCATACTTCTTACACTAGTGTGGTGAGCTGAGAATCAACAGTCAGCAGGTTTATTGCTGAGCACCTCCATGTAGCAACTTTCTTTTTAGCTTTAGAAATAATATAATATGATATAATGCATTTTGAGTCTACCATACATATATACCTTTTCTATACTTTCTTCTCTATCTTATGAAAACACATTGTTCATTTCTGGTACATTTCAAATGTTATGGTCCAATTTGCAATGCATAAAATGTTTCATAGTTGTTGATATGCTTCCCACAAATGCTGAGGATTCTTAAATATAGAACTAATCTTGCTTGAAAGGGGCATTGATCCTATTAAAGTTATTAGTGACAGGCGTATGGTCCACCAAAACTATTCATTGGTGCTTTTACACTCTGCCACAAACTACTTCCAATAAATCAGCAAGCCTTGCATTCTGCACATTTTGTAAAAGTGTTTAGCATGATAATTACTTTAGAATTTATGGGAGATTAAACTGCAGGAAGGTTGTGCTCACAGCACTGCATTACAGTTGTTGCTATATTTTTATGTGCAGCTATAGCCAAAACTTTTGCAATATTATAGAATTAACTCATTTTGCTTCATAAAGTCGAATGAAACCTGCTGAATAATGTTACGTTAACATATTGAATTGCATACTGCTTTGTAGTTTTCCATTAACTTCATGGAAAACTAACAAAAATTGAAAAATGTGACATTTCAAACTAACATGAAATACTGTACTAGTATTATGGTTTTCGGTAGACTTTTGTGATATTATTTTGTAGTTTCTTTGAGTACATGAGGTTAAATAAAGCATCTAAATTATGTTCATAAAGTCTTTTGGGTTTTTTTGTAATAATGTTTCAATCCTAAAATTCTATGTGATGCAAAACTTGTGGCCATAGCTGTAGTTTTCATGTGTCAATTGTGTTTGGAATGATTTCTAAGCCAGACGTTTGAAGAGCACACAACTTGGGTTCTTTCGAAAGACACTGAAGTAGATTGTCTTTATATCTAAAATGCATTACTTCCTTGCCCTTCTCTGTAGTACACTACAACCACATAAAGAATATACCAACTATTTGCCATGTACTCAATTTATTGTGGCCATAAATATCTCAGGGCGAGGGATTTATAAAAAGCTGAAATATACACACACTCAAACAGCTGTAGTATTTGCAGTTCTCTGTTTACTAATTCTATCACATCCAATACAGCCTTTCTTGATTTTGCTGGGGTTTCTCTTTGTGCAGTTTCTCTGTGCTTTGTCCTCATTATTGCAGATGTTTTTTTTTCTTAATTTTTGACAATTGAAAAGGGGTGTTTGAAATGGACACAGCCATAGAGCATGGCTTGTGTCTTCTGGATTTTTTGTACATTCAGTATCAATATAACAAATGCACTGGACATTTTTTTCCCCCTCTATTAAAACTGATTCCATGAATACTGTACATAACATTTATTGTGTGATATGTAAATGTAACAGTTAGAAGAGTTTTTTTACACAACATTCCAAACGCTATCAAACTGTCAAATTATAGATTAATAACTGATGCTTTGTATAACATGCACATATTAAGTAACCTCCAGCATTAGCATTAGAAGATTTAACTTCCCTTTTTCCTCTGCTGTCTGACGTTCGTTCTTCTTCCCAGTTAGAGTAATCAGAGGTTGCATAAATTTAATCACCCAGATAACAATAATGAGCATGCAATGAATTATGGGAGACAAAGTACTGTAGAGAGAGACTTCGAACAAAATTTTAATGAGCTCTCGGGCTAAGAAAGTAGAAGGTTTGCACATTTGACAGGATTGGCTCAATACCAAATATTTTCTTAAATTATCTTTTACACTGGAACTATCTATCTATCTATCTATCTATCTATCTATCTATCTGTCTATCCATCTATCTATCTATCTAAATACTCTTCAATGATAATGCAGCGGCACACCAATCACAATGCAAAAATTCTTAAAGGGCATTTAATATATATTAGCAGAAGGGCAAATCAATATACTGAAAATAAATAAATAAATAAATAAATAAATAATAATGGTTTGAACCAATACACACTGCTAACCCATTTAAGACCATGACACCACATCAGTACAGGTGTATTCCTGTATGCATTGTGTTGCCATTGCAAGTAATGGTGTCATCTGCAAATTGGTCTGCTAGGATATTTTCATTTTGAAGCGCCAAATAGTTTTTTGCACATATTTTATTTAAGCAATATTTATGCTAGCAAGCTAACAGCTCACAGTCTGTTTTATACATTTTCTAGCATGGATGTTTAGATTTTTGTAACTCGATCTTTGGACGATTACACGCTGATACCACCCCACCCCCCCCACACACACACTTCTCAAAGTCTAAAGTCAAGAGGGTCATTAAAGCAGTGCCAAGCTTGGGAAAACTCCCTAAGCCAGGTAGTTATTCAACTCTTTGTGACTTCTTGCTTTTCCCCTTCAGTTTTACACAAGAAAAATGCAAACGAGAAGGAAACATGTGAAGCGTGAAAGATTAACTACTGAGAGTGTAGCATAAGGGAGTTCCTTTCTTTCTTTAGTGATAAAATTGACTCTTTAAACATACTGAAACAAAGCTAATTTCACACCATGAAAGATATCCCCCCCAGGTGACCTAATTAAAATAATGAGAAACATTATTTGGGAGACAATAACCGTGGATAGGGTTGATTGTGTTCTTCTGCAGTGTGCCTCATTAGGTCTGGAGACTCCTGTTGAGGAATTATTGTCTTGTATCCTGCTCTATAAATATGTTAAAGAGAAAACTAAGGAGGATTTTCTACTGGATAGATAGATGTCTAATATTTTCAGTCACATTTATGCACACAAGCAGTCCACATATCTGTAAACTGCAATGAATGTAAGACAATTTCCAACTGCAAAAAGTGATTGACACTAGGGCTGTTTCTTAAAGCATTAGGGCCTTGGTAAGTTAGTTTCAGAAAATGTGCAAATTCAGTAATATGCAGTATCTCAGAACACCTATTTACAGTAGTTTCACAATATGAGGTTAATAACAAATTGTATTCCTCACCCTACGGCCAAACAAATAAATTATTTGAACACAAACCAAAGGCAGGCACCAAAAAATGACAACATAAAGCTTTGGAGGGTTTAGCTGCTACCCACCCAGTGGACTCATCACAGAGGATGACATTGAAAAGCATAGGAGGAAAATCAACAATGAACTGCAGTTTACACAGAGCCATTGTTTTTGAACCATCTTCTGCTTTTCTGCCAGAAGTACAAACAAAGAAGAATGTTGTAAACAATAATCTTCAACCTAACACAGAGCCAAAACCAAACGAATACAAAAATAATCCAAACGTGGCATACATGTGCAGTGAATGTCTTTAAACAGACGGAAATCAAATAAAATTGCACACAAAAAAGAAGAAGAAACTCTGCAAGACCACCCATAACCGAGAGGAACCCTCAAGTTGTTAATGAGCACCGGATTAGCAACTGAAATCCATAATAAAGACAGATCAAAGAGTATGAGAAGCACTATCAAAGATAACACTGCTCTGCACGAGAGATAATGGGACAAATTCCATAGTCCAGCATTTTAAAATAAGTATCAATTGCAAAATGTCCTGGAATACATTGTACACAACTTCAAAAGACAAGAACATAAAAAAAGAAAAAAAAACAGCAGACAGGAACTAATATGATTTTGTTTCATTTTAATGTTTTTTCTTTAAAAACAAAATCTGAAATAATGTTGGTTTTAAACACAATGTGTATAAAATATATTAAGGTCAAAGATTACAATTGTGTACTATACAGGACACAGATTGTGTATTTCAGTAAACTAGCAATGATGCCAAAATTGATGGAGTAACGATTTGAGGCATTTAAAGCTTCCTGTCATTTAGGCTAACCTTTCAGTCTCCTCATTATTAAAGTAGAACATGTAAAGGAAGCCGTGTTTTAACTCCTGTCTTGCCCTTTATGTCTTGACCTGCTTGTGAATGAGTGCAGTTCCTGCAATGCTAATTTTCTAACACCTCTTAGGTGGGCCACACGTCTTTCAGCAGACAGAATGTTTGCTCATTGTGACATGGCACTAATCCAGAAGGATTTTCAATGGCTATGTCATTTCCAGATGACAGCTCATATTTTCCGTTGGCTGCTGGCAGACATACTAACATCCATCCTTGTCAAGGACGCATCTGCTTGTCTGTTTTCTACAAATGCTTCAAGTAGACTTAAATTGACTATTGTTGCTTTTCAGAGATGGCTAATGCTTCCCAACATGCTAAACCTGCACTTATTTCGACAAGTCTTATATCTTAAGAACATCACTGAATTGCTTTCCTCGACAAACCTAAATGCTAATTGACCAAGAGGCTTGGGAAGTTTAACATAAAACATGAAACACTTTTGCACACAGTAGGAACACCCATGCTTATTGTCAAATGTTATTATATTCTGCAAGTTAAATCCAACAGTTTTAGCTACTTCCTATAAATCTAATTTTAAAAACACAGTGCTAAATTACTTACTTTACAAGTTCAACAGTTTCCTCTAAAGTTGAGTTACAAACCAGGCATATACAATTTTCAGTTTTTTAGGCCTAAAACTAAGCAATTTCTACCAATCTTTTCTACCAATTAATGCATCATTGGCAACTCAAAAAAATGAAATACTGTGACCAACTCTGCCAAGATGCTACAATAACTGAATCTATTTGTTTATTTGCTTACAATGTTCACATTGTGAGGAAGTATTTTATTTTTAAACATTTACCACAAATAACAACAATACATAAATTATAATGCACTTCATAGCACAAAGAAAAAAAACTGTTTTTTTAAATTTTGTTTTAAGGCCAACAGAAGCTACACTAGAAACACTTCTGACAGGCTTTTGATTGTGCTAGTAACCTTTGAGAAACCCTGCTGATCAACCCCCAGGCTAAACCCAGATTAGACTCAACAAGAGAGGACTAATTGTTTTCAAAGGCTGCTGTACAAACATGGCAGGTACTTTCCTCTGGTGTTTTTCATTGCATTCCCACCACTGTTCCATGTCCTTCCTTCTGAGTTTTGTTTCCTTTTCAATGAGACCCACTCCAGAAGATGAAAATGAATATGTGGCTAACATCTAAATATCCCAAAAAGCTATTATTTCCAGATTCACAAATGTACTATTTATAGCAGTGTGACGGGGATGTAATAGGGTCCCGCTGTAATCCGCCCTCCCGATCTCGTGTGGCGTTGCATAGGGCAGCCCGAAGTCGGGGCGAACGACCTGAAAACGATCATACTGGGAGTTCTGGTGTGGTGGGTCGTTTTGCCCTGACGCGGAACCGCTCGGTCGCCGGGCTCACTTTCTGCAATCAGCTGTGCTGTGTTCGCCGGTTGGCTGAGGCGGGGGCATTAGCTGATTGCGGAGGCGGGGTTGGGCAGTATTTAGGCTGCGCGGTTTCTGCATTCGGGCTCTCTGTCCTGGGCTAGCAACAGGAGTTCGCTGGGCTGCTGCGTGTGTGTTGCTACTTACCTCTGCTCATATTCCAGACCCCTGAACAGGCGGCTGCCTGCGTCCCGACTACCTTCTTCCTTCCTGGAGCGTATGTTGGGAAGTATCCGGAAGTCTAATTCTGAGTGCTGAAGTACGCTGCAGCTAGTGTGGGAAGGAGCCAACGGCAGACACAGCGCCACCACCACTAACGTGGCCGTCTAGAGAACGGCAACTACTCTCCTTTGGAGCACTACTTAATTATTGTGTGGGACTGGTTTATTTACTCTTTTTATTTTTAACCCGGTTTTACCATAGTTGGTACTACCGGGGGTTGTTGTGTTTGTTTTGGAATACCTGGTACTCTGCCTGGGTACCGACTGTGGTTTTGGCCCTGCTGTTTTTTTAATAAACTTCTACTCAGTTGCTAGTTGGCGCTGAGGTTTGCCCACAAGTCTCCTGTGTGTGTGACGTCCTTTCTGGTCCTCCCAAAGACAACTCCCACTACCCTCTAACACGTGGTGTCAGAAGTGGGATGTCTCTGGACCAGCACACCCTGCAGGTCCTCTTACAGGACCAAGAGCGACACCGGGACGGTGTGGAGCGGCGACGAGAGGAGCGAGATGCGCAGCGGGATGTCGAGAGGACGGCCCACATGTTGGAGATCACAGAGAAGATGGCGGCGATGTGCCAAGCGGTGCAGTCTCTGGTACTAGCGCGGACTCAGGCGCCCGCGGCAGCACCACCAACAGGGCAGCCGCCGCCTAAGATCCGGCTTCAAAAGATGACGTCGGAGGACGACCCAGAAGCGTTCCTCACGACGTTCGAACGGGTCGCCGAAGCATCCTCCTGGCCGGTCGAGTGTTGGGCGGCGCACCTTGCCCCATGTCTGTCGGGAGAAGCACAGGCAGCCTACCGGGCCCTAAGCAATGAAGCCGCCAGGGATTATCAGCAAGTGAAGGTGGCCATATTACAACGGCTGAATATCACCCCTGAGTCGCACTGCCGTAAATTTCGACACTATGTCCGGCCGAAGGGAGCCCGCCCACGCATCGTCGCTCAACAGCTCTGGGACCACCTTACTCGCTGGCTGCAACCAGGGGATCGTACCAAACAACAGTTGATGGAGTCGGTGGCTGTCGACCAGTTCTTGTCTGTGCTAGATCCAGGGACCCGGGACTGGGTGGCCAGGAACACCCCAAACACCATGGAGCGAGCAGTGGAACTGGCGGAGGCGTATGAAGATGCAGCCCTTCGACAGGACCCCAGCCCAGCTCCCGTGAAACCGAAGGCCCCGACTCCAGCCCCTCGTTTCCCACCGAAGCCGGTGGCTTCCATCGACCCATCGGGCGCCTCGCCTCCAAAGTGGAGAATGAGGTTAGCCCCCAGCTGGGCCAGATCCACTCCCTGGAACCCACCAAGTGGTGGGGTAGGGAACAAGCAGCCGGCGTCGGTAGCGCCACCCCCTCTCATCTGCTTCCGGTGTCACGAGGCTGGACATATTGCCAGGATGTGTCCCGCTGCCATGGAATGTGATGTGGCCTCTCGCTATCCAGCTGCACCGGAGGGTGAGTACCGGGGAAAGGGACGGGAGGGGCCTTGCATTGTGTCTGTGGTTATTGGGAAAGTGAACACCCACGCTTTAGTGGACTCGGGGTGCAACCACACTATAATTCGTGAAGCTCTCATGGAGGGGGTGGCTGGGCGGCCGCAGGGATCTGTGGCAATTTCGTGTATCCACGGAGACACCAAGCCATACCCAACCACTAAAGTTAGATTGACAATAGATGGTCGGACGTGCCAGGTAGTCGTGGCCGTCGCGAAGTGGGTTCCGTACCCTATAATTTTGGGTCGAGACTGGCCTTATTACTCAGAACTTAAGGTTAGGACGACCCGGCCACCGACTGGAGAAGGGGTGGTCTCAGCGGGTGATTCAATTGGCCGGATCTTTCCGCTGAAAGCCGATATGTTTACTGCTAAGTTCCGGCCCCGTAAAACTAAACGAGAGCGGAGGGCCGAGAAACTGGAGTGGGCAGTATCAAGGCAAGGCTGGGGGCTTGTGGGAGAGTCTCCTCAGCTTACCAAACGGAAACTGAAGGGGGTGGGTGTTCAGTGTGACCGGCGGGAACTGGCTACTGAGGAGCCCAGGGCGGAAGCTACCGAACCTCCGCTCGACATGCCGCGAGTCTGGGACCGGGATGTGGACCTAGAGTGGGAGCAAGCTAACGACCCCACTCTGGTGCACATCCGGGGGCGGGTCCGGTCTGTCGAGGGGAAGGAAGTTGACGGTTGCGGGCCGCCCACATTTCCTCACTTTGTCGTGGCTGGGCGCCTACTGTATAGGGTATCCCAGGCCCCGGGCACGGGACAGCCCGTAACACAATTATTGGTTCCGGGGTCTTTTCGCCAAGAGGTCATGCGACTAGCACATGACATTCCATTTTCAGGCCATCTGGGCCGGGAAAAGACCCTGGAACGGATACTGGCCCGGTTTTATTGGATGGGACTGCACGATGATGTGAGGAGATACGTGGCGGGGTGTCCCGATTGCCAGAGGGTGGCGCCGGCTCGAGTTCGCCCGGCTCCGCTGGTCCCACTGCCCCTTGTGGGAACCCCCTTCGAACGAATAGCGGTAGACATAGTGGGGCCGGTGCAACCCGCCGACTCGGGATATACGCACATTCTAGTAGTGGTGGATTATGCTACGCGATATCCAGAGGCGGTGCCGCTCCGGTCCACTAGTGCCGTCGCTATAGCAAAAGAACTAGTACAGATTATGTCCAGGGTAGGGATTCCCAAAGAGATTCTGACGGACCAGGGAACCAACTTTATGTCAGCCACCTTGAAAAAGGTGTATCAAATTCTAAAAATTCGCCCCATTAGGACATCGGTGTACCATCCTCAGACCGATGGACTGGTGGAGCGCTTTAATCAGACTTTAAAGCAGATGTTGAAGCGATTTGTAGATCAGGAACAGAAGCATTGGGCGCGGCTCCTTCCTTTCCTTATGTTCGCCGTGAGAGAAGTGCCACAGAGCTCAACGGGGTTCTCCCCGTTTGAGCTGCTGTACGGGAGACAACCCCGAGGCATCCTCGATCTGGTGCGTGAGGGCTGGGAGGAGCAAACAACTTCTTCAAAAAATGTAGTGAAATATGTGCTACTGCTCCGAGACCGCCTGGAATTGGTCGGTCGATTGGCTCAAGAGAACCTACGTAACGCTCAGCAATTGCAACAGCAACAGTACAATAAAAAAGCTAGAATTCGGACTTTTCGACCCGGAGACAAGGTACTGTTGCTTCTTCCGACCTCGGAATCTAAACTGTTTGCTAAGTGGCAAGGCCCATATGAGGTGGTGCGGGCAGTAGGAAAAGTTAATTATGAGATTAGGCAGCCCGACCACCGTAGACCCCTCCAAATTTACCATATAAATTTGTTAAAGCCGTGGAGAGAGAGAGAGGCCTTGTTTATTACCCACGATAGCCCCGGCGAGGATTTTGGTCCCGAAGTGGGGCCACTGGGTCAGACCGTTTCGATTACGATGGGGGAACAGTTGCTTCCCCGGCAGAAGGTAGAGCTGAGGTCATTGATTGAGGAATTCGATGATGTTTTTTCTAAGGTGCCCGGTAGGACTAACGTCATCGAGCATGCTATTATCACTCCTCCAGGTGTCACTGTTCGGCAGCGGCCGTACCGGATCCCGGAAAGTCAACGGGGGGTCATGCAACGGGAGGTGGATAGTATGCTTGAACTTGGAGTTGTGCAACCTTCCCAGAGCGAGTGGTGCAGTCCAGTGGTAATGGTACCTAAGAAGGACGGCACCACCCGTTTCTGTGTAGATTTTCGGAAGGTCAACGCAGTCTCTAAGTTCGATGCGTACCCCATGCCCCGGGTGGATGAACTCCTTGATCGCCTGGGAGACGCGAGGTACCTGTCAACTCTGGACTTGACAAAGGGATATTGGCAGATCCCATTAACATCCAGCTCTAGGGAGAAAACCGCATTTGCGACCCCAGGGGGCTTGTTTCATTTCCAGACCATGCCTTTTGGGTTGCATGGAGCCCCGGCGACTTTCCAGAGAATGATGGACAAGGTGTTGGCCCCACATCGTCAGTATGCGGCAGCGTATATTGATGACGTGGTAGTGTTTAGCTCCACCTGGAGGGAGCATTTGGTAAGACTCACGGCTGTCCTTCAGTCTCTGGGAGAAGCGGGTCTAACAGCTAATCTGGGGAAATGCGCGTTTGGCAAAACCGAGACTCAATATCTTGGCTTCATTATGGGTAATGGTAGGGTGAAGCCGGTAGCCTCCAAGGTCCAGGCGTTGGTGGACACACCGGTTCCTCGGACCAAGGCCCAGGTGAGATCGCTTTTAGGACTGGCAGGCTATTACCGCCGTTTCATCCCCGAGTATTCCACCATTGTTAGTCCTTTGATCGACCTCACCAAGAAGGGCGCCTCAAATTCTGTGCAGTGGTCAGGGCAGTGTCAGGGAGCGTTTGATAGGATTAAGGAGATTCTGTCCCAGGCCCCTGTGTTGATAGCTCCGGATTTCAGCCGGGAATTCATCCTCCAGACTGACGCTTCTGATGTGGGTCTGGGGGCTGTTTTGTCCCAGGAGATAGACGGAGTGGAGCATCCGGTGCTATACCTTAGTAAGAAAATGGCTCCACGTGAGCGTAACTACTCTGTCATAGAGAAGGAGTGCTTGGCCATTAAATGGGCCATGAACTCGCTTCGCTATTATCTCCTGGGACGACCGTTTACCCTTGTCACAGATCACGCTCCTCTTAAGTGGCTAAGCACGATGAGGGACACGAACGCCCGGATTACTCGGTGGAGTCTGGCGCTGCAACCCTTTAACTTCACTGTTAAACATCGTGCGGGTAAGGAACACCAAAATGCTGACTTTTTCTCGAGGGAGGGGGGCCAATTGGGGAAGTTAGAAGAGGCCGAGTGGGCCTACGGCTCCACTCTGAGGGGGGGGATATGTGACGGGGATGTAATAGGGTCCCGCTGTAATCCGCCCTCCCGATCTCGTGTGGCGTTGCATAGGGCAGCCCGAAGTCGGGGCGAACGACCTGAAAACGATCATACTGGGAGTTCTGGTGTGGTGGGTCGTTTTGCCCTGACGCGGAACCGCTCGGTCGCCGGGCTCACTTTCTGCAATCAGCTGTGCTGTGTTCACCGGTTGGCTGAGGCGGGGGCATTAGCTGATTGCGGAGGCGGGGTTGGGCAGTATTTAGGCTGCGCGGTTTCTGCATTCGGGCTCTCTGTCCTGGGCTAGCAACAGGAGTTCGCTGGGCTGCTGCGTGTGTGTTGCTACTTACCTCTGCTCATATTCCAGACCCCTGAACAGGCGGCTGCCTGCGTCCCGACTACCTTCTTCCTTCCTGGAGCGTATGTTGGGAAGTATCCGGAAGTCTAATTCTGAGTGCTGAAGTACGCTGCAGCTAGTGTGGGAAGGAGCCAACGGCAGACACAGCGCCACCACCACTAACGTGGCCGTCTAGAGAACGGCAACTACTCTCCTTTGGAGCACTACTTAATTATTGTGTGGGACTGGTTTATTTACTCTTTTTATTTTTAACCCGGTTTTACCATAGTTGGTACTACCGGGGGTTGTTGTGTTTGTTTTGGAATACCTGGTACTCTGCCTGGGTACCGACTGTGGTTTTGGCCCTGCTGTTTTTTTAATAAACTTCTACTCAGTTGCTAGTTGGCGCTGAGGTTTGCCCACAAGTCTCCTGTGTGTGTGACGTCCTTTCTGGTCCTCCCAAAGACAACTCCCACTACCCTCTAACAAGCAGTTACAGTCATGGCCACATTTATTGTATCACCCCATTATCTTTATGATTACTGCTTTATCACCATATAGTTCGTTTTTCTATAGACTTTTTTGTTGTTATTGTTGATTTGTTGTTCGTGGTTATATAGAATTCTATAACTTTTGTGTATAAATATGATTTTCTCTTCATAATGTAAAATTATTGAAAGGCAGGAAATATACAGTACATTATGATTATATGCCACTAATGAAAAGCATTTATTTATTTGTTTGCTTTACAGAGGTGAACACATTTCTTGCAGTAGCCCAGTATAGTTAGGTTTACTGCTTTGTTGCCATTCAAACTATAGTTCATTTTTTATATACATTCTGTTGTTGTTGTTATTGTTATAGTAAGGTTTTCTATAGACTTTGCATTTTCTTCATAATGCAAAGTTATTGAATAATTTAATAAAAACAACTGCATTTTTTACTTGTATTTATTCATGTATTTCATGGTTAAAAAGTTTTGATAATGCACTGTCTGGACTACTTCGATGAAATAGCTGACAGTGCCTGTAAATAGGGCCATTTTGTCATACAGACCATGGCTTGGACAAAATCTTGTAGCTCCGCAATGGCAGAAGATATTTAAAATCTGTTTTATTTATTTGAAATTTGTAACGTTACATTATTATAAATGTTGTTATGATTTTTTGGGGGTCTTATATATAAAAAATATATATACATTCTACAACACAATATATTATATAATTGGAAACAGCTAGGTAAGGCCTTTCTGTGGATATATTGGGTTTTAATTTCTGATTTAAGGTTACCAAACTACAAGCGGGTCATATTGATGCCCATTGTCATCACAAGTGTCTTGAGGCATACTGATTGGTTTATTCAATCTTTCCAGAACCACCGTCATATCATTGACTCGCTTTGTATTCTGATTTCCACGAGTGCACCTCATCTCATCGTTTCTCTTGCTACAAAAAGATGGAAATTGTTTGAGCTCTTGAAAAAAACCTGAATCAGTCACAAGTCGCCGAGCAATTTGTGTTTCCAGTTCTGGTGAGTTGCTTTACCATTCTGTTAAATAGTGTTGTGCGTGTCTTTATTAGTGCTCCTGTACATGTATTCATAATTAATCTTGAGCTGCTGCTGCATTTTTTATCGGGGGTAGGGGTGCTGTGTTAATTTAGTTTGTATGTTACTTTGTTATTATAGTTTATTAACATACACTTGCCTATTGCTTTTCTCTTACTTATTCAGTTAATTTCATATGCTGCTGCAAGTGCATCATGACAAGTAATAAATATGTATTTATTTATTGATTCATATTGTGTCTGATGGGCAACTCCGTCTTTTCAGCTAAGAGAACACTTTGCTTGCTTCCTGAGGGGTGTTCTCTTAGCCGTAGACTACTGTAGTAAATTATTCCAACGTTGACAACATGGCAATCACATGGGCATGTGTCCTTTGTGGAAAGCTTGCCTCTCAAGGCATTATGTTATGCACCTCCCCACACCTCCTCCTACAACTCCTTCCCGGCCTGGCTCTACCTCTTAAATGGTATTTTGGTTGCATTCTTGCCATCTTTACTACACCCATATAACTACTGTGCATGTGCAAAGTAATGATCATTAGTCAGGGCCTATAGATGTTTCTTATCATGTGTGGTTTGTGGTAAGTATATTCTGAATAGCAAAGATTTAAAAGATAATCAGGCCCATGGTTTTTGCTCATAAACGCTGTCATTAGACCAGTCAACTTCATAATCAACCCTATTCCAAAAAAAACTGACTATTTCATTTTAATTACAAGAATAGACTAAGACTGATAATCCACACTGTATTTTTCCATTAATTGATTGTGGTAATTTCTTTTATAGACATGCTCCTGTTGATTGTCTCAAATAATTACAGAATTTAGGCAATCAAATTGGTTGCTTTGCACTTTGGGGCTTTCCTCTGATATATAAGTAAAATAGTTTCCCTTCATTTTCACTGAGTTTTTATGTGCCAGTAATAAAGGGGAAGGGTGTCTGAGGAGGCCTTCTCTGTTTGCTAGTTTCATAGAACTGAAAGACAAAATAAATAAAAATAGCATCAGAATTTGGAAGAAACAGTGGTCCGAAGTCTAAAATGCCAATTAAGCTGCAGTGAAATGTGGAGGCAGTACTCTTGGTTGTCTGTGCAGTGAAGGTATCAGATGGCTGTGTAAATATCTAACAAGCTGGGATCCTGAATTTAACACGAACTGGCTGTTGTGAGTTTATGGCATGAAGCAAGTGGAATGTTCAGGCACACATGTACCTTGGCTCTTGGCTGTAATTCAGCAGCCCTGGAAATCCAACATCAAACAGGAGCTGACGAGCATGTTATTTAAACAAGATGAAGGCATGGCTAATGAGGAGTTTAAAGAGATACGGGAAGAAAGTTGTAGGAAAGAAATGTAATTCTTGTCAGCAGGACATCCCAGGAGGAACTGATTACAGCAGCACAAAAGCCAAACAATTTCTGTGTTTCTTTTGATAAAAGATACACTACTTTTCCAGTCATGTGTAATTTATAGATCTATAAATGTGAGTATATTACTTATTTCCTATTATTACCAACTTTTTATTTCCTATTATTATTAACTTTTGTTTAACTGATATAGTTGATAAGTATATTTTCAGAAATAGGCATGCAGTCATTAAATGTTACAACGAATGTGTCAGCCTTTGTTATTGTGGTGAAGTTATCCATATGAATACATGTAATACAGTATTAGAATCTGTTCATAATAAACTTTATAGACATAGACCATTTGATTATCCTCAAATTCCAGGTTGTTAAACTCATATCGTTTTCTTTATGGCAAGGAATATATGAACTCATAAAGTTTTATGATGGAAGAATATGCTGTACAAGTACAGCTACAGGAGACCGACCCAAAGAGGAATTATCTTTGAGGTAGCATGATTCTGGGCAACATTTGATTCCAATGTTAAAAACCAATATGAGGGAATATCTTTCCCCCTTTCTGGCACATAGAGATAGGAACAGATTAGTAACCTTGGTAAAAGCTTTGACAGCAGCATTTTTTTCAACAGAAGGCTAAAGCAGTTTCTTAGAAATGTAGGCAAGTTGGATTTAACTCTTTCAACAGACCTGTATACAGATAAATCCACTTCAAAAGCAGACCAGTAAACGAATGTGTGCCCATACAGTATATAAAATGCCCATTTTGATTTACTTTTTAAAATAAAACACATCTAACACTATTGCTATTTAATCTTATCTTTTTATTAAATGTAATATTTTAAATGGTAAAGAAAAAAAATCAATATTTTGTTGACATACTCTTTGTTTTAATTTTTACTTCACTGGTCTCTGATCCCATTTTTAATACTCAAAACCCAATTCGTTTTACCTCGAGCTCAGGCAGAGATTATTATTATTATTTATTTATTAGCAGAGACGCCCTTATCCAGGGCGACTTACAGTTGTTACAAGATATCACATTATTTTTTACATACAATTACATTATTTTTTACACATTATTTTTTACATACAATGACCCATTTATACAGTTAGGTTTTTACTGGAGCAATCTAGGTAAAGTACCTTGCTCAAGGGTACCGCAACAGTGTCCCCAATTGGGATTGAACCCACGACCCTCCGGTCAAGAGTCCAGAGCCCTAACCACTACTCCACACTGCTGCCCTTCCGCTGTTGATAGGCACCGGTGCCATCACAGCCTTTCAAACCAATGAAATTGCTCTGTTGAAGTAGGTTATTTCACAATACACTACTGATTTTGATTTCAGTTTCAGTTGTGTGTGAAACAGAACTAGTCTAAGATAACAACAACAACAAAAAAAATTCAATCACTATGGCAACTACTGCAGAGAGAGCAAAAATGTAGATAGAAGTGTCTGATAATAAAATGCAAAAGAAGTAGAACAAGTCTCATTTCAAGGTAATTTTCTATCAAGTAATAGTGTATAATAGCAATTTTAAGTGCAGTGAACTTGAGGTAGACATTCAAAATTGTATTCGGAATGTTTATCTCTTCGTACACTATACTCTGTCGGTGCTGTGTCTCAAGACTTATATCTGTACCGTACAGAATTTATTAAAATACATTGCTTCATCAGCCAACCTAAAAATAATCTGAAATCCATCATTCATGCAGCTGTGATAGCTAATGGTGCTGTAAGGGATGTTTATTTCTGGTGCCTCACCACATAAGTGGATGATGTAGTCTGTGTTGTGTCTGACAGGCTCAGAGTTCACTGCTTCTATAAAAGGTACCTGCTCTCAACACGGTACCTGCTCTGGATCAGGGCAGGTACCCACTGAAGAATGAAGCTTCAGACTCACTATTCTGACTGCCGATGTTCTCAATGCCAACTTCAGTCAGTCAAGGAAGACGTTTCTGCTGCTCACACCATGCTCTGACAGCCAAACTGAAGTCTGGAACTACAGGAAACAAGTGTCGAAGTGTATTAATCCTGAATCCACCCATAAAGAATCATTTGTATTTGTTGATTTGTAAAAGGAACATGAATTTTGCTCAATATGTCAATTTGTATTATTATTTGATAAAATCGGTTATTTTCGGTTTATAAAAATAAACACCACTCAAACGCATCAATCTTCAGTTTCTATAAATTCTATGTACTTTTCACTAATACACATACAAAGGTTAACTTACTGTGTTGAAGTGAGGATGTCCACATTTAGGATTCAGGCAATGTTGCTTGCCATTTGCCAGGTTTTATTTGCAGATCCTATTACGCAAACCTTTTTTTTTATGACTTATTAAATAGTAATTTAATAATAATTTTGCATGTGTGTGATTTCAGTAAAAGGACAAATTATAATTAGTAGGGGATATTAGATCGCAAAGGGGTTGACATTTCACACATGAGTGAATCCCGTAGATTGATATCTAAAGGTGTGAATAAGAAAAGGTAGAAAGAGAGAGTGGGAGAAAGTGAGATATGAGTTTGTACATTAAAGGTTATTTCAACAATATGTATAATTTTTTTTTTTTTGTTAAAGATGCATATTTAATAAGACTCCTGGATACAGTATAATAGTTTAATGTTTAATTATTGGGGTTTGTTCTTATCATAGATGTATACGTATAAAGAAATTCACATCAATGACTAACATATTCACTGCTTTCCAAATCCCAAGGACAAAATGAAAAGATTGCATTGTTGCTCTTGTGGAATTATCTGTGTAGTGTTTATTTCATAAGAGTTATGTAATACATTTTGAAACACTTTGTCTTCGTTGATTGAGACTTCCCTTTTTTCTTGTTTAGTAACAATGGTCTTAGACCAAATCATAGTTTCACTATCTATGCATTTTTTTTGTGGACGTTATAGGATCTGCTACATGAGCCAATACAAGACTAATGTTGAGCTAAAATTAAACATCCTTCTGCTCATGGCTTAATTTACTTTGTTGTTAGTTAATTTACTTTGCATCTCAGATTGTAAATTAATCTTTGCTGGCAACACCAATTTACTAATAATTATTCATAGAAGGTGGGGCAAAATATAATTTCCGTGATGTGAATCTTATTAACAGCCATATCTGATTGCTCTGAATTTACTTGCATTCTTCTGCGTATATACAATGAAGGCTCCTGAATGTGCTTATTGCAAAGAACAAAAACACTGGACAAACTGTAAATAGCTACCCCAACAACTGATACAACCACAGATTGTACACTACTCACTTAATAATGTAGAGGAATTTGTAAAAAAAAAAACAACAAAAAAAACAGAAGTGCTGTGACTTCAATGACTTGTAAATACAAATAAAAGAACAAATATTTTAGTGCCATACGATTGTCTTAAAATGCACTTCCCTGGGACTGCTCTTCTCACCTGTGCCTCATGGCAATTCTAATTCTCATTTTCTGTTCAAATATGAATGCCACAACAGAAGATGTGCATGTTGCTGAGCTGGTTTGAACTCAAATAGTTCTGGGAATGAAAACATTAAAATGCCAAAGAAAAAAACCAAACAAAGCTTTTCTTATGCTATGGATGGCAAAATCTTTCTAAAGAACCGTTTTGGAACTAGGGAACTATATGTATTTTTCCATGGTTCATCTAATTTCCAGTGAGCTCTGGATAGTAGTCTACCATTCTGTACTGAATCGTAGCCTGCATCAGAACTAGTAGTATTTACATATTTCTACACAATCAACACTAGCGTTCTGGTATTTAAATTGTGGTGTTAGTCATTCGTCAGCTTACATTGGATAAGAAACTTTGTGACTCCTACATGAAAAAAACGAAGAATGTGAAAGACAAATACAACTTTTCTCTCGTTTGAATGAAAGTACCAGTAAACTAAATACAAGTTTTCTAAGAATATAAAAAATAAGAGTTTTTATATATGGGTTATATATTGATATTGACACTCGCAGAATGTTTTAACACCTTAGCTTTTAGTCTCAGTCTCTTCACTTCTATTCATGCCAGCTTTTCCTTATACACACTGTCCTACAGCCCTGTGATACAGCCTGCTCTGGAAAGTTATGGAATGAGGCAAAGCAATTATACTTAAGAAGGCTAACAATAATGTGATGGGTTGTAATGCAATTATATATCATTAAAAACACACCATATTGATGGCATTGTTTACGTGAGGACAGTGATGTAGTCAAGACCAAACGTACCGAGACCAAGACCAAGACAAAACGTATCGAGACCAAGACCGAGACCAAACATACCGAGACCGAGACCAAGACCAAGACCAAGACCAAGACCAAGACCAAGACCAAACGTACCGAGACCGAGACCAAGACCGAGACCAAACATACCGAGACCGAGACCAAGACCGAGACCAAACGTACTGAGACCAAGACCAAGACCGGGAACAAACGTACCGAGACCAAGACCAAGACCAAACGTACCGAGACCGAGACCAAGACCGAGACCAAACATACCGAGACTGAGATCGAGACCAAGACCAAACGTACCGAGACCAAGACCAAGACCGAGAACAAACGTACCGAGACCAAGACCAAGACCAAACGTACCGAGAACGAGACCAAGACCGAAACCAAACATACTGAGACCGAGACCAAGACCGAGACCAAACATACCGAGACCAAGACCAAGACCGAGACCAAACGTACCGAGACCAAGACCAAACGTACCTAGACCAAACGTATCGAGACCGAGACCAAACTTACCGAGACCAATATATTTTTGTTGTGACCAACCAAACTAAATTAATTTTTGCTAGAAGAACAACAACAACAACAACAACAACGATAATAACAACTATTTATTTTTTGAAAGCTATTTTTGATACTTTTGATAAACCAAACACAAAAAATACAACAACTGAAAAATGTGTTCTATTGACTTTTTCCAGTTACAATCAATTTACTTACACACTACACACCCTGAAAAGGTGTATAAAAACATTTACGTGAAATATTTACATATAATTGGAAACATCTTAAGAGAATTTTGATCTTGAAACTTGAATCTGCAATTATTTTACAACCTTTTATACCCCAATTAGGAAATTGCCAATTATTCAACCTAGCTCACTGCTGCAACCCCTGTACTGACTCGGAAGAGATTAAGTATATTGATGGAACATGTGGAAGCTGAGAGACGCTAGCATCCTTCCGAACTGAGCTGGACACTTGTGATACAATCACAAGTATTTGTTGAATCTCAGAAACACCAGAGATGAGAGAAGCTGCGGCGACAGTTTCACTCGATGTGGTGTTATGATCAGACCCCCCTGGCTGAAGATGGTTTCACTTGATATAACAGCTATACACATGTAAAACAATTGGCTTACCTAGAAAAAGAAGTTCTTCTGTCACCTTTGTGTTACAATGCTTGTACTTTGCCGTCCATTTATTATTACACACCTTTTTCATTTTTAATTGATTAAATGCCTGGTAATTGTGGTGTGCTTTTTAGAAGTAGAATATGATTATGTGGTACAGTCCTCATTTGTAAATCAATAGCCTGCTGTAATAATTTTTTATGTTGCTGTCTGCTTACGCTGTAGCCTGTTGAAATAAATTGTTATCGGGACTTTTAAAATATAATTGTAACTTCATACATTATTACAGTGGGGGGTGGAGGCAATAATAATAATAATAATAATAATAATAATAATAATAATAATAATAATAAATAACTTTTACTTTATATGGCACCTAAATGCAAAGCATCTCAAAGCGCTGTATAGTTTCAAACACGGTAGCAAAAAACGTAGCAAAGCACAAAATGCAGGTGCACAGACATATTTTCATTTTTGGCTAGACAAAAACATACATAATTCCAAAATTAAACAACCTAACCATAATGGAATGCCAATAAATAAAGATGCTTTTTTGGTTGTTATATGTTTTAAATAAAGAGAAAAATAATGTATTTATATCCTAATATACAAGCGGGGAAATTCCTAGATTAAACGGGTCCCAGGCGGGAGATTGGTCTTGAAAACGGTAGGGTCCTGATCAAAACGGAAGACTTGACAGGTATGTACAGATAATCATATTTGTAGGCATTTGTGTTACTGACACAATTTTGTTAAGGTAACTAATATATTGCAGGAAATGTATTCGGTGGGATGAGGAAAGTTTGCTTCATGGGAGAGGATAAGAGACGCTGTAGCAGCACGAAGTCTGATGCGTTAAATTTAGTAATTTGAATGCTGCTCTAGAGTATAATGGCTACATTATTTAATAGCTGTCAATGTGTAAAAGTGAGTGAATTTTGAAGGATAAAAAAGGATATGTGTTAAAAGAGGAAACAATCTTGAGAATGTTTATGAATGAGACCAATCTGCATGCTGCGTGCTGTCAAGACCAAGACCCGACGTGCGGAGACCGAGACCCAGACCAAGACCTGACGTGCCGAGACCGAGACGAAGACCCAACGTGCGGAGACCCAGAACCAGACCAAGACCCGATGTGCCGAGACCGAGACGAAGACCCAACGTGCGGAGACCCAGAACCAGACCAAGACCCGACGTGCAGAGACCGAGACGAAGACCCAACGTGCGGAGACCCAGAACCAGACCAAGACCCGATGTGCCGAGACCGAGACGAAGACCCAACGTGCGGAGACCCAGAACCAGACCAAGACCCGACGTGCAGAGACCGAGACCAAGACCCGATGTGAGGAGACCGAGACCCAGACCGACCCGACGTGCTGAGACCGAGATCAAGACCCGACGTGCGGAGAACCAGACCAAGACCAAGACGACGACCCGAGACCGAGTCCAAGACCCGACATGCGGAGACCCAGACCCAGACCAAGACCAGACGGCCCGAGACCGAGACCAAGATCAAGACCTTAAAATGTGGCCTCGAGAACGCCTCGAGATCAAGACCGGGTCTCTGCGTGAGAGGTAGCAAAAGATCATGCAATTCCAGTTGGGTCTTTTGAAATGTAACATGATTGAATAGTACTTTTGTATTTAATTATCAAATACTTGGCATCTTGGAATGTATGTGTAGCATTGTTAACTGCTTGATCTGTAGAAAGTGGCTTTAAAACTGTTTATTGTATTGTAACAGAAACGGCTTGCGAGTGACGTCACACCAGGAAATGCAGAGACACACAATACTGGGGTATGAAGCGCTGATGCGCAAGTTTTATTAAACAAATAAAAGATTTAAACAAAACAGAAACAAAACACTGAACCTAAAACAAAACAGCATGAGGGCCAAAACAAACAGGTAAATAAAGTAACAAGTAGCGTGCTGGTGTAAAGCCAGCATGTGTAGCAATTGTTATTTTAAATGTACCTTTCTAGATCGCTTTCTCTTTCGTTCCACCTCTGATACACCTTTTATACATGTGACCGTCTCCAGATAAGTAATCAGTTAATCAATCTGGAGACGGTCACATTCTGCATGGATGGGGAATTTTAAAACAAACAAAATATATAGATTTTGTATCTTTCCTTTTTATATATTTCTCTTCATATAGAGTGGCTTTTGTGTTCTTACAAGGCTGTTCTGTGCTTTATTTAGCAGTTATGGCTAATTGAAAACAAAAATGAAAAAAATAGCAAGAACATCCTCTTCATCTTTTCCTACCTGCACAATGCATTGCGAGTAGCAAACCATTTGTTTAGCAGAAAATTATTCAGGGTGAATCCTTTTTCACATTGTGGACTGTGAGCACTCAAGTGGGCTGGTATGCTAAGCTATTGTACTGCCTATAAAGATGGGATCAGTACCATTTGCCTGTGTGCTCAGTTTACACAATGATAAATCTAATACAAATATAATATGTTACTCCCTCACAAGAACATTCATAATAGTGCAGAAAAAAGACTTCTAACAGCATTCTGTTTGCATGCTCTGTTTTCTAGCCTTAGCTGTTACTTTGAGTCTTTCAAATTTACCCAACTAATCTTTTCCAGTGAAGGAATTTTTGGAACTCAATAATTAAAAATTATAAATTGAACTTTCAAAGGGGTGTCATTTTACACTTTGTTTAATGTTTTTTTTTTCAAGGCTATTAGCAGTAGATGCTTAATTTTATCCTGACAAGTACTACATTTACACTTACAAGTCAGACCAAAGCTGAATTAGGGTTGATTGGTTAGAAAACATTCTTATTAGTTAAAGCTCCTGTTTACACTTACCTCAACTATAGCCCAGAAATGTCATATCTCCATTGCTCCCTCAACACATAAAGGACCTAAAGGTAATATGAGATGTGCATTGTAGGTCTTTCATTATGTTTATAAATTATTTATCTCTTTACAGTTAACACCGACCCATATTTGGCCACTAATAAAATATATATATGACACAAATATTTTCTTTCTGATTAGCTACAGTCTGACTGCATATGCAGAAAATGCATGCACCATGCAGGAGTATGTATTCTATCTGTATAAGTTACCAGTATAGACTTAATTTTCAAATGCACTAATAACTAAACGCATGTTACTAAATTGATTTCTACATTTTTGATAAAGAAAATAAAAATAGAAAACAGATTCAGGGAATCTAAAAGAGGCACTAACCTTCAGCAAAGCTCTCTCAAGTGCTGGATGCCAGATGCAAAACTTGAATACACAATCTCCAATTTCTTACACATTTTCATAAGGGCTCAGGTTAAAGCATATGTAACTCTTGTGAATTTTAAAAAACCCTTGGGTGGCAACACAGCAACCCTTGTCAATGAGATGTTAATTGTCTCAGACCAAATTTCCCTTGATGATTGAAATTGAAATGCACCACAAACAGCAGACTTAACAGCTGTTTCTCTCGACAACATGGCAGGGTGGGTGGACTAATGCACAGCATAACTCTTCTCACTGGAGGTTTCAAAAGTAATTGCACTGGAGGAACAGAAAACTCCTTCAACTTTCACACCAGCTGTCAAACACTCAAGGCACAGGAAAGATCTCAGACCTGCAAACACAGAACTCTCTCATCTTTTGTCGAGAGTGTATATAAGAAGTTTTAAGAAGGACAATCAGGTGTGTCATTCTCATTCCAGCAAGTTTACAAGCGTGAACAGTCAGGACCGCTTTGACATTTCCTTCAGATTGCTAGGGGAGGATTTGGAGCAGTGTTGGTAACACATTACATTAAGTGTCTCTAATTAGTGTGTACTTACACATAATTTCAATGTAATTATACATAGTTACAGTGTACTTAACGCAAAACTCTTTTGTGTGCTGTGTGTAAGTACACAATCAGGAAAAGGTTAGGATTAGATTTAGAGTTAGTAGGGTTAGGTTTAGGGTTTGGGATAGGGTTAGGGTTAGTGTTAGTATTAAGGTTATATCATGCAAAACGAATGACACATTAAGTACATTGTAACTATGCATAATAACATTGTAACTATGTGTAAGTACACATGTAATTACTAAGTAACTACTATGTAAATACACAGTAATGAGAGGCACTTAATGTAAAGTGTTAACAATATTTTATCACCTCACTTTCTTTTTATCAGATGTCTGGTTGAATACATGGTATAACAATGAACTAGGTTATTTGTTTTTTATTTATGTAAACTGTAGAGAGAAAGGTTTTTAGATCACTCCACTAAAACAGTTCTATGTGTGTTCCAAGGTTATGAAAACAACATTCCCAACAGTGTAAAGGCATCTCAGCAAAGGTACTATTTTAATAATTTTAACAGAGGCAATGTTTAGATATCCCTGCATTGAATGGACCAGGTGCATTGAAATGAACAGGTGTGATATATGCACCAATTTTGACAGAACTTTAGTAGAAAAGCACTTTCAGCCGCTGATTAAAGTTATATTTGTCTGTTCTGTTTCTATTATACGATAGCATGTTTTTTTTCCACGAACAAGAACAATATATGTGACAATGTGGTGAAAATGCTCTCCAGATTTTCTGGGTTAAGAACTATCTGAGTCATTACTCACTTTTTTATGGTCTTGGATTGTTTACAATCATTTTTTTTTATTTCTATGGTCAAAGTATACATCTCTCAGAAGGGTTCTATTCAGTAATACATTCTTTTTGTCAACATAGTGTGGTACCCCTATTTTAGTAAAGACATGCAATTCACTGTATGACTTGCTTTTTCTATTGCGTTTACTTCTGAGTGTGTTAAACAATCTAACAACCTTAAAAGTAAAACAACACACTTTATGTCATACTCTGGCTCTGAAAGGAATGAAAAGCCTTCCATAGAACTGAACATACTTGGTTTGCCCAGGTATAGTTCTGTAAGTAGGTTAAAATGACAGATAACATGAGTAGCTATTGGTAGTGGAAAGCACCGCACAGCTGTCAAGTTATTAAATATACAAACACAATTATGATCTCAAGGGGTGACCTACAGCACTTATGTGATCCTTTAATAGTGTAGAACACAGAACAATGAAGGCAGTATGAAGTGAAAGAAGATTTTCTCAGCAGACCTCATTGGCAGCAATCCTTTCCGACTCCACATTCCTTCATGTAACTCATTTTGGATGTAAACACACCTTCAGACCTGCAGGCATGTTCACACCCCAGTGAAACATGCAGTGCGGGCTTGCGTATGCTAATCAGCTTATCTCCTCAATGTGCCCGAAGATTAACAGAAGCTAAAATAAAATTAGGCCTGTTACACAAAGCAGTGCGCTTAGGTGGGTCAGATAGTATCTAAAGAGGAGGTGTTATTGAAGGCTTTTGACTTTACTGCTGTAGGACAATATGTACGAAAAAGACTTACTGTTTAACAACTGAAATCAGGAAAATCTCAGTTCCCTATAGATAATGAGACATTTTATAACCGCAATAACAGACTTGAAAGCATTGGTTGTACTGATACAACGTAATTCTTGTACAACCTACGCCTTCAAGTCTGTTATTGCTTACGTGTAAGACTGAAAATGCATATCGGTGGATGAAGCCCACGCAATCCACACTTAGTTTCATGCAGGAGTTAATACTGTTGTGATGATATTTATGAAGTGAATTATTGTCTTTACTGTAATAATTACAAAACTCTTATATATAGCATACTGAGTCACAATTAATGTTTTGGCAATAGCAGTTCCCATTCTTTAAGGTTTTTATTGATTTTTTTTTTTTCTGCTACAGTGAGCGTCCCTATTAATGTCCAGTTTCCCTGCAATTAAACAATACTCATTATTTTCAAGGCTGCTATTGGCATGGGGGTTTTGATTGCTCTCATTTTGAAATAGACTACACTTAAGACCACACTTAAGTACTGTTAAATTGCCTTTAAATCAATTTCTTGGAACAATCAGTTGTTGGCAGAGAATTGTTCAGACCAACATCAGGAAAACATCAGGGAAATCAATAGCATTTATGAGAAAACCCTTTACAATACCAGACGTTAGAGATTACTTTTTCAACATCAAATTTGCGTGTAAGCTGAATAGCACATCTGATTTGTTTTATAAAACCTGACTCCCCTGGTTAGGAAACAGACTTACTTGAAACCCTCTGTACATTTTTTATTATTATGTAACAGTTGTGTTTTTCAAAAGAAATGTAACTTTTTTTTTCTGTGTTACACAAATATTTTGTATCCCTCCTATGGGAGGACATCTTGCATGATGTCATGCTTTTTTTAGTTCACTTCATATGAGTTGGTCATTCGCACACTTCTGGGATATTACATACAGTTAAGGGAATCTTCTCCAGTAATGTCAAGAATGAACTTAGTACTATAATACCAAAGCAGATTGTAAACTTTGGCAAAAACTATGTTGCTTCAGGGTCCAACCTTAATCCAATTCAGACATCCTTGGTGGCTGTGAAGGAATTTAACAAATTAGCACAGCTGGTCTGGCAAACATTTTTTAAAAGAAAAAAATAATCAACCAAGAGAAATCAATTAAATCTCACATGTGCTCTATTTTGTAAAACCTAATTCTCTATAAAAACTGAAAACGCTTTCAGCTTACAATACTGGTACAGCGTCTTGGTAATGTAACAAGAAATTAGAGAACTTGCACTGAACCCAAAATGGAGGTTATTTGTTCAAATGGATTTGGCTGAATATGTAACAATCCACTCTGGATTTTGTGTTAATAGTGCAAGTATATGAGAAGCTGAGGGGTTAGAGGACAGTAAACCCACAATAGGGAAGGGGGGAGGGGTAAAGACACTCATGATGCATACCAAATTGCAGAAACCACAAAATCTGTAACAATTGTTTGGGATTTTAGGCCTTTTTTTCTATAACTAATAATATGCACATTGATTCACCTGATCATTAGCCTGAATTGTTGATAATGACCTGCTATGGTTAGTATTTACCAGCCTATACAATGATAATCCTTGGGCATTATAGGACGCTACATTTAGACATGCCTCAAACATCCTTGGGGTGTTGCAAATGGTAAAGCTTGATGGAACTTTGCAGCAAAATCCTTCCCTTTTGATTGGCTAATGAAGCAATGCTTTTCCATCATGTACAGTTTATAAACATTAATCTAAAAAGACCTTTTCATAGGAAGGACTTTTGACTTTAGCAAAGGGGGTTGGGGGTGGGGGTGGTATTCAAAACAGTTTTCAGTTAAATATTTGCAAGTTTATTTTTAAGGTGCATCTCAAATAGTGTGTACACTAGCCTTTTGTATTCTGGAATTCTGGCTAGTAAGAATCATTTAATCAGTTTGTATCCCAATTAGTGCTTTACCAAGTTAAAGAGTTAGAAAGATGCAGGAAAAGAAACCTCATGGTTCACTGCATCACTTTTCCTTGTCTGAAAGGTAATCATCTTACATACGTTTTTACTCACAGACCTTTTTCTTATTTTTCTAAGGCATTAGAGTCAGCATTCAGATAACTAACAGCTCACTAGTACAGATAGTGTGTTGTACATTTCATATAACCTATGGAGTGAGGGAGGTGCAGGTTTGAAGGATTAACTTTCTTTTTGTTTGAGGTTCTTTCCCATCCATTAGAGAAAGGCAGCCTGGATGTATGTGACAGATAATCTACTAGGAATGGGCAAGAGTCATTGTTTGCTATTGCTTTTTTTTATAACCCACTGTTTCAAAATAATGGTAATTTCTTCTTGACATATTACGCTATAAAATGTGCACTTACTGATCTGTCAGAAAGGTACCAAACTAGTAGAGGGAATACATTCTGAGTTATTTAACCCTGCAGACCTAACAGTGCTTAATTTATTTCAGTTTTTTTCAGGTTTTTTTCCCCGAATACATTTTCCCAGTACCTGAGAGTTGTAATATAAACTCATTCTAAACAAACAGACATTTGGTTGACTGGCAAACCACTTACTGTAGGTCAGATCCTGAAAGGGCAGATTTTATTTATTACTGGGTCAGAGATGCCAAGGTCAGATGATCTCAAAGAGTGAGACCCTTTTCCAAGCGTGTTTGTCAAAGCTGAATGTGCATGGTGAGATGACAAAACCAGGAGGACAGTTTTAAACTGAGCTGTTTAGTACCAATGAATCAAATTCAGGTACTGTATCAATATTCAATAGTACTGAACCAACAGAAAAATAGTACTAAACTGTCTATTGATGGATCTTGTAATCCAGCCTGCAATCCGGCAAGTGCAGTCATAGACTGGCTGTAGCCAAGCGCCAACATAAAGGGGGGAGGAGTGTAACAGGCAGTGCAGTGAAATGCTCTACTGTTACGGATTCTGTCCCCAGTCAGTGAGTTGAGATGAGGTTAAAAGCTCTAAAACCACAAAAACCACAAATGCAGACAAGCCCAGCTCTTTTAAATTGTGGTTCAGACGCTCGCTTGCGGTGTGCAGGGTCGCCGGTTTGCACCCAGCCCCCACCCTGTTATACTTGACTACTAATAATAATATAAACAATAATAATGCTTCTATGGAAAGACAAACTAATTCAGAGCAGATGAAGAGCAGGAAGCACATATTCATATGTGGATCATGTTACACACTCTATTATGGCAAGTTTCAATCAATTTGTACGTGTTTATTTTTTAGTATACCTGTTCTAAATTCTCCATGTCAAAAACGTTCTTGTGTGCTTCGGAGCAGTGGAAGCGCCAGGGTTTTGTGGATATTTGGCTGTAGACCAATAGGCCCTGCTTTGCTAATTAAACATGCATCAGTAATATAATCATAAACCAAAGTTGTTGTGACACAGATGTGTTGATCTGCATGTGTGTTGATCTACCTAAAGTATCACTTCTTTTTCCCTTGATGGCTGCATGTAGACAACTCCCGGGCACAGTTCAGAAATTAAAAAAAACAGGGTCCACTCTGGGATCTGGGTTAAATTCAAATGTATTCTCGGAAGCACAGCTAAACTAACAATAAGCACCACAAGTCATTTTTTGGGAAGAACAACACTTATGAGGCGACACTGGGCAGCAGCACTCACTCCTGTCCAAGGCAGGTTTTTTTTTTTCACTGTGTTGTTGTTCACACACAGTATTTTGAATACTCACTCTCGCCACAATTGGATTTCGTATAAAAAACCTAGATACAGGTACTGTAGATGGCGTGGGTTGACTCTGTGTACCATTCTATGGTAGTATAACCCCCCCCCCCACACACACACACACATCTAAATGTGTATATATGTTTTTTTTATTATTATTATTATTATTGATAGATAAGCAAGGCTGTGTGTGAGAGAATGAGATAACACGCTGAGTATGTGAGACTTCACATGTCTGGTTAAAAAATAGTTTTCTCGTAATATGGCCTTTTTTTATCATTTTAAAATTTTGTATACAAATCATCCATCTGAGCTGTTGTGCAATACTGATTCTTGAGGGGAAAACGCTGAAAGCTGAATAGCAATCATTGCATGCTGGCAGCAATGTCATCTAAGTAACAATTTGCTTTACTCCCTCCAATATTAAAGCAATAGCACTGAACAATAGCCTCTTTTATAAAGCCTTTGTGAGTTGTCCCTGTAGACCTTTTATATAACACATTATCATCATAGAATGGTGAGTGGTGACGAATAGCGTCCTGTTCAAAGAGAGCTACTCTGGACGTGACCTGCTTCATGACTGGAATTACTGAGTCTGCTCTCCAGCTGGCTTTTCAACCCCAGGCTTGGATTACATTAGTTACATTGCTGCAAAAGGGCCTGCGGGAAGAACATGCTCACATTTCACTCTGCCAGGGATTTAGAACTACAAATTAATCTACAAAAAACAATTGCTAAGGTAATTTAAAACTGATGTGGGCAAAACAGTCCTAACTACCTTGCTATTATGGGGGGTTGGGAGGGAGGCAGCCCTGTGTTACCCCAAGTGGTTCTCTATTGGTATAGTTTCTGAAAGGTTTATTATTGTAAATAAAGTACTCTTTTGTCATTTTAATTAGTATTTATCTTATTAATACCAATGTGCCCAAGATTCATTGAACAGCAGATAGTACTCATTCTAATAGATTTGGTATGACCTTTGGCACCAAATGGCAGAATGTAATCCATAATTTATTAAACCAATTGGGTTAAATATTTGATTTATTTGAACTTCAATAGTGAAATAAATAAATATATATATATATATATATATATATATATATATATATATATATATATATATATATATATATATATACACACACACACACACACACATTTAAACATCCCAGAAGCTTTTATTTCTGAACTAAAGTCCTTATTATTTCAAATAATGCATATAATTCCCTCCATTTAATACAGAATGAAGCACACATACTTTTCAATTGGATGCTTAAATTACAAAATCCAATCAGGGAATAATTGATTGATTTAACCCTGAAGTAATTTCAATGCTGGTCACGGCTACACTGGATTTGCAGTTAGAAACAGTAAAAGCATTATTGACTTCAACTTGTAATTACAACAGTAACATTAGATTGTACAATAGGTAACGTACATACGCAGAATGACCAGGTTACTGAAACTCAATACCTTTTTACTGTGGCATGTCTGAAGATGGGATTAGTGTGTTGGCTTTGTTATACCAGATTGAAGATTAGCTCCATTGTTTAAAGTAATTTAGCCTGTTTTGTCTTAAGCCTATTATTTGTAACTTATTAAATTATTACAAATGGACTATTCTATAACTAGATTTGTTTATATGGTGTTTTCCTGTCGAATCAAATTAAATATATTTGCAAGTGTTTATTAGAGAGGCATCCTTCCTGAGACATGCCTGTTGAAGTCTAAAACACTTGCCTTTATGTAAAGCATCTTGATTGAATTGTGCTTCCTGTCCCCCTTTGTTCATGGCATGATATAATAAAATATGTAATAGCACACAGGTGATGATGTTGTATCATTTCATATGGACTGCAAATGATCCAGTGTGGTTTGCTATGTGGGCTGGATTTGTTCATGCTTGATCTGCAGTCAGTGAGCTGTGTTGTGCTTCCGTTGTGCCATATTATATTTTAACCTTGCAAAGAACATTCTAAATCATTAAGCCAGCAACAAAACTACCTTTTTGTAAATTTAGTTAATGCTGATTTAATGTGCAAACTGTCTGCCAATGAACAGAAAAATGATTTATAATATGTAATTATATCTAATAAAATATTGGAAAACAGGAAACAAGATTTGAAAAGCTAATAAAGTTTTATGGTAACAAAAGGTCGTTTTTTTCTGCAATGCATGACAACAAGGGAATATGAAATGCACTGCAGATGACACTGAATAGGACAGATAAGGGGTGCATGTAACAAAAGAAAAATCACAAATGGGATGTGAATACTGGAAGCTCAAGATCAATTGATGCTGAGTGTACCTTTATTACAGCTTATCAGTCTTTGAGATTGAACAGCAACAAACCTGCCTGAGCAGTGCATTTCTCTTCCCTCTCACTTATGGATTTAAGGTCATGACAATGTGTTTTTATTTGCTTTCTCTCTCTCTCCCTTCCATATGAAAAAAAGACTATTCAGCTCTTGAAAATGTCCTTTGTCGAGCTGACAGTGAAATCCCAGTCAACTCTCTTCTCTGCTTTCCTCACTCTCTAATGTAAAAGCAGTATCTCTAAGGCTAAGAAATAGCTTTTAGAAGATTTACACAGCAATTGCACTGCATACTGCCTGGTGACAGAATTCTTTCTGAGCAGCTTAATTCAACAAACTGCACTACCGACGTGTGCACAGAATGAAAAGACCATTTCATCACCACTGTATTATTTTTTTCCAACACATTTTATCAGTTCGTTTTACATTATTTTGTTGATGCCATTCTAAGCTTAAAATTGTTTAACTTTGACTTCAAGCATCCCTTGCTGTCCATGAAAAAGTATGTAATACATTATAGTGGAACAATCCCCTCAGCAGTGGGAATTACTGTGCGTGTTCAATAATTGACCTTGCCCTTTACACTTAACTATGTCTTTGGTCAGCATGAAAAGCCCACTGCATTAGGTATTACTGCTTTGATGTATTCCTTGAGGGACAACCTCAGATATTGTACTAATCTTTGTTTACCATTTAGCAGATGGCATTTCTTTAGCAAGCCTGGTCAGAGAAAAGTGTCTGTTGCTTGCTGCTTAGTGTTAAAGCAAGGGAAAGATAAACAACCCTTTCCTGAGTATATATCTGTAGCATAGTCTTGAAAATTACATGTAACCAGCAAATTAAACACACTGAGGAAACAAGCTTAAGCAGCATAATAAATTATAAATGAGTTCCCAGGAATTTACGACTGTTGTTTTCTCTGCCCTCGAGGCCTTTTTGCCTTGTGTTTCAGATGTAAAGTGTACAGTGTTGTACAACAGAACTGCAGAGATTTCCACTAGCATAAGAAGGGAAAAATAGTAACCCTTTTCTTTTTTTCTACAAGAGATACAATACTGTACAAACATTTCACATTTATCAAAATGGTTGATTTTTTCCCCCCTTCTGTGTGCAGCATTTTTTTTTGTATTTCTCTTCAGAAACGCCTGCATATTCAGGACTGTTTCCTCAGCCTGCATACAGCCTGCAGCATCAGGGACTTGGCACGCAGCCAATCCAGCTCTTATTTCCAGTGAAAGCTCTGATTCCATCTGCTTCAGCAGTGCAATGTATTCCACTTCAGGTCAAAAGCAGGGAGCCAGCAGTATTAGCATTATACTGATCTGTAAAGACATTTTCACTAGGCTAGATAGGGTAATGTTACTCCCGGCTTTAAAAGCTTCAAGGATAAGGCACAGCAATAATTGTCAGGGGAAGATATTGGGAGGTAAGTTACAGAGTACATTCCAAGGTGCTTTAAGCAGCTATATAGTGGGTGGAAGCTGAACACATTTAGAAGCCAATGACAATGACATGTTGCAGCAAATAGTACTTTTGTGAGAGGCCAATAAATACACTGGTATGTGTACTGTAGGTAGACAAGTAAACTGTCTAGAAACAGCTTTTTAATGACCTGCACAAAATACAGAACAATGCAATACTTTCTCATACTATGAATTAAAATTCTTGCATTTACACATCTCTGCTTAAAGTGATACAAGATGTTCTGGAATATATAATGTGTGACTGCCATTTAATATAATAGCAGCACTTCTATTCCTTTAAACTACCTTTTGTAATTGTGACATAACCCAGTTCTCATCTAGGCGATGCAATTTATTCTATATTAGTTCTGTGCAATAATAAATCATTGATAAATGATGTACCCATTTCCAAAAATAAACACAACTATACACACCAATTGTTCAGTCTTGGGTTTCCCTGTTTGAAAAAAAAATCTACAAGTATTTTATGTTTTAATCAGTCATCAGCCGAGAATGTCTTTCTTTTTATCAGATATTCATCTGAGTGGAAAGACTGCAGTAAATGTAGATAAAGCACATTGACTTCAGTCCCCTCAGCCTTTATAAATGCTTTACATTCTAATCACTGCCAGCAGCATCTGTCCCTGACAGTCAGGCTGTTCAATCTAGCAGATAACAAATGCAGTCTGATTGAAGATGGGCCCCAGCGTCCTACATGCAAAAAGCCATTGTTCCATTCTCTGATTAAATGGGCAGCCAGAGATTGTGGAGAATGTAATTGCCTCAGTTATGGCACATCTTCAGCTCTTATACCAACGCCAAGGTACAATTATTATCGTGCCAAACTCCCTTTCCCTCACAGTTTAATTCCAGTTTAATCTGAACTGATTCAACAATTAGTTTAGCTAGGTAGCCATAGGTGTGTAAGACATGACTCTAAATAGGACTGACATTGAATATTCTCAGGCAGCTGCACTGCAGGGAGCTTGCATTTTGAGCAAAACGACTGTCAAGCAGGAAACAATAATGCAGGTGGCGGCTGGGTTCTCTATCATTGCTGCTCAGGCTTATGGAGTCTCAACATTGCCAGGAGCAGTTGACAGCTAAATAATTTTTCAATTAAGTCCTTAAAAATGATAGTGAACATTTACTGATGAGTTTTTGCAGAATGTTTCTGTGTCAGGAAGGGCAGGGGAATCCACTTACGGCTCAGATTTGAGAGGTATTAAATTGTAATACACAGCATTCATTTTATGGCAGTCTGCAAGCAGAGTGATCACAATTTACAGTCCAGTCACATCTGATCAAGCAAATAACATGCCCAGCAAAATAATTCATTTAGAATTCTTCTGATGTGCATGCATTAGAAAATGTAAATGTGCTGTGTAGTTGTTTCTCTCAGCTCCTTACATTTACAAATGGAATGCTTATCTGGTGCATTGCAGTTTAGATGAGATCCACGCCCTGTTTAAATGCATAGAATTACAGTTTTAATCTACTCTCTCTACTATGGAAACAAGAATGCTTATTACATTTATTTTCACAATTTACAAAGGAGTAAATTGGGTTTAGACACTCAGAATGTGAGTATTACATGCATGTATAAATAGCACAATGAACAGAGAATTATGCGTAGCAGTGCTCTATTTTACTGTTCTTCCCGCAGTACTAGTGTCTGCAGCATAATTAGATACATGCAATGTAACTTAAATGTGATGGTAATTGTAAACTAAAACATCATTTGAGGTTAAGTCTTATTATCAAATATTACATCTATTGCTTCTAAGATTTACTGCATGACTTCCCACATTTAAAGCCACTTATAAACCTACAACAGAGTGGGTTTTATCCTTGAACACAGCAAGGTTGCTAAAATCTCAGTTAACAAGGACAGGGGGAAACAGAGCACAGTACTGTGGGTCTAGAGGCCCAGAGGGAGGCTGTGTAAATGACTTGTAACAGAGTAGATGTGACCCCCTGCATAATTCATAATCATTAGTTTAAGTGATAGTTGTGCAATATTTGTGTCAATGCACAAAAACCCTGCAGATTTCCAGCCAAGGTTTCCAGTCAGTGCTGGGGTTAAGACCAGGTCCCATATGAAGCCTTGAGTGATAACGCTGCAAGGTATTTGCTCTATTTTTACTTGAATTGCTGCCTCAGCTTTTGACAGCAATTTAAAATGCTGCCTGTTTGTTTCCTCACATAAAAGCTACTTTGCTGTGCCTATGAGACAGCTCAGTACATTATGTGGTACATGCATCAACTATTCAATTTCTACTGAGGAAAATCTCAATTACAAACAAAATGACATATTTTACTAGAAATCCAAACTATCAATATGTTAACAAGATCTTGTAGACGACCGCACAATTTTAATAAGAGGGAATGAAAAAAAATATTTATGACTTGAAAACATACCAAGCATATTGACTGTATTTTAACTAGCTTGCAGGATACAGATGAGATATTCAGAGCTGTATTACATTTTCGTCTGTTTTGCAAGTATGATGTTGACATGCTATTGTACAAAACAAAAAATTGGTAATGTACACATATAAAATTACACTGTTTAAATAGACAGCTCACAAATGTACACGTCTGGTTTTGCAAATTGTTTCAATTTGTTGTTAGGTTTATTGGCTAAAGAGTTACTGTATAATTCTTCTGAAGCAGTTGCCTTAAGTTTGGTTACAATACTGTTAGGGCTGCATGAGGATTCATTTGTACAATGTGTGAGAATAGAGAACAAGGTGTGCAAACATTGCCGTAGAAATAGAGGATTGATTAATAAAATCACTGATTATCCTGTAAGTACACCTTGCCTAATGGTCTGTAACTGTTTGTGGTTGAATCACACTTCTGCTCAAATTGGGAAGATAAATAAACAGTAGCAGTATTAATATTCAAAACACCCTTGTAAGATTTCCTGTCAGGCAATTTTTCCGCACAAAGAAATGTCTGTTAGGGAACTGCTTGTTTTTTTTTTCTTCAGTTTCAAGCACCCAGGGTTTTATGGCAGCTTAATTGTGTTAAAATAATCTGTTTGAAGTTAAATTACACAAAGCTTTAGAACCTCAAAGTACAGAAAATGCAACATAAAAATAACTTGGTACAGCTAAAGATGCATTTATGCATTAATTTAACATTTATTGGGAAGTCATTCATTTTTTTTAAAGGGTTCCAGCTGAGCTTGCTCCTCCAACTAAAAACACCCATTGACAATTTTGATATTGCAAAACAGCACAAGCAATAAGTGATAAGTGTTATCCCCAATTATTGTAAATGTGTTAAACAAGCATGTTGATTCACCATTCTGTGTCATTATCATGATTGTTTATGCTAAATTTCAGCCTCACTTAAAAAGTTAAATTTGGTTGAATGTGGAGCAGACTTTCGATATCAGTATGTCATGTGTGTGGTTGATTGGTTGAATTTCGCATTAATGCTTTCAAAGAATGCATATGTTATTGTTTGTATCCATTTATCTGTTGAGAAAAGCCATTACAAAAAATGTAAGCAGTCCTCTGAGCTATCTTTAATGCAGCTGAGCAACAGATCTGTTTATTATTGCTGAAATCCCATATCTGAGAGAGTTCACTGGTTTGGCAACAAGTTTTACTGACATAAGCTAGCATTAAAACTGCAACATGGTGTCTATTTATGACTGGGTAACAGGGATCTGTATGTTTCAATTGGGGAAAGCATTCAAATGAAATACATCACAGTTACAAACATTGGAAACTTTGTTGTGTTTCCGAAAAGAGAATCCACCCACTAATTATATACATAATCAAGCTGTCTCTTTAAATAGCCCTCTTCGTCTCCTTGTCGTTTCTTTGCTTGATGTTTCTTACCTGGCATTATGGATTTGACTCCTCCAAATGTTAGTTCTTGCATCCCTGTCGTCGGCAGTCTTCTGTCTTCAGCTCGGGGACCCAGCAAGCGGACTTCTACTAGACTCACAGCGCTGGTGCTTCCCGAGAGGATTTTATCCAGAAAAATTAAATTTTAGTTTCACAAAAAAACAGTATGTTGTTAAACTAAAATATTATTTTCTGTTCTGAACCTAGAGGAAGGGTAAACCCTCGGGCATGGATTTCCTGTCACCTTTTCATTGAGTAGGGTTTTTTCCTTACCTGAGTGGTGGGTGGGTTAATTCTGCAAGGTAAGGGAGGTTGAGGTGGGCCTGTTCTTTGGGAGAAAGTGGCCTCAGCCACTTGTCCTGCATGCTGGCAAAATGTATTTTCATTTATTTTATCATTTTATCATTTTATTAGTTAGTTCAGCCAACATAAGGGGCGGCTATCGAGCTCCAGTGGACAGGCCCACGGTTCAAATCAAATGTCATTCATTCTAAGAGAAGAAAGGTGGCCCTGAGTGCCACTTGTCCTCCCTGCTGGCAAGATATTGTTCTTATTTTAATTTGCAATTGTTTCTTTTTTTTCTTTATTAGGTAGTTCAGCCAGCATAAGTGGCGGATATCGAGCTCCAGTGTTCAGACCCTGAATCAAAATAATTGATTACGAGGAATTTTTCTTTTCTCTATTCTACAAATGTCATTTATTCTAATCGTGGGCTGGGCGATTTTAATTCTGTATCGCAAGGTAGACTAGATGGCCTTGTCCATTTGGGGGAAGGTGGCATTAGTTATCATTCAATCTATATACATTACAGCATTGTTCGGCCAGCGTATAGGGGTGGCGACTGAACTCCAATGGACAAGGCCATGGGCCAAATTATATTACGTTTCATTAGGCGCATGGTCATTTGTCAAATGCAATAAGGAATTGTTCATTTTTAAATCTTTCATGGATGTCTCCTTTCTGAACAACCAGTGTATTAATATAATGATGCATCTATCGCTCAGTATTGTGTATTAGTTGTATAGACACTATTTTTTTGTCTGTGGTCAGGTTGTCTCATTCTCAGGATCTAACTTTTTTTTACTAGTGTTTCAAGATCTAACTAAGTAGTTGAAAACAGTTAAGCAAAATGTGTGTGTCTTGCTCACTTTGACACATGCACAAATGTGTTAAAAATTAAGGGAGTTCTGTTTATTGCATCGTTACAAACAATGACAGGAAAAAAATATTGGCAGCATGTTTTCAATGTTGTGCTTACATCAAATAACTAAAACATGAATGCTAAAGTACCCCTAATGTGCTTTGGTTCAGAGCATTCTTAACTGTTTGCAAAAAACAAAAACAATGATTGTTCTGAATTTTGAAAGCTACTGCAGCCAAATGCACTTACATTGCGGTAACATATACACACGGAGATAAATCGTTTTTTGAGGCATGGGCTTGCCAATAGTGGCGAGGAAATAGAGTGCTCCACATGGCTGATATTACTGAAGTGCAGCTTGAGAACAAGTGACGTAGTAATCTGGCATATTGCATGAGAAAATGACATTTCCTCATAGTAGATTGGTTTACTTGTCCTGTACTCACATGCTCAATCCCTGGATAATCATCTCCACACTCAAGTGCACTTCATACCTTATTTACCACACTGCACTGATGTTTACTCTTTACATTTATTGGATTTTGGTCATTTGAAAACATTTTCATGTAGATTAGTTTCCCCACCACTGAAAATGTGTTCCATGTGTTGCATGGAAACCAGCAGATTGAAGTGAAAGCTTGGAGCAGTGTTATGTATAATTGGAAGCAGCTAGTGAATTTCCCAGCATCATCATGTTTCACTGAGCTAAGAGCAGCAAATGCGCTGTAAACTGGAATCATCAGAGACTGAAAGCTTTACTTGGTGGGATGTCTTTATTATTCACATAATTTTCCTTAAGTGGTCATGTAGTGTAGATGAGTATTAGGGATTTATGACTGTCCAGAATATATGTTTTCTTTACAAACACTGCTGTTATTTAATGATGTCTTGTAATGATTTTACACTAACTGAAGTGTTTATGAGCATGTGTTGGGTACAATCTCCATACCTTGAGAAGCCACTGATAAATATATACATGGAATTTGTCTTTAAAACATATGAATACAGTTACTGTTTAATACATCTACTGTTTAATCATTTTTAATTAAAGAAATTAAAGAAAACATGGGATGTTCCCAAGGGATGTGACCTTTGCCCTGCTCATTTTTTTTGTGTCACTAACTTGGGTTGTAATATTAATAATATCTTATGACCCCCAATTAAATAATTGACCAGATAAGTGTTATGGCAGTTGCTGTGGTGCTGGTTACCGACAAATGATGAAATGCCTCTTTTGGGCATGGGGAGGTAGGGTATTTTAGATAAAAACATCACTGACTAGAACATACAAAGAATATGATTCTTACCTTTGAAACATGGGCAGTTTCCAAGAATATGCATTCCAAACATACACCAGTCAGTAACACATCTGTTTGCTTACAGGTCTGATTACAAAATAAATGAGAAAACTACTGCAGTTTCCTTTTTTTAGATTTTAGAAGTTATTTTATTCTAGCGTCTTGCATTCAACGGTGAAAGGATACTACACTATATTGTACTGAAAGTAAAAACATTTTGTATATTCTTTAATGTAATATGATGGAACCAAAATATCAAGGTCTTAAATGCTCTGTCGTTTTTTTATTCCTAGTGAATTCAAGCCAGTAAAGTCTGGAGAATATATTTCATTTAAAGAGTTTAAAAAGAAGAGAACAAGACACAAATACTAGCATCATAGGTGGAGGAGGACTGAGGTGGAGTCTTTAAAATGTTGATAGAATAGCATCATTAGATACAGATGCAGGGATACAGTACAGATACAGCAATTGAATGAGGCTAGAATATTATTATTATTTATTTCTTAGCAGACGCCCTTATCCAGGGCGACTTACAATGGTTACAAGATATCACATTATTTTTACATACAATTACCCATTTATACAGTTGGGTTTTTACTGGAGCAATCTAGGTAAAGTACCTTGCTCAAGGGTACAGCAGCAGTGTCCCCACCGGGGATTGAACCCACGACCCTCCGGTCAAGAGTCCAGAGCCCTAACCACTACTCCACACTGCTGCCCCAGACATTAAGACATACGACATTAAGATTAGTATCTCATATAATATAATACTAGTTCCAACTGTGTTAGTGCCCTCATGTGAATGTTTTCAATGTGAAGGAGTGCACGTCACAGGCAAGTCATGACACTATATTTTACAGGCAGATATAACAATTGCTGCTTCAAGTCTTCAGTCTATGCAAGCTCTTGTCACAGAATACCAAAATGGCATTTGCTAAGGTATGTAAAATTTATCTGAACTTGCAACCAGAGATTCAATAATGTAAAAATAGTACAGTACATGCATTCTGGTGCAGATTTGAGTGAATATAAGTTTTTTTAATAGTAACTAAGCCACAACAACAGGGCCCCCCCTTGCTGCCCGGGGCCCCATTGCATAATGTTCTTGCATGAAGGTGCTCTTTTAGTGTAACTGTCTTAGTTTTTCTTTGTATTACTGTGTACATCTGTTCATTTAAAAATGAGGAAGAATTTCAACCTAAATTAGCTTTTCTAGCAAGCAGGTTTCTTTAACACTCACATAAACCATTCTTAAAAACATTTTTAATAGATAGTACAGTCCAGGCTATGTGGCTTTATTATATTTGTGTTGGTAGCAATAAAATAAAATGCTGTGTTCCTGGGGTTAATGAAATAAAGCTCTGCTTGAATTACATGTGAAAGCAAATTGCATATATAAAACATCTGCTGTTAGATTTCCATGTCCACACAGCAGTTGAGGAAACAGCCTGACCTTGCCTTTATGTTTATTCTAATTTATATGCACTAGAACAAATTCCCAGTGGGGATAGTCTAATACAAACATCCTTCTAATGCAATAATAAGCTGATATTCTTCCTACTTTCTAAATGCAGTTTCATTACATGGTTCCAGACAGTGCAAACAGATTTATAAATTAATTATCAGCTGTATAAAAATAGAAACAATTTACATTTCAAACAAATCCCATCAGGTAAATCCTTGTGTCATGGTGATGATTAATTCCATATGGACTACATTAACATCCCAGTTAAGATTGATTTGGCCTGTTTATTTCATAGGAAGCAACGCCTTTATCTATTTAGACATTGGAAACTGGTATCAGCATTCAAGAGCATGTTCTCCAATGTATTTTGACTGGGTTCATAAGATTTCTGACCAAATTAAAAGGTAACAAATCTTACACTAACCATTGCCTATGAAATGGCTAGTAATTCCATTAACGTTTAAAGCATTACAATTTTTAAGCTTTTGTCTAAAACACATGATTATTTAATTTCAGAGCTCCTTTGATTTACTTTATTCATGTCTTCTTTTCCAACCCCACATCCCATTTGACTTTAAAATTGCATTTCAAATGAAAGCCTTCTAAGTGGTTCAATGACTTTCCGTGTGCTTAGTCAAAATGGGTGCAGCAAGGCTTAGTGAAAATTGCTTTCTGTGGCAAGGGACCACAAATCCATAACCATAACCCGTAATACGGCTGAAGAGTAAGATTGTTTTAAAAAATGTACCAGGGTTCCCTGTGGAGCCCAGAGGTTTTGAAGCACTTCAGTTGTATTAAAGATAATTTATATTTAATACGTTATTGTAAACATGCTGTGTCAGAGGCAGGAATTAGCTGAAGACTATTTTTACACAAACAGCAGGCAGCAGTCACCGAAGAAACTACTTTCTTGCCAGTTATTATTGTAAATGGTAAACACAATAACTGCCTGACAATCTTCTCCAAACGTTTATCATCTACTCCAAGCCTCCTACTGACCTTTTAGATTGCAGGTTGAACTTTAAAACAAGTCCCTACATTTTTTTTGTTTGTTTTTATAAAGCCATTTATTCTGTCCAGAAATTCCACAGCCCACACTAAGGTTGTGCTCTGAGCTTCCTGACTGTACATTGAAGGTTCTGAGGTTTCTTATATGCATGCTGGCAAATGAACATCCAGAGATGGTCACCAGTCACCAACTTTCATCATCTCCAGATTGTAATAAGCACACTTTTATAGGAATGCTCTTTATTCTTCAACAGCAGCTACAGCTACAGTATAATACTCAAAGTTAGTTAACAGATTCCCCATTAGTGGTTCTTATGGCTTCTTTGTCATAAAATAAATATTGACAACCACATCAAGAAACAATCTAGATAGCTGTGGAAATCTTTTATTACTTTTTTATTTCATCCCTTTCTACTTTTGCACCTGTTCGCTCAGTGTCATTTTATCAATTGTCTACTTAATGGACTGCAACAGATGGGCTTGTAATTTTGAACCATGAAGTGCACATGTACACACTTACATGCATGCATACTACTTGAATATGGCTGATTCATGAGCTAATAAATCACTCCTGATAGAAATATTTCTTACAATATTATATATTATAACTGTTTACTTTCCAGTATTCACAGTACACAGTAACTAGAAGCATTCAACAGCTTATGTGATATAACCTATAACAGATTCTGAATTATAACAATGACCTTTCAAAAAACAATGTGTTAAATAGTGAGTTTGTGCTGAATAAAAAAAAATATATATATATATTTTTCAAAACATAATTAAAAATACATTATTTAGTTTTTCCAAAGCACATTAGTAATGACCTAAAAGTCTATAAATGACTAATGAATCATACAGTAATAACAGTTTGATTTGACATGGCATTCTGTAGGCTGCTAGCAGAAGACTGTTACCAAGGAGCTTTGGTCCCCTTGCGAGAACACTCACAGCATGTTGATTTACAGCAGCACTGCGGTACAGCTAAATGTCAGCACTTCTCAGAATCAGTTATAACAAACAGGAATGTTATGATTTATTCTATTTATTTTTTTTCTTTCTCACTGGATATTTGAGGAACTGTACATTAAATACAAGCTCAATTGGGTATAGAAACTGTGGTCTCCTAGGGACAACTATAGTATATGTTATTACCATTTTCATTTGCCCTTTGGATAGACATTGTGCTTAAATGTCATACCTGTAACAATCTGTTTGCATTAAAAACATGATAAAAAAATGTGATAATCTCAGGGCAGTGTTACATGAGTTTATGAATGAAAAATACATTACATCAGTATATTAATGCAGCAATGCGTGGAACATATGGGAGTTTGAGTTTTTATAAAGGAAATAAATGGCATTTTGGAACAGAGTACCCTGGACTGGATGGCCTGACAGTTCGTTCCCAGGGTTAGGTGGAAGTCAGCCATCTAGAAAGGGGACTGAACTACGGTGCACTAAATCATTGACCCAGAAGGTTAACGGTGTGGCATCCGCGGATTGGAGGAGCGGGTGCGCTCGTTAACCAAGGGGTCATGGTTGACTGTATATAAAAGGGACGTAGTGAGATGATTTGTTCCTTTTTGAATGGTTAAAACTGGATATAAACTGGAGTGTTTGTTTGTTTTGTCGTTTAAGCATCTACTGTGTTATTGTTTGGACGGCTAACATAATCCGGAGGTGTCGCAAAAGGACAGCATTAAACCCGGACAACATCACTGTATTTTCATTACAAGCACTAAAAGCATGCACTGTGGACTGGTGTTTGTGTTTCATGTGGGTGTATAGGGAAATGGGACTGTGTACCATTCAGGACTGTGTATTATTGCGGGACCAACCCGCGGATTACAAACAAAGCAATACACACTGCTGCATTGCTTTTTCCTCATCATTGTTATTGTTACTGCTGTTTTGTCATTCGGGCAATTGGATTTAAAAACAATAAACCACCATTGCACCTGGATTATCATTGTCTGTCTGATTATTGATCACCTGCACCTGCACACAGCTAACCACTGTGCCACACATTTATAATGTTTCAAATGTTCTCAATTATTCTAGAGAATATATTTAAAATATATACAGTAATGTGCAAAAGTTTTAGGCAGGTGTGAAAAAATGCTGTAAAGTAAGAATGCTTTCAAAAATAGACATGTTAATAGATTATATTTATCAATTAACTAAATGCAAAGTGAGTGAACAGAAGAAAAATCTAAATCAAATCCATATTTGGTGTGACCACCCTTTGCCTTCAAAACAGCATCAATTCTTCTAGGTACACTTGCACAAAGTCAGGGATTTTGTAGGCATATAGTCAGGTACATGATTCCTCCCGTTCCTCCTCTCGAACACCCACCCCGAATTGGAGAGCTGCAGGCTTTTTATAACAGGTGACCATCTCCCGATTAGCAATAAATTAAATCACTTAATTAATTCGGGAGATGGCCACCTTCTGCACGAGTTTAATTATTCCTGGCAGAGGACGAGCACCAATCTCGCCTCTGCCAGAACACGTTTTAAAAAGTAAACAAAACAATAACAAACATACGGCGCTCCGCCGTCATATAATTACAATACTAAATTATAATAAACAAATACAAAAACACACTTGGCAATTCGCCGTCCATAATAAATAAATCATAACGATAATAATAAAATACAAAATAACACAGGGCCGGAGGGGGGAATCCCGTTCTAAAATAAAATAAACAAATCAACACTGTACAGGGCTCCTCGCCCTCTTACAGTACCATAAATAGATCAACATAGAGATGAAAATAAGCAAGTGCAAAAAATCAGTCATCTATTTATTGTCACTTCTTATATCTTCTGAAACATGAGGAGAATCCGTTGATAATAAACAGTCCCTTCAAATGTGTTATTTTGTTTTAACGGTAAGGTTATGAGATTACTTTTTCATGTACATTGCAATCACAGACTGGGTTCAGTTTTCTTCTATTGGGCTAATAATTACTTTGCTCCATCCATGTAATGTAATGTGTTTTTTTGTTTTTTTTTAATAGATACCAAAAAAGAACCAAACAGATTACAACTTTAAGGGGTAAAACAGCTCATCCTTGCATCCCATTTTATGGATTTAGTTGATTGCCCATATTTTACACAACTGAGTTCAAAGAACTACAGTAGGTTGCTAATGGAAAGACTTAGCACACCATGCTTTGCAGAAAGAGAAATTGAGCAAGCCAGAGTTATATTATTCTCCAGCAATACCTTGGGTAATCTCTCTATTATTAACATACTGAAAAGCAATCTCCTGCTGCTGCAGACAAAAAAAATGAATCAATAACAAACAATGCTCTGTGCAGTTAAGTGTCATGTTACTATGATAATATTATTTGGAGCTTAAACTATTGTATGTTTCCAATTTAAAGAAGCATCTGTTCTTGTTTGCTTAAAACAAAGGGTGGTTGACTTAATGAATTATTTACAGACACACAATATGGCAACAGTGTCATTTTGATTCCACTTCTAAGGTTTCCTTCGCTAGCCTTGGCAGGGTGTCAACATGCCTGTATTTATCATAGGTCTATGAAATAATAGAGCTATTCGGTGAAATGAGATTGTCATTATAGCTGCTGATATCAGCAGGTCCAGGAAAATCGATTAGCTGGCTGAATAATTTGATTGGGGGAGGGGAAGAGAGGGAAAGAAAATCCATTGTAACTTCTTATTTATTGACTTTTGCTCCAGTTTGTCAACCTTTGAAGTTACCAAATATACTTAACCGTTGTTTAATTACTGTCAGCAGCCAGGATGAGAGGTCATTGTGTTATGACTAGCCTGGACTTGCACTGCACATGTTGGTGCTAAATTATTAAAGGAAACTGATTCATGTTTCCAATATACAATATGGCTGTGACATAATGGTGTCTTAGTAACTAAGGTTTTAAAATGTACACACTTTTCATTACTCATTATAATTATTCGTCTCTACTCAGATTGTACATTGAGAACATGTTTAATTCTGTGTCAGTCACCTGCCCCACAGTTTCAGTAAAGCAGCACTTGTTTGGTGGAGTTATGCAAGCATGGTGAACTCTTAAGACCCAATTCACACAACCTATGTAATGTGCAATCATTACGTTTTAAAAATGGGACTGTGAATGAAGTGAATGACAATCAGGAGCTTTTAATGTGATTGTGTGTGTGAATAGGGCATAACAGATCGATGGAGGAAAGGGCTATTTTAATGTTGTACCTTCTTGAATTCATATTAGGGTCAACTGCATAAATCATCAGGTTATTCATTAAACAGTGTAGGGATGTTACGATCAGAGCTTTGCTGGTCATAAGCTTATTTACTTCCTCTGTAACCCTGGGGTAAGTCCACTGAATCAACACTCAATGGCAAGAGCCACACTTAAGCAAGACTACTTTTTTCAGCAGATAACAGCGTACACCAATGCATATCAACACCATTGTTTTTGTGGCCTTGGGTCTGGTTCCTCTATAACCATGTTTTGTTTGTTTGTTTGTTTGGGGGCCCCCCAAACTAGAGTTGTAGGAGTAACTCAAATCAAGGCAGTGACAGGATTGTAATTACCTTGATGTCCTTTATAGTGAGTGACTGAAGCCAAAAGCCCAAGGTAAGCATGGGGTACTCCAACAGGTGCACAGGGCACAGAGGAATAATGTCATGCCGCAGTAAAAATTGAACTGGCTTTCTAAAGGGTAGGAACATGTATTGTATTGTTAACTTCTGCTAAGTCTGCTGTTCTTTGATCAAAGTGCAAGCCCTTATTTTAAAGGGTGCATGCTTGAGAAGTGACACAATAATAAGCCTGATGAAAACCAGATGATTACTGTCAACAAAGTCATTACCTATTTGTGTAAGAGTTGTTTCAACCCATCATTTACTATCCATTGCAATACCCTTCAGTCATGTGAATTTATTCTGGCTCTACAGTTTTTCTTTTAAATGTCTTGTAGATTAAATCAATACTTTATTTAAATTGTGTTTCTGTGATTACCATGCTCATAAACCATGCACTTGCACAGATGACTTTTGCTCGGGCTATTGACAAAAAACTGGTCTGCAATCTCTGGTACTGTAATGTCGTTTCTAACAGTTTTGCTTAATTAAACGCAACAGGTAACTATAGTAAACTAGACTTGAGACCTACAAAATATTGATATGAATTCACTTTTAATAATACACTGCTTTCAGGAGGCAAGTCCTTTTTTTAGATGGAAAACCAATAGAATTCTTCATCATTGTTGTAATAAGAATTGTGCTACCTTCTCATACTGTAAAATATCAATACCTTGTTGTTTAAGCGTTCTCCAAACCCCCTAAGCCAAAGGCTATTCATAAAGGTGAATGCTTAATATTCCCCTGTGCAAGATTTTTTTTTCATTGGTACCTCATTTGCCCAAGCCCGAAGGCTTTCAGCTTCATTTACAATTTTTTTACTTCAGCTATGACATCCCCACTGACACACTCAGTTTGTAATTTATTGGAGGAAAAAATCAGACAAGTTCAGTTTTTACAGACTACACTCAGCTCTGCTGAGCACATACAGTATAGAAAATAAGCAATGCTGTTTGTTTCATTTTTTAAGAGCCACTGGCAAAGTGAATAAAAACAATAAAGTCACACATTATCAGCTGTGGTTTTCAAAAGCTAGATGAACACACTGCTTCCTCAAATGTAGCTCATTTGTCTTTGATATGCACCTCCTCAAGAAGGTTAAATGAGTCTGACAAAAGTAGGGATACAAATGCATCATGTCACTCAAATTACCAGCAGTGAAACTGATTCCAATTATAATCACCACGACAGCACACTGGGATGGAAATGTAGAATATTTCAGTTTTTTTCTCAATAGATATTCAGTATCCTGCCGATTAATTCACTAACTACGTGTTCTGAAGCCAGTTGAGGTAATTGGTATGCATGTAAGAGCTGACAGCCTGAATACATCACTTATTTATGTATTTCTTTAAACTGTAACTCACTGTAAAAAAAAAAACTCTTTAATAAGACATGTTGGGAAGAACAATTTATATTCTCCTTTGCAAGGTAATACCAGTGCAAATTGTTGTATCTAAATATCCGTTTTATTGTAGGTTGAGTGCTTTATCATTGCATGCAGCTACTAGCCCATCTATGCCTGTCCCTTGAGTAAATTAAGACCATATTCCATTGAATCTTTCCCTCCTTCATAGTGAACATGTGGAAATGAAGATGGATGTGACACAGAGCAGGAAGCCACAGTGTATGACATGGCTGTCATAACCTTCCTATTTGGTTTACAAATCGGTTTATGGGGTTGTCAGGACAGTTTATTCAACAAGCGCCATGTCATCTGCTGTTTGTGTGATTGAAAAAAGCCCAGACAAAAAGGTAAACAGGAAGTGACACACCATTAAAAAAATATTACAGGACGTGCTCTAAGGGATAAATAAAAACAATGAAATAAAAAGGACTAGGTTACCAGTATGTACCTGATGAAATAGCGGGGATAACTAAATATTTTAAAGCTTTTTGTACTGGTATGGTTAGGGCTGAGTAGGCAGTTTAATGTTAAACCTCAATTTCTGTACTTTAATAACTTTGACCCTGCCCAATGGATTTGCACGTAAATTTGGATGTGTGGTCCCTTTGGTTAGATCTCTTGATGTGGGCCATTTCGTTATGCTTGGATATGCAGATTCCGAGATCCAGATAGTGAAAATAAATAAAAAATCTGTGTTTTTTGCGGTTTCGTGAGTCTCCAGCTCCAAAATGCGGTACAGTCATCCAGCAAAGTGTTTTTTCAACAACAGCTGGGTTAAACTAACCCGGTTTCATTATGGAAATCTGGACGCTTTAACACTGTTGGGCTAGGGTTCAGGTAAATCGGGTTTTGAAATCGATTGTTGATTTTTTTGCTCATTGTGGACAGGACCTTAGACGACTGCCTCAGCGACTGCTGCTTTTTAAACTTGAGCTCTTTGACAACATAATTCTGACTGCTTTCGTCCCTTTAAGATTTCTCCAATAATGTACAGTTTGTCCTTAAGTGAAACTGACGATTGTTTAGCGCTGGCAATGATAATACTGCATAAATTACAGTAATAGAGAGCAAGGTCAAGTTCAAACAGCAAGAAGTAGGCCTAAGAGTGTGCAATATGCGCAGCACAGACCACTGCGTGCCATCGGAAGTATGCACTATCAGAGTACGTAATAAAAGGAGAATTTAAACAGGATTTAATATGATTTTATTCAGTTCCATGATACTGGTTCTTCATATCAGTGTGTATGTTATATCCTAGGTACGTTGTAAATGGGTTTGACTGTATATATAACGTATATATAATTTTTGTTTAACATGGTTTTATGTATGTGTGATGTACTGTTAATTTGAGTTGTTCCTAGAAATACAGTCTGTTGTCCCCCCATCAATTTATGTAAGAGAGAAAATTATTATATAACTAATGGTTAGCACGTATTTAATAAGAAGAAATCATTCTTGAATATTTTCTTTAGATTATAATAGGGTTTCCAGGCTTATAAAATAAACGTGGTTCTTCCAAAGGTTGCAAGATCAGTGATGAAGCAGGGGATCTGAAACTATTCTTTCCCTGCCAGATAGGGGCCTGATGTAGAGTGGTCACCTGAGAGAGCTTGGATAACTTCCTGTGGAAATGAAGACTAACAAAAGAGCCTCAAGGGCCTGAGACCAGACTCAAAGGCAGGAGAGTGAGGATAATGAGTGCCTGAAGATTATTACTCACTATTATTGCGTAATGCAAATGAATGTTGCAGGTAGGAGATTCCTTATCTTACGCTATCCTAGCAAGTGATATAATAAAATAAATATAAATATGTATTATATAGTTTTAGAGATACATATAGAATTAATACAGTATGTGAACAATTTACCACATTTCATATACAGGTAATTGAATTATTAAGAAAATGTGTTAAACATAAAGTATCCTTTTAAGTGTGAGCAACTTCATTAGAAATGATCAGAAAGTGAGTTTGTCTGTCTGTGTAACAAAAGCAGGTGTTTCACAGGTATGTGCAAAGCGGGTTTGGATCCTCAGAAGAGTCTACAAGAAGTGAGTTGAATAGAAAGGTTTTGAATTTCTCCACAGGATTAACGTCAACAGGTTCTCTAAGCACCTTTGGCAGTTCAGCACATTCAGGTGCACAAGTTTTTTTGGCCAAACTCACATGGACTATTTAACACAGAGTTCCTGTTTAATGAGGCATACAAGTGTGTCCAAGCTGCATGTTTTGGAATGCCTGGAATACAGTTGATTGATTGGATCTATTTCAAGGTGTGGCAATGTGCCCCGTCCCTGTGTGCATATGTGTTGTATGTTGCGTGTGTAAATGTTGGTGTATAGTCATTGGTACACGGGATATAAACGAGTCTGTGTTTCACGTGTATTTAAAAAGTGTATATTTGTATTTAGGCACGGGATTGCACATCACGCACGTGCATTTAAAATATAATGTGTGGCACGGGGTTGCACGTAATGAATTCACGTGCTGGGATTCAAGTGAATAATTAATTAGTAATTGAATCCCAGCACAAACAGTATAAATAGACGCACGTTTCTTGCAGTGGGGGGTTGGGTGTTCGGTGAGTGGAGAACGGGATTGGAGACGGAGGTAGTAATTGTTAGAATAAGAGTAATAGTTAACGTGTTTTCACTCACCGTGTTTGTTCGTCTGTCTGTCCTGCACCGTCTGTTTAGTGTTTAGTCGTTTTGTATGTCTGTTTATTTTGGCGTCAAGTGCCGTGTCCTGTTTTGTATTCCGTTGTTTAAACCTTTTATTTTGTTATTAAACGCTGAGTGCAGCCATTGCACTCAGCTCATCACAACCACCGTCTCTGTGTTTGAAATCCTTTCTGGTCTGACGCAACCCACTCTGGCCGTCTTTGTGACACAAGGTCACAAGTTTACATTTGAAAACTTAAAATTGCAAACAGTGTTTTGTACTAGTACAGGGGTGCAAATTTGATGCTATGGCGCTGGAATATAGTGCCAGGGTTTGTTCATATGCAGAGTTGCAGAGTAGTTTGTCTCGTTACCTTTTCTCTGTTGTGCACCTACATTGGTGGTATTTCTTTTTAAGCCAATGAAGTACATTTCAGTTCAGTTACCGTAAACGTGAACTGCTTTTTATTGTATTTTCAGTCAGCACGACACGCCGTCAAACCGGAAACAATAACAACTGAGCTTACGGCAGTCCTTACAGACATAAGTGCTGTTTTGCTTGAACACATAGAAACCCTGATTACAGGTGTGCACACAATCAGGATTAGCTGGCTTGGGTACAGAGTTTAATAAAGTCATAATAGAGAGCCTGACAGTTACATAAACAGCTTATTTTTCAGTAACCTACTTTTGAGGCGATAAACAAGGACTATTGAGGTTTACAAACTAAACGTTTGAAATAGTTTGACTGAATGTACGCTTTAAAGAACTCAAATTGCATGCGTACGAAAAATACCATGGTATAATTGATGCATAGATATTTACCGGATTCTGCCGAGTCAACTCCAATGGGGCGTAAATTTGTAATTAAGTCAGAAGTGTGTTTGTGTGGGGCAGAATTACAGCCATTATTAACATTTAGGTTGATAGATTACATTTACAATTAGGCATGCTTAAAATTCAAAGGTAGAGCACAGCACACAGTCACGCTAAAGAATCAAGAAGTGCAGTTAACATATTTATTGACTGGTGAAATACAATTCAAAGTTGCTGCAGTATGTCCACTGTTTTGTCATTTCAAATATTTTCACAAAACAAACATTCAACTTTAAAGCTAGTGTGCAGTGCAAAAGCACATCATGAAAAAACACATTTTCAGGTGATAAACGAACGCTAGAATAAAAGTCACTACATTTAAAAAATATATAAACAAGTGAAGTTTTCGGTCCACTAAAATAAATGGCACATAATCTCTGTAAGTAAGAAATTGGAGTGTCCAGTGTGAAAACACAACACAAAATAATACATTAATGTAGCATCCGAAGTAACACTATAGCATTTAAATGTTCAATACCAAAAAATGCCTGAGTTTCAAGCTCGTGCAATGTCTGAAAAAAAATACAAACTATGGAAAGCGTAATCAATAAGACTGTGGAGTCTGTATCATCTGATCCGAAACCGCCAAACTCCCCATCCTCTGAACCTTCACTGATGTGCCCGTTTATTGTAAAATAAAAATGTTTAGTAATACAAAAACACTTTGTAAAAATAAAACAGTGGACGAAACAAACAAACAAGTATCGTGCTGGTCCTCCAGCACGGGTAGCAATTGTTTATAATTATCTTTTCAGTTCTTACTCTCCTCTCTCTTCCGTTCCTTCGCCCTTGAACACACAACCCTGAGTGAGTGAAACGTACACCTATATATACAGTTGTGCCGGGATTCAATTACTAATTAATTATTCACTTGAATCCCAGCATGTGAGCTAATTTGTGCATTCCTCGTGCTCACATACGAATACGCATTTTATCTGCACGTTAAGTGATTGTGCAATCCCAGTGCCTAAATACAACTATATAATTTAAAACACTTGTGCTACATAACCCCACATTATATCCTGTGCACTTATACATACACCAACAATAACACACTACATACAACAGATAACACACAAAATACGCAGAGGGGCAGGGGGAACCCCGCCACATGAGTAATAAGACTTTTTTTCAGTAATGTGCCCAACACTGCTTATATGGTGCCAGCAACATAAAATTTTGGTGCCAGTAGACCTGTTTAATGTTTTTTTTTATTCCTTAGCAACCATAGATAGATGATGCATCTGGACTACTCATGGTTCGTGTCGTGTGGGAAGTTGTGGGCGGGGCTTGATAATTTAGCACCAGTAGGCCCTCTGGTGCGCCGAATTATATAGAAATGCATAAACAATAATAATCAGTGTGTGTACTGTTTTTATGATTTATATGTATAAATTACTGGTTAAACATGACATGGACTATATTTCATTTTCCCATTGTACCTTCTTTAAAAAAAGAAAAAAGAGATTTATGTAAAGTGTGTAAGTTTAAAAAAAATATATATATCCCTTTATCTACACATGTGAAATGGCACATAAAAAAAAACATGTGATATACTCAGTGTCTGATCCTTTCAAAGGACATTGACATTGCTGACTGTGATAATAGCTCTACAACAAATCAATCACATGACATGTCTGGAAGACATACAGATTGTCATTTCATAGCAAGCTGATTTCTAGACATGCACTTAACCTATACTGGCTTGGATAAAGGCGTCTGCTAAATAAGCAAATAATAATAATAATAATAATAATAATAATAATCGCCTGACAACTAAGATCATACCTTGGCAACAAATACAATAATACTTCCATAAACAGATACAATTGCTGGATCTATTTAGGAAATCTTGTTACTACTCAAATCCATCACTGCAGATGCTAGGCAGGAATATGTTATTTTATCACCAAGCCAGAGTATAAGGACAGCAGGTGCTGATGTTAGTGGAATCACTGTAATTTATAGTGGTGGTGCTTATACATTAAACCCTCCTGCTGCCTTTCACTTTCACTGTCCAAAAGCCTCATTAGCTGTTGTGTCATCAGGCTTCTGTTTCATAAATTAAAACTAGGCAAATGTTGGCTGAAGCTCCTCAGACCCTAATGATTAATTTTCTAGCAGCTGTGCAAGAAATCCAAAATCTTTTTCCTGTTATTCAGAAACCTGAAAAATGCCATTTAAGTGCAGTACACATGACAGTCACCAGCAATGGCATAAAATAACTAATTAGCAGCCACACTGTTTAACAAGGGTCTGCCCTTGTGTAATACAGTATGTGATCCTCTTCTGTTCATTTGATCAACTACATCTTTCTTTTTAAACACTTTATTAGGCAACAATAATTTAATTCTTAGTCTTAATGCATGTGGTTGTGTGTCTCCAGAAGACTTTACTCCACCATTTTTCCACTTTCCTCTCTGAAGTAATTAAAATGCATGAAGTTATAATGATTTGTCCCATTTTTTACCAGGATAAGCCCCATGAGGTGATGGCCCCTCACTTGTGCAGGCATCTAAGGAGACAACAAAAGAGAGCAGCAGTACACATACTAATGTTACTTATCCTCGAATCCGTTATGCAGCTGGAAACAGCTTTTCTTTCTCACAGACATATTTTTGTTACTGCAGTGTCTAAATGTGAAAGAGTTTAAGAGGTTCCTTATTGTAAAACGCCACAAAAAGAACTTTGGTTCATGAACACGATTTTAAAGAAGAATTAGCGCAACATTGTATTCCAATTCTCTGTAAGAGTAATTTAAATGTATATTAAGTCAGACTCAGTCTAAATGAAAGCAGGCTTAATTCTATTATCCTTTTCCATTAACTGCCTTTAATTGACAGAACTAAACTACTCATCTACTTGACCACAGTTCAGTCCAACTGACTTGAATGGTCATTGCAAAGGCAGTACATAATCACTGTAGTATTGTGACAGAGAAAGAATGAATCTTGGTTATAAATCTCCCTCCTGACCTGTGAGGGCGCTGTGTAAAGAGAACAATGTGCCCTGGACTGGATGGTCTGGCAATTCATTCCAGGGAAAGGTGGAAGTCAGCCATCTAGAAAGGGGGCGGAGCCACAGTACACCAAGTCATCGCCCCAGACAGGAGGCGATGCAGCAGTCGCGGATTGGTAGGAAAAGCGATTGCACACACGAGAGAGAGACCCGCTGAAGGACTGTGAACCAACCCTGAGTGTTTAGTGTTTGTTTGTTTTGTCGATCTAATTGTACTCATTAGTTCTTGTTAGACGGTTAACACGTACCGGGAGCTGTCGCTAAATGCCAGCACCAACCTGGACAGCACTGATAAACTGTATTTCACCACATTAGCACTCACTCTGGACTTGTGATTGTGTTTGTGTTCTGTGTGTGTGTTTATACTGTGTTTATTATTTCGGGACTGAACCCCAAGGTTTCACTGTACAATACACATTGCTGTGTATTGCCAGGGTTTATTATTTACAGTCACAAAACAAACCAGATTATAAAAACCAATAAAGGATTGTTTAGACCATGAACTTTGTTGTCTGTCATCTGTTTAAGCAGTGTATCACATCTACACCTGCGCACTGCAAACCACTTTGCCAGAAGTATGTATTTGCCTTGCAGGAAGAATCTCATTTTATTTAAATACATTTGTATGTACTCCAAGTTAAATAACATATGTTCCATATATTTCAAAAAAAGCCAAAATTGTTCAGAAATGCGATCAAGCAAGAGAATGAAAGATTGTTTGTTTGTTTATGTATTTAGTAAGTTAGTTAGTTGGTTTTATGCAGACTGAGAAACGCTATTAATTTTATTTCTAAGGTTGTGTTACACTGGGATATTACTGTTGCTTCTGTTGATGGGTCATCAGGGGTCACTGGGGAATAAATGAAAAAATGAAACAAAAATGTTTGCATGTACACAAAAGTTTTAAATGATTAAAATCTGTAATTTCAAGCCCTTTTTCAGCTGTGTAGAAAGAAAAGTAAACACAGTGCAGAAAACGTGTTATTCTCATATATATAATTTAACATAACCAAACATTAAGGTTAGGCCCCAGTAATTCCAATTGGCCCAGCCTAAGATGTGTTAAATACAAACATGGGCAACATCTTAACCCCAGGTATCTCTAGTCTGTCGAGTTTGAAAGGGGAATAAAAATGACAAAACAAAAAGCCTCTTCAATTTCTCTTAATGGCTGAGCGAGTGCACTGGTTCATCCCAGGGGCCAGGGGCGTCTGTGTGAAATTTGTTGTGCTCTCCAGAGAAATCACTGTGACTGCAGACAGTTCAAAACCCATTATGGCTGCTCTAGAATCAAACATGTGGTGCACTGATCGATGTCAACGGGTCACAAAGTAAGACTGAAGAGTCTTAACGCTGCTGGTTGCATTTATTCTTTTTCTCTACATAATACAGGGAATAGATATAAATAAGGAACATGGAAATAAAATACTTATTTTACACTGTGAGATTGTATTCCTATTTTTGCTGCTGGAAGACAGTTTTCTTTTTCTATAATAATAAACTAAAACATCACAACTGCATTGCAGAAGAAATTGGTTTCACACCCCAGGGGCAAATTAATATATTTTGCTTCAATGAGATGGAAGCATTAAGTTATAATTACATGTTCAGCTTCAAAAAAACATATTGCAACAAGTCTCTGACCTTTTTTGAATATTGTGAGTCATCTTCCCCGAGAGAGATTTGAGAGAAGAGGGGGAGAGAGAGGGATTCATCTTTATTGAGGTTTTAAATAAAATAGAGTCGTCATTATTTATTAGATTCAAAGCACTCAGATTTACTACCCTTACACCATAATTAATTCAGCATGAGACTCCAGAGTCTAGATGCTTTAGTATATGCGTGAAGTCTATTTGGTGATCAAAGCAGTGAACAAAAGTAACCACTGCACTTCAAAAAGAACACTTTCCATGTTCAACAAAAAAATCTAAAACACAACAGAACGAGAGAATGCCACGATGAGTGGTTAATTTACCAATATGATGTAAAAATCCTCATGGATACTACTTTCCAGATTGCATCTAAAAGGTTTTTAAACCAAACAGTACGTCATTATTTTATTTGATCCCATCAGTCTAGTACAGTAGTTCTTCAGAATCAGTGACTTATTTAACTTTATGACATTGAAAAAAAAAATCAATACAGAACTGTTCATGTAAATTAATTAATGTTTGTCTCCAGACACCTACCACTTTTCCAGTTTCAATACACTAGTGCCTTCACATTAAAAACAGAATCTTTATACAGTAAAATATTTCTTAAGGGAAATCTAGTGATGTCATCTCAAAGGCTCTGTTGACATTATTAACATCAATGTCTGGCTTTGTGCTTGCTCATTTGAGGGGCTGACATCTCATAATATTTAGAATTTAGAGGCTTTTTTTATACATATCATGCATAATTTGTATGTGTTTTGCTTGCCATTAAGAATAAATCATGTTTTTTTGTTTTTTTGTTCTCTTTTTTTGGCTTTTATTTTTTAAACTTGTCCATCAATGAATATTGAATCTTTAGACAGGAAATAAACAAGCACACTCAAATCCTTCACCAGAAAGCTTACAAAAGGGATACAGATTCTTTTAAAGTACAGGGCATTTTATAAACCCATGACCTTCACATCTGAGACTGTGACTCTATTGTTATAAACCCATAATTTGTTCATTCTGCTGTGCCTTAGTAACAAGATCAAACAGCAGTGTCAGGAGCCCAGAGCACTGTTTGTCATCAACTCTTTATTCCCAGGCAGCTGAATAGGGGAGCGGGCTAGCCTTTCCTCACACTGAGCACACACAGACACAAGCAGCCTCTTGTTGGCAGGCCTCTGCTGCAGAATGAATGCATGCTGTGAATGTAGACCATTTGTCTGCTGATTACTGCAGGCCCCAGGGGGACTGTGCTAGCTCTCATTTCCAACTCTCTCTTTCACAGTGTCTGCTTTCTCTGATAGCCCTAAACCCCCCACCCCCATACCTGGAGAGCTAGCATCATAAAAGGTATCCAGATTTTTATTACTTATTTATTTAGTTATCTATTCTGTAATTTAAAGTCAAATGTGGTTCCGATTTAATTATATTAAGAGCCTATTGCAGAAGTTATGTAATATAAATAAACAATACATCAAAAGTGGGTCTTTCATTGTATTATAGTTGTGTAGGATAATTTCACACATTTAAATTATTTTCTTGGGCAACTTAAATCATATTCATTTTACATAATTATCTATTAATATAATCTTTATTTTATTAATATACTTTTGATATTCACTTTAAGTCTAATGTTTTTTTTTCTTTCTTTTGTTCTTCCTTTTTTAATTGTATTTTACTGACTGTTACTGTTCAAGAATTATTGCTGGGCATTTCCAAGGGTGTATCCGTCCTTCGGATGAGATGTAAAACCGAGGTCCTATTGTAAGTGACTCTGCAGCAGCAGTTGTGATGCATAATTCACCCCCAAGTCCCTGTAAGTCGCTTTGGATAAAAGCATCTGCTAAATAATAATAATAATAATAATAATAATAATATTTAATTACTAATATTATTATTATTCAAATTTTAAGGAAGCAATCACTAACAGTGACTGTCTGTTGGGAAGGGGGAAGGGGGCTGTTAATAAGACTAGAACATCATAGCTGTTAAAACCATTACCAGTTCAAAGTGACGCTCCAGGCACAGGAAACCCAACCTATCAGGTCATTAATCAACTGCTACTGTTTCACTGCACCTTTTATTGTGGAAAAAAAGAAGTTTACTGGAACCTTGTTCCTTGATTTCCTTGCCACCAGTAATTCATTTAAACTTTTACACTTCCTACTTACAGCTTCTGATTTATAGGGTGTTTCTCTTCATTTGGATGATAACGACCATTAGATTGTTGTGTAACAACACTACTATTATGACCCCTGCTTACCCGATTTCTAACTTTTGTAAAGCTATCTTTAAACTAATATTCTGTCAAATAAAAAGGACAGCAATACAATAGAAAAAAATAACCTTCTGCCATAACAGTCAAAAGGGCACTTGGCATTTTTACACTGTGGTTTTTGTAAGCTCAGCCAGATTTATTTAGGACTGTTGAATGCTAGAGTATTACATCTTTGTGGAAAAAAAGAAACAAACAAAAAAAACACGTGGAACCCTTCTATATGCCATCATCCACATATCTGGCAAAATAAATAACTTTTTTTTATTTTTATTACACAATCATCATCATTTCCACTTGCCATAATCTCCTGCTACACTTAGCTATTTGTCGGTGACAGCTAGTTTCATGATTTTCATGAATACGTTGCACAATGATAGAGAAGAGAGAGACCTGGACACAGTGACTACAACTGCAGAAAAAAAAAATCTAATCTACCCCGTAGCAACATTGCATTTCCATGCAAGGAATTCTAATATGGATTCGGCCTCAGGAAAGTATGGAAAACATTATCAATATGCACACTATAAAGAAGCATGAAATCTAAACACACAGAACACAATGGGCTTTGAACATTTTTTTGAGAGAGCTGAATATACTGTAGTGTCATTTTAAAACAGGTGAAACAGCTACTGGCTCAACTGGTCCTTTGTGAACAAACTGCTTAGAAAAGTAGCATTTTAAAATTGACTTTCAGCTGGCTGTAGCAGATGTTATACGTGCATTCACTGGTAAACCATGAATCCCTCCACAGTTAAGTGCTTTAGGGATTTTTTTTTTATAACTCTATGATGGTCTTTTACAATTCTTGCCTTTATATGGCTAATGGCTGAATGGAGCTGTTTATTTGAACTTCAGTGAGTAATTTCCGTAAGGATAATGTGGAGTCTTACTATATACGGTTGCATAACACTCAGTCTTGTCTGGTGAATGAAGTGGAAAGGTGAAACTAGAATAAAAGCCAAAATTCAAGCAATACATTAAAATATTGTGAAACAATATTTATTTTACAGGTATTTTAATTAACATATAGTCAATTAAGTTTAATATAATCCAAATTATTTTTTATATTCCCAAAACACTTTTTTTCTGGTTAGCGAAATGTGGACCTATGCACGAATATTTCAGAGCTTACTGGTTGAACTATTTGATAAAAGGCAATACGACCCACAGAGGTTTCCCACAAATAGGACACTAAAGCAACAAAAAACAGTTTTTGTTTTCCAAAAAAATTAGCATTAACATGAACAAAAATGATGTTATTAATATGAACAAATCCTAATGCTCCTCATTCCTTCATCTATGCACTCACACCTTACACTTAAATGGCAAAGTAATCATACTATTAACCACATTCATGTGGTTGCATTATTCTTGTGATCTTCATAATTGCCCAATTCAACTCTTTAAATGTTAATAATGTCTTACCGATGGCTAATAACTATCATTTATTATGCTTCCTGACTCAGGAATGTCACTGGAGCCCCCACAGAAAAGGAAAAGCTTCTAAATGAATGTGTGGTCATTTATCCATTTACAGAGAAACAATGTGATACTGTTTAACAAGGGCATGTGATCTGTACCCATTACAAAAGAGGCTTCGACTTTTATGTCACAATAAGCTGAGTGTGTATTAATTTAGGTTATAAACAAGATAAATGCAAATACTGTAAAACTTCAAATAATTGCCAGGTCTCAAATAATCACCTGTCTTTAATACGCGCGGGTCTGCTGCCAAATATTGTAAATAAACACCGGGTCTCTGTCATTGCCATCGAAGATGAGGAGGAGCTTGAGCGTAATGAGCTGCTAATAAGTGACAGCGATGAAAGTGACTCTCAGGATTAATAAATAATAATAGAAAATGTAATTTAAGGTAGGCCTACATGTAATGCATATTTGTTTAATGCAGTTATTACGTTATTAAGAGTTTTGATAATTTTAAGCGTACTGAAAGTAGGCCAGATACAAACCTCTTGGTGTATTTTAACGTGTTTTGTTGTATTAACAATGTACAAGTTTGAGATTAAACAATCAATTACTTTTGATAATGATACATATTGTTTTTATTGTTCATTTTTAAAAACATTTTAGAAGTGTGAATTATTATTATTATTATTATTATTATTATTATTATTATTATTATTATTATTGTGCTGCAAGCATAGCCTACACGCCTGTGTTCTGATATCTACAGGGCTGTCTTTTAGTGGATTTAACTGTTATTATTATTATTATTATTATTATTATTATTATTATTATTATTATTATTATTATCAATGGTAGATCTAATTACATTTTTAAATACAAATCTGTACGTCTGCTTGTTCATTTTCCAATGTTTTGCATACCATATCCTTGTTAACCAGGGCACATAAAAAGCCTGTAATAATACTTTCGCTTTATACTTGAGGGTGTACAATACAATGTAATTTAGTTATAAAACAAAACTGTTATTTAGTTCCCACTGACACACAACCTTTTAACAAAGTTGCTGGAATGTTTAAATTGAGTTACGATGTTGCTACAAGGTTGTGTGTTAGCGGCTATTCAATGACTGCATGAAGCATGTGAAGCTAGTAATCTAATATAAACACCGGCCTCCAATACGCGCCAGGTCTGCTGGCAAATATTGTAAATAAACGCCTGAGGTGTTTAATTGAAGTTTTACGGTAATTATGTATTCCTGAAGTGAAGATTCTGTACATTGAAACTAGTTTAATGTTTCAATAGAAATTGTTGTAGTTCTCATCGCATTATAAAACAATATTAGTTCCTGTTTTATCAAAACATGCGCTTCAAATAAAATACATTTTAATACAAAGAACAGTTCTGAAAGTAAAAAGTGAATATCTTAATCTTTCAGACATATACCAAATTATTTGTGAGCCTAATTTTAATAGTTTCAGTACACACTCTTTGGCTGCATTAGTCACTGAAATCTGAGGCTTCATAGAGAGCCTGGACACTTGGGGGAAATAGCATAGAAATTACTTTTTTCCAGCAGTGTTTGAGTAAAAATTACATTAAATTAAAAAAAGGCTGCAGGTTTCATGTGATAGAATCCAATATATTGCTGAATTTAAAATGAAATAATCTGTATGCTAGCATTTAGATATCTTGATTTGCCAGTCCCCCGCACCCATGCCTAACTGAACCATAGATATCCACATATGACACAAAATGTTTTTAAACTTGCAGGGCATCTTGTCCCAAAAGCTACTTTAACATAACCAACATTAGGAGACCAAGTTTGCAAACTGCTGCATTTCTACGTGTCTACAAAACGTACTTGAGATTGTACTTGAGTTCACGAGTGGTCTGGGGTAGTCGTGAGAGTATGTGGAAGTTTAGCATATACTGCGATTCCATAGGGATAACTTTAGTTTACTTACCGTAACAATGGTTCCCTGAAAGAGAAGACGACCACCAACCAATACTTTTGGGATATGCCGGCCATAGGTAGGTATTCACTGAGCATTTTATGTCAGAGCTGCCGATAGGCCCCTCTGTGGAGTGACAGCCTTGGTCCCGCCTGCCGAGTGAAAAACTAGTCGCTCCGCGGACCTCACTTCCTCTTTTGCATCGAACCTGCGAATGCGAGTGATGCGACCTTGCAAGGTTTGGTGGTTGTCTTCTCTTTCAGGGAACCAGGGCTATGGTAACTAACCTAACGTTCCCTTTCAATTCAAAGACGACCAACAACCAATACTTTTGGGAAAAGCATACCAAAGCCGTCATGAGGGTGCATGAGCAGACAGCATACTGGGGATGCCTCGCTACCACCAACTAGTGTTGGTGGTGTGTGCATACAACCTGAAGGATCCTTGTAATGAAGGGATAGAGGTATCTACCACATTAAGTCGGTAGAACCTGGTGAATGTATGCAGAGTAACCCAGCTAGGCGCAGTACAAATGTCAGTCAATGAGGCATCTCGAAAGAGAGCCCATGACGTAGTCACACCTCTGGTAGAGTGTATGGCCACCCTTCCAGGTGGGGGTAGTCTAGCATTATTATACGCAGTCGATAGTGGGTTCAAAATCGAGTGGGACTGTCGCTGCTTCAAGAGGGCTTGACCCAGGGTCCTTTCACCATTGCAAACAAAGAGCTGGTCAGACTGACGCAGCGCTTTCGTCCTATCCACATAACCTCCTCCGATCAAAGGGAGGAGGATGGAAGGCCTCTAATTCCAATTGGTTCAAGTGGAAAGCCGTAATCACCTTAGGTAGGAATGCAGGGTTCGTGCATGATAGCCTGTTTCCATTATCCCAAACCTGCATACAGGAACTGTGCACAGACAGAGCCTTTAGCTCACTGACCTGCTTAGCGGAGGTGATGGCCAATACAAAGGCTGTCTTCATAGAGAGATATTTCAGCTCTATGGAATGTATATGCTCAAACTGGGCTTTAATGAGAGCCTCCAATATCATGTCTAGACTCCACTTCGGAGGACATCCTTTCTAGGAGGACATAGCCTGACAAAGGTTCGAAAATCTATGCCATTCTATAGAGAAAATAGCTTATGACTGACTTAACGTCATCCATAAAGGAGACGCGAAGTTTCAAGAAGTAAGCCACTGGACAGGCGCCGTCACAACAAGAATTTGGTTAATAATTTAAACATATGTGAATTTATGGTATTTTGACAGTAAATACCAATGCTAATAAAATGTGTTCAATTCCTATCTCCCAAATCAATCAATAAAAAATAAATGAATTTGGTCTATTACACGACACTTGCAATATCATAAACCTGTAAAGACAATATTATTTAAACGTGTCCCGGACATGAGCTGCATTTAGACAAACAGACTTATCTGTGTCACCAGTGAGCCACTTTTCCTCCAAAGACACTATCTGGTATTACTCTGGGACAGGCGGTTTGTGTGAGGTGAATTTGTATTATAAGCAGAGGTGTCATTGCCATTTGCAATAATCAACTGCTATATTTGGCTGGAACCATGTAGAAAATTCACAGTTTCAGGATATTCATCGAATCCAAGTTTGTTTTAACAAGAATTGACTGAATATATATATAAATCTTGAAATAGAATGCTATTTTTATACCGTCCATCTCTTGACATTTTGAAATGACTGAAGAGATGAAAATCGACAGCGACCTCTTTTTAATGTTTAAAACAGTACTGCATCATAAATGTAATATTGTTTTAGAATCAATCAAATGTCTTCATGTATATTGCACATTTGTGCCTTTTCTCATTAAGCTGTTCAGCAATGAGGCCATTGCATGAAATGAACGGCTTTCCCATTATTTCACTCTATTTTGCTGTCTCTTTTCCTGTCCTTTGTAATGTAATGGAGGACAGCTGTGGCATAGCTGTGAATATTAACTAACCAGTCTGCCTGAGCAGATTGTGCTATAACCCTTAACTGTTCCTTTAAAATAATGATTTTGTTAATAATAAAACCAAAAAATAAAAAGCATATGCATTTAAAATGTAAAATTGAGGTTTAAAAGGGAATGTTGCTTTGCACAGGCTTCTTAAAAAAAACCCACAAATTGCACTGGTGTCAGGGGGAAAAGAGTCCCACATGCATTGTCACTGAGCCAGCCGAGCTGCTGCTAGATTAAAGGGCTAGAGTCAGAAATGAAAAGCTCTTGCTCTAAATGGAAATTGCGCATGGTTCACTGAACAGCACTGGCTGATAAGAAAAATATTTTTTTACAGTAATTATATGCTGTTTTTTTCTATCTCTCATGAAGTATACACAAGGCATTCTTAATTTCTGTGTTTCATTCTGAGGCGCTCACAAAACACCATAATAAACCACTCAACGTTTAGAGTACCGGTAATATATTTAATTTGAGATGATTTTATTAAAATCTGTTAACTGCAACAGGTCACAGTTGCACAGCTACTTAACTGTTTACTGACTGATTGATTCTTTGGTTTCTAAACAATTGAAACACAGCCTCTTTGAGTGTAGCTGGGAGGAGATATCAAAGGGAAGCTGGATTTCAATCATATCTGAAACTTTCATTAATATTGCACTTTGAAGCCGTCATTGGAAATGTGTGCCAATAAGGCAGGTCATATTGAAACTGTGCTGTAAAATACATGATTTAGATACATGAGGCTTACATTTGATAGCTGAAGATATTTTCCATTTAACTTATTTGCTTTTCAATCCTACCTTTATGTCTTGGGCCTTTTTTTTTGCATTAAGCGGAAAACTAATAAGATTGTCTTTCTCATACACCAGTAATTCTAAAAAAATGCTGATTTCATCAAACAAGTGCATATATTATTGAATTAATTAAAAAAAAATGTTTATATTACAATGTGTGTGTGTGTGTGTATTTATATATATGACCACTCACATGGTTTGCATCATGATGTAAGCCTAATTTATTACTTCTTTCTTGGAGAAGAGTAATTGCTTGAGAATCAGACCTCATCCAGCTTCAGCCAGTATTTTTACATACTCAAGGTATATAATAGTCCCTGTGGAATGCACCACTGAATTACTGCAATGATGAAATATAAGGCTGCAAAACTTCAAATTGGCTTTGCCTTTGAAACTCTAGCTGTGTAAGCATTCTGAGCAGAAAATGGAAAACATATCCCAAAATGAGTTAAAGATATTAAATAGGTTAACTTGTGGCAGATTGGGTATGTTTGGGAGACATTATATAAAAAAAAAACTTGGCATCAGTTTTTATTTACATAAACACTACATTTATAATAGAGAACAGAGCTGAATTTTACTTTCCATGCAGCTGTGTAAATGTATAAAAAAGTCTAAACATTTGTCAACTTAATAGTTCTAGCTTTAAAGTATAATAGAACATACAGTAACTAGTTTTAAAATGACATTTTAACAAATTATTTATTATTTTTGTCTACTTAAAAATGTTTTGACATTAATGTTAACTTTTGTGAAATTCAGGGGGCGTGAACCAGGACTTCGCTATTTCCTAATTTCACCTGTCTATCATCATTGACTCCCTGTTTAAACCCAGTCACAGCTCAGCTCTTTCTCTTGTGTTAGCTTTTTTGCATACGTTGCAGGAAACCTCCCTGCCGGATTCAACTCAAAATATCTCATTAATTTCTCTATCTCATTAATTTCTCTATCTCATTAATTTCTCCGATGGAAGCTCAGTACCGTCTATTGCAAATGCAGACAGCAAACAGACCTGTTGCCCCGGCACTACGGAGATCGGCCACTCACCAAACTCTTAAAAACCCTGCATAACAACAATATCAACATCCTGGCTGGAAGCGAGCGTATGACGTTGCTCAGTAATAATTGTATCTTTATATATGCTACAGCCACGTTGCCTCCTTCTCACAAGCGTACTTACGCAAACTCGCTCGCCCAGAGTCCCAGGACAGGCTGCAGCAGCTCCTCCTCTTCAGTCATGGTCGTCGCCTCTTCTTAGCACATCAGCACAGCAACCAGGAGATGCACCCGAACTCATCCTTCAGCTTCATAACAACATTTTCAAGGACATGAAGTCCCTCATTCACCTCATCGCCATCTCAATTGCCTCAATTAATACAACGATATGGATAAACAGCAGTGCAGCAGTGTGGAGTAGTGGTTAGGGCTCTGGACTGACCAGGGGGTTGTGGGTTCAATCCCAGGTGGGGGACGGTGCTGCTGTACCCTTGAGCAAGGTACTTTACCTAGATTGCTCCAGTAAAAATAAAAAATGTATAAATGGGTAATTGTATGTAAAAATAATGTCTGCTAAGAAATAAATAATAATAATAATAATAAACGGGTTGCTTCTCCATTACTTCAAGCTAGTATTCGCAATTCCAATCATGGCCACCTCTCTTCGGGTTCAAAGCTTCCGGTCCCCACAGCTGATAGTCAGAAATCAAGTCCAGCCATCACATATGGTTTCTACTTTTGATATTTGTGCAACATTGAGGGCTTGATTCTCAAAGCTATTTTCCAAGCTCTTTTCATTTTATTTTTCTGAAAGGGAACATTTTCAAGTACAGTTCTAATTTAGACTGCTTGCAAATACTAAGAAATGGCTGAGTTGTTGTTTCTGTCAAGTTTAATTTTTGAAACACACTGCTATTTTACGAGACTTTCCCATCCTGTACACTTCCAGTTTTCATTGCTACTGAACTAAAGATATTTTCATAATTTCGATTTTACCCCGGCAAAGCCGAATTTCACTCGCGCCCCCGCCCCTGCTCGCTCAGCAGCACCAGCAACGCCTTGTCAGCAATAAACACTTGTTTAGATGGCATAGACTATTGCAGTTCAGGTGCCAATCTCTGCACCCTCTTTCATTACATCTTCTGTTTCAGCGGCTCCATTACTCACCCCAGCCCAGGCAGCTCCAGCCCTTCCAGAGTACAACCTGGTTACAGCATCTGCTTCAGGCTCCCAATCAGCAGCCACCATCCGACGTCACGCCCTCTCCCTGTTGATCGAAAGGCTAGTGATAGAAGAAAGCCAAGTTCTACACACGAGACACACATACGCTCAGCACCACCCCAAGGTCACAAACATACATACGGTCCACATCACCCCGCGATCACAGACACACATACGCTCTGCACTGTCCCGCGGTCACAGACACACATACGCTCTGCACCGCCTCGCGGTCTCAGTAGGCATCCCACCCACTCGACAATCCTGGAATGCATTCATCAGCTCATTAACAACTTCCAAGTAATAATGAGACTGGAAATCTGTCTTGATTATGAGTTAAGGAGTTCCACTATTAGGAGAATGACTGGAGTTGTGAAACCCAAATCTCTGAATGTGAGTTCACCTTTTCCATTCCAAGCAGACATGATAGTAGCAAACCACTGATCGATCCTGTATTAATGAACACATAGGATGGTCGGCATCTCATCTCTTTAGACATCAGAATGTGGTACACCTTGCTGCAAGACTGGAGCAATCAACGAATGAAGTTCCGGCAACTCATCTTCAATTGTTTGGATATCAGTTTCCCACAATTTCATCATTCAAGCTAGCCATCTTCCAAGCATCTACAATAATGCAGCCATCCTAGCAGTATGTCTGACACTCAGAAATCTCCAAGAACCCCCCTGCATCTCCTTCCAGACTTCCTATGATTGCTTCAAAAGCATCATTACCAGACACTTGTTCTCTTATCACCTCACCGCTCTTGTCATGAGAGCAGGTCTTTCTCTCCAATTTCACACCACACACTCCTTTAGGACTGGCACAGCCTTTTCAGCAGCCAGAGCCCGCATCAGCCATTGCCTGATCAAGACCATGGGGCATTGGTCCTCTTCAGCAGTCAACTCCTACATCCGATCACTGCAGCACATCAGTCTATAGCTAGCATGCCCGGAGTTGGGGAGCCCTCTCCGCCAGGACCACCAGAGGTTTTCCACCTAACAGAGGGTTTTTGTTTTTCCTCTCTGTGAGCGGATGACCATCACATAGCTGGTACCCTTAACTATTTAATTGTTTACTTATTTTGTTTGTCAATGTTTGTCTCGTCTTGCTTTTATGTTATACATTGGCACACAGTCTTTGTTTGTCTTCACAGGTGTGGGTTCAGTGGTGAGCCAGTGGTCCATCTTTTTGGGGGGATAGTGATTCTCACTTCCCTGACCTAGAGTTCCCATAACTCCACAGGTTCTTCGTGCACTCAGAAGGGCCCACCGGCCATACTATTCTTTCAGAGCTCATGTGCTTTATATTGCCTCATGAAAGAAGGCTCTGTCTTACTTCCTCCTTTATCCTCCTGGGATGTGGACCTCATACTCTTAGTGCTCCAGTCCTGTAACTAACAATTAGTTGTGTTCTTTCAGATTCTCTTTCCTTCCTTCTGTCAAGGCTTTGTATGGCCGTTCTGTCCTCTGAGGGTCGAACCCGGTCGCTAACTGGGACCCAGTCACGAAGCCAAGCCAATAACGACTCCCCAGGAAGTCAGAGGACTCTGTTTTCAGGGGCCCGGAGGCCGATAGGGCCAGCCTCGACTCCATAGGGGAGGCTCTCTCGATTGGAGTTCGGCCTGTCTTTTTTCTCTCACTCCCCTGTTCTAGAGACCAAGCCTTGCATCCTAAGTTGCGAAACACTCCCTTCCTCTCGCAGCTCTGGTTCCCACCCCGTCAAATCCATGCTGTCCTGTAGGCTATATACTTGTTAAACAAGGAAGGTACACTTAACAAATAAACACGGATTAACTCTGTAACAACTATGCCTATTTAAAATGACAATATATTTGAACACACCTAATACATGCTGGATCAATTCCAATTTTGTTATAATCTGCATCACATATGTTTTGTAAAAACATATACAGCATGATGCAAATATTGATTTAAATGAATTACTGAAATTGTTAATGGATCCAATGAATACACCCATTGAATACATTGTACTTGTTTAATGTATCCTAATAATAGGGCTTTTTTGTTCATGCCATATGAATTTCCTAAGCAGATAAATAATAAATGGTCACTGAATACTTAACCAGGCCAGAAGGAAATAAGAATCTGAATCATGTTACTGCCCCAATCGTAGACTTAATAGTCTACAACAAAAACTGAGCAGGTCAGCTTCATGGTTCAGCTATTCTTAAAAGCCTTGTCTACTTCTCTGCATCTTATTGGTGGCCTGCATGTTACAGCCCCCAATGAAATGTGATTTACAGAGCTGGCTTTAAGCTGTGCAGTGGAAAGTAGAGGGTAGAGAGGCAGAGGGACAAGCTTTCTGGAACTGCAGCAGAAGCTAATTCATACATTATGATCAGGCTATCTCTGAGGTTTAGGTTGACAGAACCAGGTTGCAAGGATTACAAAGGCATACATGGTCCTTCCTATCAGCCTGTCCTGTGTCACTTTTAGGTCTTTTATCCCATGCAGTCATCTAAAAAAGCATAAGCTGTGTGTCCCCCTTTGACATCAGCACTGTGGTTAAATAATTATCATTATTAGAGGAGGTATAATCCCTGGAGACCCGGTGACTAAAGGCGTGCTGAGTTAGAGCACATATGTTCTGTATGCTTTTCAGTTAGATTGTATGAATGTCACTGAAACAGGTTGATTCCACCTGATCTACATGACACATCCTGTGTGCTGCATGTCTAGTTGATAAGTAGGGTAATCTATCACAACATCATTCATCATTTTTATAAAAGGGTCTAGCTTTTAGTATATATATATATATATATATATATATATATATATATATATATATATATATATATATATATATAATGCTGGAAATATACAAATAAAAAAAAAAACTGAATTTCAACCATATTGTATATTTAGTATATTTAATAATGTACTTGGTTTGTGTTTTTATTTTATTTTAACTGGTTTGAAACATGAAAAAGACTCTTTAAAACAGCCAAGAGAAAGATTTCATGAACACCAGGTATTAGAGCATGACTCCATGTAACAGATTACATTTACTGGATCTTAACATTTATCTGTGTACCTCCTGGAAATTGATTGATTGTCCTTATTCTCAGCACCACCAGTCAAAGGATTTTCACTGCAGCAAGAAGAGACGTGACAGCAAAAGATCACAGGCTAGCATAAAAAGGTCAAGCAACAATGGTGCATAAGAATAGCTGATGTCACACGACCAAGTACAACATGAAATCTGACTTACAGATTCATTAATGGATACTTCCTAGTCTAAATGTACTGCAAAATATCTATCAGCATTTCATTGTTTCAAGTTCAATACAGTCAAATTCTGGCCTCACATTTATTAATGCATTTCTGAAATTGATAACATTATTGATTTTATTCATAACTGGGATTTCGCAGTGAGTGAATTAGAATTAGAATACAGAGTTCTTTTTTTCTAAGTGGTAATTTGATGCCTGAAAGCTTTGTACATCTGATATTTGTGTGAAATGTGTTCAAGTGATTTCAACCATGCTCCCTGTGTTCACAGAAATCAACGCTGGCACTAATGGTTACCTTTGTTAGATATTTCACAGGGAGCCTAAGGAGTAAATGGCTATAAACAACCCTTAGAGACCTGTTCCTCCAGGGAAGGGTTTTGGCTGTCAAATAAATAACCCTTTCATCTTTAGAAATGGCTGCAAACAAAAAGACCTATTTTTTTAGACATAACAGCTGTTTGCAGGGTAATAACACAATGGAAAAGGACTTGATCCTTCAGAATCTACAATCAGCTCTATATTGCATGATGTGAATCCAAAATGTCAAAAATACTGTTGTTCCAACTGAATCATCTGTAACATTGCCAGCTCACACTCAATTTAGAAAAACTAAAAGAAACCTAAATGGCAAATGTTTGGACTAAAAGTATTTTTCAATGTTGAAATGTTCATTGAAGTCATTGAAAAATACTTCTATTCTAAATATTTGTCAATGGAAGTATTTGGTTTGTTTTAGTACTGCTAAAAGTATTAATATATGAAGGCCATGTTGGGAGTCATTGGAAAAGAATGTAATGGAAGCAGCTCTTGTGTGTTTTTAGGCAATGGGACTATGAAAAGTTTACGCTTGTAGATACTGATAAAGTATTTTAGTCAGCTGAGCACACGTACCTGTAAGCATGTTATAAAGGATAATATGATGAATTACTAATGAATTGATCTTATATAAAAAAAAATAGTAAACATATTATATTATAAAATATAATTAAATGGGTAACACTTTAAGTTGAAGGATCTGTTCTATTATAAGTAATATTAGACAGTTTGTTTCTAGATTGATCCTTAAGCTAAAGAGAGACAATTAAATATATAATTCAACATCTCTCAATAACAATAAAAGTGGTGGGATTTTACAGGGGAATGAGATGGTATTGCTGCTGTTCATTCTGTTCCCTGGGTGCCCTGAGAGCACTGCTCATTGAGCAGCACCAGTGAGGAAGCAATGCTGGTTTCATCATGTGCTGCACATGATGTCCAGAGCAATCACAAAATCACAGGGTGGAAGTGAGCTTTCAGGGGTCAACCTCGGATCTCTTCAGACATTTTTCCTGGCTGGGTCCTATTTCTGTTTGGCTTCCAGACACACATCCTGCTGAGGGTTAGGAACATATTTGGCTCTGCTGTTGAAACAAGAACACTTGTTTAATTTCCAAAACAAGATAAAAAAAAAAAGAAAAGTTACGACAGCACCCAACTAGTCAAAGCAAAGTGAGAATAACGATGTGAAAGTAAATGCCCTTTTTGCTTAAAGACTAAACTACTTGTCAATGATCCAAGCAAGCTGACTAGACATTGTTCCATTAGCCTGCAAAAGTCCCCTTATTAGGTAAAATTGGATTTGAACAAAGTCTACAATACAGCAACATGTGAAAAAATACTACTAATATTTAGTATTGCTACTACTATAGCAGAAACAAATCTAATATATTCAGCCACTGTAATAAAGCACTGAATTAATGTACTATAATTTCTATTTAGTTTAAAGAGGGGGGCAAAGTTATTCTTATATAACTTGAGACCTTTAAAACAAAGCAAAAAAAAAAACAATGACTTTGTAAAATTTCACCTTGTCTCCTTCTTAACGCCCAGAAATGTACTATTCTTTTGTCATAGTAATAAAATACTTATTATCTCTGGAAGAGGCAGCAATTTTGTTATCTAATCTTTTTTCACCAAAAAGGTTAGTTAATTAATCAGGAGCAAATCCTCATTATTGTTTCAATAGAATTAGAAAGACAAATCACCAGAGTATAGCTTAATAGGACAGGCCTGTGGTTTAACCAGCTTCATTTACATAAAAGTAGAGCCCTTGTCAAGCAGCTCTTAGTGAGCAAACAGCCTTGAGAACATAAGCCAGCAGATGGTCTGCTCCTGGTGTTAGCATTCCCTCCACTCTAATGTGTGTGATCCCATTACAACTCTGTATCCGTTACCAGGGTAACTGCTAAAGTGCTGTGAAAGGCACAGTAATAAAGTAACCTGTCACACTGGCAATGAAAGCAGCAGAATTTTCCCGTTCACTGAACTCAACCTCCAACCACTACATACTGTATGCATTAATACAATGGCACAGGGTCAGCATGCTGGACTAATGCAAAGAGTGCAGAGACTGGAAGATTAATACAGAATTAGAAATGTATGGGTATCATTTATGGTGATTATTAATTTGTAACGATCAAACAGCATACACTAAGAAATTGTCAGAAAATGTATAAATAATCCAAGGAGATCGTATTATAACAACAAAAATCAAGTATATTCTACAGCCACAACTACACATGTATGAAATGCAGATAACCCAAAACCCCCAATGAAACAAAACAATACACCATATTTATCTTACAGCACAATGCAAAACATATTTCTAGGTTGGCCTGTCCCTTATTATAGAAATGCACAAAAACAAAACAATTTAAACCTGTATTTCTGTAAGGGAACAGGCCAGCCTAGAAATATGTCTTGCATTGTGCTGCAAGATAAATATTGTGTGCTTTTTTTTGTTTGTTTGTTTCATGGTGGTATTTGGGTTTTGGTTTAAGTTTATTGTATACATCTGTGTAGTTCACTGTTTGTGTGGCTGTATAATACATTTTTTTTTATATATATATATATATATATATATATATATATATATATATATGATAGATCTCCTTGGATTTCTTAGTGTATGCTGTTTGATTGTTACACATTAGTATCACAGTTTAACCAAGAGCTGCTTTATGATATGTGAGCCAGGGCGTTCTGTACATTGCACCACTGGTTTCATCATGACTGCATTCCTTTTTGTACTCGGCAGACTGCTGCAGCAATTCTGTCACCTTCTAACCATTACTTTATAGTATCCGTCTTGTATTTTCTAAACAAAGCTGTCAAGCTTTACTATGCGTGCTGTATTGACTCAATTACCACACCACCATTATTCTGTGATTGGAATTAAAACATACTGGCGTATACTGGATTTTTACTTGAGATAAACAAAATAGCATAGCCTATGCTGGTACTTGGTCCCAATATAATAATCTGAGGGCTCTTTTAAAGGATGTACTAGCTGATGTTTATTTAATCAAAACTATTGCTGTTATGTCAAATGTAATTTAAACCTTACCTTTTTAGATCTTGCAATTGTGTATGTGTGTACACTGGTTGAGGCAGTCTGTAAAAAATAATTATGATATAAAATGGTAAAAGCACTATGTAGTAAAACATAATGAAAGCATGACAAATCACAGGGAAGTTTGTTAAAGCACAGAAAAAAAAACTTGTGGAAATGTAAGCTGCTAAACGAACTAGAATATTGAAAATGGTCCAATTTTGTAAGTTTATAAACCACTATGGCCCAAGACAGCCCTTGTTTTCAACAGTCTCAACAACACTGAATGTCTAACCCATGCTTACAACACTTTGCTAAACTAATTCCTCCATACCTATTTTATTTGCATGGACAGAAAAACAGACTTTCTGGGAGTGGTGCCTGTACTGTGAAATACATTTACTGTACATTAACAGGTTTAATGGCAACAGGCTTGGTCAAGAACTTCCCAAAATATTTCAATTTCAACAAAATCAGGGGTTGAAACGACACTGCTTTTTGAATAACACCGATTCCAAGTCTTATGGAATCACTTCATTTTACCTGAAAACATATTATTGGCATCCACACATAGTATTGTAAATAGTTATATACTCTGCACTGTGAAGTATCACAAAGAATTGTAGTGTAATCTGTTTAAATAATCAGTTTTTTTACATGGATTTATCAACATGCCTATACAAGTAGCACATCCCGACTGTAACGTTATCACACTAATTCCAACTGGCCCTTATGTCAAAATAAGATGCTGAGATAATTCTTGACAAGAAAATGCCAGTTAAATGAGGACTCAAAACAAAAAATATTGTGCAGTAAAAGGCTATCATTACTCAAATCTAAATTGGTTTTGATTTATTTTTGAAGCCAACGTGGTTTTCAAATACAGCTTGTAAGACACCACAAGAAAGCAAATAAGTTTACTGTCTAAAAATATCAGCTTGTGTTTACTTGACCTTCAACCTTTAGTAAGCAGAGTTTTAGTATTATCAGATGGTAAACTAAAATTTAAGAAAAACAAGCTTAGAGTGAGTTTTGAGTCATCTGAGGGATTACATAAAACAAACAATGTTAACTGTAGAGGATTATTGTTACCTCAACTTAGCCAAGGTCCCTCCACACAACATACCATGCCTGTGACATTTGCCTCACGTATTTTGTCACTGTAGTGCTGTGGGGATTCACAATAAGACCAAAGATTTTGCAGGACTCTAACTGGCAAGAATAAACTGTCTGACTTAATCTTTCCAAAGGCAGTGACCTTTCCGGTTTGAGGAGCACATTCACATTCCTAGCTGTTGCCTTGCTATATTAAACACTCCATACACAAAAAGTCATTTGGGATCCATTGCATATGTGTGTGTGTGTGTGTGTGTGTGTGTGTGTGTGTGCGTGTGTGTGTGTGTGTGTGTGTGTGTGTGTGTGTGCTCAAGCTATAATAAACTTGATTGGGTGTTACTATTTTCAGCTGTTACGTTCAGCCAATACCAGAATGCTTTGAAAAAAGAACAAGAAAAAGGATGCCTAGTATAGCTATAGAATATGTGACAGTTGTGTGATCTGGATAGCATCTACAAAAATAAGGATTCCACTTCATAGTGTTGAAAAGTCACTAAAGTCCTAGGTTTATATCCAAGCATTGAACCAGTGATTAGGATGTGTCTTTATCATTCCTTACCAAACACATTGCATGTCTATTTGGTGTATATCTTTTACATATTTATAAGCTGGTTTGTTCTGAAGGTCAAGTTAAATAAAATTAAGAGAATGGGGGGGGGGAAAAAGCGAAGGAGGTATCTATCTAAATACCATACATCGTACTAATGAGTCTAGGCTATTTCAGTTTCATAACTACTAATTTGTAATTGAACTTTACAATAAGCACTGAGCTAATTATCTTTTGGCAGATTAATTAGTCCACTTTTGAAATCTTGAGCAGAACAATTTTCTAAGCGTACAGATGACAGGACCTTTTCGTTTTTGCAGGGCATAAAAGAGATCCTGTTGGCATCAATAAGACAGTCACACTCAGCCATAAAACGGATTGTGTTCCTTGGTGGTGAAAATTCTCAATCTCCAAGAGTGAGCTCTGCAGAATGATAGATCAGCAATGCAGCAGCCAGTGCTCTTTAATCTGTGTCAAGCGATATTCATTCTGACGCTGTCTCTAAATTATTCATTTTCTCAAGGCGATCAATATTAATAATCTGATTTGCTTTTTGGCATTTTTAGTCACATTTCTGTTTAACTGCCTGTAAATAAAGGTCACTCAGTGACACCCTGCTGCTATTTAGAATCTCTTGTCCTTAATTAATTTTTAACACATTTTTCCTGTGTGTGAGTATCAGTTGCATATGAAACCTGCAATTAATTGAATGCTTGGCCTGGGTTTTAGCCCATCTGTGTGAATAGTCCTCTTGTGGCTGTTCAACATATTTTCTATTAGGATGTAAGGGTTGTGTTCATAATATGGCAATACCTTTTTGATGACATAAATGTGACTTTAATTTTACTGTAATTACACATAAACTTATGTAGTGCTATATTTTTTAATATGGTAAACATACAGTATTTTTGTAATTTTATGTAACTCTGTTTTCCATATTTTGGGATAATGCAGCATAACTAAGCCACAAAAAATACAATATCCTGATTTGGGGCTAATTGTATCTAGCTATGCATTTGTATATGAGTTTATTTCATGTGTGCATGCATTTAAAAAAAAAATAAAAAATTAGTCAAATCAAACACAATCAGACAGATGGAGAGAAATATATATATATATATATATATATATATATATATATATATATATATATATATATATATATATATATATTGTTGCCATGGCAACTGCCCAGAAACACAGGAGTAATTTGTATATTTATGAACCCAAATTCATTTTTAGTTGGAGAAGGGTGTGCAGTATAATCTAGGTTGGCAGACTCCCAATTACTCCCACTTTCACAACTTGAAGGCCAGATGGAAAGCTCAAATTTCATGGTTTCAACACATTTTTTAATGTCATGTATAAACTCTCAATCCACCCAACATTTAGGATTACCGTTCTGTGAATGTCATACCGTACTTTATGTCTGTCACACTGTCTCCAGTCTTCACCAGCTATGTGAACTGCAGTAGCTGAAGAACAGAATGAATGTTGCCGATAGACATTAGTTATGCTGGAGTTTATCAGTGATTACCTATTTTAAACCCAGGAATCAAGAGGTAAATGAAATGTACTCACCTCTGACCTAAACCAACTAGAAATAATGTAATCTGTTCCAAATAATTAAAGTCACACTTGGCATTGCTCATACATACTGTATAGGAGTTATAATTTTAGTGAATGAAATCATTACACAGGAAATTAGATCAAGGTTATTTCTGTGCAGTTACATTAAAATCTGTTTTGTTTGATTCTAATGTATAACATCGTTGTCTCTTTTTTTTACCTTATGGGCAATGATGTCATGTAGTCTTGAACCATTACAGCTAAGATAATACCACGCTGCTTTTTCTTGTTCTGTGGCTTGATCTTATATGGGTTGGTATCTCTTGTATGGCTCTCTATCTTCCACAAAATATTGGTAGTCGTGTATCTGTTTTTCAATGACACTTTACTCAGACAGAATCAAAAATAATTTATTCCATTACAAGTAAAAAAAAAAAAAAAAAAAAAAGCAAAATTGTATAACTGACACGAAACGAGGCATAAAAAAAAAACTATTATTATTTTTTAAAATCAGGAAGTTCTCTCCAGTTTGTGGATCCTTCCTATTCTTTCTTTACAGAGCCTAATGTAATGTGGAGCAGGACCACTGGAGAGCAAGGTAATAGGTCCCATGCCGTCGTTCAGGGAAATAGAGACTGTGCTGCTGCTTAGGCTCGAGGAAGGAAGGAAAGGATTCCTCCTGTTCAAGTCCTAAATCTTCAAGCATTTGTTTCAATGAGCTCGCAGCCAGAGGAAAGAGGACCAACTGGCACTTGCTCACAAAGACCTGCTGTGGGCCACATGATCCCTTGGAGCAGAGCCACTTGTCCTAATTAATATTTCAGGCTCCAAATGGAGTCTTTAAGACAGTTACTTTGTCTTTGTGACTGCACATCTAATCAGTCCAAGTACCAGCACAGCTCATTGTCACAAAGGATGAGATGTACTTGGAGTGGCATTGCAGTCCTCTAGAGCTTGCACTCTTTTTTACAAAAATTGTACAAAATAAAAAAATTAAATAAAATAAGAATTTGCTTCAAATTTTGCAGATCATTAAGGTGATTTTGCCATCCATAACTTTTAACAATCAATCACATAACCCCAGTAAAAGTTGCTTACTGGTTGACAAACATTTTGACAAAAGTGTATTTTTCACTTGTACAGTATATTGTTTATTTAATTCTGTTAATAAACCATCCTTTCCTCCATGCTTCCAACAGAACGCTCTGGGCCAGAGTTGAACCTCAGTATGTTTGTGATAATTTGTAAGAGGAAATGAATCATTAAACAGGGCACTTTTAAATATAAACAGAGCCTCAGATTATGCACTGTCAAAATTAGAGTGGACTAATAAATTATATTTTCAATTCTGCAGGGTTTACATGACTGTCAGTCATAATAATGCTTTACACATTTCTGTATCTCTTATCACAATATTTAATCTTGTGGTCATTATTCTGTGATTCATCTCATCCATTTGTTTTCCTTGGAAAGTGTTGAGACCATTCCCATTTATCTTCAGTTTATATATTTTTTATTCTTGGTTTTGTAGCTGTATTTAGTGACTAGTCTACCTATTCTTTTTTTTCTTTTGCTTCCCCTGTCTACATTTTTGCAAACTATATTGATGTATTTGATATTTATTCTCCTCAATCATAAAATTGTTCATCTCACACAACCATTTGGTAACTGCAAGGAGTATGCTTTTTAAAAGGCTATTACATTTCCTGAAAGTTGGACACCCTGCGTTTAATCTTCTGTCCTGGTCATGGTCATTGTTGACATGCTGATTGCATTATTCCCATCTACCATCTTTCTTACACAGTGATATTTCTTCTTAGACTGTCGTAGCTTCAGCATCTGTTATCTTAACCTTTCTTCATTTTCTTACCTCTTTAAACTCGGCCCTATTACCACCTGTTTTTCACTGTTTTCATTTATGTATGTGTAACTACTGGATAGTATGTGCTGCACGCATGTAACCTATATCAAATGAAAGGCCACACAATTTCCTTTCATATTATATGAATTGCAACAGGGTCAGGCATACTATATATAGTAGAGATGAGAATATATATAAAAAAAATTTAAAAAAAGCTTTTCCAAAAAAATCATGTTTGGTCACTGCTTTATATTTTGTAATCATAGATTTAAGTTCAATATGAAATGAACATGGGGGGAAATAAATGAAGCAAATTGTGTGAAAAAAACTTTTATTAGCACTTACCAAACAAGCATACTCACAACTCTCTCTCTCTCTCTCTCTCTCTCTCTCTCTCTCTCTCTCTCTCTCTCTCTCTCTCTCTCTCTCTCTGGTCTGTAGCTTCTCTAACAACCTAGCTAGGCAACCAAGGCATTGGAAATGCCTAAGCCTGGCCTTTCAGAAGATATCTAATCCGATTGGATGGGTTTTGTATTTTTTGTTCCAGGCACTGAAATACACCCACCGATCTAACCCGTCTCACAGGACTGTACTATTGCATTCTGGAGGCTGTAGTTTTCTCTCTGAACTATGTATACGGGAAAGCTGAGATTTTAAGCTTTCCAACGATATGACCCGCTTACATCTGGCTGCTAAAGTGACAGAGTAATCGACTCATAACGAAACCTAGCAGGTCCTAACAGAAAAATGCACTCTCTTCGAGTCATTACATCACTTCCTTAAACACCCACAGTTCCCTTCCAAAGACTGACCTGGAGCAACCTTGAGATTAGAATCCTATGAGGTCTGACTGATTGTTTAGATAAAGATGATCTGCAACTAAGAATGCAATCCTGCTTGCTCTCTCTGTCTTTTTGAATCAATTGTTTCCATAAAGAAGCTTGTTAAATCTTTACTCCTTTTAATTGATTGTAGTTAATTATCCAAGGCCTTTTAGTCCTTTAATGAGGGTGATGGCTTATTGTACCAGAGTAAATAATCCAGATAACTCTTCCAACTGCTTCTTTAACTGTCTTAATTAAAATTCACCAGGCCTTTCCATGTCCTTGATTAAGGTGTGATATTAATTAAACTGTTCTCCTGCTATTTTAAAAGGGTTCAGCGTTCACTCGTTTACCGTTTTATTACCAGAAATAGGCCTCTACTCACAAAGTTTACAAATTGTTTTTGTACATGTGTTTTGTTTATAAATATTATTCTTATAAAATGGATAAAATAAAGTCGCCAACTGTGGAGATATGGCTTAATTTCAAAACAAATCAGACCCAGTTTCTCAAACTGATAGAAAATAAAGACAAACAAAACTATATACCAATTAAATAACTTGGAAGAATTTCAAAATTGATAGATGCATAAAAAATGATCGATTTTGTAAATTTTTAAAGTACAATAACTGCATTTAAATGTTTACGAGTTAATAAAATCTTTAAATAAATGCATGTAACTAAATACATATTAAATGTGAATAAATAAGGATGCAGTGCACATAAAGTAGTTTGAACATATTGCAGGGGTTCTTGGTGTGCACCCCCCTACAGAATTATCCAGTCTTTTGGGCACAAGTTTCCGGCTTTTCATGGAGCAATTCGCACTCGGCTGGGGGTGTTTGTTTGACCGTGATAGGGAGGGTGCTTTGTTAAATTCAATCTTTGAGAGTTAGTTTGTTATTGACTTGCTTTGGGTTTCCATTACAAGACCACCATGTTGGAGTTAAGATTACTTGAAATAACAAGCATTAGGAATGTGTTAGCGTAACTTGTGTGTTCACCATGTTTATTTGTTTGATTAATAAATACAAAACAAAAGTAAGATCATTAGGATCTTTAAAATGCAATACAAAAGTAACCTGTCATTTTAAAATAGAATAACACAGTAGTGCACTTTTTCAGTTTCCCCAGTGAGTTTTCTTTCCCAAAACTTAACCATCATCCCCCATTAACAAAAGTAAAGACATGCAATAACAAGCACTACCTGCTGTTTTGCTGTTGTCTTATTACATTGTTTACTCAAGTAAAAGATCCTCACCTGTTTTGTGGTTTTGTACAATTGTAACACTGGCAAGTTATTTATGTAAATGTATGATAGATGTTAGCAGTTTTGCAGTTGTAAACAGCAGTGTACAACACACCTGTGCAAACAAGACATTAAAGGCAATGCTCTTATCTGTCCCTGAAGAATTCCTCAGATAAAGAGGTTAAGAGTGATGTTGTGTTTGTAGATACATTGATTGTTGTTTCTATGGAAATGGCTGAGACAGAATCCAAGTATTTCAAACTTGAATAACATGTCTTGTCATTCATTGCTTAATGTTTGAGCAGAAAATCACACCTACATCAGTGCCAGGAGAAGTTAAACAAATATCTATCCCAATTAAGACATTTTTATGATTGTTTTTCTATGTTGTGCAAGCCAACATTTAAAAAAGGGTTTTCATAACAGATGCGTGTGCATTGTGAACTTTCATTTAGAACTACACTCCCAAGATAATCTCTAGAGCTTTTTAGGACTTGGTTTGAACAGATTGTTTTACACACACGTGTTAAAGGTGAAAGAGCATGCACTTCCTAGCTGTGCTCTCACAATACAAATAAAAATCAAGGATTACATTTGTCTGGCCTAATCCATTATATATGTAACTATAGATCAGGCTTTGTTGTCTGATATATAAAATGAAAACATACAAGAATCGTGTGAGTTTGCTGTTTGAATCCTGTGAACCTGGATTCACGGCATTCTTTTTCTGAAGGGGAAACATGAGAGAGGAATGATATTGTCAGTGGTGTGAGTTAGAGACCACTAACTTGACTTGATCTAGAATCACTAATTAAAACTCGATTAACTCTATGTGTCTGCAAGGCTAACAATAAATCACACAGCAATGCTGTTTCAAAGGACACCAGCAAGTTTTCCACAATCAGCCTCATGACACATGGACTTCTAAGGGTTTCCTAATTCTAAGATAACCTATACAGATGAACACTTACTTAATGTAATTTTTACTAACACATATCATTAGATAGCTAAATATATACTCTACAGTGTACAACAAACTAAATAAATATTATCTGACCCAGTGACTCAGGCTCACTTTTTTAGTAAATTCTGCTTGCGGAATATACTTTTTTTTTTTTTAATCTCATTTAGAGCCAGCATGGCTGAATCTTTATTTCACTTGACTGGGCTGAAATTTATGAAGGGATAGCATTTGTTTTTAGTATTTTGCTTTGGCTTTGGCTGACATATTTTAAACTATTCTATTTTATGTCCATTCTTAATAGAGGAGAAGTCTGCTATAAAATATCTCTATTAACTGACTGCCTCAGGTACCAAGACAGATACATGATTTAACAGCTTCAGTAAACAGACACGCATATAGCTTGTTAATAGGCTTGTTAAAAGCCTTTGGCAGCTGTAGGACATAAGGAGATTATTGAGGTTTATGTGTCAGGCTGTCTTTTTCGCAACTGCCACTGTAATTGTCATAAACAAGCATTTCTGTTAGAACTAATTAGTGCAATGGGAAAAAATACTTGACTTTAGCCAACTCAGCAAATGAACCATTTGAAGCCATTATGTCCATGAGATAAGCAAGTCCCATATTTATATTAGGAAAAACAAAAATAAATATTGTTAGTGTACATGTTTGAGCATAATATGTTAATTATAAAGTATGTTTATCAAAATGAAATAAAAGGATTTAGATTTAAAAGCTGTTACACTAATAACATTTTGATTAGAAGTGCAAAGGTTAGAGGTTCACTATAAATAATTCACTGCGATCTAAGGAAAAGACAGCACAGTAAGACTAGTCTGATTTGTCATGAATAATTTACCACTGCTGTGGAAAAAAATGACATTCTTTATTTCATCTGCCACATGAATGCAAATGTTAAACAATACTGTATAAATTAAATCTTGGCCTGCAGTAACTGTGAATTTATGATCTTTCGGCCTTCAAATTACACAGAAGTCTTTAAAACAGCATGTGTTTATTATTTGTTTTTAACATCTTTTGAAGACCAGCATTTTCACTACACTGTGCCAAAGTGCAGATTAAGTTAAAGACATGCATACAGCACACTGTAAGGAGCACGACGGTGTGCAGTGCATGAAAGAAGCAATTGCTGCAAACATAACAGACAGTTACCATGAGAGCAAAGCCAGTTTCAAATCAAACTGCTGACTGATAGGGCAAATTGTAAAACTAAGAGATTATATTTCCCTTGGCGATATATTCATACCTTCCTTGGCATAAATATTTACATATTGTCTGCTCTGTCAAAATCATTCTCTGTCTAATGAACTGTGATTCTTTTACGTATGAAAAATCTGCTTGTCAGTCCCTGTCTTTACTGAAGCAAGGGAAATTGTTTCCAACATTGTATACATTTATCACTTAGCTGTCAGTGCTTCACATTGAGATTATTATCGGTCATCTTCATAAAAACGAGTATTACATTTTAAAACACTTTTTTGGCACATCTTGGTATATCTGGTTTTTTCTTTCCTTAGAGGCTTCTGCTCTCTGCCAAAACATGCTTGCTTCTTTTACTCTTAGTCCAAAAATAATCCAGTTTTAAGTAGATGTAATTCCTCCTCAGAAGAGAAACCGCCTTGCCAAATCTTTGCTGCTTGACACATCACTGAGGTTTCCATTTACTGCACAGCTGCAGTGAATTTAAAACCTGGTGCTTGGCCAGAGTGTGATACCTGCTGAGAGCTGTCTGTAATGATAAACATAAAGCTGCCTGCAGCACAGGGCTCAGGCATAATGGATGGCCATGTCTCAACTAGACCGGGGCTAGGCCTACACAAACCATTAATCCATTGGCTATGTATTAAACACTGCAAAACACACACACACACACACCAACACCCACCCACCCACACACACACACCTAGACATTAAGTACAGTGAGACTCAAAATCGTCTGGCAACTTTATGGAGAGAGGTGGCTGTAAATACTTGTCATGGTATGTAGACATTTAGATTTATTACCTTAACACTATTTTGCAAATAGTCCATAAAGTCTGGCTGCATCACAATGTATTCATTACCTGTTATTACTTTATCAAAAACTTTGATTTAATTTTGCATTCTAATATATTTCAGTTTGTGAAATGCAGATATAGAAATTAATTCATAAAGGAGTTGACTTGTTCTGGATAAAAAAAAATAACTGTTCACTTTTATTTATTCATGTAAAAAGTATACATCTACAGTATGTACACGTATGTATGTAGCGCTTGAATTTTTGGGGTTTTATTTTTTGTTCAGTTCGGGGGGGAGGGGTTATCAATTTTTTTTTATTTGGCAAAATCGGTTATTTTCACTTACTCAAAATAAACACTGCTCAAACATATCAATTTTCAGTTTCTACACATTGAATGTATGTTTCACCAATACATATACAAACATTAACTTCCTGTGTTGAAGTGAGGACGTCCACATTAGGATTCCGGCAGTGTAGACCCGTGGATGCATTTTGAATCCGAGAATTCAGAGTAGTAACAGATTTCTTTTTACGCCCATTACCACACTCGTATCTGTCACACTACAGTTCGTGGGTTTTTTTTCTGCCCACCCCATCGTATGACTATAGTGTACTGTGGTAATTAATTTCAACATACAAGAAGTTATTTAAATATTTTTACTTATTTATATTTAAGATGAAACATTCATCATGGTACTCTGATTAAGGTTTGATATTTATGTAGCTACAATAATAATAATAATAATAATAATTATTATTATTATTATAATAATAGGGGCTCCCAGGTGGCACATCCAGTAAAGGCGCTCCGTGTGGAGTGCAGGATGCGCTCTATAGTCTGGACGTCACAAGTTCGAGTCCAGGCTATTCCTTTGCCGACCAAGGATGGGAGCTTCCAGGGGCAGGCGCTCAATTGGCCGAGTGCCGCCCAGGGGGAGGGACAGGGAGGTCGGCCAAGGTGTCCTTGGCTCACCGCACACCAGCGACCCCTGTAGTCTGGCCGGGCGCCTGCAGGCTTGCCTGTAAGCTGCCCGAGAGCTGCGTTGTCCTCCAACGCTGTAGCTCTTGGGTGGCTGCATGGTGAGTCCGCTGTGTGAAAAAAAAGCAGTTGGCTGACGGCACACACTTCGGAGGACAGTGTGTGTTCGTCTTCGCCCTCCCAAGTCAGCGCAGGGGTGGTAGCGGTGAGCTGAGCATAATAAAATAATTGGCCATTCCAAATTGGGAGAAAATAATAAAAAATAATTGGCAAAAAAAATAAATAATAATAATAATAATAATAATAATAATAATAATAATAATAATAATAAGCAGGCAGTCTTTGTACACAATAAAACATTTAATATATATATATATTACTGGAAGCATAACTGTACAGCAGTTTTATCTTTACATCACTGAATAAAACTGTAATGCCATAAAACCAAATGGCAATGCCATATTGCTGGTTTGTTTGGGGTCGTGGTCGTAAAGCCCGTTGCTAAGCAAATGACGCGTATTACGTAGTGCACAAAATTGATGATTGGTCAGTTGCAATATCTTTACACACTGCCCGGCTTCTGAAAGCTGTTTTCTTTATGTAGAAAGAGAAATAGTGAATGATTGACATAATTGTAAATATGTTTCCAAAACCCACATTTATCAGTTTACAAAAATTAAAACTGAATCTTCTAAGGCCTTCGGGGTGTTTTTTTCAGTTATTATCATTTAAAACCGAAGACGTCAAGCCCTTACATATATATATATGTTTCATGTGGCACAAAATGCTTTGTATATCATCAAACATGAAGTTGGCACTCCCTGGCCAGAAAAGACAGACAAAAAGAACAGATGTCATAACTCTGCATGCACAAAGACCAGGTTCTGATGTGGGAAACGCAGAGTACCTGTCTGCCCAACACGTATGGGACATTTCCACAAGTAAACAGGAGCAATTTTGGGTCAAGTACATTTTTCAAGAGTACAGCAGCAGCAGCAGTGTCCCACCTGGGAATTAATTATTTTTTATGCATAGATTCTGGTTCATCTTAATACAGCTGACTATATTTTATTGGATCAATTTTTAGGGTAAAGTACCTCCTTGCTCAGGGCTATAGCGGCAGTAGTATCCACACCTGGCACCTGACCCCATGACCCTGTGGTCTGTAGTTCAATTTCTTAATTACTAAGCCACACTGATATTTCTGTAAATAGTTTATGTAATTAAATAAATGTTACTAAAATACTGATTGTGTATGTGTTTTGTGCATAGAATGTAAGCATTTGTATAACCTTAATTGCGCAGTGTCCTCAAATGAGGACATATTAATAATAATTAATTATTAATAATAATATTAATAATTAATTAACCACGCTATAGAATTACATTTTTTTATTTTTTTAAATATATCAACCTCATTGGAAGTATAATACAAGAGGATTTTTTTTTTTTTACCATTTAAAGATAATTTGTGCATGAAAGGGTTAAGAACTGTAAGTACAAATGGAATTAGAATGTATTTTTTAATTTATTTTTTAAAGACTATATCCGTTGACAGTTCTGGACAATTACATTTTACACTACATTCTGATTTTTTTTCCCCCTGGACCCACTGCATTTTATCTCATTAGATAAGAAACAGTGGTGCTTCTACTGTAAATTGTGAGAAATTTATGAGTACCATGCCATGTCTTTCAAGTAATACTTAGTAGAAGCCTTTCATCTCCCGCTGATGCAAGCAGTGTAATTCATTTTAAAGGTGTTATATTCTTTTGTCAAAGTAAAACAAAAAATAATTTGCTTTAATTATTTTGTTCACACGCTTTGTAATTTACCAGATTTATTGCGATTATGTTTGGGTTCACATAGAAAAATGTAGGCCACCAGAATCTCTAATAAACAACCACAAAATCTCTAATAGACCACCACATTTCCTTGGCTGGTGGTATGAGTGGCCATCTCCTCACAGTTAATTTCAAGTCAACAGAATCACCCATAAACCTCTTCAGTAAAAAAAATCTTCCCCATGTGTGAACAACTAATATGTTTTAAGTGTACTGAATCAAAGTTATGTAAGAACAGCTCTTGTCACAGAACGCAATATAAACAGTTAGTCCATACTTTAAAATTGAAGAAAGTATTTGTATTTCCTATTGACATGTGCTTACAGCAGAAGAATACTGATATTCCTATGATAATGATAAGATTGAATACATCTGGATGATTCTTTCAGAAACCATGTTGTGGTGAAGACTCGATGAGTGAGATGTTAGCACCTACAAGAAGAGAGAGAGACAGTGATTGTGCATCTAGGCTATGGAATAGGGTAGGGGTTAGAGGCCATCTTGGGTTCATTGGGTTGCTACTGGGTTAATCACCCTGTCCTGTTAAAGTATAGCAGCCTCCAGTGTGTTTATTTATTCCATCTGATTTATTTTATTTAGATTCAATTTACTAGCACATTCGATGACTACATTCTCACTGTGTTCTGCATCATTCAGTCAATCATTTCTCTTCATTACTGCTACCTCCTATTGAAAGGTGCTTTTCTGCATTACATCCTTCAGTCTTCATAACTTCACAACCTTATTATTCCTGGTAAACAAAGATTTATCCATATTTTCTAGTAAAATGATGTTAATATTACCATGTCTATTTGGTTAGACGATTAAGCGTTTCTATATGATATTGATATGATTGAAGGCTTTTGGAACTGGTGAGCACTCCTAAATAAGTACAATTAAAAAAGAAGCATTTAGCAAAATAGCAACCATTTTTTCTTTCTTTTTAAAATTACTGATTAAAAATGGTGAGGCACAGATTATATCATATACAAATCTGCCTTACTATCCCAATGTCTAATGCAGTTGAGCGCAGCTTTCAGTGATTTCACGATTTCTGTAAAATGTACCCATTGCCGTGTAATATGTAATTCTTCGTGAAAATTTAAGAGAATAGTGTACATTTTCATATTTTAAATAGTTAAAATAAATACAGCAAACAGGAGCATTTAGCAATGGTGGCCTATACTGGGCAGCAGTGTGGAGTAGTGGTTAGGGCTCTGGACTCTTGACCGGAGGGTCATGGTTTCAATCCCACGTGGTTAGGGCTCTGGACTTTTGACCGGAGGGTCATGGGTTCAATCCCAGATGGGTAATTGTATGTAAAAATAATGTGATATCTTGTAACAATTGTAAGTCGCCCTGGATAAGGGTGTCTGCTAAGAAATAAATAATAATAATAATTGATTGGCAGATTACCATCATGATTGGTTTGTCTGGTCATGTATTTAAAGGATAAAGTGAGTTTCTTCATTTAAATCCCTCGCTGAGACACACTTGCTAATTATAGCATACTGGTCTGGTTCTGGTTAATAGGATGATTAGCTGATATTAAGCCAAGCCTTTAAGTATATACAGCTGTAGTCGAAAGTTTACATACCCCAATGGAAATTTAAAATTTCTAGAAATTTCTCAAAAACAAAGAATTCGAGGAAAAATCTTTTGTAGCAAAAGTTTTGCTTTTGTGGATGAGGGAAAAAAAAATGCTGAAATAAATAATTGTAGACATCCATTTCTTGTAACTTTTTTTTCCTTATCCACAAAAGCAAAACTTTTTCCACAAAAGATTTTTCCTATAATTATTTGTTTTTGAGAAATGTCTATAAATATAAATTTGTAAACTTTTGACTACAAATGTATGTCTTTAAGGGCAGCTAGATTGTCAATGTAATCATATACTATACCGTACCCAGCTTATATTTACAATCTAAAGTGGAAACAGTTTCGCAGAAGGCTTTAAAGACAATGTTATTGGTTAATTCACAAACACAATAGTTTACATAGCAGCAGGCGTGCATGATTCCTTAACCAATAAATAAGGGCTGCTATCCAAACAAATACAAAGAGCAATAGGTTTTGAAATTGAAAAACCGAAATATTTTGCCTTTCAAGTCAAAGCACATATGTATTACACATACACGATTTAAATAAGAAGGCTAGAGAGAGAATTTTTTTGTTTTTTTGTCATTTTGCAGTAAGAACAGCAATATTACACTTATGGATGTAAAGCTTTAAAATGGCCCCAATATCTGCCTCAACATCCTAGTAGCCAGTATTTACTAATATCCAGTTAGGCTTATCACTTTCTCACATGTGTATTGAGTGAGATGACTGCATAATCCATACCTGTCAGATACAATACTGATTTAACAAGGGCGTTTAGCAGACAGGAAGTTAAAGCATACAGACCACACTATCACTATTTTGCCACTAAAACCTTTATGTACAATTCAAAGTTAAAAACGTATAAGGTTTTCAGATCTCTCCAAAAAAAAAAAAAAATTACAGCAGATATTTCTGAATATGGAGGAAGAGGAAGTATTCAATTATGGATAGGGCAATATTTTATCACGGTAAAAAATGGCTTATTTCACATTTCACGATTAAACATACTATGTATTAAAGAAGAAAAAAAAACAGCGTTGTCACATTCAAAATGTATCACTTTCTCTAGAGTTATTATACAACAAATGTTCCTAAATATTGAAATGCTTACCTGAAAAATAGCAAATGCTAAATTGTAGAATATTTCATTTTTTTATGTCCACCATTTAAAGACATTTTATTTTCACCATCAGTGAATTATTAAACAAAATAAACACATAACTAAATGTAAAAAATAACAACAGATTAATGAAATATTTCCGATCTTTGATGCAGCTGGTGTCTTTTTCGTTGAAGACATTTTAAATAAATCATGCAGCTCTATGCAGTGTGGTCAATCATTTACCGGAAGCATAAGGAAAATGTTTGCTATATTTATTTTATCTATGTAAAATTTGAAAATCTACACTATTCTCTTACATTTTCATAGAGAACTACATATTACACGGCAATGGGTACATTTTATAGAAATCGTGAAATCACTGAAAGCTGCGCTCAACTGCATTAGACATCGGGATAGTAAGACAGATTTGTATATTATATAATCTGTGCCTCACCTTTTGTGTAGGATGCAGAGTATAACATTTTTAATCAGCAATTTTAAAAAGAAAGAAAAATGGCTGCTATTTTTGCTAAATGCTTCTTTTTTAATTGAACTTATTTAGGAGTGCTCACCAGTTCCAAAAGCCTTCAATCATATCAATATCATATAGAAACACTTAATCGTCTAACCAAATAGACATGGTAATATTAACATCATTTTACTAGAAAATATGGATAAATCTTTGTTTACCAGGAATAATAAGGTTGTGAAGTTATGAAGACTGAAGGATGTAATTCAGAAAAGCACCTTTCAATAGGAGGTAGCAGTAATGAAGAGAAATGATTGACTGAATGATGCGGAACACAGTGAGAATGTAGTCATCGAATGTGCTAGTAAATTGAATCTAAATAAAATAAATCAGATGGAATAAATAAACACACTGGAGGCTGCTATACTTTAACAGGACAGGGTGATTAACCCAGTAGCAACCCAATGTATCCAAGATGGCCTCTAACCCCTACCCTATTCCATAGCCTAGATGCACAACCACTGTCTCTCTCTCTTCTTGTAGGTGCTAACATCTCACTCATCGAGTCTTCACCACAACATGGTTTCTGAAAGAATCATCCAGATGTATTCAATCTTATCATTATCATAGGAATATCAGTATTCTTCTGCTGTAAGCAAAATGTCAATAGGAGTAATATATAATACAAATACTTTCTTCAATTTTAAAGTATGGACTATTTATATTTTCTCATCTTATTTTTGTGTTAATTAAACCTGCCGCAATGTACTCCTGCATCACTGAAAAACAATCTGGTTTTAGTTGGTGTAAAAATCAATCAATCAATACAAAATGAAAATAAAAGTTAAACAAAAAAGGAAGTGAAAAGGTTATACCAAAAAACTCCAATAAACCAACATTATCTTTCGGCAGTCAAATTTAGGCACCTAGAATGCCTAAATAAGTTTTGAGTCAAACTGATTTCTTTCATCATAAAATTGGCATTATATCATATCAAAGTACACTAAACACAGCTATAGACTATACATGTGTAAACTACTCCAAACTTTTAAGATTATTTCCCTTGAAATACTCAAATGTGATTATTGTTGATGTGTTTTGGAAATATCAAGTTTGACATTTTTTTTGAGTAGTGTAATTATGAAGACTAATGGACAAGACATCAAAATATAAATGTTTTTTTTTTTTTGTTCAACCTAGACTGTTATAAAACAATTCAGTACAATCAGCCAATCAGCTTCCAGCTCTAGCGGGCTTCTATCAGATGGTAGATGCCCGCTGGAACTTCACAGCATCAACTCTGAATCAATCTTAAAATCGTAATGAAAGCTCAGTTCACATCTATTGGACAGCAAATACTAAACAAAGACACAATTGGTCAAAGAAAATGTATTTTCCACTAAAACCAGCCACTCTACTTCGCACCGACAAAAACAACCTGTCATGTACCTGTAATTGCTGAATCAGCCAATCAGCCATGCTGGAAAGTGTTTCAGCCAATCAGAATGCTGCATTTTTGTTCTTTCCTTGAGTTTCACAGCACCTACACTGTCACATTAGAAAACTACAATCAAATTGCATCACCGGCTCCCTTTCTAAAATTGAATAAACATAGTGCACTGCCGTTGAGCAGAACAGCAACTACACTGAAAACAGCTAAATAGTTCACAACAACAACAAAAGGTGCAAATAAACCTGAAATACAAACTAAACTAGGGGAAAAACTAACTCACAAATATTCCATTCCTATTCCATTTCGAATCATTACACTCACAATCACTAAAAATTCAGATAATGCAGTAGTAAGTTTCAATTTAAAACTCCACTGCCATTAGAAACACGGTTTGGTGCTTTTACACATTCTTTGTGAATCATAAGAGAGATTTTTGCTCTTTTTGAAGCCTCAACCAAGCTTATCTGCTTCCGTTTGCTCATTACTACCACTAAATAAACAGTACAAGTCTATAAGCCTAGAATATCGGTTTTGTGTCAACCGATTGCATGAGATTACATGTGAGTCCACATTATGAAGCCGAAATTTTGCAAACCAATGGTAAGCGGAGTGCGTAATGTGCATACGACTGAGGGCGCCAATGGTCATGTGAGTAGTCCAGACCCAATGAGAAACTATCACTATCTATGGTAAAAAAATAAAAATTAAACATGTCTACTGGCACCAGAATTGAATGTGTTGGCACTTGTGACAGAGATCGAATGATTCTTGGTGTTAGATCTCCCTCCCAACCTGTGAGGCCGCTGTGTAAAGGAAATAGAGTACCCTGGACTGGATGGCCCAACAATTCATTCCCAGGGTTTGGCGGAAGTTGGCCATCTAGAATGGGGGCGGAGCTACGGTACACTAAATCATGGACTCGGAAGGGAAACGAGTGGCATCCGCGGATGCAGTGCTTACAAAGGTACCACGAAATGTTCCTGTCAGGACAACTGAGGAAGTCATCACCTCTGGTCACTTTTTTTTTAAAGTAACAAAAATGCCTATTCACTGCCAAACATGAACTACTTTAGATGTGTAATGACTGCAGTATAGCATACTGACCTTAAGGTTAGGGTTTCAGTGTAGGGAGAGAATTAACAATAATATGATAGCCAATCAGAGTGCAGTGTTCCGACAGGAACATTTCGTGGTACATTTGTAAGCACTGCTCCGCGGATTGGAGGAGCGGTTGCACTCGTTAACCAAGGGATCATGTTTGACGGTATATAAGGTGACGTAGCGAGGTGATCTGTTCCGTTTTATGGTTATGCTAAACCCGGAAGAACCAGTATAATAGAGAACCGTGAGAGTTTGGTTTGTTTGTTCAGTCTGTCTAAAACCTGTTTGTTTGTTTGTTGAAGACTTGATGGCTAACACGTTCCGGAGCTGTCACTTAGGGCCAGCACAAAACCCGGACATTACTGCACCATTATTTCACGTAATAAATTGTACTTCACCACAAGCACTGCAGCACTCACTTTGGAATTGTGACCTTGTGTGTGTCTAATTGTGTTTAGTATTGTGTTTATTATTTGCAGGACTGCAACCCTTTATTATTACTGAGCAACACACATTGCTGTGTATTGACAGACTTCTATTATTTACTGCTTTGTCATCAGACCATTGGATTATAAATAAAATAAACCAATTTTTTTTCTTAAATGTAATTTATAGGTAAGAAACCTGAAATGAAAATAGATAACCTACTGTTAAAACATATCAGCAACATTACAGATTTACATTCCAACTAAACACATGCTTTCTTGGCCAGATAAACAACAAAGTTAGCTACAATAACTTACTGGAATGATATTTTCTGTTGGCAATATAGTGTATTACTGTAACATGGTATTTATGTGTTTACATTTCCCACAGAGAGTTGAATTTGATGGGGTTCTGTTTCCCTTAAAGCGTGTAATGTGGATGCATAACATTCTTCTTCATTAAAGGCTCTTTAAAATAATGTTAGTGTTGGTGGTGCTGTTCAAAGAGATTCATTTACTCCCATTAACTGACCTTGCGACATCACATTAACAGTAAACAGGAATTAGCCTTAGCATTTAGTATTTGTATAAGATTCCCCTGGAATCCTGGAAATGCAAATGGCAGCTTTAACATAATAAGAATGTAAAGTTGATAAACCATGATTGTAATTATTATACACAATGATTCATAAACAACAGTGCAATGAAAATGAAAAGATTCACGACTACAAAGAACACTCTTGTGTGACGTGCCTTGGCCTTTTCTCATTTATGCATTTTGTATTGACCATTCAAATGCATATAATATAAAAACAATATTATATTGGCCTTGATTTTAAATAAAGGGAAACAGGTATATTAACCATTTATAAGATTAGGTTAAGGACGAAGATATTCCAGGAGCATCCTGTGCTTCAATTACATTCATTTTCTTAAAGGAAGAAATATTCCCTCCGCATCCAGAGGAAAGTGACTAGATCTGTTTGTGCATGGAATCGCTGTAGATGTGTTCTGTCCAAGCCATTGTAGAACAGATCAGATTGTCAACATACTGTACATAGTTTGTTTATTTATACTTTGCAAAGTTAGCTGTTCCCAATTTTTTTTTTAAATATAGTAGATATATACTGAAAACTCGAACCAGTAGCGAGGGTATGTCATGAAAAAACATGGCATACAGTATTTCTGTCATGGCCAGTGTGCTGCGATAGGATAACAAACGAGCCCCATTCATGACAGAAATGCTGTATGGCATGACATATGCTATTTATGCCATGAATGTTTACATCAGTAAGAACAGACTGCATATAGAACCATCTTGTTTTAAACACATACCCTTGCATTGTGAAGGACTACATAAAAAAACAACTGCATTTTTATTTCAATGTAACATATGACGTCACTGCATCGAAGACGGTTGTTGTGTCATCAACCAGTGCCAATGTTTTTAATTATGAGTGATTTATAGGCTTGCTAGTAGAGTACATCAGTTACTTGTCTAGTTATTTATCCTATTTAATTTTACCCACCCACATCATTCCGGTATACTGTGCTTAACAATGATTGGGTTCATTTTCTGAAAGTTATAAAACAATATGTATTTTCTTTAATGATGTACTGTATTTTTCCTAGGATGCCTGTAAGATGTCATAAAATGTATGGCAAGAGAAAGGGGCCAATAAGTACTTATTAGAGGGCATCTGTGCATCTGTTAATCCACCTGCCACATTTGAGCACAGATTCAGGTTCAGTTAAGGACATTGAGACTTGATGCATTCATTGTTAATTAATGTTATATCTCTTCGCTGTATACAAAACAATTGTTGCGTTTTGATTGTAATTGATAATATAAGGGGCCAACTGAGGGTTGTTTGTATTGTAAATATTGTTTTGATTTTAATTATTAAACCTTTATAATAGTAGAGGCCTTATTTGATGAGATGATGTGCCCGTGGAAGGCCTTGAAATGACACACAGAGAATCCAGTTTCAGGTGAATGGGTAACCAAAGTTTATTCACAACCAAACAAACACAAAATACTGGCTTAAATTAAATGGATACTGCCCCTTTAAATACAGACAACTATTTACAAATTATTTACACGTGTATGTGCAAAAGTATTAGAGCCGAGTTCTGGTCAGTGACAGGATGCAGGATCCTTGCTGCCCACAGGTATTTGCTCTGCGATCTTATGACGTAATATATATATATATATATATATATATATATATATATATATATATATATATATATATATATACATATATATATATATTTTAGCTCAAAGAGCCAGCTGCCCATATATATATATATATATATATATATATATATATATATATATATATATATATATATACCTGCTTAGACTGCAGGAGATAAAAACATAAAGTTCACTTCATTAGTCAAGACATACATGGCTGTGCTTCCCCGGTCCCAGGAACTCTGCCCCGACTGGTGGAGAGGTGCCCCTTTTGTACACCTGGCCTCTGCCACATCACATTACCTGGGATTGGAACCAGGGCTGTGTTCAATAAGCAGAGCGCTTTTTTGTGGCGCTACAAGGCGGAAGTTAGGTCTTATTGAACGGTATGGGCAGCAAACATTTTAAAAAATGGTGGACAAAGTTGCAATGGGGTTAGATTTGCAGGAGTTTCTGGAAGATAGACAGCATCATGCCTACATGATGGTATACTCAACAACAAATACTGCAGTGAGGGTAGAAAATTACATTGAGAATGTTGTGATATAGCCTACTACACCGATGCTGCATTTAAAGCTCATTTTCGGATGGAGCGAGCAACATTCGAGGTAGCCTATGTCATGTTTTATTTTAATAATACTAATAGTAATTGTAATATTTATAATAATAATAATAAAGTTAATGTCACTCTCCCCCTTTTTTTCTTTAAAAAAAAAGAAAAATTGCAGGGGCAGCAAAACTGAAAATAATAGCGTTTAACATTACTATCTTTAGTAACGTAATAAAAATACTACAGTATGTGACCATAAGTTTATATTTATTTACAGTAACATATATAAATGTGTGTAGCCGTTACAAAACATAAGGCTGTTTACTTCTTGTACGTGTGGAAAAGTACGAAAAACGTCACTTCTTTAAAGCAAACAAGATTTACACATTAACAATGACTACAAGCATAGACAATAATGTACTTAACACAGATATTTTGGTCAAATGTGACTGCACTTTGCCCACTGGTAGTTCACCTCCGCCATTTTGACACGCCCACAGAGTCAACTTCTGAGAGTGTTAGCTAACGTTACAGAGCGCTTTTTTGTAACAGGGCGTTCCATAGAAAATGAAACGTTTTGTAGCGCTCTGGCTATTGAACGCACCCCTGGTTTACCGCGTTCCCCTCCCCCAGCGTCCTAACAGGCCGACTCCTACGCAATGTTAACCCCATAGTTGCCAGAGCCCGCTGGATGTACAGGTTCTTCCTGTTCCCCCTGCTGGTGGAAGGTGAACTTTTCAGTGCAGGGATTCCATCTACCCTGTCACAGTGCCATTGTGAAATGTTCTCATAACCGAAATTAAAAAGTATAAACAATAATATATTTAGATATGTATTGCACCTTCAGGTCTATACAGTAAAACAAAAAGGAAATACATGCTTGGGCATTTTTTAAATCAAATTTCCTAATTTCTTATGTATTCTCTGAGTCTGTACCTTTTGTTATTATAATTTATTGTACACAGCATGTTGGTTTTCCAAATGATAACTCTTCCCAATCTGTATCTCACATCTAAATGAATGCATTGCAAGAAACTAGATGATCAATTTAATTGGGTTCACAAGGACAAACTGAAGAAAGGCTCTGGAGAGCAGAGAGAGAATGTAAGAGCTGACTGATCTTTCCTCTCAGCTATGGGCTCAAGAGGCTAATGTGATATTGTGTTGACCCTGTGCATTTGAGGAGCGCATAGACAGTTACCAATGGGAATGTTTTTTCCTTGCAATTAGGTTATTACCTCGGAGCTTTTGTAGCTGTGCAGTACAGAGAGCATTTCTACTTACTTATCTTTTTCACAACTGCGATCTAGTCATTTTTAAATAATTCCAGAAGATTGTGCCTGTATCATTTCATAGGTCTTACATTTTCTTAAAAGTAGTGTTCCCCCATTTTCTTTTTTATCTTTAAAAAAAAAATTCTGAGTTTATTTTACGTATATGAAAATAGGGATAAAATCGGTAAAAAAAAAACATTTTTCTAATTGGAAAAAACACACTTTACATGTGGAATATAATGCGTAGCAGTTCTGGTTTCTGATTAATTTTAATGTCCCTGGCATGTATGATGAAGCAGAATCTGTGCAAGTCGAAGCCACATTTTCCCCAAGTTAGCTGGTACTTTGTGAACGTTTGGGCAATCGCTGTGCTGACGGAAATACTATCTGCAGAAGGTATGAACATGACATCAGCAGAAAACAAGCCAGGTTTATTCACCTTGAAATCATAAAAAGAAAAGAAAATTGACAGAACTGGACGGTGCAAGCCATCGGGAGACGCATCAAAAATCACACTGGACATTTCCATCAATGCGTTCTATATGTTTACCAACTAAAGCACCACCATTTTCTGTCAAATATTTACGATTAAGATTGTTGGTGTTAGGCAGTGTTTTAGCTGATAGAAAGTACCATCGAAGTCACCAATACATACTGTACCTCTCTGCAATAAACAGTGGCTGCCCAGCAAAGCACATAGCCCTGACAAACTCATTAACACAGCCATTCTGCACTCTCTTTTATTAAAGCGAGTGTAAAAGCTGCATAAATGGATTGCTTGTCTCTCAGTTCACTTTCTTGTTTTAGTTTAATGTGTCGCTTATTTTTCAGTATGTTCCTTTGTTGTCAGCGTGAACATGTACCTCAATACAGCAGTATTGGCAACGCTATGCATCCTCTGCCTCATCTGACCCACTTCTGCTATTTTTGCTTTTTGTATATTCATAAACTGATTTACGTTTTCTCCCCATTTCTCATCCACTAAAAATACCGGAAATGTGGAACACTACCTAATAATTCCTCTTCCAGGAAGACACCAAATTACCTAATTTACAAACCCATAAATATGCTGTTATAAACCCACATGTCTCCTACCTGATTGTGCTACAGCAAGCACAGCTAGCTATGCAAAGATACATAATGAGAGGTATCAAGATACTACTCTGAACAATAATTTAACTTACTTTCTTTAAAATAATCACTTCTTTCTAGTTTTATATTGCTAAAATTGTTTTCTGCAACAACAAAAAAATGCTGTTAGAGTGACTTGCGGACTTGGACTAAGAAGTGCCAATCTAATCATTATACATTATATACTGGTGTTGAAAGCAGAGATTATATTATAAACACACAGAAAAATGGTTAACTCTTATAATTTCTGTCTGACCTTACAAATCTCAAGCAATGGGCACATTTTCAGATAACACTTTTACATTACCACAACAAAAGGCTTTCACTGTATCTAGGTTATTGAGTCTACAATATTTAATGGATACAAATATAACAAACTTTTTTGTATTTATAGATATTAGAAACTAAAGCAACAAAGACATTTATTTTATTATTATAATTTCTCAGACATGGTATAATAGTTGGTATTGTTCTGTATTTGTGTTTTAGTCTTATTTATCTAAAGAATCCATTGTAGGTAATCAATTATTTAAAGATTTATTAACAAATCAACAGTCTCCAAAGTCCCCTCATCATTTACAAAATATATTTTCCTTTCCCAGATATTATTTGACTCGAGTTTCTGGCTTCCTATATTTCAGGTATAAGGAGCCCCACTAGTAGTAAGTTTCATTGGGCCCTAATCATAAAAGTATTTGCCGACTGCCGTAATAAAACAAATTTTGTTTACAACTAACAAAAGTCATCCATATTGCTATTCATAAAATGATCTGAGCAAACGGGTGACTGTCGCAAAGCACTTTATGAATGGGTATACAGTGGTTCAAGAATGAAAATCCACCTCTTTTTGATGACATCGTCAGCATTATTAATGTTCCGTGGGTAGCTGGTAGCTGTTGCAAAAAGAACAACGGAATCCACCGACAGTAGCCGAAACCCGAGTCCACATGTTGACCTGTTCCTATCCAGTTTTAAATAACTTTAGCATAACAGAGGCAGAAGTGTTAAAGGGATTAGGAGCTCTTAAAATAAACAAATACCCTGGGCCGGATGAGATCCTCCCAATAGTACTCAAAGAAATGAAAGAAGTTATTTACAAACCGCTAACCAAGATCAAGCAACAGTCTCTTGACACAGGGGTTGTACCGACAGACTAGAGAATTGCAAACGTAATACAGATCGTTAAAAACACGTCTTCATAGACAAAAATTGTTGGGGCTTAACGACACATCTGAATTATCTCTTCTGAATAGCAACTGCCGTTAAACAGGCGGCTATGGACAAAATCCGATCATGTACTCCTGTTTTCTCATTTCGACAGGCGTTAATCCTTTATGAATAGACCCCATTGTGTTTTAGAGCAATGACTTTTTTTATAACAAAATGTCTAGTATGCGGTTACCACACAATATATGACACTGATGAAATATATACTGCATTTACAGAAGGTGTGAAATTATGAACCCATATGCTAAATAAAAAAGGCCAAAGGCCAACGCTCAATAAATTATGAAAGAATTTCATCCTGCAATCATGGAGCGAATATGACATTGAGATGGTTTCCAGATAGCCATAATGGATAGGAGATCACAGTCAAGGTCAATCTGCATCTCTTACCTTTAACACTTTTATGCTTGCTGTGTGCGTGTGAATATATTTATATAATTCTATTGTCCTTAACTCATATGTGTGTGTTATTTATTTATTTATTTATTTTTCTAATGAATGTTGCCAGTTTTGTCAATGCCCTGGCTCTCTTTTGAAGTGCCATGGAACCATTACTTTAGAAAATGCAAACAGTACCATGGCTTTATATTTACAGTGTGGCTGTGTTTGGTCTTAGAGCAGCATTGGGACTTTTAATCTTCTTTCCTGGAAATAAATGCACAACTTATTGAGCTAAAACACCCACTTGTGACACCCACCCACTCTTAACATTCATTGACCTGTAGGTTAAAACAACACAGTAAAGTAAACTAACCCCCCAAGAGCACATAAGCACTGTAATAAATGTGAGTCTGGTGATAGGGGGTGATTATAAAAGCATTTCTACGTCCTTGTGGAAGTGTTTTCTATATGCATCATTCAACCACTGCTTTTCACTGTCTCCTGTGTAGCTTACTCGATATTGTTGCAATTTTTGTTTTTTGTCATTTTGATCGTTTTTTGTTATTTCATTTCCAAACAATAGCACTTGTACAGTGTTCCGAAAACTCAATTTCATCTTATGAACTTAAAATCTCACACACTTCATCTCAGTCACCCGTATACACACACAATCTCACACAAACACTCCCTTTGTTTCACTCTGCCTGCCTCTCTCTCTCACACACACACCCTTTTCACTCTCTCGGTCTCTCTCTCCCATTCACATTCTCTCTCTGAGCACTCCTGAAACAGCCAGCGGCCTTAAAGAGCCTTCAGCAGGGTTTATATTTTTCCTGGCTCCAATGTAAACCTCCAGTTATTAATACAGGAGTTAGTTCTGCTGGGTGACAAAATAAGATAAAGTAAATTGGAGGCGACAGAGAGGAGCATGTGGGTGCTAATATGCGTCACTGTGGCTTTTTTCTAACAGCCCGAAAGGTCTCATCTGCAGGCTTCATAGACTGCTGCTGCTGAATGACCCTTGGCCATTAAAGGCCATGCACTTTCATTGATTTGTAAAACTGACAGCTGCAGCACAGAGGCTGTAAATTAACAACACAAGGTGGAGATGCTCAGGGCATTCTCCTTTCTGTTCTCGTCTGCTTTTTTTGTGCTCTAACTTTAACTAGTAAAAAAATATAGGAAATGCTTTCTTTGTTTCAAAAGGAAAAACACATCACCAAGTGTTACAATGTATTATTATTTTGATTATGATTTGATCTCCTTTTTAACAGGAGATTTCGATTCAAGTTAATCTATGAACTTTTGCTTCAAGTGTTGTAGGATATTCAGCAAAACCACAATTACATTTCCCATTGCTGCATTACTTGATAAAGTATGCAACATTTTTTTTTAAATACAACTAGGGGTGGATTACATTGCACTGCAAAAAAGAAGGCATGGTAGTTTACCTATTTATCTTGGTAACAAATCTAATGATTAAGGGTTAGTTTCATAGACCCCTGTTAGCATTTATCTTGGACTACTCAATGTTAATTTAGATAAGACAGTCAGAGGTTAGAACTAATCAGGATTTGTGAAACTACCTGCTACTGTTTTTTTTAGGTAAGTTCTGGATTAGTGCTAATTGGAGTCTGTGAAACCAGTTGTTATTGTGCTGCTCTATATGCTTTTGGTTTATATTATAATATACTGTTAATCAATATATAAAATATGTTGTATGCATCACAGTTTATTCAATTGCGGCATTCCAAGGCATAAGCCGGTACAGTTGCTTCCCAATTATAATAATAATAATAATAATAATAATGATGTATATATTTTTTATGAGATTACATTAAGGATGTGGATACTTACATGGCTATTTATGTGTTAATACACCAGGTATATAAATAGCGAATAATTGACTATGCTTGTAACCTATTAATTGATGGTCAACACCACAGACATGCCCGGAACAATTCTCCATTGAAATAAAGGCGTGCAGTGCATTACAAATAGACCTCAATAGGATATATATATATATATATATATATATATATATATATATATATATATATATATATATATATATATATATATATTGAATTGCAGCAGTGAAACAAACAAAAAAAACAACAGCAGGTTTAAGGGGGGGGACACGCTGATCATATCTGTCAAAGCTTGAGGGGGACAGGGACTTGAATATATAGAAAGGACATGGAGCCGCTAATTAAAGATAATGCTACACTTGCTCAGATGGAGTGCATCTGTACTGATTATCCAGCATGCCTGTGATTATACGCTTCATGCTTCACCGCTTTTATTTTGTTTACTGCCTTGCAAAGCAAGTGCTGTCTGTCTTCGATGTGAACATGCTAAGTGACAGGGATGTGATGAGATTCCAGCCAGTGAATGATAATGGATTCAATTGGCTCTCCCTTCGATATCCTTGTTGTTTCTACAATAACAGTTTGTGCTTGGTCAGGAAAGTAAACACTATCTTTTCCCTTGCTTCAGCAGTTCAGTGCAGCAGGCAAAATAAATTCCCAAATTGCACTTAATCAGCCAAAGTAGGCTGCAGTACAGTACTTCAGATTACATGTTTTCCAAATCCCTTATTGCATGTAAAGCTGGCAACACTTAATTTATGGCCTTTGAATAAAAACTGAGCTAGGATATCGAGGTGGAAATCCACAAAGGGAAATAAGTTTGACTGTCTGCTTTACAGTCTTGGCACAAGCCTTTTCCTGAAATCAATGCAGTAACTAAAGCAATGGCATGCATGTAAAAATACAATAAAAAAAACATACTGGCAATAAAAATAGATTCCTTAAAATATCCAACTTATGGTAAACATTTTCCATTTAATTCATGCCTCCGGAATCTCAAACCTTTCAAGGTCAGGCTATCACCCATCCAGTAAAGGCAGGATGTACCGTATAGCTTGGAGATCGCCGGTTCGAATTCAAGCTATGCCACTGCCGACCGTGGACAGGAGTTCCCAGGGGGCGGCGCACAATTGACTAAGCACTGGCCGGGCGCCTACAGGCTGGCCTATACGCAATTCAGAACTGCGTGGTCCTCCAACACTGTAAGTTCTGAATATGGCTGCACGGCGGGCTGGCAGAGTGAAAAAAGCAGACGGCTGACGGCACTTGTTTCAGAGTGCTTGTCTTCATCTCTTCCGAGAGTTCAGGGATTGCAGCGGTGAGGCTGGTTGAATAATAATTGGACATTCCAAAACTTGGGAGAAAAAATGGAAAATGAATACAAATAATTGTTCACAGAAAAAAGAGAGGTAGGGTTTTTACTTGTGAAAGATTACACAATGTTGTAGGTGTTTTGTTCTGTCATTCCCATAACACACTACAAAAAGGGAATTGTTCAACAAACAGCCTCTTGGGAAAGTAACAGACTGGATGAAAAGAATTTCATTTGATGTCCTTGGAAATAGATTGATAAGTGTGCAGCAGTATAAAACAAGCCACAGTAGCTTGCTTTCATTATTTCAAGAATGCTTTGCTTTAAGTCATTGCCCCTTTGAGAGTACAGAGTTTAACTTGAATGCCTTAGCTTTTACTCTTCAATGTGCAGTTTTTATTAAGTAAGACTTCAGATCTTTCTCTTATGTAAGCAACAAAGAAACAGGAACATTAGATTACCTACCGTAACCCTGGTTCCCTGAAAGAGAAGATGACCACCAACATGACTATGGGATATCCTTGCCCATTGGGTAGGTATTACTGAGCTCTTTATACCAGAGCTGCCGATAGGCCGCTTCCTGGCATGATGCACTCGGTCCAACCCACCAAGGGATTAAAACAGTCATGCTGAAGAAGCCATTTCTCTTTTTCCATCGAACCTGTGAGGGCGACCGATGCAACCTTGTGGTTGGTGGTCTTTCAGGGAACCAGGGTTATGATAGGTAACCTAACCATCCCTTTCTATTCGAAGTTGACCACCAACATGACTATGGGATAGTATACCAGTGCCAGGGAGAAGGAGCGGCAGCATATGAGGGACAGCACCTCATGACCCAGAGTTTAGCGGTGTGAACTTGCACCCTCAAGAACCCTTGTGCCTAATGAAGGCAGGGCAGAGTCTATCACATTAAGGCTGTAGAACCTGGAGAAAGTATGTGGTGTAGCCCAGCTAGCAGCAGTACAAATATCGGACAAAGAGGGCCCAAGATGTAGCTAACCCTCTAGTGGAGTGTGCGGCTACCCTCCCAGGTGGGGTTAAGCCGACACCATCACATGCAGTCAACACTGTGTCCGCAATCTAATACGACAGACGCTGCTTTGAGAGGGGCTGTCCTAGGATCTGTGTCCCATGACAAAGAGCTGGTCAAACTGACGCAGAGCTCTTGTCCTATCCACGTAGCATCTCAATGCCCGCAATCTCTCATCCTCCTTTGAAGAAAACAGGGGCGGATGGAAGATCTCCAGTTCCACAGTCTGATTAATGTGGAAAGCTATCTCACCTTGGTTGACGCCCTGCTGCCATCATCCCAAATACGCATGCAGGAGCTGTACACTGACAGTGCCTGCAGTTCACTGACCTGCTCTGCGGAGGTGATAGCCACGAGGAAGGCTGTTTTCATGGACAGGTACTTCACGTCAACTCTATGGAGCATATGGGCTCAAACGGGGCCTTTGTGAGAGCCTCCAATACAATATCAAAGCTCCATTCGGGGAGAACAGTCCTCCTGGGAGGGTGTATTCAGGTAGCCAAAACATCAGGTAGCCAAAACATATGCACCTGGAGATACCGAATCTACAGGGGCATGGCATGCAGAAATAGCCGCTAAATACAGGTGACCTTCCAGCATCAAGCAGTTCTTGCAGAAACTGTAAGATAACTGGCATAGGGCAAAAGATTGGGTCGTGGCTCCTAGCCAGAAACCAAACTTGAAAATACTTCCACTTGTAGGTGTACAATGACCTAGTGGAATCTGCCATAGCATTCTGCAAGGTACCCACAACCGCATCTGATAGCCCTAGGGCTAACCAGCATTCCCTTTCAAGGCCCAGACCCATGGCTGGAACCTGCCTGGTTCCGTGTGCGAAAGAATGCCTCTTGCCTGATAGAGAAGATCTATGCGAAGTGGGATCTCCCAGGGCTGGCATTGTAACAGCTGGCACAGGGTCGAGAACCAGATTCTCCTGAGACACCTGGGGGCCACTAGGAGAACTGTCGACTCCTCTAACTAGACCTTTTCGAGAAAGGTCGAGAGCAGCTGTACAGGCGGGAAAGCATACAAAAATGCTTTGGGCCATTCGCTTTGGGCATCAACGCTGAGTGGACCGCCTAAGCGGTGGAGGGAGTACCACAGGGGGCAGTGTGTCGTCTCCACCGAGGTGAAGAGATCGACCTGCGTCCTCCCGTATCGTTCCCAAATGTGTTCCACTACCTGAGGGTGGAGTCGCCATGGAAGGGGACCCTCCCTCGAGAGGAGGTCCGCTGCCCAGTTCACCGCTCCACATCAATAGCCTGAAGGCAATGCGATGCAATCCCGGGGACCGTAGGCCACCCTGGTGGTTGACATGAGCCACCACTGTTGTGTTGTCCATCCAGACCAACACATGTGTACCTCTTAGCACTCGGAGGAAATGGCAGAGAGAAAGGGCTGCAACGCCAGCATGTTTATAGGCAGGGACGTCCAGTGGTTCGACCAGGATCCGCGGACTCCTCTGCCTTCCCAGACTGCCCCTCAACCCAAGTTGGAGGCATCTGTCGTCACCACTTGGCTGTTCAACACCACTCCCATGTTTACACCCTCGCGCAGGTGAGAGGTCGTCATCCACCAGCGTAGGGCTGCCGAGCACATATGAGACAACGTCAGCCGACGGTGTCTGTCATGCTTGGGATGTAGGTGGAATGCACTGAGCCACGCTTGTAGCAGCCACATGCAAAGTAGACCCAGCTGAATGGCCAATATGGATGTGGCCACCAGAACCAACAGTTTCTGGCACAATATGAGGGTGACCTGTGATCCCTGTCGAAACAGGGAGAGGCAACCTTGGATAGCTGCTACTGTGTAGTCCGACAGGTATGCGCACATCGTACTGGAGTCCAGCCTGAGCCCCAAGCATGTCACCGGTGAAAGCTGACTCTTTGCATCGTTGATGGTGAGACCCAGGAATGCGGACCGGTGTGGTTCTGCCACTGGCGTCCAAGGGACTTGCAGGAACGCTGCAGCGCGCCCCATCAGTGCTGACATTGAGTCCGACAGCAGAGGAGCGCTGGCTTCCGAGGCTACCTGCATGTCAGAGGAGAACGAGGCCCCGTCCCCGGAGGCCGCTATAGAAAGTGTGTTCTCTTGTGTCAGCTGGGACTCCTCTTCCCATCCACCCTGATCTCCCCTGGGCGAGGGAGGGTATGGTAATTGGGGCTGTATAGGAGCTGGGACTGCAGCAGGAGCTGCTGGTGCCTGTTTAGACAAGAGCTCCAGGACCTGGGCTTTCAGGTCCATAATGTCCCTCGCCTGCTTAGAACACTTCACACTTCTCGCCTGCACACGGGGGGCCTGTGTGCACTGTGCGTACCGAGCATCCTGCGCACAGAGTACCGTGAGCACTACGTGCGGCACCGAGATACCGAAGTACCAAGGGCTATGCATGCACCGAGGTACCGAAGCACCAGGGGCAGCTGTGCAAAGGTGCCTGCCCTAACCGCATGGTCACACACCTGGTCAGCGAGTAGCATACACCAGGGAGACACAAGGGCCAAAGCCGCAGTGGGCGAGTTGAAGGCAGACAGCAAAAAAACATTATTATTATTATTATGTGTTTATTTAGCAGACACCTTTACCCAAGGCGACTTACAGAGACTAGGATGTGTGAACTATGCATCAGCTGCAGTCACTTACAATTACATCTCACCTGAAAGACAGAGCACATGGAGGTTAAGTGACTTGCTCAGGGTCACACAATGAGTCAGTGGTTGAGGTGGGATTTGAACCGGGAACCTTTTGGTAACAAGCCCTTTTCTTTAACCACTGGATCACACAGCCTCCCCTAACATGGTAGAAATAGATGGGGGAGAACACACTGTTGTTTGTTTACAAGGCCCGACTCACCGAGGTATGCAGGCCTACACAGCCGGTAAGGTCTACTCTACAGCAGGATGAAGAAACAGAACCCGGTGGAGGAATACATGGCTGGATGGCTGTTGTAACAACCGAGCTGCAGCTCATCCACAGAACAACCTCAAAAACAGGGCCATGCGGTCTAATACGGAGACGGGGGACGCGCAGCGGCAGCCAAACAACAAGGCCCACTTCAGCTGCCAGACGGCAGCTGGGGGAATCACTCGACAGCGGGGATATGTCAAGGCCTAGCCCCGTGGAAGAACTGCATTAACCCAAGAAAGAAATAGACAATCAATCACAGGGTGACTGCACGGTGGGTGGGACCGAGTGCGTCATCCCAGGAAGGGGCCTATCAGCAGCTCTGGTATTAAAGAGCTCAGTAATAGCTACCCAATGGGCAGGGATATCACAGTCATGTTGGTGGTCATCTTCAAATTGAAGGGGAACTGAAAAATGCATACATTAAATAAAAATGTAAGCCAGATTCAGTCAGTTATGATTTGCAAATCTCTCCTCCTGTGTCTGGACAGACAAGCCAGAAAGATTGTACCTTGAGTTTATCTTGGCAGGACACTGGAGCAATAACTTATATCCTGCTTACTCTTTTCTCCTCTGAGGCTGTGCCAGCTGTCTAGCCAGCATTTGAAAGGAAAAGTTCTATGGAAGTGGGTTGCGTTTGGGGGAGGGGTCCACTGACTGCACACTAAATTCTTGTTTCCTCTGTAAGCGGCAAACTTGTAAATGCCATTTTGGTAAACTGAGAAGGGGACTAAAAGGGTTTAAAATGGCCCTTCCTCATTTAGTGCTGCACAGGCAGGATTTCTTTCTTTCTCTCTTTCTTTCCCACTGTCTATTTTTCTACCCGCAGCAAACAAGAAACTGAACAGACTGCTGAAGCTACTGCAGCTGTGATGTGAGGTATATGACCGTGAGACTTTGCCCCCTTTTTTCCCTGTAGAGCATGCTCTTTGAGCAGGGACACAAAGCTTCATGTTCACTTGATGTTGATGTATTTGACATAGCTTTGATTCATGCTTCGTTAAGCATCCATTCTCAATGTTTTACCGTCATGCTTCCAAACCTCTCTGTCAGGTCTGTTTTCTGTTTTAGCTTTACCTCACTGGGTGGCAGAGAGAGAGAGAGAGGGAAAGTTGTTTTATACACCATCAATATGTTTCTTTGTCAGCATTTGGCTGGGTTTGTCAGTGAAATTGCTGAATTCAATCTAGAATTTTTTATTTTTCTGTTTTTCCAATTACAGATCCTGAATTTCTTTGCAAAACTTATTAAAACAGAATAATTCGCTGAGGCACACGTGATTCATGTAATTTGGTTTCCGGTTCTTGTCTTGTTTCAATCAGGACAATCTTGCGTTAAATAACCACCTTTATTATAATACAAAATCTTAGAGATTTCCAGAAACATTGAACCCAAACAATGGGTGTATAAAATAAAAATAAAAAGTAGTTGGAGCATGGCCTCATCCCTTGGAGCATCCCGGTGCCGCCTGCTAAAAAACAAATAATAAAATAATAAATCTATGCAACGTGTTCATCCCGGTGAACAAAAATGATTAGGCAGAGGAGCATCGTATACTCCCCCCCTCAGGACGAGGCTGGGAGTGAGGTGGTGGTGGTTGGGGAGGAGGTGGTAATTCGAAAGCACAGCAAGACTGAGTTTGCGAAAAGGGTATATGTATATATATATATATATATATATATATATATATATATATATATATATGCACCTTACAGGTTAATTAGAGCTTTCTGGCAATCGGCTGGTAGATTAACCAATGTAGCAGGCACTTGTAGATTTCCTGCCTAAAACCTCGATAGCTTTCTATTCTGTTTTTCATCACATCCTTGGAACTTATTTTTTTCAAGATGCCTACAGTGCAGTACCCCAGAAGATTTTTTTGCATCTTCGATATTCAAATTTCAGCACCTGTGCGAGTTTCCCTGCTGACAATTGTGTTGTGATGTGGTGAGGGAATTGCTGGTGTTACCAAGATACAATGAGCCTGATGGGTTTTTTTTCCATTATTTACAGAAAAGAGAAATGCTGTAACTATTAAATTTATGTAGCATTACATCTCAGACAATGCTCTTGTAAGTTGGTTGATTTGTCTTTATGTGTCTTTTGCAGTTAAATATTTAATTAAATTATAATGTTCTATGTATGAACATTATTTATTGAATTCCCAGCTCCCAGTACTAATCTTAAAATAGTTCTGCTTCTCATAGTTTTTTTTTTTTTTTTTTTAATGTTAGCGTCCCCATTCCTTTAAATAGACTTATAATTCAGCCCCGCTTTGCAGTTGGTTAGGTTTGCAGTATATTTGAATTCTAAACTCTTTACATTATACCTTTAATACCTATATATTTATTTAGCTGATCCTACCTGCGTGTTAGTTGCTACTTGGTAATTTTAAAATAGCAATCGGGGGGACATTCACTTCACAAAATAGTGTTTATTCTGTAGAGCAAGCTTCCCAGTGTTTCAGTGTGTTTAGTATACCTTTCTCAATGGAGCATTGTTCCAACCTGATATCATGCATTTGAAAAAAATTAAAAAATATATATTTTTGTGTTTCTAGTGCTTTGAAGAGGTGCACAATGCTAACCCTTGAGTTTGGCTGAACCCATTTAAAGCTGATGCCTTAAGACGCATGTTTGCAGACAGTGTTAACCAGATGTGTTCGAAGCGGAATTAGGAAAACTGGAGGGCTCAGGTTTGAACACATCCCCAATTAAATGTGAAAGAAGCTTCAAAGGGCAACAGCAAAATATTATATAAAACCTTATGACTGTACACATTTAAAAAACAGAAAGCCCATGGCAGGAAAAAGCTAATTAAAATCCTCTGGTTATGAAATTAAAATAAGAAAAAAAAAAGTGTGTTAAGAATCTAAGTTGCTGAAGTTCAAAGGCACCACAGCAGTATAGAAAGAAAGATATAAAAAGAAAACACATTCAGCAGTGAAGAAACCTGAGATCTCCCTTTTCAAAGCCCCACTACCCTAGTTGGAGGAGGCGGGGAAACCACTTGAAATGATGAAAACTAAAGAGCAATTGTAACTGTCTATAGATAATAGTTAACTGTTTACAGGGCCGTCTTGTCAATGGGACTATAGTCTCAATTATGTTATTTGTGTTAATAAAAGTAAGTAACAGACTATGCTTATACCAGCGTACACAAACATCGTGCACCAATGACATGGCCCATGAAAAGGTAGGAAAGACAGTAGCAATAATATATGTGGAATACTTACTGAAAGGCAGCAGGCATGGATGGAATTTATAATAACTGAACTCGGTATACAGCTGAGTCGAATTCTATATACTACATTTCTGGTTATAAATTATGGATGCAGCCACATTCAGAGTTCTTCTATGAAGTGTATTAAATAATGATATGCCATATTCTTATGAAAGAATAATAGCCATAGGCTCTTTTGTTTAATGTTTCTGAAAATAGTGATGATGTCTATTACCATATTTGCAATATTATGGAATAGAAATTGTTTCTTTAGGTTAAGATTGAATAGAAGAAAAATGCATGTGGTTATTGGCTGTGGTTGTAGAAACCAAATAGAAAAACAGGTGATTTGATAAAAGTAATATATTTTAAAAAGTGGCAGTTTACACAGTCAGGGCTCTGGCATTTAACTTGGAGATATTATCAAGCGTTAACATGAAAATCGGATCAAATGAAGCCTAATTGCTTTCGGGCACTGAAAAGGCCTCTAAATAAAAAGCCTATCAAATGTGATGTTTTGTTATGGTGTTTACTGCCTAAATGTATGTACTTTGTGGCCACACTCCTAGCATTTCAAATAGCACAAGATGGATTTATCAGAAAAGTGATATGCGGTTTCCTTCTTGTAAGTGTAGTGACTGACCATTGCCAATTCTACAGCACAGCACAAAACTAAAAAGAATAAGTGCATTATACCATTTTGTTGTTGCTGCATGTTGCAGCTTTTTAGATTGATGGAAATATTGAAACTGGTGCAATTTCCATTAATGTTATGGATATTATTACCACAATGTTGGTTTATACTGTACATTGGCTATGCAAAATAAAAATAAAAGGTGGGCGGTTACATTTTGTTGCACTTTTAGTCAGAGAAAAAGAGAAAGGTTGCTTTTAGGCATCAGCACTGTAAACATTGGCATTATAGTTTTAGGAACAGCACCATAAACAGAGTTCTATAACATATGGTGCCAATGAAATAAGGGCGCACAGTTGCATGAATCCAGCCAAATGTGGTATAGCCAAACTGCGTAACATTCCTTTAATCCTTAACACTATGCTAAAGTGAAATGTCTTGTTTGTGGCTACATCTGTTAATGATTTAAAGCTGCTCTAGCCTATTTTTTAAAACATTTTTTAGAAAGTGTGCATGTTTTTTAAGTGTGGATTGCTGTTGTGAAATCCTTACGTCATTGTTTCACGTGTTACATTACAACAGCAAAACCTGTGCCAGACGTCCAGGGCAGAAGCATTGAAAGTGAATTGAATTTGTCATCCTAGGTCTACAGCTACAGTGTGTTGGTTATGGGCATTTTAAGTACATGCTAATCCAAGTCCAATCCAACACTCATTCCTTGTTTAAACATACCTTCAATGTATATGATTTTTAACTAGAGTGATCCAAAGCCAATAATTCATTTGAAAGAACTAACAAAAAAAATAGATCTTTAAATAATACTAAAGTTTATATTAATTACGATGACTGTAAAAAACATAAATTCTGGAGGATCAATAAAGCTTCAGATGTGCTCTTTCTAGGGTTACAGGCATTTAACATCTGCTGCAAAAGTAAAATATCTTACTGCCTTTGTTGGATGCTGTGTTCATTAAGAATTCATTCCATATGCGTTCCTTTCTGTAAAGGATTTACTTTTCTTTTCTTGATGGGATCAAGGTAGATACTGATTTTCCAGTCTACGTAATGTGATCCTAAGTTTTCCACCTGGTTTAAATTGTGATATGCTCTGGAAGAGATTATCAATGCTTGAAAACACTGTTAGGGCATTTTGCGCCCTACTCGTAAAAAGGAGCTTGTCACAATTGAACAAAAGAATAACCTTGACCTCCAACCCACACACGTACTAATCAGCAGTCCCTAACCTTTGAGCACTGGCTTCTATTGCATTTTGAATATATTTATAAAAAAAAAATACACCTTTCCGTAGCTGTACCAATGTTTTTGAAAATACAACTGCTTAGGTTAGAGATGGTTCAAATGAATACACATTTGCTTGAATGGACCTCAATTAAATGTGAATATACCAAGCGATACTTTAATACAGTTTTTTTTTTTTTTAAAGAATGAAACAACTAGAATATTCTGTATATGCACTGGAGGCTGTGGCATTATATATTCCAAGAATATGTTTAATTGGAAAGACCAAAAAAGTGTTGGGCTTATAAAACACAATTTGATTCTTAGCTGTCCTGGTGCAGTTCAGACTGGTGCAGCTACAGTATAAGCCAATGACATTTTTTCACATTGCCCGCTTCCATACCCCTTATTACTGACAATGTCCTATTGTACCCAGAATATTTTTTTTCTCAAACAACATCACTCAATAAGATAAGGTCATGGTCAGCTGGACTCTCATTTGAAACCCAACATGACATTCAGCCCAGGACTGACCAGTTTTTCTCATAAAATAAAACATATAATATAATATGGCAGTGTTCTTACTCGTTGACTAGTCCATGATGTAGAGTAACAAAGATACTGGATGTTCCTTTACATAGGAGAGCAGCTGGAAGACATTTACAAAACTAGACTATACAGATACTGAGATTCAATAACAGGGAAAGTATAAGGCATATACACAGGCTTTTGTCTGTGAACTGCTTGAACTCCTATTTCCCACTAGTAGTCTGCAAATCCATCATTAAAAATGTTTAAATGTAAGACGTTGAAATAGCAAATATTGGAACCCAAACAGGTGTCTGTAAAGATTGTAAAGTATATTATGTACTTTCTAATGTCAGCATAGTGCTTAATCTTAAAACTTTGGTAAAGAGGATTCATTTGTATATTACATTTCCTCCAAATGTTTTCCATCAACATACATTTTCCATTTTCTTTGAGAAGTGTAAATCTGACAACACATGGACCCAAATGTTTGTTTGAGTTTAAAAATTCACTTAAATGGGGATATCAACTATGATAAATGTACCTTTATTCCTAAATCGAAAGGTGTTAGAAGCAATGGAGCGAACTCTTGACTTTCACAAGCCTTGTATGTTACGTTTACCTGTGTGATAATAACGTATTAAGTCTATGAGACATGAAATGTGAAGGACTGACAGACTGACAGAAAAAAACCATCATTTTAGTAAACGGTGCCTCACTTTGTAGATAAATAACTTAAGTAAAATAGTTCACTTGTCCCTGTAGCTTAACCGTGTGAGAAAGGCTATTATTACATGTGTCCCTTGATGATATGGGACACTTTCAGAAAGTAAAAATTCAAATTTCTAATGTATTTATTTAACCAGGATATACATCTAATTTCAAGGGGGTGCTAGCAAAAAGCATCTAGGTATTCCTTATTCCAGTATTATTAACCAAAATTACTATTGGTAACCACTTTCCGAATGATCCTGATTTTTAGTCCAGCCGTGCATACACATTTTTTCCATTCCCCAGAGCCCAAATATTCATAGCTCAAGTAATAGAATACCCTAAAACATGTAAATAGCACATTCATATTTGGCTACCGAGTGAATGCACTGTGCTGGTAAGAAACTGCTGCCTCTCGTTTAGATCTGTCTAGATACCAATAAAAGAGCTGAACAGAATTGTACTCCATAATGCTACATTCCAGTAGCAGCCAAGCCCCTAAGCCTGTGCGATTAAAACTATATTGTGGGTGCTAATTCCACAGACATGCTACATTATTTGTACATATTTCAAAATGCTTTTGGAGCTATTATGAGACCATTTAAGATCTGATGGCATCTAAATCATTTTATTGAAAATCAATAGACACTTGAACATAAATAAATCAACCTATCACTTGAGCATAAATTCATTTGTCATTTTGCAATCAATTTTTCATAAAACAACACCAGTGTTTATAAGATCTGATATTACTTTGTCTTTTTGAAAGACAGAAAATCCAGTTATGAACACACTGTTGACCAGGAATGTGTATATCCTTAGGGTCTCATTTCCTAAGTGGCGGTAATTTGGTCAGAATTGCAGGAGGAAAATTGAGATGACTGCGCATGGTATTTCCCAAAGTGTTTCACCCGATTTACTAATGAATTAGAAGCAAAAATACCAGTCAGAAAAATTCTAATTAGCATACAAATTGTGGGTGGCAACAGGTCTGAAGTTGCGCACAGTATTTATTCTATTGACAACAGGTGAAGGTGCTTATTTAATGGTGGCGGCAGAGAAAAAAATGAGAGAGAGAGTGAGATAAAAGAAAATATGCATTACATTATGTAAACATACAGATATGTACAATAGGCTTAAACAGTACAGTAGTAAAATCAAATGAATACCTAGCAGGTTTTTTTGTCTATCCTACATGTAATACAAAACAAACCATGCTGATGCGTTTTAGGCTTCACGTTGTTGTAGGACGCGCAAATAATAAAATATTATTTTAAATTGAAACTAAATTATTTCAGCATAATTAATTTTTATCTTAGTCTACTTACAATTAGCCCAAAATAAATCACAGTGTCGCATTAATATGTTCTGGCTATACAGGACCTTAAATATCTGTCATTTCAAATAGGTACACAGCTTCTGCACACCTATGCTCTCCGCTTTGCAGCAGCATTCAGTCGGCGGAATTTTGGGGTAATTTTTTTGCTGCACAAAATCCTGGTCAGACCTTTGTGACCAGCTCATGAATGTATGGCAGCTCATTATCTGTGTTTAACATCCTGCTTTGCATATGTAAACATCATTAATTCAACGCAAATGAGGTGGTGGCGCTATTCCGTGCCTTTCATTTTGCATCTGTTAAATCCTTGTTTTCCGCTTGGAAATTGGAATAGTAAATGGGATGGGGTCATGTTTTGCGTACAGTAAACACTTCAGAAATGAGGCCCTTACTGTTTAATTAAACAATAGTACCATAATTTCCTTGGAAGCAGTTGTGCTCCAATGCAATATCCTGTCTTTTTACCACAATCCCTAATATGAAAGATTAATCTTTACCAGTTTTTTTCTAATAAATAAAAAAATAGTTTGTTTCAGTTTGTTAAACATAGCATATCACTACTTGCAGTAACATCACTAGTATGAAAAGTAACACCAGTAGCTCCAAATGCCTGTATCTCTCACACTTACGAAACTAAATGGGATGTATTCATTAAATTAGTTAAAACATTTTTTAATTTGGCCATTTAGAAACCTTAAATAATCCACACAAAATATAATACTGAGCATTGTACTGTACATGTCTCCAGGGTAAACATAAACCACTCACTAAAGCCAACCTCCTGTAAGAATGTGTGCCAGCAAAACGTCTGAACAACAATCACAACTTCAGATGCTTTTGGAGAACCCCTCTGGCACAGTGAATACATTCTTACATCACTGCTCTCCAAGCCTTTCCAAACAAAACACAGCAGCATTTCTGAAAACAGGTCATCAGTGGGGCGTAAAAAGGCAAACAGAAATAAATTAGATACAAGCTAAGAGTGATTGATATGGGAAGAGTAATTGGAGTCTTTAAGGAGAAGGTGGGGGTTCCCGTATAACAATGAATGAAAGGCTGGACTTAAAGGCTAAATTCCTGATTAGTGGAGCAGAACATCATTAGGTCAGTCAGGTGACAATGTGTTCTTAGATTGTCAATCAAACAGGCAGATTCTTTACACTTGATATTCAGCTGTTGCACATTCCATCGGGCACTTAGTGGATTTTAAAGAACACATAGTGAACTCTTTTTTGGTACTCGTCTTAAATTTAATCATAAGAATTGATTCAAGCATTATTGGAACTTTCCTGTTGCGTTTAAAAGTGTATAGAATCATGAGGATCTGACTGCATAGAAGCATATGTCTTTTTTTTATTAAAATAAATATTTTTTAACAACAGTATTTTAAAAAAAAGTTTCTCAAGGACAATTAATTTGTTGTATCTCTAATCTCAAAGGCAATTCCTCACTTCCCTTAAAACAATGAAAGTGTAACAGTACAATGTAAGGTGCAATAGGGATAATTTTCTAGACAGATCCTTGCCATTTACAATGTTTATGTTGCAAATGCTCTTCAATTAGTTATGTGCAGGTTAGTGATTTCTCCACTGAAAAGGGTTCCAGGAGTTTCTGCAGACAAACTGACCACATCTACAGTGCTTCTATTTATAAACTGATCACCATTGGCTGGTCAACTCAATAGATTTCTGAGAAATTTCACTCTGGCTTCAAGCATTATCATAGTACTGAGACAGCACTAATGCGAGTAGTGAATGATGTTCTGCTGTCCTCTGACTTTGGCTCACCTTCGGTTCTTGTTTTACTTCATTTAAGTGCAGCTTTTGACACCATCGATCACTCTTTTAATTGATCGTCTTGAACATTTGGTGGGATTGTCAGGTATTGTCTTGTCTTGGTTCCAGATTTCAGTTTATAAAAATTGAAGAGGAGACCTCCTTTTTATCAGAGGTTACTTGTGGGGTCCCTCAGGGTTCTTGTTCCAGTTTTATTTTCTCTTTATATGTTACCCTTGGGTGACGTTATTCGTAGACATGGAGTTAGTTTCCACTGTTATGCTGATATTGTTAACATTTTGAATAACTGTCTTGCTGACATTAAGAACTGGATTAATGTTTAATAACTTTTTAATGTTAAATTCATTCAAAACAGAAGTGATGATACTGGGGCCTCAGAGAAAACATGAAGATACACATTTGATTGATGTTTTATCTGATGGACTCTACAGATTTTAGGGCAGAAGTAAACAACCTAGGTGTTATATTTGATAGAATAGATTTGAAGGTGTTGCTGCTAACTTATAAGGCTTTAGATGGTCTTGCACCTCCATACCTTAAAGATCTTTTGGAACCCTATGTCCCCAATTGCCCGCTCCGATCACTGGATGCTGGTCTATTGTCTGTACCTATTATTCAGAAAAAAAACTCCAGGTGGTACATCTTTTAGTTATATGGCACCTAAATTATGGAACAACTTGCCCATCACAATTAGAGATGCCCCTTCAGTCAATGTCTTCAAGTCTAGACTAAAAACCCATTTCTATAGCCTGGCATTTTCATCCAGATGAGCTGATATCCTCTTGTCCCCATATTGTTCCCACTGTTTATTTATTTATTTATTTATCTAGATTAAATCATATTTTTTTAATACAGCTTATAAATACAGTTTTTTTTATTCTGTTCTTTTTGTAATGCTTACTATTGTTCAGTAATATGTATTGTTTTTGCCTTTGTAAAGTGCTTTGTGGCGGCCATGTTGCAAAAGGAGCTATATAAAAATAAAATTGAATTGAATTGAATTGAACTATTCCCTCTGGATGCTCCTGGAATGGCCCCAGATTGTCTTGGAGCCACACATGCTCCTAGATCCTTTTTCAGGGTACAAATCTTGCTGGATATATAGGGATTGATACAGATTAATTTAAGTCATATCATTTAAGATTTCTAAATAATACAGTATAAACCTTCTCATCTCTAGTGTAATGTAGTCTAGAGCTACAGTGTATGCTTCAATAGTGAATCCTGACTATTTGCACCATATACATACTATATATCTATGAATAGCAACAAGGAAACAATAGCAGAATTGCTTGTTTATGTTTGTAAATATGATTCGTTTGTGCAACGTGTTTCAAAGACTTTAAATACTCCTCCTTAGACCATTCTTATCTATTATCAGAAAAACAGTCAAATATTATCTTCGCTGGCCTCAGGCATTAGTAGGAGATCTGGGTATGACTCAGCCTAGAAAATATCTTAAACGATTGGATTGTAGCAGGCTATCCACCTCATCAGATAGTACTGTAGATAAATGCAACCATGGGGACCATAACCACTTATACCAGCCAATTGAAACTGAACATTTTCACCAACCATTGTTTGACAGTGTATCCAGTTAATGCAGTCTTTGAAATATTCAGGGTTCTCCAAGGCCTAGTGACCAACACCAAATATTGTCAGCGTAATAAAAGGTCCACAGATATTTTATTTCTGACAGTGAAATTATTACATTAATTTTACAGCAGTGGTAGTATTGCCAGGTTACTTAGTTGTGGAGCTTTTTTTTTTTCCCACTGGGCCAAACAACATTTTGGCCTTGTTTCTTCAGTGCTGAAGACTCGGTGGTGACAGCTTTGAAATAAAAGGCTGGCAAGACGTTTAATCCCTCCGAGAGGCACACTTTCATCCAGACAGCATTTACCAAGCAATGATGGATGGTAGCCAGAGACAGGGGAGGGGAAAGTGGTCCTGACGAAACATCCCCTTTGGGTATAGTGAAATACATAGCGGAACTACAAAAAGGCAGTTTAAAAGGTAACGCAAAGGCATTATCACTATACCATCCCCTAGAGAAATAAATCAAACTTTAATTTCACACACTATCAATTGAACTGAATCAGGAATGTGAGAAACGCCTATGTTTGCAGTTGGATAGCAGCTGACAGCATTGCTATTTGTAAATGTCGTTACAACCGCTTATAACTTGCTTATAATACCTTATTAGTAATATTGTTCATTATTTACTAATTGGTTATAAAGTGTTCATAACTTAAAACACTAATACATTAATTCTGTGTAGAAAGACAGTCAAGTACATTTGCTAATTGTTTCAGAACTGAAATGTGTGTCAACTTGATAAGGGGTAGATTACATTTAAAACTAAGGCAGGCATGTGTTCTAAGAAGCTGTGTGGCTTTCCAGTTTGCAGTTGAATAATTAAGTCATTTCATTTTCTTAATTATGTTATAAAATAGGATACTATGCTGTGTTGCTGGCCCTAGAATCTGTGAAACTGTTAAATACATTTAGTAAAAAATAATAAAAAAAAGCATAGTTGATGTTGAATATTTGTTTTCCTATATTTGAGTGAAAAAAGAACATGAAAAAAAGGAATTAGAATGACACACCCCCTACAGTTTTTTGTTTTAATACCAAGCAATTGGATAGGATTGTGATTTTTTTGTTTTAATACCATCATTTATCCAGCGTTAGCTAAGGCACAGCACTTAGAATTATAATTTAATCAGCCCCTTAGTGCCTCAGGATTTTCAATTAGTTCCTGTGGGGAGTATCCGAGAATTTCCAGTGCAGTTTATATGCCTTGTTCCAAATGCTTGGCAAAAATATCCCAAACCACTGTTTCTCTTGCAAGGCAAATTAAGAATAATCAAGTAGAGGGACCCAGGCATGTGTTAAAGAAACAGGATCAATCTCATGCTTGTGGTTACAGTACTGCATTTAATCTAGCTAAAGTAGGGGTTCGTGTTTCAGAAGCCATACCACAGCTGCATGTTTTATGGGAAAAAAAGCTATTTTTCTGTGTGCTGCCAGAGACTGTAAAATTAATGAGAGCACCTGCTGCCCTCATGCCTGGTTAATTCATAGCATTCCGCCTGTGCTAAAAGAATTTTCTCAACAGCCTCTGTTCCTCAATAATAAATTACTAGTCCATATTATGGCCTGGAGGTTCTTTGATTCATGAAACATTACACTTTTACCATAAGCACTGGTGACAGTGCTCACATTCAGCTTTATAAAAGTAGACTGACACTGGTGGAAGGGAAGTGGGTAGATTAAATAAAATGAGAAGATCAGTTGTCAGACTTAATATTGACAGCTGAGGGAGGTCTTTGTCCTTGACCTGACAATCAAAGACGTCTATTCATTCTAGTTTCAGGCCCACAGAGAATGAAAATCACATGCTGTGTCTGACAGAATGCAGTAAAGGGTCATTTAACATGTTTATTACAGTATTTTCCTTTCTAACTATGGGACATGATGTTTTCATTTTTAAACCCAATTTCTTGTTAATGGACAGCTGCCTAATACAACAACAGAATATGTAATACTGCTTGGGCTCAGGAGCCTCAGCTAAGAGGTGAGGTTAGAAGTAACTTTCCAGTTCTGTACAATAATAGCTTCTATTCCATTTAGAATGGTTCTTTTTGTCTAGTGTGAAAAGCACTCCTGACATATGCAGCAACTAAGTCTACCAGGAATCCCTGCTGAATTTGTGAATCAATTTATGTTGACTTAAAAGTATCCTGTTACCAAATACTGTGTTGACTTGAATTAAGTGTTTCTTTAATGCAAACAAATAAAAGCCATACAGTATAGTATTTGTGTGACTGTTTGCATTTCTTTCTTTTTATATAAACTGATCTCTGCTTTTTGTTGTATAAAATAATACTACAAGAAAAGCAACCCAAATAACATTAAACTAAGCACCTGCTTTAATATTCTTTGAGTTAGTGTTGTACATAGCTGAATATACTGTAGGTAGTTGCATATGTTTCTACAGCAACCATTTAAGTAAATTATGCATAAAAGGAAGTGCTATCTAATGGACTAAAAAGCCAATCAGATCAGATTCCTGGATAAACAGGGAGAGGGTAATTACTTAAATGACATCATTTCAGTATCAAGAACACAATTTATCATGCTTTCTGGAAATGACACATCATTAGTAAAATAATATGCTGATGTTAAAAAATAATCTGAGTCATTTATCTGGCTAGAAGAAGGAGATATAAATGCTGATTACCTTTTGAGTCAGTTTCCCACTGAAACGGTCAACTGAAATGTCATATCTTCTACCTTTCCCTTAACAAAGTAGTGCATATACAGTACATATGGCCCAATTTATCATAAAATCTGCGTACTTCAATTATTTCCAAATCAAGAAGTACTCTTTTTCACATTTAGCTGCAGCAAATTTAGTCAAAAGCTGTGTGGGTAAATTGGCAGGGTCATATGTCATAGATGAACTGAAGCTAACTGGAATTTGACAAATACATAATAGATTAAAGCTGGTGAAAGATTGCAGGTATGCAATTTATTTGCTGTAATATGTTATATTCATGTAATAAATAATGTCATAACAACATACCATGTACATTGAGCATTACGTTCCCAGAGTGCTAAATATGACTATTTCTGATTTTTTGCTAGGGGCTTTATAGAAAAGAAAAACAGCAAGCCTGAAATAATAATTCCAGTAATGCATCTAAAAGCTCATGAATATTGGATTGCAACTGAAGCAGAATTTCATCCTAAATTTAATTCTGACAGTTCATTAGTTGCACAGAAAATGACCTTCCTGAGCTGAAGAATTACAACTAGAAAGTAATTCATTGTTACTGCACTCATCTATGTATATTACATGTATGCTTACAAAACTGAGGAGCAGTTATTCAAATTAAATTACCAATAGAATTCTGAAATGTATTCCTCATTTTCATTAAAGTACACTTGTCTTTGGTAACAATTAACTGAATTTCAATTCAGATTTTGGTGCAGGTAGAAAATCTGGAACTGGGTACTCATTGTGAAAAAATAAAAACCTGGTACATGTTCAGGTAATAAAAAAAGAAAGAAAAACCCTTGCGGTAAATAAATCACAAATGTAATTATTTTATATACATAACATATTTAAAGAGTAAGTAGCCAGGTTCAGAAAAATATATCATTATATGTCCCCACGTGTTGCTACAACTGTTTAAATAACGTACCTGTCATTTCTCTTTTTATTGCTAACATCCTGACAACTTTTTACACTTAAAACTTTAATGTCTGTTGTCGGCTCTAGTGCTCTGGCTTTTCTGTTCTGTACCACGTCATGGATCGTTATTGCTGTTACCTGTTTGACAATGTGGGTAATAATAGTGGGCACTATCAGTGCAGTAGAGTGTACATTTTGAAAAGAGCTAGAAACAGGATGTTAGGATGTTACAATGAAAATAAATGACAAGTACATTTTAACAGTTGTAGCAACATGTGGGGTGTGTAATGCTATATTTTTCGGAACCCCACTACTTAATCTTTAAGTACTGTATATATATATAAGGCTTCAGATTTTCGTTTTTTAACTGATAAAAAACAATAAAGCAAAAAAATTTAATCAGTGCACATCCAAAAAACACAGGAATAACCCAGGAAATGGTTACTCAATTCACGTTGACTTCACACTTTTCCCCGTGAATTTATTTAATAAAATAACCTACAAAAAAAAAAAAAAACTTTCTCAGTGCAATTGGGCAACGTCCTCTTTCCTGACTTCTCCTATCTCATGTTGATTCGTTCTGAATACTTTAAACCCACCCCAACTACTGAGTAGCAGCAAATTCCTACATTTCTATTGGAGGATTGTAACATGCTTGCGAGATTTAAAACAAGCAATTGAAAAGGAGCATTGGTCTTTCTCTGGAGATTGGAAGCTATATTACAGTTCGATACACGCTCGTGGAATTTAAAACAGAATTGCAAATTGTGGTGAAATGTAAGAAAATGCCTAATCACATAAAAAACCCTAGATAATATGCCCGTGACCATAAGGATTTTGTTGTGGAAGATAGCAAAGGAAAGAAAACTCGATGTATAACCAGGTTTTCTGGTAACCTTAAATTCTGAAAAAAAAAATTGTACCAGTCATTTATGTATGAATAACATGTTTGTATGATATATGTGCGTAATCCTAGTTGTGATTATACTCCATAAAGTCTGAAATGACAGGAAGAGTTGGACTTTTACCAACGGGTGCAGCAAATATTACAATTAGCTGGATTTTTCATAACAAATATAACATAAGTACATAAAACAGTTATACATAAAATGTTACAAAATATTCTGGGAACCAATTTTTGCAGTGAAGCAAATGTTAATGTTACCATGGCTCTTCATGGGCCCAAGGTTTTGTTAAAACATAATGGTGGTTAAAGAAAGTGAATTTTTATAAAACTGCTGAGATATGTTCATCACCAAAAAAAAAACTTCAGGAAATTCAAAAGTCAGGAAATTCCTTACAAAAAAAATTACAGTTAAATTAACTTCACTGGTGCAGCAAAGCCACAAAAGTCAGGAAATGCCATGCCTTCCATAACAGTTGCATCCAGGGTAGGCTTTTAGCATAGATAGTGAGATGAGATGGTCAGGGCAGTATTCGATGATAAGGGGAGCAGTGAAAATGGCAGAGGTAAGAAATGTAATTTTACAAATCTTAGCAGCAACATCTTTAACAAGGAAAAGTTCCACTAAACAATAAGGGGAGCTGTGAAAATCAAATTTCAGTTACATTTTCACAGCTCCCCTGATCATCTGCTGTGGAATGTTTTTAATATGTTTTATTTATTTTATTTATAACAGTATACACATTATACAAAAGCAGCCATTTTAAAGTTACATTAAGACCCACTAAGATAAGAAAGCCATTTTATAAAAGTGTGTTTTTAGTCTTGACTTGAAAACTGTAACGGTCCCAGCTTCCCTGACAAACGAAGGCAGAGCATTCCATAATTTAGGAGCTCTACTTACCTCCTGTGTTGCTTTTGTTGACCCTCGGAATAGCCAGCAGCCCCGTATCCTGTGATCTCAGAGTGCGGTTTGGAAGATACAGGGTCAGTAACTCCTGCAAATAACCAGGTGCTAATCCATTTAGGGCCTTGTAAGTTATTAAGGGTGGTTTCAAAATTCACTTTTAGATTAATTTTGCTACCTCATTAGCTTTAGTAACATTTCCATTTACACGTCTCCCCGGTGACAGGGTACAGGGAGATGTCTGTATGTTTGTTATAACTACAGTTTATCTCAAGAATCGCTCATTCAGTTATGATACCTTGAACCTTTGTCATTGTGACCTACTTTTGCATGCATTTTGGCCTCTGATTAGCTGGGCTAATGAAGGCTACAGAACCGTTTGCCCAAATGTGATTAGACTTTGGAAAGACACGTATTACAAAAAGTCATTCCATTTACTGTGTGAGTGTAGCTCATGCTGAAATACTTTTTCACAATACTGACACTTGATTTGATGATCTATTGAAGGCTATACTGGGAACCACTAGACCCAATTTGATCCATCTTTGCATTGACTTTTATAGCAGCAATTTATTTCACATACTTTGAATATAGCTAAATGTGATATACTTTTTCACAGTTTTGACACTTGATAGGATTAGCTATTCAAGGTTATATGTTGGAAACTGCTTGCTGTAATTTGAATAAACTTTGCATATGCATTTATTCTGATTGTGGAGGTTTGGCCTAGGGACAATCTGGTGTGAGTGCAAAGTATTCAGAGATCCAGTGCAAAACACCACAAAAATGTTTTATTTGAAAGTATAGGCAGTGTAGGCAAACACAGCTGGGTTCTCTGCTGAAAACAGTCCAGACTGTCCATGCTCTTTTGGCAGTGGCTGAGTTTTTTCAAGACAATTAAACACAAAAACAAAAGTTTCCGGAGAAGGGATTAAGAACAAAGGTATATGCAGAGACACAGACAGGTTTTACCTCAAAACACACTGTTTGCCTGTTTTCTTTGACCTGAAAACACTTAATGCTAACTTGACCATCCAACTCCATTGACAAGAGCATGTTTCATACCTCCCTAGACTAGGGTATTAAATATTATGATACACCTTATAAATATCAGTGTTTGGGCTTTGTAACCAAAACCAGTGGTTGTGTGTTTATATTACAGTAAATATGAGCTTGATGGATTTATAGGCACCAACTAAAAAATATTGCAACCTTGATTCCCATTTAAGTTATGAAAGCACAATAACCCTCTCTTAAACCCTGTACCTGAAGCACAGCTCATACCTAATTTAATTCAGTCATAAATGGTATTATTCTGTAGGGTGATCAAATTAACACCTAAAAATGTGTAAAATGTTTTTATTATTATTATTATTATTATTATTATTATTATTATTATTATTATTATTATTATGTAATAAATATCAGAAAAGTACATCTACAGTAAAGCTAAGGCGGATGTCCATTCTGAGAAGCTGCAAAAATAGTACAGCTTTCCACATCAAGCTTTCTCTTACTCAGCTTCAAATTTTAAAAAAGACCCTGAAATTTAAGATGCCACAAAATGGGAGGAGAGTTACAATGCAGGGAGGTTTTTATTTTGATATGATGGAGAAAACTATGGAGCGTTTATACACAGTAACAATATTGGTGACTGAAAAATAAGCACATAAAAAAATCACTATAATACTAAGAATAACCGTAGACTTACCTTACTTTGTTTCGATGCAATGGGTGGGTCTGTTTCTGTGAGCAAAGTTATTTTAAAATTGGACTTCTAAAGAACGGTTCTAGTTTGCTTTTCATTAACATGAATTTGCTGAGAGGGGGAAAAAAACTGACTGTTTTATTTTTAAATTGATAAGTACAGCAAAAATTGATTTATGTGAATTAATAATCTGTGAAGTTACAATACACCCATGAGGTACCAGTACAGTTGGAGATACGAATGTCCAGCTATAAAACGGAATGTTTGGATGGTGCACGCTGGTTGGCTGTTGAGGATTTTTTTACCATGCAAAATAGTACAATGCACGGCAGAATTAATTTTTGCCGAAGCACAGTTCAATGAATAAATTATCAGTGCACAACATATACACATTGTTGTGAGAGGTCTTTTGAAGTTTTTTAAAATGAGGGACATTCCTTTCGTCACATTTGATCTTTTCGGAGGCATGACTGTGTACAAGTGCATAGAATTACAAGAAGCAAAACCTCCGCTGGGGAAAAAAAAGCAAGCGACACAAAGATTTAACAAGTCAGCAACTTAATGAAATCGAAAAAAAACAAAAATGCTTGTGCAGCCGGTGTTTTTATTGATTTGATGAAACATAAAGAAATGGTAATCGACTTAAAAATAGTTTGTCTTGAAAATCTAACGGTCTGCTATGATAATTATATGCTTCAGTGCGGAATTCGGCTGTTCAAGAGTACTCTTGTTGTGTTAGCCTCCGTGCTGGTCTCTCTGTAAACCAGTGCTGATATAAACCGCAATGTTAGCCTTGTTAGTGACCAAGCATTTAAAAATGCCAATCATGTATTTTTGTATTGGCTTCTCCAGGTCAGCGGTAGTAATGCGTGGATGGTGAACTTTGTCTTTGCCTCCTTTTCTGTATCTTTTCATTATCAACAAAAATACACGATTGAGAACCACTGATCTAGGGCATATATACCAATTGTTACATAGATTAGTGTGCTTTCCCTATGAATTAAATGTATTAAAGAAAAATTGGACTGAAATAACCTTGCATGTTCAACGTTACCGTTCTCATAGTATTTATTTTAACTGATATTTAAACTTTACACCCAAATACAGAAGAATTTAATATCATCATTCTGACACTCATTTTGTTTTAATTAATCAATTTCTTATGCTGAAAGAAGGTTAATGTACAATATAGTTCCAAGTTTAATGGATTCAGTACCAGCCTCAAATTATTAATGTAGCAATCACGCTGTGAGGCTGCCTCAGCTGGCCCTTCATCTCTCTGCTATTGTGAATCTTTCATGCACTTTTCAATGACTTTCCTCTTCACTCCCTGCTTGCCAATTAAAATTCTAATCACGAGACAGCCAGGTAAAAAAATAAAAAACATTCCTGTGTGCTGGAGAAGGTAATCTCAAGGTGTTATCTGCTGTAAGGGGAACAAGATGGAATTACACAAAGAATGTACTGTAATATTAGGGCCAGCTACATTTTCTTTCTTTTTTAATGTCCCTCAATCACAAAATCCTGCGAGGAAAGCGTTTCCTGGACATTCATTTCAACACAGACTGCAGTAATGGGGGCAGAATAAAGTGGCTTATTGCAGAAGGTTCTGTGCAGTTGTCATTTGTGAACCAGCTGTAACTGGAGATTTATATATATATATATATATATATATATATATATAAGAGTTAATACTGAAAAATGGACTATAAATTGAAGGTATTTTACTCTTTCCCATAAATAACAGATTCTTCACCCGGAAATGAGCAGTATATCCATCATTAAGAAGGTGACAGGTTAGTCCTGCATTTAGTTAATTAAGTCTGGATCAGTTCTGAAATGTATGCAGTTCTTTAATCTATGAATGTCATCAGTTTATATGAATATTCAACAATTCATATTTCAGATAATACAACATCCACTTAAGAATTTATTAATTACATACATCCTTAATGTACAGTGTGGAAAAAACTTTGGAAAGCAATTAGGCCTATATTTTTACATGCAATGAAAATTGATTTTTGTTGGAAAATCATAAAATTACCCTGTTTAATGTATTCTTTAAATAAATGTTCCTCCTTTATAAACATTCCCAAAATATTTATATTCAAAGTCATCTTAGTTAGCAACATACTAATTGTACTAAATTTAAATTGATCCTCATAATTATAATTAAGGCTATATTCTTTTCATGGTTCACACAGATTTCACGATTTCTGTGAAATGTACACATTGCCGTGTAATATGCAGTTCCCCCTGAAAATTCCCATTTCTGAAGGAATAGTGTAAATATACATATTTGTTAACAGTTAAAAATGAACACAGAAAACGTTTGCCGCACTACCTGTTGCACTGCGGTTAGGAACCTGGCATCGGGTTTAGTTTGCTTCCAGATCGAACACACTTGCATGGAGCTGCACGATTTCTTTAAAATGTCGAAATGAAAAAGACACCACCTGCATCAAAGATTGGCTATATTTCTGTCCAGTACAGGAAGGGGTAATTTCACATGTCTGTTGTTATTTTTACATGTATTTATGTTTTTATTTTGTTTGACAATTCATTAATGGTGAAAATAGAATGTCTTTAAAAGGTAGACATAAAAAATTATTCAAAAGAAAATTATCCCTTTTGAATTTGGCCACAGTATATTTCTGCTTTAATAAATATTATTTTTAGACCATGAATTATAATTAATGCATGAATAAGAAAATGTGCTTATGGGAAAAGACTGCATTTCTGTCATGTTCCGACTTGTCAGCAAATTAACTAATAATCTATCAATGTCTATAATCACATAAGAATATTCACAGTGCATTTGAAATGATAAAATGTGCTTACATGATAGCTTATTAAAATGTGATGGGTTGACAGCTGGTAAAGCCCCATGGAACTGTATAATTGCTCTCTTGATTCAGATGTAGCATTAGCACTCCCTGACCACATTTTTCTGTTTTCTGCTGCTAATTTTTTCCTGTATTCAGTGTAAATAAAAATGTAATTCATATATACTGTATATATATACACACACACACAGTGGAACTCCTTTTATCCGCGTGCTTGGGGATAAATGTGTGAAATCTGTGGATAAACTAGCAAAATCTTTTCAAAAAGCGATGCACCTCCAACCCTGTTTCCCTAAAAAAAAAATTGTTACCAAAAAAAAAAAAAAAATGATGGGAAAAAGCTATTCAACCCATCAGAGCTCATGATTTTCCAACTAAGATGTGTGGCTAGTAGCAGCTAGAAATATCACAAGGTATTATGTTATTGCTTATTTATACCATGCATTAATATTAAATAATGGTAGCTAAGTGTTACTAGTTTTCTGGGATTTCAAACAAAAATTCAATTCAATTTTTTTAACTTTAAAAATGAAATAAACAAGCCTGCTGTGTAATTTAACTTTGTCTTACAATTTAACAAAATATGTACCAACGGAAGTGGGTTTTTTGGGGGTTTTTTTTGTAACAGCTTTTTTAAACAATTCACTGCTGCAAGTTGTACTTTTGAACCTAGACAAAGTCCATCGTAGTCTTTTGTTTCAGTGAGGCAAAATATGTTGTCTGGGCTTTACTAAGTAACCTCAGGAGAACTAATTTTACAGAATAAGCATCCTTCTGCTGCTCATACCAATTGTAATTGTAATTTTTATGGTGGGCTTTATACTTTTCAAACAGAGAGATTGTTTAACCCTTTGCGGTCCTATGTCGGACTCTGTTCGACATCATCAAAAAGATGTAAAACACAGGTCTCTAGTCGTTTTTTCTCTGGAAAAAGCCGAGAAAACCATTCAATGGCTAAGTGAGACCAATAGGAACCGAGAGAAGCCGAAAAAAAGGAGGGGGGGGGCAGATCTGAGCAATACATAGCCCCAGCACCACAGAGATAACACACAGACATAAACAAACAAGATAGCTGCTTCTGCATCCAGCGCTCAAAGAATATCACGGACATCTGCAGAGCTTCTTGAGATGTTATAGTAATAAAATAATGACTTGAATCACATTATTGAGGAGTGTGGTGATAAAACGAGTGATCAGGAGATGATTTATCAGTATGCACGACTGTGAAGAGGTATGTGAAAAATACATCAAACAAGGGATGGGGCGGGGCTGGAGATGCAGTACTGAGTGTCCTGTTGATATGCAGTGCCTTTTAAACCTGTTTTACTGTGAAAAAAATACTTTTAAACAGCGCGTCTAAAATAAACTGTGCGTGTGAAAATAAATTGGACCTGATGCGCCAGAGACGTACTGAATTAATGGCCCACAAAAGGGTTAAATTTCCCACCACACACTCTGATTGGCTAGTTTGTGCTGAAATGGGGCTTGCAATCTTGATTGTTCATCCCCATCCTTTTCTTGCCTGATTAGTTCATTATTATAATTTAGAAAAGGGAAACTTTTAAATGTACATAATTGCTAAATCATTCAGATTTTATTCTGAATTCCTGTTATTTTTACCAGAATAAATTACATTTCTTTAGACTTCAAAATGGTCGGAATGCGACTTTGTTTAAATATCGCAAACAGTTTAATTTTCTTAGGGTTTTTCCACCTGCGTTGTTATTTGCTTGTTAAGCGATTTAAGAATAAAAATGCTTGCATCTTGTACTTGTAGTGGTTTTAAATCAAGATGATGTTAAATTGTTTATTTTAGTTGATTTTAAACTACGTTGTTTTTTCCTTTTTGCCTTACTGTAGGCTTTAGTGTGTGTTTGATTAGCCTTTTGTTTCATAAGCATCTGGCATATTCAAAGTGTTAGATAGATCGTTGTCACCAGGCAAAGCTAGACATATTTAGTTTTCTGTAAAAATATATAATATCCACGACATTTGCAATATATATGTGATGAGAAAGACTATATGATCTACAACTGACAAGGCGAGGCAATCCAATGCATAAACTGAGGCTGGGATTGTATATCCCTACTGAGATTGCTCTGAGGCCAGAAAAATATACTGTGATCCAACCACTCCATCAAATTGATGCATTTCTACAATAAGACTTCAGAATATAGCTACAGACCCTGAATTGCTGGAAACTAACCACAATCATCTCAACAGATATTTACAACTGGGCACAAAAATGGTAACTGAATCTTAGGAATAAGGAATTTTAAACACACTGCAACTTCCATAGCGCCTTTTTTTTAGGTGTAACTGCCTTTCATTCCTAGTCCCAATCAATGACAGGAACTACGAAAACTAGGACAAAAATATGTATTTATTGTTTTGTCTTATAAATATACATATATGAAAAAAGCTTATTACATTCTGTTAACAATCCTGTTATTTAAAGTCCCATTTATTTGATGGCCATTACTATTATGGATTGAAAAACCGGGTGACTCAGACAAAAGGAATCCCTTAGGGGAGCTGAAAGAAGGATTGTATTGCTGGTATTTCCCACCATTACACTGCGCATATTTGCACTGAGGATCATTCCTCTCTACCAGCTCAGAGCTTGACCTGATCTGCATTACACCAACAGACATGTCAAGACTAACAAGGGGCAGTTCAAGGCAACCCCATAACACACAGGTAGTCAATATGAAATTATCAAAGTGATAGGCATCACTCTAGTATACTGCATTATACATATTAGTAAGGCCATTATTTATTTATTTTTACATATGTATAAGCTATATTGCATAAGCGTCTTTGCCCAGTGGTACTTTCCATCATAATTCCCATACATCTTGTAATCTGAACAAACACACATATAGGTTTTAATGTAAAAGGGGATAGCCCAGCTGGAAAACCATTACCTTCGAGACAGGTTAACACTGTTGACCACTGTAAACAAACACCTTGTTAATAAAGCACATTACAAAGCTAAATTGTTCAGGAAGTTAAAAGTGTAGTATTGTCACAGTTGTGTGTCAGCTCATGCAAGTTAGTAGATATGTATTATAATAGTCCTTGGTTGTACATAGGGACAGTTGCAGTACACATGTAAGGTGCGGTTTAGCTCATTGCTTATATCTGTTTAGCTTTAAATACACTTCATATTAATTACCATGGGAGCTCAGCTGCAGAAATATGTGTGAATGTGTAGAAAATGTGAAAAGAAGAGCAGGAATATGTGCGGGAGAGGCAAATCACATCTGCAGCTTTGGGGCCTCATGTAGAATGAGGAGGACAGCTCTAATGCTGTTGTATGTTTTTTTTTTTCTTTACAGTTTCAGATTGGTCTCTCATATCTTATTCCCTCTCTCCACAGCTACCCGAATGGGCTGACACTAGGAAAATGTCTGCCAAAGAACTTTAGCGGGAGGCAGTTTTTAATTAACAGGGGCCAAGGGAGGTGATTGCACAAAGGGCTCTGAGGAAATAAACATGGAAACAGTTAGAGAGGTTTTTGGCTTCTAAAGCATCTTTTAGTTTCAATTTTTTTTTACGTAAGCTGTTTTCTATATGACTTTTTGCAAATAGGTTGGCTATTTGCCTTTTTTCACTGTAAAAATTTAAATCACTCCTTATATTATTTAAAAATAGGTGGATACTAATCATAGACAGTGACGCCAACCAATCAAGAGGCAGAGGTAGTCGAAACAGAGAACTATTAAATTACTATACTAGGTTATGTTTTTAAGTCCTATAACATTAACAATTTGTTTTTCCTTTAACAAAAAGATGTTGTACTGCACGTAAATACTTAAGTGTTTTGTGTCCCAATATCTATTAATGCAAATATATCACGTTAATATTGCGTTAAATCAAACAAAGCATTTGTTATTCATTCACTATTTTGTTTTGTAACCTTTATGTGTGATTCGGGAAGTAGGAGCTAGGGCTCCACCCGTTACGTCCTGCCAAAATTATTAATCCCCCTATTTAAAACCTGGAATGCACTCCTATTCTCTGTCTTGCTTTTTTTGTTTTCCACTATCCACCCCTCCTCCACTACCCTGCGCCAACGGTCTCCCTCTCGGGGCAAGTGAAGCTCACTTCCCAACCTCGTCCTCTGAGAGGAAGGTTTCTGAGTGCCAGTGGGGACCCCCGGCCAAATCTATCCTAACACTCTTTTGTTTTTCTGTTCTCTATCACGCTAGGTTCCCCTTGGGGCAAGTAACGGTTCTTTCCCAGCCTTGGAGGCTGATCAGCTAGGGCGGCTCTCCATGAGCCAAGCGGAAACCCTGTACTCTTTACTAACTATCAGCTTTCTTCAGTGCCAGTTACCCTCTCCGGTGACCCCTTCTTTGTATGTTTATTTCTTTCTTTCATAGATCCTGTCTCCCCATGTGGCTCAGCTTTGGAAGTCTGGTCACGCCAACTTCCCTAAGCATAGGCAACCCTTGTAAGCCAGGGAGACGTCTAGACTTCTCTTTGATGTATCCACTATCCAATAAGTAGGCTTGCTACTTTTCGATATTAATTGGTAAAGCTCATTAAATGTCGAATTCCCAAAAAATGAGATTTCGACTGAAATAAATTTATATAGGATAAACGTCAGTAAAACCGCTCACTATTTTTTATTTTTGTACCAAAAATAAAAATTTAGAAATCCTCTATAGTTTGTTTAGTTTTTATACTTACTGTCTGTCTCGTCTCCGTTCCGCTCTGAATGGCTAGGGGTCGCTGTCAATCATCTCAGTGATCTGTTAGTATAGTTTTACTGTCACTGTCATTTCACCCAGTTCTGACAGATCTCGTTGACTGAAGCAGCGCCAAAATGCTCTCATTCATTTAAATGACTGTCAGTCATCAAGACCTGTACCAACGGTGCACTTTCATTTGCCAGCTCAAGCGCCTGTCATTCAAAGCACCTACTTTTACGGGTTAAGGCGTAGGTAGGCTTTTGCTAGGTATATGGTGATAGTTACTAGTTTGATTTGAAAATGGGGCGTAAGAGGAAAACACTTAATGAGTTTTGTGCACAATCCCCTGACCGACGTCTCCGCGGCAGGACGAAGCGGCCCGTCTGCCTTACCTTCCAGTGACTCCAGCTGTGCTGAAGAATAACTGCAAGTTTTGTTGCATGTTGAATATGATAAAGGGGCTTCACTAAATGAGACGTTTCTCAATGGCATAGTCTGTGTTTGTTTTTTTTTAATTTTTTTTAAAGCATAAAGGTCGATTTCATCCATTCTCTGCTTGAATTGAAAAATAAAGATAAAAAAAACCCGGTAAATTCTTCCTAAAATAAACGTCGATATTAATCGTCGATTTGGCAAAAAAATAAAAACCGAATAGTAGCAAGCCTACCTATAAGTAAGGCTTGCTTCCCAGCCTAGGAGTCCCATCGGTTCAGTCTCACCTCCGCGAGCCAAGGGGAATCCTGTCCTCTTCCTAAAGTCACAAGCACTTAATTCCAATTTCAACTCCCAGTTTTTACTCCACACAGCCCTGCTCCTGTTCCATGAATTAATGGTTGTTTGAGATGCTAGATTTGTTTTACAGAGGCACATTGATGCTAACAAAGCAATTGATTTTGTATATCAAATACAATGTCATGGTCTGTTTTCCACCATGAAACCTAACGATACACTGTCTGCCCTTTTCAACTCCACTGCAGACCTGCTATATTCAGCAACACCTTCTAAGACCACATCCTTTCATTACAAGTGCAAGTGGATTAATATTGATTTTTGTCTCTATTCTCAAGACTGAAGGGTCTTCTTAACACCAATAAATTACATTGCATGGGTAAAGGAAGATGTGAAGATCGTCATTTCTCCTTGTTCTTCACAGAAATCATATCTAATAGATCATTTTTTCTTGCGCTCCCCAAATGAACAATAGGCTATTGACAGCTAATGTTATCGCTACCTTTTAGTTTCTACCATAAGTTTTAGTATATGTTTGAGCGATGACGATCAAGGTTTATCTCTTTATTAAAAATAAATGTGAAAAGATTTATCATGAATCTTCTCTGAATTATTTCTAATACTTTTTTGCACTTACTTTTTATTACATTCATAGGTTTTAATACATATTTTTTTATTAGCGTAATGAGTGTCTTAATAAAGATTTTTAACCGCATGCACGCTTGTTTGTTTTGATTACTGTACTGGTGATTGGGGGACATTTTGAATGTCAGGTTATTGTGTGAGAATTTATACCGTCCACGTTTACTGCGGGCGAATCATGTAACACAAACGTGCCTGTTCTAAGCAGTGGCGACTGTATTCTTATTAATTTGCAGATGTATTGATTTGTTTTTTTCTTTGTTACTTTTCAATAAAATCTACTTCTGAGTTCTTGTAAACCTTCTATGACAGATAAAACAGCAACACAAAACCAAACCATCACATTGCACTGAGGGAAAGTTGATTTACTGCAATTTGACCTATGCTAGAGCATTAGTTATTGCATACATGCCAAATAGTGACTATATGGTCGGGACAGTCCCGTTTTCCTAGAAGATGTCCCGAGTCCTGATTCATGGGAAGAAAGTCCCAATATTTATCCTTGGAAATTCTTCACAGCTCTAGGGCGTCCACCCGTTTTTTTTTTTTTTTTTCTGCAGCTGCGGACCCTCGTGCACTGCGTCGCAGGGATTGTGTTGACTAGATCTCAGTTTATTGACATATGTCATATCCAGTCATATTGGAGAAGCATATTGTTTCGTCACTGCTGTTGCATTATGAATTCTTGTGTATGATTATGAAGAAAATGTGAGCGCCAATGGAATGTGAAGCATTTTCATACAGCATTTGTAGTGATTGAAGGTTCTGATATATATATATATATATATATATATATATATATATATATATATATATATATATATATATATATATATTAAATAAAGTTGGGTCTAGCAAATTAAGATGGCATCTATCAAAGCAACAAAAAAACAGTGACTGGAGTAATAAATATGTATTTATTCTGAGCAGTAGAGTTAGTGAAAACCACACATTCTGCACTTCGTGCGGCTGACAAATCTGCTGATCACAAACTTATACAAAGGTAAGAATGCTTCTTTATGTCTATTTTTACTATCATGATGGTCATGTGGTGTTTAGTTGAGGGGGATAAGTCTATTACTTATATGAAAATGAGTGTTTGCATGTATGTGTGTTTTTATGCATATGATCCAACTCCTTTAACTTGAAATTCATATTACAGTGAAGCTTATGATTCTTTTGCCAAGTGAGGAAGGGTAACCGACACACACTTATAGAACACACTTAAACAAATACACTTCAATGGACTTCGTAGCAATAGCCTGTTGGCACAACTTTACCATAGTACATTAATATACACTCTCTTTTGTGCTGTGAGGGAATCTTTATGGAAACATTTAACAAATAATTATGTATAAGCATCACTGGGGAACAAAAAAGCAGTGTTGAAAAGTTAAGATGAAGTTGAATTCTCCAGTTAGATCTGCTGTAAACCCGGATAGCCATGATTTGGTAAAATTGGAACGTTTCTATAATATCATTCTAAAATCTTACAAAGTCATTGTAAACATGCAATGCACATTCAATTAATGGTACGATTATAATGATGGGCTGACATCCGAAATATTAGCACAGCCCTTCCTTAAGTATCATAAAATGACACTCACTCATATGGCAGAAGTTTTCTGTAAAAGCACAGGGTCAGGTGGATTTCTTTCAAGAATAATAGCGCTACAATCATAACGTGCTTACTCTATTTCTGTTGTAAACATAACCATTGTTGATGCCTTGCTACTATGTTGAACATAAACATGGTTTCTGGAAACAACGACATGCAATTTTATTCCAGTCATAATATTTCTGAACTAAATAAATCAGCTATAGTTTCTCTTTCCAGTGGAAACCATTTTCACTATTTCTCTTGAATAATACTGCCTCAAAATTTCACAGAAATTTGCCAAGTGGTTTACACCACAAATTGATGCTGAAAGTGTCATAGTCTGGTTCTGACGAATACTGGTTTGCCACAAAACTTGCAATTTTCCTTTAAAAAAAACAAAAACAATTCTTAAGTTTGCAGTTCCAAAAATAGTTTTGGCATTGAACAGTAGGGTTAGAGGTCGATCAGATTAACCTGTAGCTCCAGGACAAGTTACAGCAGGATTTTATTAGAGCATTTTACAGCACTCGGGAATCATCTATTTATCCCAAAAAATATGGCCTGATGCAATCAAGGGGGAATCATCCCTGGTGCCGTAAAATGCTGTGATAAAATCCAGGGGTGGCTTTCCCCAGTGGGTATAAATTGAACAAATTAACCCCTTAGTTTATATAGTGCCTAACCCAATCCATCTTCATGAAATCATACAAAATAATACCAGAATATAACATGTCAAAAACAATAAAATAGTCTCTAAAACAGAGTAGATACAGCTCTACCATTGCTAACAATTACTATAAAATAGAATCATTCTGTAAAAAATCTATAATTATTTTGTTGAGATTGAGGTCTTGTACCATATAGATTGAACCTCCAGGCGATTGAATGCCTTGTCACTTCACAATATGTTAAAAAAATTATGTTAAAAAATGCCTATATACAGGATGATGACAACACTGACATTTATACAAGGCAGGTTTTACACATCACATGTAGGCTAGCTTTTCAGTCATTCTGACTGGCAGGAAGTTTGTATGAAATTAGCATGAGATAACCTACCTGTATTGAATATCGAACATTGAATAAACATGTTTCCTGACACCACCCTCCTAACTCATCAATAAAGCATGTATTCATATTTTGTATGCAAATTCCTCTTATATGTATTGCACACCACTTATTTTACATTTGTACATGCTGCTCATCTTTTGATTTTTAAGCAGATATGTAAGATATGCATTCACTCTTCAAGTCCAATTATTTCTGAAACGACCTTGCGGAAGTGTAAATGTGTTCTTCAATCCCGCTGTTCCAGACTTTAGCTAGCCAATTTTCATTAGGAAATATTGTTTTCCTTTATCACACTTCAAAAGATATGCACCAAACCCCTACTTGTGAGACAGTCTTAAATGTTGTGTTCATTGTAACTGCAAAGCAGGATGTTCAGATTGCCAAGGTAATTGAATGCTGTTGTCATGCCATTTCCTATCATGCTCCTGCAGAGCAACATGTATCATACCCATGGGATTGTTTTCTTTCAACAAACAAGACAAGCAGGACTGGAAGCCAAACCAAGGTATAGAATGATTTTAAAAATACAAATATATACAGTATATCTTTATATACATAATCACCTTAGCATTACAGTTCAATCAGGGTCTGTTATTAATATGAATAATGGCAATATTCATCAGGCTTTGTGAAAAGCAATTCATTGTGCGGCAGAATAAATAACGTAAAACAAAAATGTCTTACAGTGAATCGTATCGTAAGTGGAAATCAGCTGGAGGTATGAACCTAGATGTTCAATTGGGGGCTTTACATTTAGATGTATTTATTTTATCAGTAGCTCTGCTACTACTTTGGATATGGAGTCACTGAAATTCCAGTAAAGAGGAATGACAAAATACTCGTAGCAGCATGTTTTGAAGCAGAATTTAACCTTGGTGGTTTTAAATGTGTTGCAGTTGTACAGAATAAAGATAAATGAAAAGCAGCACAGCAATTTGGCAAGGAACAGAAAAGCCCTGTAGGCTAAATAACAACACTAAATCGCATCTGCCCTCAGTGACCAGATTTGTAAAATCAATGTCAGCTTCCTGTTGTAATTCATTCAGTGCTGAATGATTTTGTAAGTTTCCTTTTCTTTTATCAGAGAAATAACTGTGCATGTACTTTTGCTTTAATTTACCGTCCTGTGACAGGATGGCTAAGTGGTGATGCAGGAAGAAAACACACAGGCAGTACTGCAGGGCAAAAGACGCGGCGTGCGCCGTTTATTTAAATAACAAAAATAAAATAAATATTTAAAAAAAAACACTGCTCACAGAGCAAAATAAAAGTTTTAACAAAAACAAAAATCATGAACACAAGACATCAAACAAATGATCCAGGTCAGGCTGGGCAATCGCCTTCACTGTTCCTTTACTTTCTGTTTTGTTTCATTTCTTTTCTTTCTCGTTTCTTTCTGTTCTCTCCTCTGAACAACCCACCAGAGCAGGGAGAACTGCAGGCTTACAGGTGACCACCTCCCGATTAGCAACAATTAATTAACTCAGGAAATGGTCACCTTCTGCATGAGGATTTTTTAAAAGTGCAGAAGGGGCTTCCCATCCACGCTATAAAACAATACAAAATACACGGCTCCGCCGTCACATTTATAAATAAATAATAATAATAATAATAATAATAATAATAATAATAATAATAATAATAATACAGCAAAACAAAAACAAAATAATAAATTGCACAGGAGCGGAGGGGTACCCTGCTCTAAAATAAACAATACATTTATGTCAGGGCTTTGCCCCGCCCCCTTTTCAGTGCAGGGCTCCTCGCCCTGCCACACGCCCACATACTGAGTTGCTTACATCTGTTTACTTGGTTATGCATCTTAGCCAAGTGAGCATTGCACAGCCTTGTAGCAGCAGAATATTTTTGTCAGGTTAATTCTTTATATTGAAAACTGCATTGCTCTATACATGGTAAACTATACTTTTTGTCAGGTTAATATTGAAAACTGCATTGCTCTATACATGGTAAACTATACTTTCCTTGTTGATGTTCATAGTTGATGTCAATTAGTTAAACAGACCTTTTCTCTGCAATACTCTCATTCGCTCATCTTTTGTTAATCTTATAGTATAATAGCATTACACAGGAAGCCATATGTCAGAATGATATCATCTTGAGCATTGTCAGGCGTCTATGGGGTTACTATCTAAATACTCTTTTAAAACACTAATATGATGAGGATATAGTCTAAAATGCTATTTAATGTGTGTTTTACATACTTTATTGGGTAATCTAGGATAAGCATTTGTTTCTGTTAGCATCCATTTTTATAACCCACCCTCCCATCTGACCATCCCCTAGTTGATTCAGTACTTATTACTAATTGAATCAACAGCTGCACAGAAGGATGGGCATATGACCAAACCCATAGTTCTATATTTAAACTGTTTTAGCTAAACAGGATATATCCAACATATATCCAACAAGCAGGCCCAATGCCAATCAAAACAAAACCTTCTTTAAAAATAAAAAATAAATTGTAAATTAATAGATATTAGTTATAATGTCAGGAGGAGGAGGGGATGTAATAGTACAGAAACAACATATAAGACATAAGATTATCTGTTGGCACAGTCTATTGAAACTATTTGAACTCTGCAGCTCAATTTAAATGTAATAGTAGTGACATAATGTTAAAGGGTCATCCTTTAATGCATTACTATGTTAACCTAAGCAACTGAACTGCATTTGTATTAATCTGAATTTCACTGCTAAAATGTGCTGTACTAATCAATCTTAAGTAGGAAAAGGCATGTTGCAGTTTTAATGTCTGTTGCTATATACAGTAACAACTTGCTTCTTATACATCTGTCATATAGATAGATAGATAGATGGATGGATGGATAAAAGAATAGCATGAATCTATACTAAAATGCTTATTAAGGTGATACCTATTCTCCATAGTCTTTTTCTTTATTTCTCATTGTGTTTGAAATGTGAAGTTTTTCATTTATAACCCACTTTCCTGCAGCTTATAAAATCCATGCTGAGCACCACACTCTGGGAATTATTCAGATACTCTAGCTGTAAACCCTCAGGGCTTTCTTTTCTTTTCAATTCCACACTCTATATTGCTCGACAATATTGGAATTATTTGAAGGTGAACAAACGTTATCTCTCACAGGCCAGTTTCAAGCGATGACGTTCATTTCCTTAAAAGGGAAGCAGTAGTGATGTACAGTTGATGTGTTTCTCCATTAAGTATTGTGATGCCCTGTGCTTGTAGTAACCAAACCAAACAGGTCAGGAATGTTTTGGCAGTAGGTTTAGGTAGTTTGCTGCCGTTTTTTTCTTTCATTCTTTGTTTAGATCACTGGGCATTTGTGTCAGGTTTTGATGGTGTGGAGATCTGTTCTGATCAGCTGTTCTAGCTCCTCCCACAGTAGCTAAGTGGGCCCTGGGCTTTGGGCTGGCCACGGCAGAGGATTGCTAACTCGCTAGAGAGTGCAATGTGAGTTGGAGCATTACCATGCTGGAAAACATGTAGTCCATTGCCATCAAATATCATATCATATAAACGTGATAGTAATGTGCTATTTGATTGTAAGTATTGGTCTAAGTCCATGCCAACAGAAGCATGCCCAAATTATGACAGAACCACATGCACCTATCACCATTGCCATTGTGCTCTCAGGCTGGCGCCATCTGATTTAAACTGTGTGTACTGTGATTCAAGACTCCATGTTGTACTTTTCCACAGCTCCAGAGTCCACAGACAGCATTCAGCACCACATAAGGTATCAATTAGAGGTTAGTCCCAGTAATGATTGACTCGCGTGCAGCTGTTCGACCAAGGTATCTAAGCTAATAAGTGGATGTACTGTATTCACACAGACAGATGTCCCTTTAATGTCTTTCTTCTGTCAGTGAGTCTAGTCTGCAACCTTAAGCAGCCTCTGTGATTATTAAAAGTTACAGATGCACCACCCTCCTTCCTTTTGATGTCACATCTTTAAGGGCTCAGCAACTATTTTAGAAGGGATCTGAGCCGGATAAAAATGAAGAGCTAAATGAAAGCATGAGACAAACCACCTGATAGTGGTGGAAAGAAAAGAGGTTAATTACAGGACACACATAATAGGACTTAAAATACAACTATCAAAAGTAACTGACTTGTGGGAAGAAAGACACCAGTAAGATGACAAGATTTTATTGAGGGATAGTTTAAAACAATTGAAAATTACCTCAAAAACACATTACCTCAAAAACACCTTTGAGAATTGTAGCCACAGTGTGAGAAATCGGATAATATGACTTGACACCCATCTGGAGTATAACGTTGAATGAACATATGAAAGTAAACAGTGTACTTGATACACCTTTTAAATTTCACAAGTGAAAGTAGCACTCAGTTTACAAGACGTTTTTTTCATAGAATATAATTATTAAACCAACTGAATTAGGCTAAAGGTTATGAATAAAATATGTTGCAAGTGATTGTTATTTTTCTATTAAAATATCAGACATGACTCACTGAGCTAGCTGCAGGAAGGGACAGCATGGGCATTTTGTTTTGCAGAAGGCAGCGTTTTCCTAATTATTTTTTCTCTACAAAAAGAAACACATACGATAAAGTTAACATTTGTTGTTTCTAACTGTGGTTAGTGTTAATACAGTGCTACCTGATATAGTGCGGAATCGGTTATAACATGGTAAGGTCGTGGCTCCCATTCCCCCCACAATGCAGTTTGACTCACAAACGTTGGGTTTTATTGTTGTTTTACATTACCGTATTTAAACCCATTTAAGTTGAAACTGGGACATATAGTACTTATGAAGCTCCTGTGCTTGCACTGTATTTTTCTAAAAGTAAAAACAAACTGTCCGTTAATGTTTCAAAACAAGTACGAAACAATACAAGTGTGTATAAACGTCCTTGGATTCTGTGTTATTTATTCACAGTTTATTATGAAAAATATACTATTTAAATAAGAGTGGTGTAAACTTTAATCTGGTGGAACAGCAGTTTCTATTATACTGTATATATTGTAACGACCCGGGATTTATACTGTTACACGACTGGTCTACAGACCCTGTGTGTGTGTGTGTGTGTGTGTGTGTGTGTCTGTGTGTGCACGTGTGTAAGCAGGGAAGCGCTAAGCTTGCCTCAGCCGGGATTGATTGACATGCGGGTAGGCTGGGACATGAAAGCCCACATCAACGCTGACAGAGCTGACAGCTGAGTCAGACAAGCTGCTGTGTGAATGTGCAAGACTGCTTTTTATTTTTGGTGTGGCCCAGGCTGACAGGGGCCAGGAATAATCATCCCAATAAACCGTGGATTCGAGTACCTGCAAATTGTGTGTCTCCTTCCTTCATTTTCCACTGTATGCTACAATATTAAATGTATCGTCAAACAGCGGGCAGGGATTACCCCGTTGGCACAGCAGGTTAAACAAAGGTAAACTAAAAGAAGAAAATGGAACACACAGTCCTGATTCAAAAGCCTTCGGGAACTGGAGGCCAAGGCATGTTGTAGATAAAACTGCTTTTATTAACTACAGCAGAACAAGGGTTACAGGTTCTGGAACTCAAACCACTATGCATTTCTTTGAAAACTGCACATCTGAGATCTATAAAATGAATAGATGCATGGTAGAGACATTTGATTGAAATATTTTATTAGCTACAATTACTTTTAAGATTTGTTTTTCATAATTCCACGTCATGTCACAGGTGTTAAAGCTTTAACAACCTTAAAATTACAAATTCTAAGTGTCATAAGGCCATGTAATTACAGAGTAGAAAGTCATTATGGAGTAATTATGGAGTAGAAATCAGCTTTCTTTATGAAAAATGCATAGTACTGAAGAACGATTAATTTAACTATAATTAAAAAAGAGTAACTTCTATCAGATGGTCGAAGCCCACTGTAAAGTCAGTGCATCAGCTTTTAGTCTAATCAATCCACTTCCCATTTTCACTTTCCGCTTCAGAAGATTGATGGTTTATGTTGCAGCATAGCTTAGCACCTTGTTCATAGCAGCTGGTCTAAAAGCTGTACTACTAAAGCCTCAAAATATGCTCTGCAACTCAACTTTCCTGTATCAACAGCAACAAAAAGCAGTCCAGACTGTTCTCTGTAGAAGCAACTTGACTCAATTAATGTCTAGATTTTATTTTGCAATATGAATGTTTACATTGCTTAAAAGAATGGTACCCGACAAGATAAAATATATTTCATACTGTATCTACACTTGATGGCACTATATTGACCTTCAGCAAACAACTCACATTGCAGTCAACTACCAAACAATGCATTGGTGGGCACTCTCACTGAATTGTAATTTTCATTTTACCGAAAAAACTGCTTTTTTTCTTGTTTACAAATTGCTGTTAAGATTGTGTAACGCCCGGTGCTCAATGCAACCATTTCTGCATTTCATTGACTGATTCGTCATTGATGTCTTTAATGACCCGGAAAGCCTTGAATTTATGTGAATATGTTTTGGAGCAAAACAGACTGAGCTAATCTCATTTATCTCTGTCAACCAGAACACTTAGATATAGTACTACAAAGATGATTGTATACATTCCTTGCATTGTTAATATTTAATAGACCTCACAGGAAAGTGTTGGTAAAATAATTTAAAGAGTGAACCTACATAGTGCAGATTTAAGGCTCTGAGAGAGTAATGTTAAGGCAGTTCTACACAGGAGAAGAGCGAAACAAGAGAATAATTAAAAGGTGACTGGAATGTGTCGGTGTGTCTACACTAGAGAGTGACACAGGAATGAATCTTCAGTCCTGTCCCATCCTGTCCTGTCAAAAATGTTCCTGTCCCATCCCATCCCATGAAAGAGTAATAATTTCCAATCCTGTCCCATCCTGTCCTGTCCAAATTTTTCCCGTCCCGTCCCATAACTTTTCTTTTTTAAATTCCTGTCCCATCCTGTCCTGTCAAAAATGTTCCTGTCCCATCCCATCCCATGAAAGAGTAATAATTTCCAATCCTGTCCCATCCTGTCCTGTCCAAATTTTTCCCGTCCCGTCCCATAACTTTTCTTTTTTAAATTCCTGTCCCATCCTGTCCTGTCAAAAAAATCCCATCCCATCCCATCCCGTGATAAACAGAGATCAACTATTATTTGGAGGTACAGATATTTTCGTATTCATGTATTTCATTAGGGTTTATAGGGTTTTGCATTAAACACTATCGGTATATTAGTTAGTAATTTGTTTTTAGTTTTAGTTTTTTCAGAAAAAAAACAGTGCATGCACATGGTCTTTATAAGCACAATGTGCAGTATAATGATGTAATATATAAATTTGGTAATATAAAAACAATTGTTTAGAGTTTTGTGCAGCTGTTTCAGTTTCTAAATTGGTTACTAAGCAACCCGGCTCAGAGATTTTAGTATGTCAATGCCATAATAAACTGTCAGTGAAAAACAGTACTACAAACCATTCATTCATTTAAAAAAATAAACAAAAAAAAACATTGAAAATTGACATAATATTTCGTAAACCTTCAGGGAGTATCCATAATATATTTATTTATTAAAAATTGTAGTATTATTCATACCCCTTCAACGTAGCGCCGAAGCAGTACATGCCAGTAGCAATCCACAGCGGTTATTGTTAGGATTGACATAACTATACAATTATGGGTAATATGAAATCTATGTTAAATGTAAGGGCTTTTATTAACCATTCCGTGTTGCCAAGACGCTGATTCTCCGCAGACATCTGCTGTCCCATAGGTCTGTCCGCGTTGGTGTTGTCAGAGTCACAGTCTCCTGGCCCCACACCAGGAAATGGAGATCACCCTTTGATAACATTAATGTGATTATATGTTCTAGTGAGACCTGTTAATATTATTTTGTATGTTTATGGTAACAGTCAAGTTCCATGTCATAGGCTCTTCCCATTCCTTCCCATTCTCGGAAGCATAAATCCCGTTCTTGCCTGTCCTGTGAGGTTTTTGTTTTTTATTTCCCGGTCCCGCCCGTTCCCGTGAACTTCACTCCTGTGCCATCCCATCCCACAAAATTTAACACCATTTTTTTGTGTACCGCGGGAGTCCCGTCTTCATGTCACTCTCTAGTCTACACCACCCGCGAGCGACGCAAGCGGCAAGTCTGGGTGAAGTGAGCGACTCCACAGGAATAGTGTGTTCGATTTTTCCCACACATTGCAGGTAACTACAGTGAAATGGACCAATCAGAATGGTCTAAAGTGAAATGGACCAATCAGAAACAATTTCAGTAATATCAGTAAAATCAGTAAACTTGACACTGGTCATAACACAAATATGCGATAAACATGGAAGACGAGATATTGATTCAGGAAGTGCATTAATAACAATGTCATTTTTATTAAAAATGTATTTTTGTAGCCGGAATGCAAACCTAGCCTTTTTATACACACTATATATGGTGGAACTGTGACAATTTTAATTAGTGGCATTTATCATGACATCTTACCCGGGCACACTACCTTGTTCACTTTGGAAATAGGCACAAAAAAAATCTCACACAGCAAAAGCTTCCTGTGATGCCCAGTTTCCTCCCAGGTGTGATACAGATTGCAGATTGCCATACCGGTTCTCTTCTGGCTCATCCAGCCGTGCTTGATTCATCTTACCTGGCACGCTACCTCAATAACTGTGTACACTTTCTGTGGTAGCATGTTAATCCTCTGATGGAATATGCGCCACCGGCAGCATGTATGCAAAGGCATTTTCAGCATCCTATGAGCCCTTGACAAATATGTCTTCAGAGAGAATGCTGCATCCCCCACTATGACATATGGCATTTTGCCAAGGTTTGCGCACCTGGTAGATAGCTGTCAGATGGCACATCCATCGTCTTGACCTCCATCCCTCTCCCTAGTGCAGATTTTGAATAAACGCCAGCGTCACTGGTTCTTCCAAAATCTCCCACCTGTATGACACAGAACCTGTTCTCCAAGTGCCATGAGTAGGATGGAGAAAGCCCCCTTGTAATTGAAGAACTGTATGCCCCTGTTGAATGGTGCTTGTATGGTGATGTGCTTCCCATCAATTGCACCAATACAGTTGGTGAAGCTCCAGCGCTCACCAAACCGTTTGCCGATAATTTTCCAATCAGCTTTTGTTGGTTTCGGCAGGTATATATTAATAAGCAACTTCACAATTGCTTGACATGTTTCTTTAATAATCACAGAACCTCCCTGTATCCCTAGGAGGTAGCTGCAGGCTAGGCTTCAGTATGAATCCCCTGTAGCCTAGAACCTGAAAAAAAAAAAAAAAAAACATTTATATTGTCATCACATTACTTTTTTGTGAATGAACACTTTAGTTTGGGAGACAACGAGAATCTTTTTTGATTAAAATGTTGTGCTCTCGTTTGTATTTAGTTGTTTAACAGCAAAACCACATAAATTAAAACAATTTTACTATTAGCACGTTTCTCAGTTGCAATTGAGATACACGCATGGCTTAACAGATATCAATGGAATTCTTAAAGGAGAGGAAACTATTCTGGGAAAAACACAGACAGACACAAGCCATAATTACTATCCTTGATTTTCTTTTGTATATTTTAGTTTCAGAAGCAACATTGATTATGTGGAAGATAATGGGAGCTCCGGCTCCTATCTGGAGGATCAGCAACCAGAGGAAGGGGGACAAGAGCAAGAGGGTGAGGAGGGGGGCAGTGATGATGATAGCACTTCGACTTCACGGCCAACCGCACGACCAACTCAAAAAAGAGGACGGCCCCAAAAAGGTATGGATGAAGTCGACACTAAACTGCTCAAAATATTACAGCAGCCAACACCAGCAGCACCTGCACCTGTCTGTGATGACATCGACCACTTCCTTCTGAGTTTAGGGCCACCTCTGCACAGACTCAATCCACGCAATCAGATGCTGGTTCGAATTTGCATTTTAAGAGTGATTTGAAGACCTGGAGAACCTGAGAGGAAGAGCAACAACAACAGCAGTCACAGCACCTCATCAGAACCAGCCATATCAGTTCTCAACCCATCAGCCACAAAACCACATCCAGCCTCAGATTCAACCCTATTTCCAACCCCAGTTCCAGGATAAGCCACACCTGCAGCAGCTTAAGATCTTTAACTGTTTCTATATATAAGAAGCATTTGTTAAACTTACAATTTTCATATTTATTTATTTATTTAGTGTATGTGTGCGTTAAAGATGTGTAGATTGATAAATAAAACATTTTGTGGAAAATAATTTCTGCCTTGTTATCTTTCTTAATTTATTCCTTCTTAATTTCATGATTTATCATTTTGAGCATAGATTGCTGTAGACTTGTCACCACCAAACAAATTTAATTCATGAAATTAAATAACATTTGTAAAATGCTTACCTTAATGTGACAGCCAGCCTCTGTTTCACTTTGAATGTTGGTTGTTGGTTCTTTTCGTGATATCAGCTCCCACTAGACTGAGCAAATGCTCCATTTGCTCAGAATCCAAACAGAAGTATGTCTTGAACCGCTGACTGTCCAGGAGCAACTCATTCACTAGGTGATAATAGTCCCCTGCTCTTTTTGTTTTTTTATTAACCAAAGCCTTCTTTGTCTTCTTTGGTGCAGTAGAAGTATTTCAGCAGCACTGCGTCTGTCAGTCCAGGTTTGTACTAGCTGTCAATACAAAATATGGGAAACATATATGGATAGCGTCACGTGAACGTTTCTGGACTTAAAACGTTCGCCTTTGATGTAGATACAAAATTTGCTCCAGACGCTTGCGTCGCTCGCCTCCAGTGTAGAACCACCTTTATGTTGACATTATATAATTTGTAAGGAGGTTATTTCCATCGAATGAACAGTAAGAAATGATAGGATCACAGTGAATGCAGGGTAAATGTAACAGTTTACAGTAATCTGTTTCCGGAACTTTCCAGAACTAAACTAAACATTTTTTTTTTCCCCCTTAGTACACTGCTTAACAAACTACCACTGCATGACTGAAGAAAATGGTCTTGCATCAGTTTATAATGCTTTCTCATTAAGCAGGTGATATACATTTCACTCACTGACACCAGTCACCTCAAGCATGATTATTTCCAGTCATTGTAAGCAAGACTCAATTGAATTGAAATGGAAGCTGACTGCTGTGAATTCTTACCGAGTACTTTGTGATTTAAAAAGAGAACACAGGGGAGAACGTTTTCATTAATAATATTGACATGGTTCTTAAGATTAGAATAACAGCATGTGGCTATAACAAGTCCAGGAAACTTAGGCAAATTCAAACGAAGAAAACCAACTTCGAGGCAACCTTACAATCTGAGTGCTGTTATCCATGTCTAATTGACGAGCTAATTGAACTCAGTGTTATGCAACAGTGCTGCAACTATTGTTCTTATATCGGCTCTGAGCTGCAAAAATGTGACTCATTTGTCCTTGCCCATGAAAAATAAATCTGAGAGCATATAAGTGTTATCCAGCCTTTTCTTGCAGTACCCAATCTTCTATTATGTCCTCTGCAATCAAAGTTTAAAACTCGTCAGTGGACAGTATGGTAGTCAATATTTCTGGGCTTACCAAACCAAGTATAGTACAGATACAATTGAATACCGTGAATCATCTGATTGTAACAAACGAATATCAATTCTAAATGCATTAAATGCATTTTCCTGGTATGGGGAACTGCACCCAAGTTTCAGTGGCCAATTTCAAAATGTTCAGAATTACATTGTTATTAGTTTGACAATACCATCAATAGGTAGGGTCAATTGAATATTACAATCAAATAGTTTGTGCTTTAAATTCTAATACCGGTACATACCAACATTCTCTAACAAGCTTTTAATACATTTCAGCAAATAAGCTTGTGTTGACGTATCTCAAATTTGAGACTGAAATGTAGTGAACTTGAAAGATAGAATGATCTCCCACCTTAATTTTTCTTCATCAGATTCATCTGCTTGTCGCAAGATAAACTGGAAATGTAAGCTAGTTCTGAGTGTCGTACGTATAGTATACCATCGGGAACTTCTGTATCAGGCAATAGCAAAATGAGGTGTAATTATTCTGGAAAAGCCTGTACAATAAAAAGCAACATGTAGTTTAGCAAACTTGTAGTCTTACTTGTGTATGAAAAGTATAGCTGAGAAGTATTTTAAAATATGCAAGCATGAGACCACATGTTACAGGCATTTATAGCTAACTTTGCTTGGCGACGCATATAAAGCAGTCATCATTTTGGCAGTTTCGAAAACATAGAAAATATCACTTCATAGAAAACATCATGAAGGTTACGTATTTGAATTTAGACTAAATCAGCCTTGATATCTCTAAAACCAATGTAATCTGTAAACTATATATAATGTTATTTCACATTGAATATACTGTAACTGTTGACAGTTTTTACTTGCCCTATAGCAGCATACTGGACATTCATACCTTGTGTATTGTGACAAGGCAGAGGTCCTGCACCGTGTGGAATGTGTGTTTTGTGGCTGCTTTGCACAGCCACAAGCCACAATATAATTGTTTAATTGATTAAGTGTTGATTGTTTTATTAAGGTAGTTAGGCACACCTGATAATAAGGCAGGTGTATTTAAGCAGGTCTGTAAGCCGTGTCAGTGTCTGTGTGAAGGCTAAGGCCTGTGGGGAACCGTATGAAAGGTACTGTGTGTGTGTGTATATATATATATATATATATATATATTTTTTTTTTTTTTACTGTTTGTATTTAATGTACTATGCCCTGTATTTCGCTGTATTTAATGTATTATGCATTGTTCCTCACTTGTAAAGCGCTTTGTGATGGTGGTCCACTATGAAAGGCGCTATATAAAATAAAGATTGATTGATTGATTGATTGATACTTGAAGAGTATATGTGTTTGGTACTGGTAAACGGCTTAGCCATCCAGTTTATAGTTAGAAAGTAGAAGTCCAAAGTGTAACTAGGTTTTTTTTTGTTTTTTTTTTGCTTTGTGTGGCGGCCACGATCTCCTCTACTTAACTACCCAGGTCGCTATCCAAACAACGCCATCTATAGTTTAACAAGAAATAGAACCTCAAATAACATTCTCTATATCCCAGCAATATTTGAGTACCCCACACAGAGCCCCTCTCCAATAAATGACAAGACAAAAGAATGGAATTTGATTGCACTCTTTGAGCAAAATCTTTATTATAGAAAACAAAATAACAAAAACCAAAATCAATAATTGCTGCACCTATGCAGAGCCGGTATTTATAATGCCGGCAATTCACACTGTCTAGTTCCCACAGTCCCATCCACTACATTAGTTTTGTGTAAACATAAATAAAGATACAGGTACCGTTCTGTTTGCAACCAATCTGTAGTCCAGAGTGTTCCTGGTTTACTAGAAGAAAATATGAAAATATGACTGGCAGCTTGAATAAGGTTCACAAGTCAGGTTCATTTTTGATGTGTGTTTTACATATGCACTGCAGTGTGAGAATATCAAATTAGACATGGGAAGTATATAAAATATTTTTCCTGCAAAGTGTGAATCATTTTTTTCCACTGAGGCATAATTTATAAAATGATGTATTTACATTGGTTTCATAATTATTTGACTTTTAAATTACATGTATTTTACATGTATTTAAATTTACATGTATTTATCTTGCTCTTAATTGTATTATTACTTGTACTGTGATACTTGAAATGTATTTGCTTACGATTGTAAGTCGCCCTGGATAAGCGTGTCTGCTAAGAAATAAATAAATAAATAAATAAATAAATAAATAATAATAATAATAATAATAATAATAATATCATATGTCCATAAAACTGATTTTTAACTTTTTAGGGTGAATAGTGGGAAAATGAATCAGTCTGGGGTCAGCTATGTTAAAAAGCATAGTTTATAGCTTGAATCTCTATAGTCTTTTAAACTTAAAATGTGCTTGTTAGAAAATTGTATAGTGGGTTTGTGTGTCAAATTTGACAGGTCAAGCACTTAAAAGCTTGTGCAGGCCTAATAATAAGTGAAGGTTCAATTCTCTTTTATTTGTCAGAGCAAGTCCAGGTCCTACACAAACATCCCTCGATTTCCTTTTCAAGAAGAATGCTGGAAGCTATAAAAACTAGATCTTTTTTATCATGTTCCTAGTTCTTTGGAATCATTCAAATAAACTCATGTTTGAGCAGCATATTTCTGCAATAATACGATTGTTTGATTCATAAAATTGTGAGATTGTGTCATGTCCTTTTTATGTGTGTAAATATTGTGGGGTGGAACTTGGATGTTTCTTATCCTGTAAGAAAACATGTCCAGTGAGGGCTCCCGAGTGGCGCATCCAGTAAAGGCGCTCCGCGCTGAGTGCAGGATGTGCCCTATAGCCTGGAGATCGCAGGTTCGAATCCAGGCTATGTCACAGCTGACCGTGACCGGGAGTTCCTAGGGGGCGGCGCACAATTGGCTGAGCGCTGCCCGGGTAGGGAGGGCTTAGGTCGGCAGGGGAATCCACGGCTCACCGCGCATCAGCGACCCCTGTGGCCGATAGGGCGCCTGTGGCTCTGCAGCGGAGCCGCCAGATCTGTGTTGTCCTCCGGCACTATAGGTCTGGTGGCATTGCTGTGGATCTGCAGTGCGAAAAATGACGGCTTGGCAGGAGCACGTTTCGGAGGACGCGTGTTCCAGCCTCCGTTTCCCGAGTCGGCGGGGGGGTTGCGAGCGGTGAGCCGGGGATACAGATAATAATTGGGCATGCTAAATTGGGGTGAAAATCGGGGTAAAATAATTGGCGACGACTAAATTTAAAAAAAAAAAAAAAAAAAAAAGAAAACATGTCCAGTTGTACAGTATTTTGTTAATTTATATATTTTTTATATAGGAAAAAGTAAAGAATCTTATTATGAGCCTCTTCAAAAAACTAAAAGCATAAACAGCAAAGCCCCCTTCATTATGAAACAAATTCAACAAAGTGAATCTTGAAGCTTGAATTTTTCATTAAGAGTTGTAATAAACTAAGAATACCACAAAATATGACCCCACAAGTTATATAAACTCCCTCATAGAACACACTGTAATGGAAGCCTAAAATGGTCTCATTGTAACCGTAAAGCACCTAAAAATAAATAAATGGGAGGTAATGGGCAGCAGTGTGGAGTAGTGGTTAGGGCTCTGGACTCTTGATCGGAGGCTTGTGGGTTCAATCCCAGGTGGGGGACACTGCTGCTGTACCCTTGAGCAAGGTACTTTACCTAGATTGCTCCAGTAAAAACCCAGCTGTATAAATGGGTAATTGTATGTGAAATAATGTGATATCTTGTAAGTCGCCCTGGATAAGGGTGTCTGCTATGAAATAAATAAATAAATAATTCATTGTACACTATACAATTACTGCAAAAATACAGACTTTTAAAGTTTTACTGCAAGCTTTTTGATAAAATCTTTCCTAAATTATACAGTAGGGCATACACTAGGTTTATTTAGCATACATCTTTACAAAAGCCATAGAAGCAAATTTACATTACAGTTTATATTTACTGGAATGTTTTCATATTTTTGAGAACAGCTTTTTGAGGTATAAATCGTTTCAATTGCATGCAATATTAATACATCTAAGGCCTAACTCCTGGGGGACTATGTATGGCTTTAGTTACAAGCTCAGCCCAAGTACTATATAACTTATTTGAAACTATAATGATGGTTGTTAAGTTGTTACTGTTTTTTTCTGAACATTAAAATCCAGGAAGGAAATTCCAAACAGTTTTCCAAACTATAGTATTCCATTATTTTGAAAAACAAAAATAAAAGTTACAGAATAATAGTGTAGTAAACCAGTTATTGCAATATTGGAGACTGAAAATACCGTTGAATAGCCAACAGAGTCGAACCCAGGCACAAAATAAAAGACAGGTAAACAGAAAACACTTGTATAAAATAAAACAGTCAAACAAACAAATCGCGGGCACTTTAATTCTCTACTGTTTCACAGTGTCGTAAGCTCCCACCGCATCTCAAAAGCTGCTAAAAGCACCTCATTTTATAGCCCAGAATTTGTATAAACTTGCAACATTTTAATCAATGTAACCAATCATAACCCCTTCCAACACCACCCCCAAGTCTCGTGCTGTAACAGGTGTCCCTCACGTGTACCAAGCAGGCTGCAAAAACAGAGTCACAAACATAATCCTGAAGGCAAACAAACAATAACACAGAACAGTTTTCTAGCGTGTGACACATTAGTTTTACACAAATTTTTATATAAGGGTTAAAAAGACAGCTCCGGTAGCTCCAGGTGTATATGTACGGCCGGTAGTTCCAGTATTATGCATTATAACCTTCCATGACTGTGGCACTGTATGTGTTTTAAATTAACTTTATCCTGTAACTGATTTAGAAAGTAAGGCAGGTTAACCATAACTTTTCTCCAAACTGTGTAAAACATTTTAAAGTACTAATTTAACGTTTAACCGCTTCTCTGTATAACTTTGAGCAATTTAAGCGTGATAATTGCAGTCTGTTCTACATCTTAACAAATAGTATGACAGTCTACAAGTACGTATCAGATAAGGAATATTGTTTTATTTATCTAAATTTGATTGGTACATTAATGTTTGCAAAACTGTTTTAAAGAAAGCAAACAGAAGTTTTTTTTTTTGTTACACCATGTGTCAGGAACAGCGAACTAACTAGAACTATATAAAAGCAGTTTGTTTTTGCTTAGAATTGCAAGAATTCAAAATGTTTCCAACATAGGATAAGTTGTGGCAGTTTTCTCCTACACTACATTCTATATATCATTATAAAAAATACCACTATCTCAAGAGTTAATTACAGATTATAGTTGTGCAAACTACTGTGTATATATATATAAAAATACTGCTTGAACCTATACTCCCAGTTAATTCACATAAAAAATGAATTTTATGTTATTCCCAATTGTGCCAAAATCATTTGCTGGATCTCTAATTAAAGCTGTGTTCATTTCACTTTGGTTTGTGGTTCTGGTGGAGTCACACTGTGACATCGCAGTTAGTGGAAATATCCATTGAACAGCCCTTTCACTTTTTTCCCACAATAAACCTATACCTTCACCCATAGTCTTTCTCTGAAAGAGGCCAGTTTAAAAGTACTTTCACGGGCTGCCTCTTGAGATTCTTGAAAAAAATAATGGATTGAAGCTGTAATGAGGCGTCAGAGGTCACAAGGAGGATTTTTCATCATGACTTGACAACCATCTATGAAGCTCTGGAAGTGTGAGGCTGTGGGCTTTTTTTCCAGCAACACTGTGAGACTGTTCAGGCTTAGTAAGTATGAAGGCAGGGGGGTGGGGTGGCTAAGTTCCTTGCAGCTGACCCTCCAACACCCTGACCTCTTGTGTGCCTCCAGTCTTTTGTTTGTCACACTCCAACAATGACCTGTGGTGGCACTCAGCGTCAGGTTACAAGCTGGGGAGAAAATAAACCCTGTTCAGCAATCACAATAAACTCAATGGGGTTTAAGGCAGCCAATCAGGAGCATCCACAGAGTTGCCGTGCTTTAGGGGCAGCTGCAGAGATTCTTTTTTGTAAGCCATGTATCCCACACATAAATCAGTCCAAAGTAGAGGCCATGCAATTTTAATGAGGCAGCCGGTTTTACTCTCTTTAAATACAAAAAAAAAAAAAAAACATGTGTTTTAGTAAGGAATTACAGTAATGTCCAAGAATAAGAAACCACAGAACAAGACATGTAAAATGTTCCCAACCCTAAGCCATCTGAGTACTTAAAACAAAAAGTGTTTTTTTTTTCATGCCGTTTCCATAACAGCATTGGGATTAGCGACAGATTGCTGGACCTTAAAACACAATTAACATAACATAATTTTACTGCAAAGTAACTAATAATAATATTTTTTGCTGGATTATATATATATATATATATATATATATATATATATATATATATATATATATATATATATATATATATAATGTGTGTATGTGTGTGTTGTACCAAAAATGTGTTCCATAATCCAGCAATATATATATATATATATATATATATATATATATATATATATATATATATATATATATATATATATATAGTGAATATTAGTTTCTTTGTAGTAAAATAACTGTATATTAAATGTGTTTGGGGCACAGTAATCTGTCTCTAATCCTGATAGCGTTATGGAAATGGCAAGATTTTTTTTTTTCAAAGGACTCGTTTTCTGTCATTTCTAACCATTTACAGTCAACATCATGAAACCATCAATAGCAACAGCTACTTCGGGTGTACTGTTGTGCAAGAGTGACACAAGTGGCCATATGAGGAATTACACATTAATAATAATGATAAAACAGGAATTATTTTTGCCCCTCAAGTTGATAGAACAACATAGGCTCTATATATTCATGGTTTCCGATAGTGTGTCTGCTGGCAAATGTATTTCTTTATTTTTGAATATGTACCTATGAAAACAACTTGCAATAAAAAGGTAACAAAAAATAATTGTGTGTTTGTACTAAATAATATGAGAAGGAGTCTCATGTTCTTTTTCTTGGTTGTTTGAAATGCTCTGCACAACTGGTTTTATAAATGCCGTGTTTGAGTATTAGACCTGCAATTCGTGTATCTACAGGATTGAAAAACTGGGAATCTTGACATGTGAGAAGTGTGTCTGCCATCTTTGCCCCAAGGGTGAAGCATTGTACCTTCTTGCAGTAATGTATTTGACAACTGATAAAATTTACTAACAGTGTCACTTCAGAGCCAAGTCGGTTTAAATGGTATTTCCTCTCTTAATCAAACAAATTAAGGGTGTCAACAATTCTGTACTTTTTAGAGATAAGATTGTTGGGAACAGTTGAATGAATTTACTGCTACCACTGTCATATTTTAAACCAGTTGTATTGTGACACAGTTTAAACATGTTCAGGAAATACATTAGTGATTAGTGCACTATATTTGTAGTTAAGGTGAAAAACACTGTAAAAAATATCCTCGCAGAATACATAACCTAATGAACAAATTATTGGTATATAATAGTATTTTCATAGTCTTCCCTAGAAGTAGCATTGCTTTGTAATTATTTTGCAGTCGCAATATGATAAATAGCATACACCAATCAACAGGCACAACATAATTATTTCATAATACAAAATGGACACTTTATTTTCTTAGTATTAACTTTGTTATTTGAGTTGCTCATTTCCAAGACTATATTTCCTTTTCGTACTGTGTTCTGTATAGCTCCCAGTTTAACACATACTTTCCTGCATTTATTATATCTTAGCCAAAGGCAAAATAGGCCGAGAGGATTAGGGTCACTTGTTTCCTAATTTAAACCTCTCTGTTAAGGTGCTGAGCCAGCTGAGCTGTTGAAAGATAAGGAACATCCTACAGTTCTGGTGTTCAGGAAAAATAAGCATTTGAGTCTCCATTGTTGCCAAATTAGTTTTTAACAAAGAACTTTTCCCCCAGAATCAATCCGAGGAAGCCGTTTAATTTTTTGAAGATATTTTCATTACTAAGAAAAAAACTGGAACAAATGTCCAGTTTAATCAGCTTAGTATAACAATGCAGCTCTCTATTACAACAAATCACTTTACTGTAGTTACCAAAGCTGCAGTTCAACAGATAGGCCATAACTAATACATAATGAGCGTTAGGAAAAATGTATTTGAATACTTGTTAAGTTAAGGCATTAATATAACAAAGTAGTGTAAAGGCCGTTTTGTTAGTCTTCAGATATTATTTAACAGAATTGTGACCAAAATAATTGACCATGATTGGTCTATTTAAAAAAAAAAAAAAATTAACAGATACAAAAAAAGGAATTAAATGAGTCACTTGTTAATACCCAAGTTGAATATGTAGTTCTATCAGGCCCGACCAATCTCAATTCTATGTTTATCTATTTTAATTGCAACTGACATCATACTGAAATTCTTATTTGCATTACCTAATACCACCCACTTGGTTTGTGTATGTGGGTCACATGAGTGACAAAAGCCACATGATTTTAATCTAATAGTCCCTAATTGTAACTGGTGCAATATACTAGACAAGGACATCTGAAAAGCTTTGTATCTGGTAATGCATTTGTGAAATGCACAATCTCCCACACTGTAAGTACAAACAGCATGGGGGAGTTGTAGACGCATGAGTGGATGGTGCTGAATGTTTAGTGCTATCATGGCTGATTTAAGTTTGCCAGTTATCTCACGTGTGAGTTTTTTCACTACAGAAATCAGGTCGACATTTGTCACATTTGCTAATTACTGATTCCAGTATTACTTACTACCTCGCCATATGCAAACACAGCTAAACTATGCAACAGGACTGTGCAAGTAAAACATTGAGAAGAGAATGACTCTGAAAGCCTCTCTGCAATCTATGGCTTGCCTCGCTCTTTCTCCCCCTCTCTCTCTCTCACTTTCTCACTTGGCTACAGATGGCCTGTCAAACCCATCAGCAGCTGATTGGAATAGATTCCTGAGTTGATGGAGCTGTGGGATTCTGCCCGTGTTTCTACAGGAGGTTGTGTAATTATGATGAGAGGTTACTGTTGCCTGGAAGCATGGCAGAGACAAGCTGCAATGCACGCAAAGATCAACCAGAGGCTTTCTGTAATGTAAAAGAGATTGAAAAAGAATACTGTTTAGTGCATGTTCTGCTAAACCTAATAAGCACAGGGGAGGTGTTTTGAGCCTTAGGAAATAGAACCACAAAATATTTTTGCTACACACAAAAGCCTTTGAGCTAGAAAATAGATGGCTATTATAACTCTTCCAAAATAAATATATAATTTTGAAATGTTGGTTATGGTATTAATTGCTGTAAGACCATGAAAGCGTCCAATAAAAAAAAAAAATATTTATGGTAAAAAAAGTACTTAGAGCTGTTTTTTTTATTATTCAGTCTAGGTCTTATAACTAATGCAAAAGATGCTAAAATAATTATGAACGCTGATGGAACTGATTTGGAAGGCTGCTGTACTATTGGAACATAACCATCTTCTAAAGAATAACAGTTTATAGTGGTTACATGGCTGTATTCATTTTCATAATGATGACCTAACTCTTTTTTTATTATGTTCCCAAGCTTGGTTATTGATTACTTACTTACACAGCAAGATATAGAAAATGCAACCTTTGACCTGTAAGGCCACCCTGCAGCTAAAAGAATGAATAATTAAATACAAGTCTAATTATATTTATTTACTTCCAGACTAGTACTTTACAATTATATTTTGTAAATATACCCCATTGGAAAGCATTTCGATATAAAGATAGACTATTATCACATCACAACCACTTACATTTTACATCTGGATTACGGTATGGATTTGGAATGTCATTATTCAGCAGAAGGTCAAACTGACAACAATGATTGTTCTTTTATAGTATACCTTATTTGTAGCATTTCCCTTTACACTTCAAATTACATATTTTGATCCTACACGTGACTCAACAGATAAACCTCTGTGGCTAACTGTAGCATGTAACAGATGACTGACAAGGAAACCGTGACCTAGCAATTGAGGTCCTCATAATGGCCTGCATTAATGATGGCTTTGATACTACCAAACAGTTCAAAAATACAATAAAAAAAAGGTATTAGATTAAGATAAAATTCATAAAGAGCAATAACTTCCCAGTAAAACACATTTTCATTATGAACAAGTGTACCTTACCTGTTTACTTGTGGGATGAAGATGTGCCTACTCACTTCAGTAGAACTTACCTGTAATTAAAATACTGCCATCTTAACAGTGGAGGAGAATGATAATAAAAAGGGGAATCCACAAAATGTGATAGATGTACCTTACTGCTACCCTACCTGGAAAAAAAGGTAATGCAATTCCCAGGTTATTTTCCTAGTGAGTTCCAACCTGTGCATTGCTGAAATGCCTCCATGGTTTGACTTCTGCTAACCAATAAAATAATTAGTAATAATAAACTTCCTGAGAGTGTACACAGGTTTTGTTTTAATGCTAATGTTTGCCTTCATGGAGTCTTGCTTGTGTATTTAATTACTACCATTATTTGAAAAGTTGTATGTTCACAGCATAATGTGTTACTCTTGTTGACCTATTCTTATTCGAATAGGTAACTCAAATGAGAAGACAATCTCTTAAAGCCTTAATTAAAGTGTTTGCAGAAGAAAAGTTAATAATGCTGAATATGAATGTTGGAGGGATTTTTTAAAATATGATATAGCTTAAAGGTATAGCCCCTTCACATGTTCTTCTATGTGTTACCTTTCACTCTGCATTGTTATTGCAACCACTTTGGGATTATGTCCACTAATTGCTCAACAGAACAAAAACCACAGTACAATGGACATGGCTTGCCATTACTTTCACATATCAATGAAAGCTGAAGGTTATTTTAAATGGCAGCTCTATAGTTTTAAATATGATGCTTATATAAAATGCTTCCAATTCGTTTTAAACTAGCCTGTGCTTGAATGTGATGTATTCCTTTCACTTTGTCCTAATGTCACACAACTTCAAAAAAGAGTAGGACTGACATGCAGTAGACTGCATGGCCACTTTATTAGTACCTTTTATCTGGTTGGATTTGACCTAGTGTGGGGCATATTCTCCTAGTATACCCTTGGTCCCTGGATTATTCTGGAGTCCACACAACAGTGCTTTATGGTATATACCATTTCCATATTACTTGTAGTCTGTCACTGTGGAAAGGTCAACCAGGTAAAACCATCTGTCAACCCTGACCTGCAGTGGTTATAAATAATTATTTGTACATGAACATGCTGAGTTTATGCAGGACTAATAGATTCTCAAAAACATAAGTACCGTGTTCATGATGAATTAATGTCAGGGTTAAGGGTTAATATGAGAAAGTGTGCTGTGTATCCTGCATTGCTGTTGGGTTCAATTGCATGTGATGTATTATTTTATACATAATTACATATTAATTGCCCCCGCTAGTTAGAACGTGTCACAGGGTGCTCAAAGATCTTTCTATTTAAAAGTGTCACTGCTTATTTTGTCAGCAAGGAAGTTATCTCGCTCACCAGTGTGCAAAACAATTAACAAAGTAAGGACTCCATAGTGTGCCTTTTAGATTATTAGTTACTATTTGTGAAAGTTATTTTCCTTTTACAAACAAATGTGCTATATGGACCTTGGTGTACAGATCTTGATAAATCTGTCCCAATATTTCTAATTATGGGTCTAAATAAACCACAGCATAATATATATATATATGTAAGAATAAATCATGGATTTAAATGTAAACAATAACAAGTAGTTGTCATGCTGTCAAAAACCTATAAATACCTCCAATGTTTTGATTCAAACACAGGCTCCCTTGAGAAAGATATGTACAACATATCGAAATGTTGGGCAGCTGGCTCTTTGAGCTAATATATATATATATATATATATATATATATATATATATATATATATATATATATATATATATATATATAAACTCTTATATCAGCATATATCTGCTTTGAATTTTCATCTTTTAATGTCTCACTGATGGTTAATTAAAATCCTGTTCTTGAAATGCATAGTTTAATATATTTCATCTTGCAGCTTTAGACATGAAGTGTACTAGTGTTGCAAAGTATCTTCAGTGATAGAAATTTGAAATCAGTTTAATGGTGGCTGTAATAAAGAAAAAAATAATAATTTGTTCAGACTTTGGAATTTGTCTCTTAAATGTTGATTCTCCAAAAGTCACCCTGGTCCTGTTATGTAAGAGGTTACAAATTATTTACAAAAAAACAGAAAAGACACATATTTTGCAATGTAAGTCATTTTAATTAAATATCCCCCTACACACCATTCCAGAAGAGAATATGTCAATTGTTTACATTCTTCAGGGCCATTAATGGTCGTCATTTGAAGTCACATTACAAAATTAGAAATTGTGAATCTAATCAGGATGTTCTTAACTGGGTATAAATCCAGGGAAAAATAAAGAGGAATATGTCAAACACAATTACATACTGGACATGCACTGAATCAATTAACCTTGCTGAGGGAATATAATGTTACGGTTACCTTATTTCCATTGCTATTATATATGCTTTTTATTTGTCCATAGTACAAGAATCTCAGATATTGCTCAAGGTTTTGCATTCTTATGTTACATTTAATAATTGTCATGAAGTTAATTTTGGCCTTCATCCTTTTTCAATAATACAGTATAATGATGACAGGTATCAATGTACTTCATAAACCACAATCCATTTATGTCGCTAATCTGTCACTCTGTTAGCCATAATATGTCCATTTTCTACCTTGAATAGTTAATCTGATCTTTGTTTTCCCATTTTAGATTTCCCCTAAATGACGAGTGCAAGACTTACCTTGTAATGTCTACATTATTCTACAACACTTTATTTTTGCCAGCATAACTGAAATGCCATGGTCTTGTCCCCAGGGGTCATGCACAATGTGTTAACAGCTAGACGCCGCAAGAAGGTAATGAGACTTGCTCCTGCCAATTTAGTAAGCTAGAATTCAATTCAAGAAAGCTGGATCCATTCCATATCACTTAATACAAAGCATATTAATTGATATTCCCTAACCTACTTAAGTAATATGAGCAGAGAAACGTGCCCGCCAATCTGCCTCTACTGTACAGTAGATGGCTGCAATTTAGTATTTTAATGTAGATTGATTAGTTTGCGTTATCATTCATTACATACACACAAAGTTTCAAAACTGTAATATGGTTCCTGTAATTAAAATCTACAGTAAATGTCACTGAGTACGCATTCCATCTGTGTTGCCATCCTTGCTATTTCAGGTTTTTCACTTTATCTTATTTGTTTGATTCTGTATGACACACGCATCCACAATGTTTAGAATTCACATCCTAGCCTTTTATTTAATGTAATATGCCTGTATTTAATGCATTTGCATTGTTTATTACTGTTTGTATTTAATGAACTATGCCCTGTATTTCACTCTATTTAATGTATTATGCATTGTTCCTCACTATCTTGTAAAGCGCTTTGTGATGGTGGTAAATATTGATTGACTGATTGATGTGTTCAGGAGTAGATATAGTACAGTATGTGCTTTATTTAAAATTACAGTTTGATCAGCCATCTAGATTACTCAGTGAGGTAATGTGTACTGGAGCTTTCTTTTTTTATCAGTTCACAGCGATCTACTGGTAAATCTGACGAGAGGCTTTCTTCTGGTCAAGTGACAAGCGCTCAGATTTCGCTCTACAGAGCAGATTACATGTAAAAAATCTGTCATAAAAAAATTCTAAATACCAAATAGAGAGCTTGATACAAAGATCTTTGGAACTGTAACTGTGTCACCTTCTCCTTGTCTGCATCTGAGGTTTCATGTATAGGTGGCAGAAAAATGAAGCAATACCGTTGCTATTTAATTATTATCTTTTTAGGTGCTCTTTGAAGACCTTCCGGTGAGGCCATTTTCTTTTATGCGTAACTTCTGGGTCATTTTACAGATTTGATGACAATTTGTACAAAAGTGCACAATAGATATAAAAAGATTTGCAGTTTTCCTTTTAAAGCTAGTTTGAAATAATGTTGGCACTGCAGATAAATGACTCTAAAATGACAATGGCTGCTGGAAGCTTACATGGAAAAGTATGAGAGTGTGAGTGTCTCATTTGAAGAGAGGAGTGTAATTTTACATCCCCAGAATGCCAAAGATCAACAGTTACTACATTATTTCACAGGATAATTTTCTCAGCAGGAAGTAGACTACCTCAATAGCAGGTGTTACCATGAAAAAACAGACATCTAGTTAAGAATTCCACAAGTAACATTGTGAAGGTGACTGAAAATATGTATTTATAGTATGTATGTACAGTATTATGTTCAATGGTAGAACAAATAGGGTGCACAAAATCCAATCATTTTCTCACCTGCTTATCATTCATAGTATTTTGTTTCCAATTCTTTTTTTTTTATTTTAGGATTTTCATCTTTGAAACGTAGTTTTAAAAAGTTTGAGCTCAGTGTGGTTTATAGCAATATTTCCTCTACTAAAGACCATTACAAGATGCTTCTAGTTAGTTCCCCACAAGGGCTTTTTACACCATCAAGGTGAGATTGGAGGGAACACTTGGAGTGGGTACAGTAGGCCAGTTAATTGAAGAATAATCATTTTACTAAGAGAGAAATACCCTTCCTAATCTTCTGTCATTCCATTTCAAATGTCTTGTTAATACCACGGAAATGGCACAGAGCTACAACATTGCTTCCCCACAGTTGTTGAAAGCATATTCTTGGAAATTTCACAAGAGACATCTCTGAATAATTTCAAATCCGGTTAATCTGCTATGAGGAACTCTTAAAGGAAACATTTAAGAAATAATTACATTTAACCATCCTCAGAGATAGAAAAAAAGCAAGTATGACAAGCAGAATGGTCAAATACAATGGACCTGTTGTAAACCCGGGTGGCCACAATTAGGTGAGCAAAATTCAAAATCTGTAATATCATTCTAAAATCATACAAAGTTGTTGCAAACACTCTTTTTAATGTCATGCAGGTTTAATTCATAGTACAGTTCTTTCAGTGAGTAACAGTCACAATATTAGCATAGCCCCTTCTTCATTTCCATAAAATGGCACCCACTGGCAGAAGTTTGTTGTAAACTTATGTCATAAATAAAAAAGGGCAGGGTCAAGTGGATTTTGTTTAAGAATAGTAGCGCTATTATAATAGTGTGCTACCTCTATTTTTGTTGTAAACATAATGCAAAAATTATGCAAAAATACAAATTCATATTGCTATGAACCATGCGGTCAAACTTTTTAAAAACAAAACAAGAATTGAAAAATAAATAACACGAATGATACACAGGTGAGAGAATTATTTACTTGTGTACACCCTATCCTATTTATTCTACATTTTAATTCAATGGCCCAGATATAGCTGTAAGGCATTTGTACCATTAACTGTTGTGGGAATTGCAATTTTTCGCCTAAATACCTGGAGAAATCTGACCGGTTGTCTTAAGAGAGATATTATCAACCAACAAAGTAACAACAAATTACAACACTGCAGACTATTTAAAGTTCTGAAAGATGAATGGTGCCTTGTCTCTCAGCAGACTTTCCAATAAATTGTGCACTCTGTGTCCAGGTGTGTCCAAGTTGTAGGGTTACACAGGTCACTAGTGATGACTACAATAGCTACTGTTTTGGCAGGGCTGGGTATGCAGTACTCTGTGTTTTATGAAAAAGTAACAAGGAAAATCAGGACTTTGCTGCTTGCCATTTCAGAGTTATTTTACCCACAGGCATATTACATTTAAAACTCCATATGTTTCTCTTCTTTGACCTTCAGCAGAGTATTTGCAGAGATTTTTTTTTTCTTTTCTCAAGCAAGCTGCAACACACATTATCGAGTGAACACCAGCTATGCAGATTCCAATGTAATATTTGATTTCACTTTTGTGTAAAGCACTTTGGATTGTTTTGGCCTTAAAAGGTACTATAGAAACTTTTAAATATAAATGATGTACATTAATGAGGTAAAACATAAATAATATAATAACATTTGTATATATGAATGATAATTAAACTTACTAAAATTTGTCAGTGCACGAATTGTACAGTAGCACTCCTTTTATTTTTTATTCACAGATTTTGTTTTATTTATTACAGTGTAATCAGAGAAGGTCAAACTGAAATCGACAAGGAGATAATGTGAAGCTTGTTCAACTGATTCTATTTTGGTATTGCAAGAGCAATTCATTTACACAGGCAAGATCAGCTTTATCTGCTGATTAAGAGCTCTCAAACTGCTTTGGCTGTTAGATCTAGGTAAGTTAAAACATGTCATATTCAGGGATGGCTGTGAATGTTTGCTGGTTTAATGCAGCCTTGAATAAAGATCAGAATAAGGATCTGAATCACTGCACTTGAAGCAACAGAAACTAAATTTTGCTTTTAATTACAGTCTGTTGCAAATCAAAGATGAACAAAGATATGTCACTGAGATTCAAAGTTAAATGTAATTTAGTAAGGCAACAAAATTGTCATTCATGTACAAGACAAAACATTGCCTAACAACACCCAAGGAGGATGAATCAGTGTTCACAGACCCGCCACTGAGCATCTCAACCCAGGAACTTTAATCACAGACACACAACAGAAACCAAAAATGTTGCCCAATAACAGAAAGCAAACCTGAAGGATTCAGCTATCGAGGACCCCTCCCATGAATACTCCCATCTGTTCACGGATACCTCCCTGAACCAGCCAGAAACGAACGCCTGAACTACTTTACGTGAACGATCGTCCATAGAATTAGTCACTTTGTGCTATGGGAGCTACCCCTCCAGGATCGCTACACTAAGTGTTTCCAATAAACACAAGGATCTGAATTTTCTAAATTGTCCACATTCATGTGGTCAAATACATTAGAAAGCCTTGCAACCTGACTACAATGTATGCCTCCACAGAAAAGATTGTGCTCTTGCAAGCATAGCAAGGACTGTCAATGGCAATGTTTTAAAAATATAAAGGGCAAAGTTAATAAGGTTGCTAATAAGGATGAAGCTATTTGTTTGGCTACTTGTTAAATAGACTTCATGCTGTGTACAATAATAGAGTTCTAAGAGCATCTCGTTGGTAACAGCAGAAGTCCTAACACTCAGAATCCAGGAAAAGAACATAAAGCTGCAAAACACTGTTACTGACTAGGTGATATGCATAAACCTTATTTTGCAATCTGGTGCCTGCCATCTTTGTTGACATGCAATGCAATAATCTGTCATTTTAAGAATGTGTAGGCCTTCATAAATTGTACTGTTTATATTTCCTCTATACAGTATTACTTAATTTTAAGCTGTGACAGGGGAGGTCTGTGCTGGCTATCAGGCAGGGGGTCAGAAGCCCTGTTTGACCCACCTGCCAATCATGGTGATGACACAAAGACGTTGCACAAGGGTGTGATGCGTGGACCTCTTTGATTGGTTGGGGGGCGGGTCTTGGGGGAAACTGTTGATCCCATAAAAATGACGTTCTCCTATTCCTTCGGTCAGCCCTTGCAGGATACAACACAACGGAAGCCCTGGCCTGAGAACTGGAATAACAAAGAGAATGAAAGTGTACAGACCACAGAGGAAAGGCTGCCTGATACAGCAGCAGGTGGCAGTGGAGAATAGAAAAGGCAGCGGAGACGGCTGAAGAAGACAGACGCTCTATTTGTTTTTGTTTACGTAACCATACTGGGAAAGTACAGTCCCTGGGACATTAGTTGTGTTAGCTCAGGGAGATCTCGGCAACACCATTAAAGTATTGAGGGAATAGGAGAACATCATTTAATCTCATGCCTTGCAGATTAGCGGAGGTGGCAACACCCTGCATATAGCAGCACTTTTCTTTGTAGTTTTGTTTAGTGTTTTTTTTTCCTGTTTTGACTTCTCCTTTGATTATGGATTATTATTTCTGAAAGTACAGCCCCACAGGGGGATACCATTGCTGGTAGCAATCCTAAGGGCCTCCAGGATTACCATTGCTGGTACCCGGTTATCGTCACCTGTAACCAATAAAGCCTGTGTGCCTGTGCAGCATTTCAAAGGCACTGTTCTGACTCCTGTGTATCAGTGAACCACCCAAACACCCTCACACATAAGCATTAAGGACCTATATGGTTAGTTTGTGACCAACAACCCACAGCTCATGAACTGACAGTAAAGGCTGATATGGCAATTATAAATGTTACACATTTTGGGGGTGGAGATATGAAACTTCTGGTTCTCATTTTTCTTGAACGCTCATTAGGCAACTTATCAGTTGACCCCAATAAACCACTTTCACCTTCATGTCTGAGCTGCCCTGCATGAAAGCTGTCAGTGCCTGGAGCTCTACACCAGTTTCCAGTTGATTAATTGCTTTTTCTATCTCAAACAGCTCAGTTGGATCGGTGGATCGGTGTGCTAACCTTTCCTGTGTGTTACAGTTCTTTCGTGTGCTTCTTTGTGAAGAACTTTCAACTCTTCCTTGTTAGTTTCTCTGTGATGTGCAAAAACATTTTGTGTTTGAACTTCCACATCTATGACATTCCTTGAAGGGCTACCATCTGCCATACAACAAACGTCGACTTCTCACATCTCACATCAAATTTGTTTTTGAACTAACAGATCTTTTTACTTTTTTATGATTTTCTCCTGCTTGCTCTGACCTTCTCCCTTTGCAGTTATTTGAAAATGATGTGTGATTTGGAGATCTAGTACTTAGTGATATCCATGTACTGGGTTATTATGATGTAAGATAAAAACTGGCATGATCTTCAACAGAACCGTAACCCATCCCTGTGGTCAAATGCATATTTTCAGAGCTGTCTCAACAATAGGATGTATTGAGTGAAATGTTGGCCTTCCTCTTCAAACAGATATCCCACATCATTAACTGATCTTATAGTGAATGTATTGTGGACAAAATGTAAAGATATTTTTAAGGTTGAGACATTTCTATAGGAATCAAAATTGATACATTACATATCTTTTTTGCCAATTATCAGCCACTCAGCTTCATACGAATTATTGCAGTGGTGAAACCTTTACAGATTGCATCCTTTCTTCTTGGAGGCTGTGTTGTAAATCCTACAGCTGCTGAAAGCCTTTTATGAGTTATCAATGCGAAATCATGCAATAGCTGGGTTGCTAATCGTTTTCACTCATCCATCCAAAAGAAAAAATAATATTTATAAAGCATTAGGCAGGGTGGCTATGCATAGGACTGGGGTGCAGGATGCGCACTACATGCTTTACCAACATGGATTGCAGTGCTATGTACATGTTAATTTGTGCTGCATCTGCTGTTTGTAATTTATTTCTCATGCTGTGAGAGCTCCATGCTTTATTACAACAGTGGTGTTTTAAAGGCGATAGAATGTATTGTGCACATGATATGACAGTATGCCACCTTTGTTATTGAAAGCTGTAAAACTCGTATTTCTGTTACAGCACAACCATGGAGCGTTTCAATAGGCCTTTCAATTAATACACCCCACCGTATGCAAAACCATTTTCCAACTCAACTTAAAAAGTAGCTCATTAAATTACAAACATTGTTGAACCATAACCACATATAAATCATATATACAGTACACACATTACTTTTATACCAAAACTATTGCCCTCAGTTTTTTAACATGAATATTTGTTTGTTGTATTTTTAGAAGTTTTATTATTTTTGCAGATTACCTTAGTGCTGGATTACATTTCGGTGTACATTCACAGAATTCATTCTTACAAATAAGATGTGTTGCATTAACATGTTTTTAATTTTCAACTGAGTGCATGTTATTTCCAACATATCCACCATGCTAGTCGTAGAAATAAGCCATCAATAATAACAAATTCATTGTTTTACTGGAAATCATGCATAATATTGTATGTCAAATTATGCAATTTACATTTGTTTTAAAAATTCTTCATTGTATATTCATTACCTTTAAGGGTCTCATGAATCAGATAGGAAAAAATGAATGGCTTGGCTCACATCTTACCATTATCAAGTTTAAGCTTTTTTTTTTTTACAATCATATGTTGATAATGACGAACAAGCTGATAAGTGCGTAGATGCGGAGGACTAGTCTTGTGCTGCACACTTAAGGGGTGTTCACACCGGATGCGGTGTGGCACTGCTGTGCGGCAAAAGCAATGGTTTTCAATGAAGGCGTTTACATGCAGCGGCAGAGGGACGCGGCGCGCAAGAGATAAAATATTTTCAACTTTTGCCACACCGCGTCGTGATGTAACCTACCAACAGCCAATCAGGGAAAAGTAGGAGGTTCCTTTGTGAGGAAGAAATAAAAAAATAAAATGGAGAAAAAGCTGTTAGCTTTAATTTCAGATTTCCCAGCGTTGTATAATACAACAATTAATAGTTACCGAGATATTAATAAAAAAGCTGCAGCATGGAGGTCTGTGGGTGTACAAATGGGATTACTGAGTGAATATTAAATATACATAATTACATAAATGAGATAATATATTTTTTTCTGCTAAACTCCACATTGAAAATAATTATGCACCTGCTACTATAACGTAAGCAATATTTATAATGTTTCACTCCTCAGTTTTGTCTTTTGTCAGTGTCTTCAGTTTTGTCAAAAAAGTTTTATTTTCCCGCTGGCATTTACTGTTTATTGCTCGACAACCAAAAGCCACTGTACCTGCAGCTGTGACGTAACGTCGGATCGCGCACTGACTTTACCCTGCCGCGTTTGGTGTGAACAGTACTGCAGCGCGGCGCGCAAGCAGGTGGCATGCGCTCTGCATCCAGTGTGAACACCCCTTTAGACCAGGTCAGCAGGTTTTAAGGTCAATTTGCAGGTCCAGTTTTTATTCTTTCAATCTTTTTTATGATTAGCTTCGAAAATTGGTATGTTGTAAAAGGGTTTAAATATCGGTAGCCTACCATATGATAATAAAGTAAACAAATTGACATACAGTACATCATTCAGATAACTGTACGTATGGGATTTCTTGACTGAAAATAATATTAAAAACATGAATGTAATAAAAAGGTCTATTCAATCAGTAGGCTTTCCAACCAAAACTACAGCAGATGCAAGGCAGCCATACATCAAAACAATCCATTAGTCGCTAGGTGTGTAATTATGCAGATTGTGGTGTGTAATAAAGAAATGTGTCTTTCATTGTCAAGTAAATACAGAGACTGGTTTCCTGCTTTCTTGTATCAATTAAGATGAGTGGGTAAATTATCAGGTCTAAAAAGCAACATCTACTGTACAGTATAATGCTTCTGATTGGCTGCTCCAGATTTTGACCTAAATATTTGCTAAATCGATGAGGCATATTTTTCAATTAGTAAAGAAGAAAAAACTCGTAACATTATATCATTTGTAAAGGTTAATCAATTCACTTAATTGTAAATGTTCTCTTCTGTCAGACCTTTAGCTGCACCTTTCTCTTTGTAGCAGTGCACCATGGGACGTGCTTACATTCCACTGGCAAAGCAGTCAGATTGCTCATTACTCCTTTCATGTTGGGCTCCTTAATGACTTTGCCTGTGTCTGTTAATGTCAATATATTTACCACAGGGAGAGTTGTTTCTTTCCACCAGCTCTACCCTAGCTCCCTCATCACATGCAAAACAGACAAACAGGCCTAATTATAGAGGCCACTGCAGATAAACAGGAACTCACTGTATTGATCGGCTGATGAATACCTGTAGGCTACGTGTCAGACGAATCATTGGGATGATCATTACAGAGGTTATTTGACAGGTGTCTGTGTAGCAGTTTATTTTCTGCTCTAGACAATGGTTCTACAGTACAGGGCACTCCATGGCAACTGAAGATAAACTATTTACCAACTGATGTACATTCAACGTATTTAATATACCTTTAAGGTATATTAAATACAATTTTAAATGGAAGGTAAAAAAACCTTTAACCACGCGCTAGCAATGCCACTGGTATGCACTTTTATTACAGCGATCCAGCATCAACCCTCTTAATCCTATTGCACTATTCAAAGATGTACTATCTCTGGCATCATAAACTCGTGCTGGCCTGATGAATAAGCTGCAGTGACAAGGTAAAGGAGTGTGAAGGCAGGTTTACAATCGTTTTCTTTATCATGTAGGTTTATTGTTCTCAAGTAAAAAGAGATAGTATACGTGAAACGCTCTTTGCTGTTTTTAAATTAATTTTGACGGAACACCTCTGAAGAAGACATGGGGCAGTCATGTTAAGAGGATAATGCAGTCAAACTTTTTGGCATTGACTACATCAAAGGCTATGCTCAGAAAATTGAATGGATACTAAACATTCAAGTTGAACTCAAAATGGCAAAATATAATATTTTATAAAATGCTAACATTACTTAAACGACTGACACATTTGACAGAAGAACATGTTTGGACTATTTATCATTTTAGTTTTTTTTTTAGATCCAATTTTTTGGAAGGAAGGAACACTGTGGAAATTGCAAGTATACAATTTTGTAACATTTCCTCAATTGTTGTACCCTAAAACATCTAAACAACCCATTCCCAAAGAGTCAAAGTGATTTCATAGTAGTTACACTCATTTTATTATTCAACAAGACATACATTTTCATAAATGTTTTTTTTCAAAACATAATTCTTCTTTAAGCTGACTGCACCTCTTTGCAAATTCCCCGTGGATTGACTCAAAGTTGAATCCAAGTCATTGCTGAAAAAGTATTTTTTATGAGCCTGTTCTACCCTGCTCTAAATATCTATAAATATAAAAACTATTAGCCAGCTGTTTGCACTTCATATCCACTGCCTGATTATAAAGGTTAGCAACAATAGCTGTCAGAAAATTATTTAAAAGCACACCCACAGTTAGTGCTGCGGCCTTGATGACCTGTCTTGTTAGAGGAACAAAATGTCTTTGTCATAAAATATTAATGCTGTGGAAGTATATAAACCTGGCTAAGCAAATTGCCTATCATCACACTTAAAAGCAAAGTAATCTAATAATTTGTTGGCAGTATAAAAAAAAAATGCAAGTTAGATGATAGAGGCTATAATCTCCTGGGGGGATATAGGGAGGCTGATCTTTAGCACAGCAGCTCCAGTAGTAGAACAGATATGATTTTCTGCTGGTAAGGAATAAGGGCATTTAAGCTGCAACCGCTGATGTGAAGTTTAATGGAATCATTGGGCATTTCTCTTACAGTTGAGTGATCATGGGAAATTAAACCCCATGGTACACATAGACAGTAGCTGTTTAAATATGCTGTGTGTTTGTGTTTGTGCTTTGGAGGAAGGGTGTCATTCGAAAAAAAAACTTGACCTGGGGTGAAATCGGGCTAAATTTGCTTTCAGAGTTTTAAAAAAAGTTACTGTATTAATGCTTATGAAAGTAGATCATGTGTTATATTTCAGCATACATTTTATACTAGTTTGGAAATACAGTAGGTTAAGCAATTTGTTTACTCACTATTAACATAAAAAATAATAGTTAACAGTTAACTGATTAAAAGGTGTTTCTTAAAATAAAGCCTCACCTTATTTATTTATTTATTTATTTAATTATTATAAAAAGCAGAAAACAAAGCATTTAGGCTATCTATGTTATTTTGGGCATATAAAAGCTATGTAATATTATACATATATTTTTTAAAAACAAAAAATGACTGTGACAAATAAAGGTGCAATATACAGATCCTAAGAGTACTGGGGGGAGCTATTAAAAACAATGAAAGGTACACAAATTACATGAAATGGCTGGCCTGTGCTTGTAGCTTTGTTTTGTCATGCAAGCTCCCTACAATCAATACCATAACCGCAGCAGCAGCATTGCTGATGTTTTGAACAGGCTTTGTCTGTCAGCCATTTCACTGGAAAATCAACTGGCTCCAGTTCTGTTTCTGGAAAACGCACAGTATTTTTATACCTTGAGTGCCTTCTGGGTATTCAAGCTGTGTGATATTTTTCATGTTGAAGAATATTAAGTGGAGTGCAGCAGACTTAAATGTTTTACATCACTTACTGAAAATTATATTGCATTTGCTTTAAACTGTAACATTCATATTTATGCCAGTTGCAAGCAGTGTTGTGTATAAAGCACAGCCAAATCTTTGCCAAGTAAACACTTCCAGAATGACTGTACCTTTTAGCAGAGCTGAGCTTCATGTATTTGTCAGCTGCAGATGACATTTAGAGCAGGCTTTATCTCAGCTGTGGTAATTACCATCCTGACATGAGCTCTCACACATAACAGAGATTGTATTCAGTTGATGTAACCAGGCAACACTGTCTGCTCAGGCATAGCTAGCTGTCTTCTATGTTATTTCGCTGGAAGCAAGACAATTATCTGACAAAACCCATATCGTTCAAATTTAAACCTTAAAATATATGTTTGAGGTGGAGTTACTGCAACGTGTGAAAAAAAAATGTTTAAGCCAGTAATAACGGCACCTGTCAGGTACAGGTATGTTTTGTCATTCTTTCAGTAAAAAAGAAAAGAAAAACAAAAGCAATAATATGGACTGTAGTGTTACATTGCAAACAAGATTGTATTTGGTGAGTATGTAAGGATAAACTGTTTGCTTACAACAATTCCATTTTTCGAGTTCTGTTGTGTAAATCTAGCGTGATTAAATCTACTGACAGAAAATTAATATCAATGGGAACATATTAACACCCGCTGAAAAGTATCCATTTGGAAACAGTTACAATGAGACACTTGGCATTACCCTGCTCTGATTCAGAGAAAGGCAGGCTGTTGGGACCAGCTGCAAGCTCCTTTACAACTGGCAGCTGCCAAGCGTGGTTTTGGTTCAACTGTGAGCCAAGTGGTGATCATGAGGACATAAGGTTCATACTTTTCCTTGCAAAAGTCAACTGTTCTCTTTATTCCAGAATGAACTCCTCAATCAGCCTGTTCCTTGCTTTTTACCAGCAACTCTTCATTCTTTGGAGGTTTCCAAAGCCCGTACTCTAAAAAGAAAGACAAATAAAGATTGGTGTACGGAAAATAGTGAACTGTAATGTAAAATGCATATTGGCATGGTATCAAAGAACATGTCCTACCTGTTCCTTGAACAGGAAGGATACAGAAAAGAAACAGATTCAACCAAAAGCCACTGATCTTAATGCAGAAACCCTGTTGAGCAACACTAGAAACAGTCATGCTAAATGTAACCCTTCTCTTCTATGTGCCCAATGTTTGGATTTTTTAGGTAAGTTACTGACATTCCTATTAATTCATGCCTTGTATTGCCCACTTTAGAAAGCACATGACCCATGCTGTGTTAGAGTAGTTACAGCCTGGGGACCAGAGATTAACAGCATGTGGGATGAATTGTTTATTTTTTATTGCTGTAAAATAAAACTGATGGAATAAAGCCACGGATGAAATAGTGCCAGGAAATGCAACTCACTGTTGAAAGGATTTTATTATAACACAGTTTCAAGTTGTTATTATTACAGTTGCATTTGACTTAATATTTAATTGTCAAAATGATTACAACAGATGGTGCAATCATTAATATTACCTACAAATTGAACCATAACATTTCCATGAAAAACATCATTAATAATATTTGAATATTAATTATAAATTATTGTGCATGTTAATAAATATTTTAAGTTGCACTATCTCTTGCTATATGTACACAACAACCAGATAGAATAATACAAAGTATATGAGAAATCCTTAAAAAATGAATATGCCATGAGTTTGATATGTATGCAGCATGTGGAAAAATACTAATGTACCATATATTAATAGGATGTTAGGGCATATAACACTTGTGCATTTTTCATGTTATGTTAATTCTTTGCAATTTTGCACTGGAAATTTGTTTAGTATCTATGATCATTCTCTTGTGTCTAATATACAGTAGAGAACATATTTTAGGTACTGCAACAATGCTTATGGTTGTGAACAGGATGTAGCGAGAAGTTTACTGACTTATATTATGGGTCAGTCACAGAGTTAAAGGTCTTGACTCGAGAGCCATATTGGCCTATTTTGATTTTGATTCATCAATATGCCCAACAAAGGATAAACAAAGTTATTCATCCTTGTGCTAAAACCGTTTGATACAAAAAAATCTATTTAAAAAATCAATTGTCCGGAATCTTTCAAATATTTTGGATGAAAAACGCCATACTTCTGTTTGGAAAGCAATTGTGGTTCTGCAAAACATTTGGATGTATTAAAGGGTTGTCCTTCTTGGGGCAAAACCAACAAAAGCTTGTGAATCAAAAACAGATGGGAGGACTGATTTTGTAGATACCCACCAGATTTCTACACAGGCAATCCTAAGAAAACAAATAGGCAGTTTACTGTTAAAAATGAGAACCAGTTGACCTAGATGTAATTGGGGAGGGGGGGGTTGTTATTTGTTTCCAAGGTGAAACCTACTTGTAGCCACACATCAAAAGTCTTTAGAAGAAGATTGTTGGCCATCTGTTTGAAATGAAAGATAAAGCACTTTATAATCAGGATCAACCACAATAGAATGAGCTGTACTGTATTTGCTAATTTAATGGGTTATAAAAGATTTGAGCTGCACTGAATAACCTTAATGGCTCCTTTTGTTATTAAAGTACCCAGTTCTTTATTATATTTGAATGAATAAATACTGCAATATCTCTAGAACAGATTACTGTAAAAACCTTTGTATAAGTCTATTTTCTAGGTATTTTTAGGTGGGTCCTAAAAAGGGGGAAGTGACTCATACACTGGTGTGACCTATAGGCTTTTTTCCTGAAATTGTTGTCTCAAAAATGTGTGTGTGTGGGGGGGGGGGGGGGGGGACGGGGGGGGGGGGGGGGACTTATACACCCATGCAGCTTATACACTGGCTCTTACGGTACCGGTAAATGATTTTAGAATAGATTATGGTTGATATTCCTGAAAATGTGTAACAAACTGTATTTAAATAACCAAAACAGTCTTTAAAATCTCATATTTAAATAGCTCAGTTAAAGTTTATTAAAGATTTATTAGAAAGTGTCACAAACACCGTGCATGCATAAAGCAAAATAACTAAATGCATTCAGGTTAGAATAAATAGTAGAAAGTAGAAACTAACTGAAATGATGACCTGTAGAGTTTCTACACAGTAACACTTAGCACAGAAGAACTGAATTGTTTATTTAGGTGTAATATTCTCTAAGCAATGCAAAATGATACAGAAAGTCAGACAGCAATAAATACATTTAAACTCGCCTGTAATCTGTATTTTTGCCTACAGTGCAATCGAGTCAACAATGGTTAGCTTGATAAATGTCCTTTGTCACATAGAAATATAAATGTTTTCTAACCATTGCCACAGAATAGTTGTCAAAAGCCATTGTGTTACAGTGAAAAATATGTTATGCTTTACTCACTGGAAGCTGCTCAGTGCACATGTTATTATGCTGATCTTTCTCCCTTACAATACTGCCACACCAGAAAATGGGGGGCTAAGAAGATTTATCGCCATGGCCAGGTAATTTATAACACTCATGAGATCTGCAATAAAATATTGCCTTGGCTGTTGGGGCTACGGTCTTGACAGATATGAAAGCAAACTGATAATGCTGTAAAACCACAAATGGGTACTTTGTGTAATTGGGAATATGAAGAGTAATTACACTGGTCTGAAATATAAAAAAATTCTGTAAGGTCTGTTGTAATATTCAGCTGAATTACGACAAATTATAGTAATACGCACTGAGCCTTCTGTAGGCTCATGTGCTCTTTCACTGTATTTTCCCAACTGCATTTCTTACAGAAACATATTAATGGAGCTTCACTCTGATCCATGTGTGATAAAAGAATATCTACAGTATGGAGTATAATGTTAGGACTATCACAGCCAACAATTCCAGATGCCTACACCGGCGAATGTATTTGTGAAATCGGACATGGTGTCATTTTTTACTTTAATGATCTCAGATGTCTAATGTAACGAGTGAGATGCTAAATTAACACTCAGGGAGAAAAAAACAGTTAAATTGTTAAAGAGAGGCAGTATTTGGCCACTATTTAGATCATAAAAATAGTCTACAATGTGTATTTTTGGTTTTATTCTGTTTGAATACACCCCGTATGCTAACCTAAATGATTTAAAGTTAAAGTGAAATTGTTTTTCCTGTCTATGGTTGGTCATTGTAATTTACAAATCGCAATAATCCAAATTTAGAGTGGTGCATATTCCCTCCAGATATAGCGAGTGAGTACCACATCTAGGAATTTGCTTTTTGATCCTTTGCTTATATTTACTTGCTCCAGTGTAATTTTCATTAACAGTGTGAGCAGTATCTGGTTTTAATTACATGCTGACTAGGCAAATAAAAAGGAATCTGATTGAAAACATATTCCCCCCTCGGATGCACAGAAAAGTGCACCACCCATGGTATGGTTCTTTATTATTTCTGGTATTAATCACTGGGTCCAGGTGCCAGGAAATCAAAATGTCAGTTAGAGCATGCTGAATGAATTCTGCCACTACCCTATACCCCTCAAGCACAACAATTATTAATTTTGCACCTATTATTGCTACTGTAGTATGCTAATTATCTTGAGCCTGCTAATGAGAGCTTCCAACCAGTATTTGGAAGTGCAGCTCATCTGCAAGCTGTAGTTCAAAGCAAAGAAGCAAATCTACTCATCTCGAGAAGCTGTCAAGACTTTTCTTCTTAATGCCTTTGTTTCTTAATGGCCATTCGACTGCATTGCCTTGTGCACTGCCTATGTTCCTTAGTAAGGATTTAGAAGTGTGGATGTATTCAGGATTCCATATTATGCAGTGAAGCCTTTGGAATGCTTTGCCGTCCTCTGGCAGATTCTGTCTGAGTCAGTTTCCACTTTATAGTCTTGCCTGAATGATACATGTTTACTTAATGAAATCTGTCTTCTAAAACAGTATCTCATTTACAGTAACTTGTTATCTACAATGTCACTGCAGCAACTTGGATAAGAACAAAGAAGGCCTTCTAAAAATGAGTTACAGCATTATCGTTACAACAGAACCCGGGGCTGCCTTTGCAACCACTGCACATTTTTCTTGTGTCCTTTTTTTGTTTTCATTTTCGTAGCAGACCCTGCACCTTTTTTGCGGTCTCTGCTTTCCTTGTGTTGGCGAGATAGTCACATATACGTGTACAGGGCTACTTTGCACATGCATGGTGATGGATCTGGCTGCCGCAGATGCCTGCTTTATTGCCTTGTACACAGTACTGTGTTTTGATAGTATTTCATCACAGCACTGCCATTTCAAACCAAACAGCTTCCCATCGATACATTCTTTCCCTTGCCCAACACTTCTTTAACCTGTGATTGGTGGAAGAACTATTGACGATCCGATCAAAACCTCCAATAAAGCCAAAATAAATTCCCCACCAAAATGTCCCGTTATACAGTATCCTTGCATTAAACACTGGCCTTTGCCACTGGGATCTAGTTCAAATCTAGAAAGGAAGAAGGAAATTGAGATCTGTCCTGTTTTTCATTGAAATCACACCCAAAAAACATCATAACATTAAGCATGAAACTGTATATATGCTGTTAACACAATGACTGAAGTGTAACAGCGATGGCCAAACATTTTGCATCACCTAGAATTTTAGGATTGAGACATCATTAAAAAAAAAAAAAACTATATGAACATAATTTACATATTCTATCATGAAACTACACACTGATATCGCAAAGGTCTACGGGATTTTTCGAAATGTCACATTTTTTTATTTTTGTCAGTTTTTCGTTACGTATATGGAAAACTACGAAGGGGTATGTAATTCGATATGTTAACATAACATTATTCAGCAGGTTTCATTCGACTTTATGAAGCAAAATTAGTTAATTCTATAAGATGATGTAAAACTTTTGGCCATAGCTGTATCTCTACTTGAATCAGTGCAGTTTGCTGTGATTGCCTTTTGGTTTGTGAAGTGCTTAAAGGTGCTTCAGTACATAAAAAGACTATAGAAATGTTAAGATAGCAAGTACAGTCCTTAGGGGAAAATGACAATGCCTCCTCTCAGGGATTATGGGAGATCATTGTAATCAATACAGGTAACGGTAGAATATATTGCTTGTAAACCATGAAGCTATGTTTACACTGGTCTCATTAGATTTTTATGCTGATTGGTTAGTGTATTGTAGCTCGCGCAAGATAAAGGGGTGGGATGTTAAGCCTAGTGTTAACCCCGGCTAAATGTCATCCCTTGACTATTTACACAGAATCATTTTCTGTACCTTTAAATTGCTTCAGTTCTTTGGAAATATAAAACTGATGATGGCAGGCAGCTGCATTGAATTCAGAAGTGTCTATTTCATGAGAATGGGGCTTGATAAGAAAACAGGCTGGTATAAACGATAACCACATACAAATAAAATGCAGTGCAATGTCTGAGATTTCCAAAATATACATTTAAAATGCATCTGCAAACTGAAAATATTTTGTATTTATTTCCGCCCTGTAAAATTCAGCTTTTAACACAGGTGATACATTTCAAATATCCCTTCTAAAGTTGTAGTGCTTATTATCATTAAATAGCTCAATTAACATTACCAGGCTGTGTTTTTGAGGTTTTTATTACCTAAGCCAGTGGGATGTGTTAAATGACCAAATGTGATATTCAAATGTAATTGTTTAGGAAAGGACGACCATTACATTTTCAGTTCTTCTACCTAAATGTCAGGCAATCCTTCAGATTACAAAAGTGTCTGGGTTGGATCTTTAAAAAAAAAACCAGGATATGTTTATAGTCTAGCACCTGTTAAAACAAAAAAAGGATATACTACATACAAGTATTTACTTAATTTGTAATGAGTAAATCATTGTAAAGTGGGCAAAGTGAAAAAGGAAAGAAATGTGAACAGATTGACTCAGTTAGTGATGGATTTCAGACATCCCTTAGGCAAACAGCACTGCAAGACTCTTCAACTTCATGAATTATTCATCCAGTGTTAATGGAACTAAATCTGGAAAACTGACTGTGTTCAATAGGTTAAGCAATAAAAAACATTAATTAGTGCAGTTTTATTTATTCTCAGTTCTTTTAAGTGTTGACCTCTTGAATATTGACGTGTTATTATTTTAAACACATTAAAAACACAGCCTGTTTGTGCATTGGTTAGCATAATCATGACACCTTAATGTCTTGTTTCTTTTGCCGTCTGTCAAATGGCCATGTTTCTCAACCAAATGTATGATTTATAAGTGGTCCCTTGTATTATATATATTTTTTTTTTTCGAAAGTGCCACAATGAATATTCTAGTGATGAGTAATACTCTGCATAGAGCCAGCATCCCAGCAATTTGGCTGGTGTTCAAGCAAGTGTTTAAATACGATCAACTGCAACATGTGTGGGTATGTGTATTCTGGCTAGGTCTGTGGTTTGGCTTTCTCCTCTGAATCACAGAACACCAAATGCCTAATTCAGAAAAGCCTGAGTCTTTTAAAGCCTATGCTATGTCCCGCAGGCTTTGAATGTTCCCTGCTTCCACAGCGCTTGCTGAAAGATAAATAAAAGGATATTTAGCAGTAGATAGTAAGGACGGCATAGGAAATCAGGCCAAGAAACTAAGCCTGAGCTCTAAGAAAAAATGTATGAAATCAAACTTTGTTAAAAGTCACTTGTTTACAGGGAGAGTCGACATCAGATAATAAGGAGATGATGTCTTGGATCTTCTGAAACACATAATGGGGGTGATGTAAGTATAGGTGCACTGCAAATTTAAAATTGCATTGTGGCCTATGTAAGCTTAAGAGCAATGCAAATTACTCAACATGCACAAATAATGATCCGCATATAAAATTGAGGGTTTCAATGAGCGCATTGGTCATCGCACTTGTTAATACAGAGAGCCGTATGACATTTATGGAGCACAAAAATACAAACCAATAAAAATATGTCAGATGATGGGCAGCAAAGTCCTCTTGGTGCACGGAAAAGAAAAGAAAAGTTTTCTGAGAAGGAGCTGAGTCCTTATGACTGAGGTCACTCAGCATGAAACCTATTTTTTTTTTATAAAAGTCTCAGCCAACATCAGTTATGCTAGTATCCTTAGGAAATTATATGTATTGGGCTGCCCTTTTTAGCATCCAGAAATGTGCCTAGCACTCTGGAAAAGGTGGATTGGGCTATCCCTCCAGACGTTCCAACAGTGGTCTGAAAGGAACCAGAGGCTAAGTAGCGTAGAGGACACAGCACTTTCACATGTGCAGGGATAGAGGTCCCTATGATGCTGGGGTCTAGCTCATCCCTCAATTCAGCTATGAGGTCAAGGATGACCTGCTGACTGAGACGATAACGCCTTAGCACCGCATCCTCCGACATCCCAAACAAAGTGATCCTGGGATTGAATATGCGGGGCCTTCTTCATCTTGACCTTCTCCTCCGAACGTGTTCCTGTTTTTCCTCAACAAGAGCCAAGTGTTGCCGCATCAGGAAGTGTACCACAGCAGCCATCCTGAAGCCAATGACAGGTCTCTGTAGGTGTGTGCTTTTATACAGCTCTTAGTTACTCGCTTCTACAATGGTTTGCACCTTGTAAGAAGAGGTGTAAAGTTTTTAGAGGGTCAGCAATTGTCTATTGCCATGGTAAAATCCTTACATCACATTATAATGTTTGTGCCCGCTTAGTATCCAGATCCCGCCCTATTCCATGCTCTTTTATTCATTTGAATGCTTTTCAATATAATTAATGATGGCAAAGTGCAAATTTGATAGCGGGCGCAGAATACCAGGTGAATACCATCTTTTACATGCAGCGCATTTTTAGCAGCCAGTAAAATCAGACTTTACGCTGCTAAACATGATTTACAGCAGCATTATGGGGGTTTTGCACCCACAGATCACTTTATTAAGATTAAATTAAAATATTATTATCATTATTTATTTCTTAGCAGACGCCCTTATCCGACTTAGTCGTAAACAAAAATACATTTCAAGAATCACAGTACAAGTAATAATACAATTAAGAGCAAGATAAAAATACAATTACTTTGGTTCTAGCAAACATTTAACATTTGAAGTCACCAATACAAGTAGAAGTAATCTTGGTTTATTACAGTACAGGGTTAACAAAACGAACAAACAAAAAACGTGCTTACAATGTGGCTTCCACCACTTGGGTCATTTTTGACACGGATGATCTTGATCGCACAACTAAAAGAATGAAAAGAAACAATCACGTGTTGACGCTGAATAATCTTTAACGGATCACAGACGTGCAGGAAACGCAAGACATTCAGGAATGTTCTGTTGCCTCCCTTCCTGATCTGGCTTCAGAAGCTGCTTGCCAGTCTCACTCTATGTGTCTAGTTACTGACAGCAACCAATCAGAAACATACATTCACCTCTGGACAGGGCATGAGATATCAAGCAGCAGCATAGGCATGTCTTAAACCAAGCTCACCTGTCTACGTAAAAAAAAAAATACAAACAAGTGAACTATTTTTCTTTTGGGTGAATGGTTTAATTATATTTTGTTATTTTATGTAAAATAATTGCTGTACAAAGTGTATAATTGTGATAGAAACCATTGGGTCAAAAAAAAAACCCTTTGGCTTGTTCACTGTTTACCCTTGGTAGAAAATTAGCAGCTTTCGAAAGTGGCCCTTGAACAAAAACAAAAGTGCAATACAGTAAATTGAACTTAATTATTCTTTTAAAAAAAAACATACTACCATATTAACAGATGTTCTGCTCTCCATTGTGTTTATTCAATATGACTTAATACAAGATTCTTTTTATTTTTCTAGTCATCATTGTTTTCATTATTAATTACAAATTGGAATATAATTAATTATGTCTGCAGTCTGACAGCTTTTATTTGTAAAACTATTTAATAGTTTGTTGAGGCACATTAATCAAACACATAAGATACTTCAGTGATTTTTACTGAAACAAACATTAGCTTTTGATTTAAGCATTGTCAGACAAACTCAATACCAATACAGTTGTTACAAATCACATCCATCAAAAATCTGTTTTTGTTTTGTAATATGAAAAACAAACTGCTAATATTCGGGCCCTTTTACAAATAGTTTGTTTCCAATTGAGCCCTGTGGCAGGGTAACGTATTCTCCCTTGTTCAGGGGTGAAGTGTGGCCTCTCGACAAGGGGCGTCGCGATGCGCACGAACTCCACCCTCTTCAAGATGGTGCAGACCTTTAGTCTACTGTCCGGTTGGGGCGGCCATCTTGGGAGAGGTAAACCGCACATGTGCCTCAAACACCAAGGTGAGGAATCATTGTTTTATTATCTACACCTGTTCCTTAGGGATAGATGCAGGACTGATTCCACAGGTGGGGTTTGATGGTATATAAGGGGAATGTGTGGTTGTGGAGGAGAGTTGTGCTGGGGAGGTCAGGATAGAGTAGTGGGGCCTGGTTCTGTATATCTAGGGCTTCTGATTTTTGGTTTTAACTGATAAAACCCGATAAAACACCCCCGATAAAAAAATAATTAAATCGGTGGATAGCCAATAAACACCGGAAAACATCGGAACTGTGGAAATGTTTAATCTATTCATGTTGACTTTACCCTTTTCACATTCAAAAAAATAAAACTTACTACAAAAATAATAATAAATACATTTCCTAGTGCTGCTGGGCATTGTCCCACCTTCCTGGCTTGTATCTGTCATTGATTTGTTGTGAATACTTTAAACCCGCCCCAACTACTGAGTGACAGCACATTCCTACATTTCTATTGGTGACTCCGCTTGCGAGATTTAAAACGAGATTACAATCAGGATGAAGGCTTGTTAGCGGGATTTAAAGCTGTAATACAGTTAAGATACGGAGGAGTTAAAACAGAATTGTGGCGAAATGTACAAAAATGCCTACACACAAAAACCCCAGAAGAATGTGCCCGTGACCATAAGGATTTCATTGTGGAAGACAGCAAAGAAAAGAAGGTACAATTTAAGTGTGCAAGTACTGTCGAGTTACTACTACACATATTTTGACAGAAAAAATAACGCTCAAGCATTTATTAAAGTAACCAAAAACACTTATTTCATACAGTATATAAAAAACAAAAGCCCTCCAAAAAAAGCGATTTACATAAAACTCGAATATGTTGTATTCTGTTAGGAAATACTAATCTGTGCTGATTACACAATAGTGCTGAACTGACAGGTGCAGAAGGGGGAGCTGCTTCGGGGCTGTTCCGGAACCTGCCGAGTGAACTCGGAGAATGACACAGAGAAAGCAGGATACCCCAGGTTAGTCCTAAAATTGCATGTACATTCACAACTTAGACATAAAAAATAAATGTGTAAGAAGCCTATTTAGGCTAAATATTTGTTGTTGGTTTCATGCATTTGAGGACTCCAACTCCCATAAGCCAACTCTCAATGACAACTGCTGTTTATATGATTACACTAATATATATATATATATATATATATATATATATATATATATATATATATATATATATATATAGGGCTCTGGACTCTTGACCGGCGGGGTCGTTGGTTCAATCCCAGGTGGAGGACACTGCTGCTGTACCCTTGAGCAAGGTACTTTACCTAGATTGCTCCAGTAAAAAAACCCAACTGTATAAATGGGTAATTGTATGTAAAAATAATGTGTAAAAAATAATGTAATTGTATGTAAAAATAATGTGATATATCTTGTAACAACTGTAACAAGTCGCCCTGGATAAAGGTGTCTGCTAAGAAATAAATAATACTAATAATACTACTACTAATAATGATAATAATCATAATTATAATAATTATTATATCTATCTATCTATCTATATATATATATATATATATATATATATATATATATATATATATATATATATACACTGTATATATATATATATATATATATATATATATATATATATATACTGTATATATATATATATATATATATATATATATATATATATATATATATATATATATATATATATACACTACCGGTCAAAAGTTTTAGAACACCCCAATTTTTCCAGTTTTTATTTAAATTTAAGCAGTTCAAGTCCAGTGAATAACCTGAAATGGTACAAAGGTAAGCGGTAAACTGCCAATGGTAAAAAAAAAAAAGTTTAGGTTACCAAAAACTGAAAAATAATGTACATTTCAGAGTTATACAAAAAGGCCTTTTTCAGGGAACAAGTAATGGGTTAACAACTTACAGCTGTTCTGCAGCAATGGAAGTAAATTAAGCCTTGAAAGTTGATGCTAACAATTCCTACAGGTGTCCCAACTTTTGTTGATTACTTACAAACCCTCTGTATAAAAGCAGTGTTGGAACAGACTGTGTTACTACACCCTCTTAAACATTATTTGGACAGTATTGTACTGCAGGAAGTAGTATATTGCTCTCATAATGGCGAGAAAAAGGCAATTAACAAAGGAAGACAGACAGACCATTATAACCCTTAAAAGTGTAGGTCTTTCCTTTAGAGAAATTGCAAAGAAAGCCAAGGTGTCAGTGAGTACAGTTTCCTACACCATCAAAAGGCACTTGGAAACTGGAGGAAACTCTGACAGGAAGAGGTCTGGCAGACCCAAAGCCACAACAGAATCAGAAGACAAGTTTCTGAGAGTCAACAGCTTGCATGATAGGCGGCTCACAGGACAACAGCTTCAAGCACAGCTTAACACTGGTCGAAGTAAGCAAGTCTCAGTTTCAACTGTGAAGAGAAGATTTCGAGCTGCAGGTTTGACAGGTCAAGTGGCAGTAAGAAAGCCATTGCTAAGATGGCAAAATAAGAAAAAGAGGCTTGCCTGGGCCATGAAGCACCGCCAGTGGACTACTGAAGACTGGAAGAAGGTCTTATGGACCGATTAATCAAAATTTGAAATCTTCGGTTCATCACGCAGGGTTTTTGTACGCCGTCGAGTAGGCGAAAGGATGGTTCCTCGGTGTGTGACACCAACTGACAAACATGGAGGAGGAAGCGTGATGGTCTGGGGCTCTTTTGCTGGATCCAGAGTTGGCGACTTGCACAGAGTGAGTGGCACCCTGAACCAAAACTGCTACCACAGCATTTTGCAGCGCCATGCAATACCCTCTGGTATACGCCTAGGTAATGCAAGATACAGCAAGATAATGACCCAAAACATACCTCCAGGCTATGTCAGAACTACCTTAGAAGAAAAGAACAAGATGGTAGGCTTCAAATCATGGAATGGCCAGCACAGTCTCCTGATTTAAACCCTATCGAGCTGGTTTGGGATGAACTGAACAGAAGGGTGAAAGCAAAGCAACCTACAAGTGCAACACATTTGTGGGAACTTCTGCAACAGTGTTGGGAAGAACTTTCCGAACAATATTTGATTTCCATTGTAGAAAGAATGCCATGAGTGTTCTGCAAAAGGTGGCTATTTTGATGAGTCAAAACTTTAGATTAAAGTTTGTTAAACAAAACGATTCCATGATTTCTTTTTTACCTCCAATTGTTTATTTGTTCTATGCTTTAATTTCAGAGTACATTGAGACATTAAACTGCATAAATGTCAATAAAAACTGGAAAAATGGAGGTGTTCTAAAACTTTTGACCGGTAGTGTATATATATACACACAATATGTGTTTTGTTTTTTTATTATTTGCTCACAGCAGTAACCTATTGAGAGGCTTCAAGGGTTAAATGTCAGGGGAATAAAATGAAGCAGTGGTATGATTCTCCAGGGGTTGAGGATTATGATGTATTCATTCTCCCAGTCCAGGAAAATGTACAAAGGGATTTACTTTGGCTACAGAATAGTGGAATTACACTAGCATTAGTAGAAAGTGATGTATTAAATGCTGTAATCCACATCTTGTTATAATCTCATTGTTGGCTATGCAGACCCTGTTTCCATGACATTTGCATGTGATAACTCATTGCTTTCCAATCTGCCATGTGCCTTTCTTATTGAAGTTGTCAAGAGTACAATAGTAAATCTACACTAAAGAAATCAAAGCAATATAAATATGTCATATTGCAAAAAAGCAAAATGGTAGCTCTTCCTGGGATATCATATTTGTAATTTCAGTAAGCCAAACTCACATCACCAATGATGTATGTTCTCTCAATCACCCACCCTTCCTTTATACTATATGCCTACTGTGCAACCTTGCATTAAACATAGTTTAATAATAATGTCAGTGAGTTTAGTATGGCAGAACAAATCAATAAAGTATAAATGCAGGTATAGAAATCTGCAGGAGATTTCAATGAAGAACTAGATTCAACTCAATCCATTGCTCTAAAATGTTATTTACTTTTGTATTTTAGGCAGTAAGCAAAAATATACACTGAAATGTTTAAGCCCTAAATATAGAAATATGATCTGTATTTATAACTGTCTTATTAGCTGCATGTTGTTCAGACCCTGCAGATAACAAATCAAGCATGAAGCAATCCCAGGGAGGTTTGAGATATTAGCATGTATTGCCTTTTTCCAATCTAGGAAATGCAAGCTGTCATCTCATCCTAGATCTTTTAAAGTAAATCTTTAAAGCCAAACACATACCTCTAAAACCAGAATGTTGGACATGTTATTTTAGTGTGGTCTAGTGTGTACAAAACCACTACATCAGTTGCTTGTGAACTAGGTCTATGTCCAAATGCTTCATGAAGTCTTATTCTGCACTATAATTTGCAGTTCCAAATGTTTTTACTCTGTTTTACAATGGTTTACCATGTTTTCTTGCATTGCTGCACCATACTTACAGTATGTGTGATTTGCCATGCTCCCAGCTTATACTACAGTTTGTTAAGTTTTTCCAGTATGCAGTGACACACCCCTTTTCTACAAGAGATCTTCAGTACGCAGCCACATAAAATATTACACTCACAAGAGTCATGAATCATAATCTATCAAATTACCCAAAAGGATTATCCAACTATATTCACACAATTTAAGAAAAGTGTAGAATTGTAACATTTTATTTGGCAAGGCTATATTTAAATTATGTCGTGACGGTCTGTCCTTGAAATGGGACGGAACTCACAGTACCACAACTTCTAAGTTCCAAAGATGGCACTTTTTTGCCCAAAAATATCTTAGTTTAGAATATGTATTTTTCAACAGTAGTACGTTCCATTCCTTTTATTTCTCTACACTAAAGCAATGCATACTCTACATAAGTCATCTTTTTAACTCATTGTGTTGAATAAATGTTTTTTTAAGAACAATTATTCCATTCTTATTGTCAAATTGCAAAAGAATGGTTGTTGTTTCCACGGAACATTATCACTAGACTTGCTACTTTTCAATTTTAATCGGTAAAGCTCGTTAAATGTTGAATTCCCCAAAAATAGTTTGACTGAAATAAATGTATATATGATAAATGTTGGTAAAACCACTTGCTATTTATTTATTTTTTTCTTACCAAAATTATAATTTAGAAATCATCTCTAGTTTGTGTAGTTTAAATACTTACTGTCTGTCCCGTCTCCATTCCACTCTGAATGGCTAGGGTTCGCTGTAAGTCAACTCAGTGGCTACTGTAGTTTCACCGTCAGTCATTTCATCCTGTTCTGACAGATCTCATTTACTGAAGCAGCGCTGGAATGCTCTCATTTGTTTAAATGACTGCCAATCATCAAACCTGCACCGACTGTGCAATTTTATATGCCAGCTACAGCGCCTGTCATTCAAAGCGCATACTTTGAAATCAGTGGGTTAAGGTGTAGGTAGGCTTTTGCTATAGGTATACACGGTGACAGTTACTAGTTTGATTTGAAAATGGGGTGCAAGAGGAAAACACTTAACAAGTATTGCACACAATCCCCTGAACAACAGCTGAAGTTTCCGCGTCAGGATGAAGTGTGCCCGTCTGCCTTGCCTTCCAGTGAGTCCAGCAGTGCTGAAGCAGGAGAGGGGGGAGCTCAGTTAGTTCTGTTCAGCTATCTAATGTTTTGTTCTGTGCATATTATTTTTACTTGTAAATCTATGCTATAAAAGTCTGTGTAATACACTTTTATATTGCATCTTCTACGGCTTATTTGAGACCATTTTTAAATTTGTGTAGGATCTATACAAGGTAGCTCCGCTGTGACCAAACGTTATTCAACTAGAATGTTGGTAACCATGGTTTTGTTGCATGTTGAATATGATCAAGGGGTTTCGCTAAATGAGACATTTCTCAATAGCATAAAAAGTCTGGTGGTTTTCTTTTAAGCATAAAGGTCGATTTCATCCATTCTCTGCTTCAATTGAAAAATAAAGATCGAAAAAAAAAACGGTAAATTCTTCCAAAAAATAAATGTCGATATTAATCGTCAATTTGGCAAAAAAATAAAAATCGAATAGTAGCTAGCCTAATTATCACATACAAATGGCTGCATCATAATTAGGGCTTGAATTTTTCGGTTTTTATTTTTTGTTCAGTTTGGGGGGGGGGGGTATCGTTTTTTATTATTTAGCAAAATCTGGAATGAAGGATAGTGAGAGAAGATCTCAGTGGAAAGAATCAAGCAGCAGGGTTAGGTTACTTAATCCATTCAAAGGCAAATGCTTCTTGCCAATGAAATGTATAAAAGAAAGGAGTTCAGAACACTCTGTTGTCACCAGAAGTTTAAAATATATTTATCTTGCCTTCTGTTAATCGTGTTTTAGAAAGACGGGAAACGCATACTTGGTAGGTTGGTAAGTGTAGAACAGCATTGTTTAGTCACTGTAAGTTGCTCATTAGGATCCAAACAATGACATCCAGCTAATGTTAACATTTTCAGAAAGGCGCATATGCAGAAACATTATAAAGTCTAAGTTGGATAGTATTGTAGTGTATCATATTAATATATTATTTATGCACATGGTGGATACACAAATGAGGATGATAAGAACCAAAACATAGAACATTTCCAGAAGACAAATGCAAGATGAGATAACTTTGATCAGTGGAGTGATATTCTTCATATTATATGACAAATGGAATCTCTCCATTATCCAGATTCGGTTGTTCTCTGATAAAACAATACGGTAGACTTTGGATAAACAAACACCACAAAGGTCCATAGAGATGACTTTGAACAGAAGCAGCACATAACTAATTGTTACAATCCAGGATTTAAAAAAAAAAAAGCAATGACCAAAACACTTGCATCGCGTGTGCTTGGACACAACAGTCTCTCCTGGTATAAAATGTTCATCTTGTATTTTATTTGTTTCAAAGATTGTTATCGTCTTATACCTGAAGCTGTCACTTAAATATATCACTTTATAAGTTAAGTAAAAAAATCATACTTAAATATGGCAGAAATACACTTGCATATTTAATGTGATAGTATTTAATAACATGCCATTTTGTCACTCTTATTGTATGATAAGAATGACAGTGCTGGTTTAAACAGAATGCATCTGGGACCACAATCAGACTCCCATGCCAACTCAGACAAAGGCGGACAGCAAATGGGAGGACAGATTAAATTACCGCGTGTCACAAAGACTAACGTTGTGATTGGCCAACAGCCAACACAGGCAGCACTAGAAATACATTGTTTATTCACAGATTTTCTCCAGGTCGCTGTCGTCTTCACAGCTGTCCTTTTCTAGAACATCAGATAACTTCTCCCATCGCTTCTAATCAATCCTGATGACACGTTGTTGATATAATGAGGCAGGCAAGGATAGAATTCAGAAATGTGAGCTGGTGAAGCTAATCACTCTTGATGCTTATGCTAATTTTTCACAGTTCTGTTTCACAGCGTAGAGTAAATAAAACAGTCCAATAGTTTCAGAGAGGAAAGGTTTTGTATCCAAAAAACATACATCACTGTTATATCATATGCAGTATATAATATATATTCTACCACACAAGATGGCATAATATCCATTGAATTATCTTTTATACTATTGCTTAAACTTTTACAAGATGGTTACATCATCATAACACAACAACGTACATTAAATAATGTGCACCTAAACTAAACGTAAAAAAAGAAATCCTAATCTTAAATGCATTTTGAATGAAAATTAAGAAGCAATGAAGAAAAAGCTATAAAGGAAAGTACAGGAATTGTTAACATGAAACACATGATTGATCAAATAAAATATCAAGTAGCCAGACATCTGTATTTTACAAACCATAAGCAAAACCAAATCCTGTTAGAACTTTACTGAAATTTTAATTTTTTTATTTACAAAAATTACAATACGTCATCATTATGGCTGGCAGAAAACACTACCAAAAGTATCTTCCTGTCATACTGTCTATGAGATCATTCCAGAATGTTATAAAGATTATGAGGTCAGTTTAATAATGATGGTAAATGTTGTTGTTTTTTGTTTTGGTATGTTTTATAAACACACAGCTTTACAGCTGTTTATAGTTAATTAAACATATGATATTGTATACACACATGGGCTGCAACAGCACCTGATACAGGCAATTGTTTATTCACTTAGTTCCCCTTGGCTTATTCTCTGCCAGAAGCAAATCTGAGCACCCTAACTCAACAAGCGACTTTATGCCAGCCCTATAAATAACAGTGATTAGTTTTCAAGATACAATTAATTCCAAAGGCATTTAGTTCAACCATGCATATAGCTAGTATCACTAGATAGTTCAGTTAAAACCAGTAATCATTTTTAAATGTTCAAATATAGCTTCCAGTTAACTACTGCAATGCCCTTCATTCATTACATCTTTGCTTCAGTAATTCTCAGAACGTGAATGTGCTTTCATTAATTGTAGCTGAATAAACATTTGACAGTTCACTGTAAAATCAGCTGTTGGTTCAGAGCTATGCAGCAGTTATCAAAGCTGATAACATTCATTGATTTTCCCAGTGCTACTGAAGACTCCAGCTCAGTCAGGACAGGGAAACTGCTTTTGCTTTAATAAACAGATTTATTTTATTACTTGTTGCTATGGCTGCACAGGGATTCAGAATCAGAGATCAAATAAAGTCCTTTCTAATCAGAACTTGAGTGAATAAACTTAAAAAGTAAAGGATAATGCTCATTGTAAAAAGCAGACTATAGTGATTTCAAAAAAGTATATGATTACTGTGCCTTAAATATAATTGCCAGGTTTATTCCTTTAAATAACCATTCTTATTCTTATTTATATATAATCCCCAATATATAATGACTGTTTATAAAGTATGCAGTTTGTAAAAGCGGACATATTGAAACTTAAAAGCAGTTTAAGAATCTCAGAGATTATTGCTTTAAATAGGTCAAAGTGGGTCATGTACCATTAGGAATTGCACTTAACTTTTATAAATACCAGAAACTGACAATTTTTCTTGTACTTAAAATGTAATTAATTCATTTTTTTTTTTTTTTTTTTGGAAAGGCTATTGTTGCTCTGTGTGGAGGACCAATCTGTACATTTTTGGCCAGGCTGGAATCATCCAATTCCAGTGCCCCTAACCACCAGTGCAGACTATATTATGTAATGCAAAATCTGCACATCATTATTTTGTCACTGTCAGCTGCATACATCCCTTCTTTGCAGCGTTGTTTAATTGTTATGCGTGGTTTAGGCATTTTAGAAACAAACACCTCTTCTCTTCCATCACAATCTGAATTCCTAAACGACTCGCTTCAAATTGCACATCTGATCAAGTGCTAGTCAGAGCTTCCATTTCCCTTCAGACTATCTCTATGGCAACCACTGAGTCTTGACAACTACGATTGTAAGTATTTGTTTAAAGCATTTTGTTTATCCAGGTGCAATGAAGGTTTAATTGTATAATCCAATGCCTGATGGCTAACAGCAGTAAACAATAACAATGTTAATGAAGCAATACAGCGTCGTGTATTGCTTATTTATAATCCGTGGGTTTGCCCCGAAATAATAACAGTCCCGTTTCAGTTCACCCACACGTAACACATACACAAACACAAACACCAGTCCACAGTGCGTGCTCTAGTGCTCGTGGTGAATACAGTTCTTTAGTGACAACAAAAGTGCAGTGTTGTTGATCCGGGTTTAGTGCTGGCCTTTGGCGACAGCTCCGGATCGTGTTAGTATACCGTAACGCTGCCCCTTTTCTAAATGGCACTGTTGTGCCATTTAGTCCAGGGTATTCTGCTCCCTTTATGTAGCTGCCTCGCAGGTCCGGAGGGAGATCTAACACCAAGAATCATTCAATCTCTGTCACAGTCCTCCATTTGGTTCTCCCTGGAACCACATGCTCCCTTCCTGTAGTTGTGGTTCCATTCTTATGCAAAGTGCATTGGTGTAAATGGAAAACACCTGATTGCATTTGGAATTGGGGAATGGTACTAATTTCTACTTCTATTCACCCGTGCTGTGGTACAAATAATAACACACACTTAACAAATAAATACATCTGTGACAGTGTGCCCCGCCCATGTGTGTATTTTGTGTTATATGTTGCGTGTGGTGTGTTAATGTTGGTGTATAGATATTGGTGCACGGGATATAAATGGGTCTGTGTAGCACGAGTGTTTTAAAATGTAGAATTGTATTTAGGCATGGGGATTGCACAATCACTCCACATGCAGATTAAACCCAGTCCTTACCTAGTAACAGTCTGTGAACCATACAGCTTTCTAATCATGGTAATGAGTTGATGATTCATTTTCTTTAACACATTAGGTATTGCTTTGGTTTGTTTAATTACTGCCATTATCTCTTTCTAAAATGAATCTAATGATTATGCAATGCTTGCATTTGATTATATACACGTTAAGTGGCAAAATTATTAGGAATAACTTGGTTACATGATTACATCTACACTCATATATACTGTATATTTGATCTGACATTTTTTGGGGGGGTCTAGTATTTTTTGGGGATGTGAGTGTAAGAAATCTGTGCTTTGTGTTTTAAAACACTTGTAATGCAAATCAGTGGCTACTCGACTGTGAAAAAAAGGAAATTCAAATTACATTTAATGTGACTAACCCTGAACACTCTTTATTTTAACAATATTTATTTTATTATTTACGTTGTTCACATGAATTGATATACAGTTTTTATATGGTACAAAAAGCCACTTGACCTCTCCACATAGCATGTGTAACAAATACAGTTGCTGGTCCCTTCATGCAAATTACATCAAATGTAAAGCATTCCTTCAAAGATTACAACAAATATTTCAACCAAAAAAGTAAATTGGATTGGGTTAAAAAAAACAAAACAAGGCTATGTATAGTACACTAATTGATATGTGACAGTATGTAAAGAATATCTTTGTGTCTCATGACAGTTTCCCTGTTATATACTTGTGTCAAAACATTAATATATTAATTTATAATATATTTGACAGTTTCAGTTCAATTTGCATAAACTCATTGTCATGAATTATGTTCCACTGACAGAAGTCTTTTCAGAAGCACGGCAGTTGCCTTGGTGACTGGAATAGGTAATGAAATCAGAGGTTCTGAGAACATCATATTAGACTTCTATTGTTGTTGATTTTGCATTAGTAGTACTTATTGCTTAAGCATATATTTATTATACAGCATATTAAAGTGTGTGAATATGAAATACATTTCTTCAGTAAGCAGTGTAGAGTAGTGGTTAGGGCTCTGGACTCTTGACCCCGGAGGGTTGTTGGTTCAATCCCAGGTGGGGGACACCAACTATATAAATGGGTAATTGTATGTAAAAAATAATGTGATATCTTGTAACAATTGTAAGTCGCCCTGGATAAGGGCGTCTGTTAATAAATAAATAATAATAATAAATGTGAAACATATTTCTTCATTTTTAGCCCAGTACATGTTACAAATAATTGTTTAGGTTAAGATCCCAAGCATAAGGTTTGTTTTCTTGTTGTGTGTTTGGTTTCAGGCCACATTGTGTGTTCTTGTTTTGTTTTGTTGTCTGTTTTCTTGCATTAGGATATGCTGCTGACTGCCACACACCTGCCCAAATTACCCAAACTCTGAGTCACATTAAGACACCCAGTTGTGAAGTTGATGATAAACAGCCAAAGTTGCTTCTGATTATTTTTAACATTACTTTAGTTGAAAGATGGGCTGAACAAGGATTTACAATCCATTTCCTACCTCTTATTTGCATTAGCAACATCATGCCTGGTCCCCATTTCTTGTGTTGAAGATTTTTGGGTTCTTCTATTCATATGATGTGACTGAAGCAGTTTTACTCATTTTATGATTGCATGGAGGTAGACAGTCTTGTGATAGCTAGGGCCTTGATACATTTACACCAGAATTTACACAAACTGACTGGCCTGTAATTCAGTCCTAAAACTCAAGATGTCTGTTTTAATATTGCTAATTACTTTACTTATGTTGAGTGTAAACTGACATTTTGTAACTGTAGGACTAAACTACAGGTAAGCAGACAAGCCATGGAGATGACTGAGTCAATAAGAGTAAAAGCAGTCCGGAGGAAGCGTCTGGGGATCCATCCTTTTTCCTCTTCTCAAGAGGAAATTAAAACTGTTATTGCAAACTAGGATAAATACACAGCATTGGCATTCTAGTGAATCCATTACAGTTAATGTATTATGGTTCTGTTGCAATGCTAAGTACACCAGACAGCATGGAACACTTAGAGATACATTTTTATCACAGCAATTTGTCAGACGAAGCAGACATTTCATTAAATTAAATCTAATTAAGATACATTATGTGTTTATTAAATACTGTACATTTTGCCCATATTTCACAAAACTATCTTGATGTTAATTTACCAGCTTTAATCTAAATTACACACACGTATTATAATACTTTTTTTAAGTGCCACGTGCAGTTAAACAATTACATAGATTTTAAAACACAATTCTAACTGTTAAAAATGAAAGCTGTATTGTAAAATGTTTAGCAATAGAAAGTCAGAACACACTGTCACATACTGTATTTTTATGTAATCACATTATATAAATTATAGTGTGGTGTGAAGTTTGTGAAGTGCATTTTTTTATTATTATTTAAATCTCAACGATATCTAACAATGTATAATTATATACAGCTGTCGCAAAGCACAGCTTGCTAAAAAAATGCTTTAACAATATTTTGGGAAGTTTTTTGTAAATTTCAATGCTATTTTTGTTTTGTTTACTCGTATATTTTTTATCATTATTATTTTATTTGATGATTGTTGTATTGTTAATATAAATGTAGAAAACTGCTTTGTTTTAACAATACATTTCCAAAAACACATGGCATAAGGGAAGCTGAAATCATGGGTGCCATATAGGGAGGGTAGACAGCTGTTGTTTAATACTGTTAGGGCAACATACAGACGTGCTCAAATTTGTTGGTACCCCTCCACAAAAAACGAAGAATGCACAATTTTCTCTGAAATAACTTGAAACTGACAAAAGTAATTGGCATCCACCATTGTTTATTCCATATTTAATAGAAATCAGACTTTGCTTTTGATTTTTTATTCAACATAATATTGTAAATAAGAAAACAAATGAAAATGGCATGGACAAAAATGATGGGACCGCTAACCTAATATTTTGTTGCACAACCTTTAGAGGCAATCACTGCAATCAAACATTTTCTGTAGCTCTCAATGAGACTTCTGTACCTGTTAACAGGTAGTTTGGCCCACTCTTCCTGAGCAAACTGATCCAGCTGTCTCAGGTTTGATGGGTGCCTTCTCCAGACTGCAAGTTTCAGCTCTTTCCATAGATGTTCGATAGGATTCAGGTCAGGACTCATAGAAGGCCACTTCAGAATAGTCCAATGTTTTGTTCTTATCCATTCTTGGGTGCTTTTAGTTTTGTGTTTTGGGTCATTATCCTGTTGGAGGACCCATGACCTGCGACTGAGACAGAGCTTTCTGACACTGGGCAGTACGTTTCACTCCAGAATGCCTTGATAGTCTTGAGATTTCATTGTGCCCTGCACAGATTCAAGGCACCCTGTGCCAGGCGCAGCAAAGCAGCCCCAAAACATAACCGAGCCTCCTCCATGTTTCACTGTAGGTATGGTGTTCTTTTCTTTGAAAGCTTCATTTTTTCGTCTGTGAACATAGAGCTGTGACTTGCCAAAAAGCTCCAGTTTTGACTCATCTGTCCAAAGGACATTCTCCCAGAAGGATTGTGGCTTGTCAATATGCATTTTAGCAAATTCCAGTCTGGCTTTTTTATGTTTTTCTTTCAAAAGTGGAGTCCTCCTGGGTCTTCTTCCATGGAGCCCACTTTCGCTCAAAAAGCGACGGATGATGCGATCAGAAACTGACGTACCTTCACCTTGGAGTTCAGCTTGTATCTCTTTGGCAGTTATCCTTGGTTCTTTTTCTACCATTCGCACTATCCTTCTGTTCAATCTGGGGTCGATTTTCCTCTTGCGGCCGCGCCCAGGGAGGTTGGCTACAGTTCCATGGACCTTAAACTTCTTAATAATATTTGCAACTGTTGTCACAGGAACATCAAGCTGCTTGGAGATGGTCTTGTAGCCTTTACCTTTACCATGCTTGTCTATTATTTTCTTTCTGATCTCCTCAGACAACTCTCTCCTTTGCTTTCTCTGGTCCATGTTCAGTGTGGTGCACACAATGATACCAAACAGCACAGTGACTACTTTTCTCCATTTAAATAAGCTGAATGACTGATTACAAGATTGGAGACATGTGTGATACTAATTAAAGAAACTAATTAGTTTGAAATATCACTATAATCCAATTATTTATTATCTTTTCTAAGGGGTACCAACAAATGTGTCCAGGCCATTTTAGAATATCTTTGTAGAATAAGCAATAATTCATCTCTTTTCACAGCTTCTTTGCTTTATTCTATGACATACCAAAGGCATGCAAGTATACATGATAAAATAGCTTTTAATTTCATCACTTTTCAGGAGGAATGAAGCATTATTTCAATGAGCTGTAAGGGTACCAACAAATTTGAGCACGTCTGTATAGTCTATAGTGTAAGCGTGGCTGCTTCTTTCATGACATGCTCCTACAAAAAGCACAATCTGCCACTAATGTTCACAGAGAAAAAGCAGGCTGCTACAGAAAACAGGTTTGCTTTGGCGAGTATCACTTGATGCTAGCATAGGGCTTCTCAAACTCGGTCCTGGGGCTGCTGGTTTTCATTCCAACCGAGCTCTCAGTTACTTAACTAGACCCTTAATTGAACTGATAATTTGCTTAATTAGACCTTTTTACTTGTTTTCAGCTCTTGAACAGTTCCATATTTCAAATGATATATAACATTTGATACATAACTTGAACTGCAACTGTTTAAGAGCTGAAAACAAGTAAAAATGTCTAATTAAGCAAATTATTAGTGCAGAACAGGTTAAAAAGGTGTAATTTAATAAAAGATGTTTTTAATCTTAGAATTTCGACTGTTGGACTTGTTTCCTGTTGCAGAGAGCGAGTCCACTTGTTGCTACCAATCAAAGGATTTAAAACATCTGGAATTGATCTGATGCGATCAGAAACCCAGGCAGTGTAAGCTGTGCTGCTACTGTAGTTTTTTTATGTTAAGCATTTTTGTGTTATTTTTTTTTACGTGGGTTTAATTAAGTAACAGCCAAAACGGTTTGTGCCAGACTTGTTAGAAAGTCTGTAAAAAAAATGGTTGATTGTTACTGTCGATACGTTGTAGATACGACTGTTACTGAAGACACCCACCATGCAGGTATCGCAAAGTCCATAAACAAAAGAAAACGTTAAAATAAATGAGTTCTGTACCATATAAAACTGAGCTGATTTTGCCAGTGCTTGCTAGTCTGTTAACCAGTTTAAAATTATTTCGAAGCAAATTAAAACATTTTAGTTTCGTCTTTATTGTTAAAGTTCTCACACGTGGCAGTACTGTCCTACAATGACTGCATGATACTGTGATCATTCCACTGTGTTATGTTGTGAACCAGAGCTAAGTTTTAAAACAGAGATAGCAAATGCTTAACATAAAAGTTTATAATTAAGTGGCCATATAAGAATGCTAAATACTGTAACTGATTTTTAGAAGGCCTTCTTTGTTGTTCTCCAAGTTGCTGCAGTGACATTGCAGGTGCTATAACGAGTTACTGTGCATGAGATACTGTTTTAGCAGACAGATTTCATTTAGTAAACATTTATTTGAATGTTTTTGGAATTCAAAGTATACATTCAAAGTATTTGAATGTATACCAATTCAAAAATGTCAAAATCCACCAAATTTAATACCAGCCAAAATTTCCTGCTATATGGTATATATTAACTTAAAACAAATCATTCTGCTGACACCTCCAGGCATGTCAGAGTTTGTAGATGGTGCTGTGCATCTGACTGGTGCCTTTTAAGCTTGCATATTTTTGGATGAAGTCCGCTGGCATCTGGTAATGTATGTTGTTTAATATTGGCTTACTACGTGGTGTGCACATTAGTGCGCGTTGCTACGATCAGTAAACTGTAATTTGCAATGTTACGTTTGCTCTTATTACGATGGATGGGTGGCTGGTTTCCACGAAGAGACTGTGAGATATTAAACTTGATCTTTATTATATATGTAAAGGAAGTTTATACCATATACAAAAGTATACTTCTTACACACAAATTTAATTTGCTGGTGGTTTTACTACTTCGAGACTGTATAGGCTGTATAAGCAGGTGCATGACTAATCTATGTGTCTCACATTCTCCACCTTATAGTTTCAGCCATCAGACAGATGAAAGGCTGACATTCAATTGAACCTGGTGTGTCTTCACCTCACTTTAATCTTTAAACCTTTCATCGCTTTGCTGCTATGCTTGTTCAAGTACCTTTCTAAGAGGGAAAAGGAGACTACTAAAGAAGAAATGCACAAACAAGCAATGAAAACTAAAGTGCAGACTTTCAAATTGTTGCTGGCTCAACTGGCATGGTTCAGCCATGGAAACGCAAGCTAGCATAAAAGAGAAGCCTAAATAAAGAGATGGTCTGGCTCTGTAGTCGCACTGGTGGTCTCCTGCAACAAGGAGGAATCAGTTGAGTTCAGGCTTCATGGCAAGCCAACACAAAGGGCACTCAACACAACCTGCTGACTGGAGATGAAATTATGCATTACATGATCTCTCAGCTTAATGGGGACTTGAACGGCAACTAGTTTCATGAGTCAGGAACAAACACATTTTTAGTGCTCATTCAGGCTCTCCTATAGCATGCTAATAACGATCTTTTCTTGAGATTAATTTACTAAGAAACCCTGTGAAATAATTGAATTGCCCAGTGGCTCGTCTACCTTTATAGAATGGGTTGGGAGATATCTGCGTCCTGATTGGCTGATAGGCATTCCAAGTCAATGAATTATTACAGTACAAGCAACGGGTAAAAACAAGTCCCAGCAACTAAGACTTTTTACAAACAGATATTATTGCACTGAGCGTTTAAGAACGTTTCAAAAATAATTTTGAATTGGCTGCCATTTTTTCCCTAATAATAAAAAAATAATAATACAATGTCAGATTTCCTCCATGTAAATTTCAACTTGTTTGGTGACTCCAATGTCCACACATTCCTGGAGGATTTAGACCACAACAGTTCGGTAACAGAACCGACAGTAATAATTAAAAAAAAAAAAAAAGGTCAGGAAAAAAATGAAACCATGAGTACTACAAGACACCTCTCTCTCAGTACTGCTGAAATGAATACAATTGAACCCAATAAAGAAGAGCGGAATACAAAAAAGTAACCGCTTGGGCTGTGTCAGTTTCTAATGATTGGTCTGCACAAACAAAAAAATAATATGGACTGGAAAACTGCACCTAAGACTGAAATAAACACAGTTTTAAGAAGTTTCTTGCTGAAGTGAAGTGTATTCAGTTAGCAGTTACACACTCTTGCGAGCTGGCCTGAATCGTTTTTTAAATTCTCCCACAGTGGGACAATCTATAAACATAATTTCAGATACCTACTTTAAAACAGCAAACAATGTCTTTATTTCTGTCCTGAAAACTTACACGCGACAACAAAAAGACAAGTCACAACATCACCCTGCTGTATCTCAAACAGACTTAAACAAACTTAAATCAGCGGTACTCAGCACACAGATATCTCCCAACCCATTTTATAAGGTAGTTTAAGAAGCTATTGGGCACCACCAGCTGAGAAAGACAGGAAGTCCTGCAGTTACATCGTCTCTGGAGTACCATCATCAACTTGTAAACAAAAAGGCAGAAACAAACTCCCCTACACAACAAACAGTGCCACCTACTGCACAATCTGTCCAACTGTGTAACCAGCCATAATGTGTCTATATCTTTACTTCGAAAAACTTATAACCCATTTTATAAGCGCAATAAGACACTCCCAGGGTGTTGTTTGTGCTTGAATAACCGTACTTCTACGGCCTCGTGCCTCACTACGCCCCTGGGCTTGCGGTTATTCTAGCACAGAGGTTCCCAAACTGTGGTACACGTACCCCCAGGGGTACGCGAGACGTGTTTAGGGGGTACGCGTGACAAATTGTGTAATGGCGAACATTTTTTTTTTTTTTTTTGCATTTTCATAAGACTTGTCTTACTCACACAAAACTTTAAAACGCATTGGAAATTCCTTTTAATTTCTGCCGTGAAATGGAGAAATAAACAGAGAGCCATGCAAGACAGTCTCGCGGGCAGCGCGACACTTGGGATCAACGCTGTGGTGTGCTCGTTTATTGCAAACCTCCAAGTGGTATCAATGAGAACAAGGATACACAGGGACAGTGACGTACAGAACTCTCACCACCAATAACTGTACAACGCGAATTAAATGTGTTATATTTATGACGTATGTTTTTAGTTTTTTATTAATTACATTTTTTTGGTGCTTATTATGAGCTATTTTCGATTTTTATGTAAATCATTTTTTCAGAGCTTTCGATTTTTATGTACTGTATGAAATTGTTGTTTTCTGTTACTGTACTTTACAAAATGCTTGTTTTTTTCTGTCACAAAGTAGTAACTGTACAGTACCACACTTTGTACCTTCTTTCTTTTGTTGTCTTCCACAACGAAATCCCTGTGGTCACGGACACATTCTTCTGGGTTTTTTGTGTTTAGGCATTTTTTTTACATTTCGACACAATTTGCAATTCTGTTTTAAATCCTACGTATCTTAACTGTAATATAGCTTTAAATCCCGCGAACAAGCCTCCAGTCGAGAAAGTATTCAGAACTAATCAATACAAGTTAGGGAAAGGTAGTTTGTCTGTTGTTTATGTATTAGGTTTTTGAGTTATGTGAATTGAGTATATTTCCAGTGTTTTTCTGGTGTTTATTATACACAGATTTTTTTTTTTTTTTTTTTTTGTATCAGGGGTGTTTTATCGGTTAAACCCTAAAATCAGAAGCCGTAATTATATTATTATAGTCATTTATATTGTAAGTATATTATTGTGTATGTGTATAAATCTGTGTATTATGAAAGCATATATTAAAAACAACATGAAAATATAAATCTGTATGCTAGGGGTACGCAGACAGTTGATAGGTCTGGAAGGGGGTACGCGGCAATCAAATGTTTGGGAACCTCTGTTCTAGCACAACCAACACCCTGTCGTGTCTTATTGCTTACATAACTTACCTAGCAAAGTATGCAATTGCTTCTTTACAGCTCATTGCATTCATACTTTATTTACAGAAAAACAATACTTCAAAATGTGTAATTATTTGTACAATGGCTTCACAACAGACACAACATATGGAGTAAACTGTGAATTTCCAAATACTGTGTTGATATACAGTATTATTTCATATGTAACCCTGAACAAATGTGAAGCATGAGAGTTACCCATCACTTGGTGCACAAATGTGACAACATTTCTAATTCTTAAAGCTAGATTTGCACTAATGAATAAAGGTTAAGCTGGTTATCTTCAGGAAATTATTTTGGAAAATGGTATTGGCAATGTTTCTGTAAATCAATCAAATGAATTAAATGCTGAAGACCTTCTGATCAGTAATATAGTTTGCAGTTTATATTTTAAGTACCAATAATTGGTTAATGTGGCGTTGGCTTTTTTTGTGCTGTTGATTTGGATGTTACTGCAGAGCTTCAAAGATCCACAGATAAAAACTAGTTTGATTCTACCCAGATCTGAATAATGTTGTGTGAGATATGTGGTGCAATGGTAATTGTATAGGGCTAGTAGAATAAATACAAAATACTACTTTTCACTAGTCACTAGAAAATTGCTAAGATCAATTTTAACAGCATTTATTCTATTTATTTTTTTATTTAGAATGTCCAATTATTTAACCCGCTATTTCTTCTCAGAAATTTGGAAGGTCCAACTATGTTCCATCACTGCAGCAACTCTTCACAGCTCAGGAGAACTGAAGGTCAGCGGGCCCACTGCCAAGCCAATTTGTTCCAACACCCTTTTTGGGTTTTTTGCAAAGTACAGGGTCAGGGGAATAAGCCTCTCTTCACCCAAACTGATCTTGTGCCAGCAGTGGGAAGACTATTTATTCAGCTTTCATTATGTTATGTTTTGTGCAAACATGTCCTTCATTAGGAAGCAGCCTTTCAACATAATCTTTTAGTTTAAATATTCTATTAAGTACTGTAGCGGTCCTGGAAGTTAGCCCAGTTATATTAGGGGTGACTAGTCACGGTAGCCACAATAATTTGTGCACTAGTTTCCAACCTGGTCTGCGGAGGAATCCCTGGCCAGCTGTGGAGGTTCCTTAACATAATTGTAGGGGCATCCTTACTAAATGTATCCCTGTGGTTTGCTTTCTTTTATTAGGTTTGTCTTGGGGAGGGTTTAGAGGAGGGGAAGAGGCTAATGCTCAAAGTGAAGTATAGGGATCTTGACTGGAGTTCCGTTGCTTGTACTTTCCTGTCTGCAGCAAATAAAAGTACCTGGTACCTTGTGATCCATGATGGGGGTTTGTGTCATCAAGCCAGTGGCGTGGGAACAATTTTTTTATAGTGGGGATGCTGAAAGCCATTAAACAAGACTGTAACCCCTGTATATGATGGAAGCCATGCATTAGGTTGCTATTATATGTTCAACATGTTAATGAAACAAAGCCAGTATCTTACCTGTTTATCTATTTAAGTAAAAAAAAATCTTTAACCACAGTCGTTGCTACAATGTTTAGAACATGATTACCATAAAACTTTTAGAGCAAACAAACCGAAAAGTAGTGTATACGGTTATGATCCACTTAAATACTGCAATTTACAAATGTTTACTTCTACACACAGGTTGAACAGTTGTGTTTTATTTACAGTAGTCATTGTAGACAAGGACAGTCAGAAGGCTCCAAAGGTTGACTTGCACCTCAGTGTCATGCTGATGAATTTTTTCATGAGGGAAGAGACATCTAGCGCACCCAGAACGTCACTGTGTACATGTGTTTTTAGTATTTCAATAACCGTTCTCCTGTATATAAGCTACTAATGGGCTCCAACTACTAACCGACTCTCGTGAGAGTTCAACCGTGCGATTTATAAAATATCCTGTCCATGCTGTGACAGTCAGTTCTGATTGGTCTATTACTGTTTGTGTTCACAAGCCATGTAAAAGGGCACAGTGCACTGCACACACAGCTCATAAAACACTGCTCATGAAACTAGCAGGACTTATCACTGCAGCAGCAGGTGCACAGCACCCCTGTATTTCAGCCAGAGGGTCTTGCCACACCCCCAGCACCCCTAGTTCCCGCATCCCAGGTCTCTGCCTCCTGATTTATATATGGTTGAGAATGTGTTTGTTTAAATGTTTTAATGTATTGCGTTTTTCTGCTATGATGGGGCAACACCCACCCCCATTACGTGGTATTACTTTGTGTTTTACAACATCGCTCACATGAGGCTAAGTTTTGTAACCGGTACTGTACTTTCAATAGTCATCATTCTTATTGACTTTTTTTAAATACAAGTGCTCTAGACCCCATTGGTCCCTTCGTCAGGTAAATGTATTTGCAATAGACATAATTCAAACTTAAACATTCCCTGTCTCCCTGTTAAAAATATGCTTGCAGCTCTAAAATGGAGGTTGTTCTAGCCATGCAAACAAGCAACATGCAGTTGTGCCAATAAGCGTGCATTATTTTGGGCAGTCAAATGAAAACTATGTTTGTTTTAAGCACAGTAATGTGAAAAACTATTTTCAATATACACTGCAAAATTCTGATGCTAGGATGAAAGCATGTAGCTGCACGAAAGCATGAGAAAACATTGTGCATAGATACCACAAAATATTTATTGAATTGTGTGTGTGTGTCTCACGCATGTAGCATGAAACATTTAGTGAGTAAACATAGCTTAGAAGAAACCTTTTAAAAAAGAACTTTAAATACAGTGCTGCACAGTTGTGAGATTGTAGATGCAGGATGTCAGTATGATTCAGATCCTGGTGACATTTAAGAGCAGTGATGTAAATCAGTCTGTGAACCTTATCCTTCTAATGCTTTAAATTGATTTTGCTTTAAATTGAGATATAATTATGAATAATTAAAGCTGTAGTTTCACTGCATTGAGCCTTATGCTCCATAACGGCTGCCAGTATGCTTTAGTCACCTGAGAATGTTCAGGTCAAACAAAGTTGCTTGAAATACAAGTCCAAGAGTCTGCATATCCCACTGACAAATTTATTAAGAAAAAGCAAGGCTCGCCAATAAGTGACATACGAGCTATGAACACTCTTTTCAGGTATGATTAACAGAGTGATTTCTTTCTATCCTAATGCATAGAATGTCCAATATGTTCACCTAGTTTCTAAAACTGTGTATGCATGAAACTTGTAATTATATAGTACTTTCTGTACTACAGTACTTTCCAAGTACACTGATATTATGGTGAATATAATATAATATAAAAGGAAACCTACTTCTCTGATACTACGGTGAATATAATAAGACAGGGAACCTAGTTCTTGCATGTTTCAATGTGTTCATAATGCAGACATGGGGCAAGCTAACTCAATGCACAGACGGAGACTGCAAACTCGACGTTTACCAATCCATATCTGTTCATAAGAGCCAGGGTCAGACCAGATGTAATGCCTTCTCGACTCTCCCTTCCATTAACAGTAATAGCTTCTGGTGGTTTACTAAAGTTCACATGTTTAAACCATTTTGGGTGCCTACAGTAGAGGTAACATTTTGATCTTTTTGTTTGAGAGTGGAAGTACTTAAGGGGGAAAAGCCTTTGGAAATCCTAGTTAGTGTATTAGGGAAATCTAACTAAATCCCTTCAAGAAAGAACCATTTACTTGCTAGCACTGCAGAACGTCAAGGATGCAGCTGGTGTTTGAGTGAATACAGATTTCAGACAACATATTAATGGCTCTTTGAAAAGTCTCCTTTGGAGTAGTGACACTAATTGGGGACTGGATAGATGAATTACCATACCAGCAGTGCTAGAAATAGCAGTAGTGAAAACTGATCTACAATATTTGTCTTTGCTTGGATTTGTGAAGATGGTTGTTCGCTTTTTTTTGTTAAAACAACAACATGTTTCATGTGGTTTTCCTTGCACATTTCTTGTAAGTTATTTATATATTTTAATTACACTGTTGCAACTTAAATACTATGTAAAATGGACTTGCAATTAATGTCACTTTATATGATATGTTACATAATTTGCAAACTATTAGGGTCCAAATGCTGGTGTGTTTTATTTAATGCTGGCCAATCCATGGAAAGTGGGTGGCAGAAAGGGTTAGTTGGAACCCCGGGTCACAGTCAGCAGTGACATAGCCTGGATTCGAACCTGCCATCTCCAGGCTATAAGGCGCATCCTGCACTCCATAAGGAGCGCCTTTACTGGATGTGCCACTTGGGAGCCCCCACATTCATTCTTTCTATAATAAACATGCGATCATGGGAGCTTATACAATATCTGTATGATATGGAACATGACTAAAGGTCGGATCCACCTAGCGGCCCATAATCAGGCGCTAACCATTGCCTTAAACTTAGTGCCTTGCCTGATCAAAATGGGGCCCATAGTATTTCATAATGGATTGCTTAAGATTGCACATGATGTTTTATTAAAGCCATGGGGAATAATTATTGAGATTAGACCAATGAGAGACAGAAGATATTTCTAGGTAGGCACTTTTGGAATTAGTCATGCAGAAGCCTCAGTATACAGTCTTAGAAAATAGTTTTTCATTTGTATTTATTAATAAACATTTGCATAATTTAATATTAAAATGTGATTAGTATCAAATTACTTCTCCTCGAGACACCATTCCGAAATTATTCATGTCCACCAGGCAATTTCTCATTTCTCATGTCAAGATAAACTTCAGTGAATACATAATAAAACTCAGCTCCACTCTTCAGTATGTGCCCATATGTGACCAGCTAAAAAGAAAAATCCAGATGTTGAAATGAATATACAGATATAGCTTTTTATGAAGGAGGTTTAGTTTATGAAGCTGTCTTCCACTGAGTTGGAGATTTGATCTAACACTGATGTGCCAGACCTGTGTTATTTCACATTACAAAAATAGCACTCAATTAAACCTTCAAAGGGGTGCATTCAGTCTCAAGTCCAAGGCACATGGCATCCATTCTAATCCCAATTTAACATTTGAAATTATTGAATAATAATTTAACATACATTTATTATTGTACCTTGTTCACTGTTATGTCCTATAAAAATGACAGCAATTATTGATATTTACTGGTGGGAGACTCCTGGCTTCATTGTACATTAGAGTCTTTTAAAGCAATCATAAATGGACGAGTATGGTAATGCGTCGGCCATGCAACCAAATTGCACACAACGCTTACTGATGATGGATGATACATTTAATAAGAGAGCCTGTGTGCGTTGGCCAAAGGCTCAACACATGTTAGCACAAGAGGTTAACATTTTGTTCAGCACCGGAATGAGAGGATTAAGCTGTATCTTCTGACATCTGTAACACACTTTAAGGAATGTCGTGTGATAGTTTGCTAATTTAGTGCAGTACACTTGGTTTGCCTGAAGGGGAGATAAGGCAGTTCTAATAACCTTACAAACAACTGAGAAAAAAAAAAACTAAAATAAGAGCATTTAATTCAGTCATCTTAAGCAGTGGTTAATGTCATGTTCACACCTTGGTGCTTATATTGGATAGTTATCAGTACCAACAATACAGTATATGTATGTATACGGCTAACTACACAAGTACCACTATTTTATATATTATTGTTTAAAATTAAGCAAAACAATGGTTCTGGCAGGGAACTCACTTTACCTTAGATCAAATCATATTTTAGGCGCTTCCAATACCAGACTAAATCGTCAAATTGAATAGCTAGTTTATTCTGCCACATTTCCATGAACCACATAACCCGAGTATGTGCTCGAGTTGCCCCTCCACACCTCCATTTCCATGGTTTTAAATTGCTCGAGTTGGATCCCAATTTGGGCGGGAGCCCAAATTCTCTTGTCCGATTTCACTCCTCCAGCTGGCCTGAATTCTAAAGTCTGGGAGTAAATTACATCACTAAATGTCAATCAAAAATGTTGTAGGGGACGGGAACATACCGTATAACGGGACATTTTGGCTAGTATTAAATTTGTCGGATTTGCTACCTTGGGGGATTTTGATGGTTTTTGAATTACTGTTTTTCACTTTTTTTTGTATTTATACTTTTAAATAAATGTTTACTTAATGAAACCTGTCTGCTAAAACAGTATCTCTTACAGTAACTCATTATACTAGTATCTACAATGTCACTGCAGCAACTTGGAAAACAACACAAAAGACCTTCTAATCAATCTAACTAGCAAGCACTGGAAAAAAACAGCTCCATTTTATAAGGTGCAGAACTAATTTATTTTAACGTTTTGTTTTGTTTATGGACTTTGCGATACCTGCATGGTGGGTGTCTTCAGTAACAGTCGTATCTACAACGTATCGACAAAAACAATCAACCATTTTGTTACAGACTTTCTAACAAGTCTGGCATAAACAATTTTGGCTGTTAATTAAACCCTTGTAAAACAAAAAAAAAAAGAACACGAAAAATGCTTAACATAAAAAAGAACAGTCCTACTACAGTAACAGGCACAGTTTACAGTGCCTCTGGGTTTCTGATCACATCAGATCAATTCCAGATTTTTTAAATCCTTTGATAGAAATGTCTACTCTACTTTTAATTTTTTTCAAGCAAATTGGCTTCATCACTGCCATTCTCATATCCATTTATTTTGACATCTGACACATTATTTCCCTTGTCCAGCGCTTCTGTCCCTGTTCTGCATACCAGTCTGCCAGAAGTATATGCACTGCATGAAACAAATGCGAAAGAATATCTATATGGATGTATCTTTTAAATAATTGACAATGTGACTGTAATACCGTCTGCAGCAAATGCACGTCTTGACCTTTAACTCGCAAGTATTTCCTGCCCAACTCACGTGACAACTCGGGTGACTCGGAAAACCATGGAAACGCCTCCTTTTTCACCAACTCACTTACTTCAATCCATTACGACCCTGCTGTGTGCCAGAGTTCACCTCCTCCTCCCCAGCCTCCATCTGCTTTAACGGGGAGGGCAGCTATCCTGCTCCGCTGCCCGTGGCCTCCCTATGGCCAGCCTCTCCGTGTAGCTAAAACATGTATATTGTAGTAGTGTGGTCTTGTCTGTTTTAATAAATAATCTATCACAGGAGATTCCTGACTGAACTATTATGCACATAATATATTTAGAGCTAGAGCATCCATTTTGAAAAGAGCTTTGAAACAGACTTTAAAGTGTCAGGCTGTTAACAATGAAAAGAAAAATTACAGGTACGCTATTTAAATAGTTGTAGCAACACGTGAGTGTAATGCTACTTACTCTTTAAGAGATTCATACACATTATTAGAGATGATGGTCCTCTTCTACTAATTATTGAAACAACGACTATATATGGAACCACCTCTGTTTACTGCAGATCAGTTGAATAGCACCTGGTGTTATGTAGCAGAGTTTATTCCTTTGAGGTGTTATAAGGGGGGCAGGATTATCAACCCTTTCTGTCTCTGACAAATAGGTTTTTTTTAGAATCAATTTATCCCAGGTTATAATCTATGGTTTTGACAGAATGTGGGCATGATGCTCTGCTGAATATGAGAAGTATCATCTTTCAAGCCCCATTGTTTGGTATACTTCAAGGACACTGGGTTCAGTTAATGAAATAATTAACATTGTGAAAGAAAAGCAAACATTTGATGTTTCATGAATACTGTGATAGAATACATCTGCTTAACCAAGATATTTGTGTAACGGCTGTAAAGATTGTGGATGACAATTCTAAACTGCATGCCCTACTTATTGTTTGCACTTAACTTGCATGAGTGCTTTTGCTTTCGGATGAGGTAACATCATTATCAAGCATCTGCTTCATTGAAGTCCAAGCCTTGTTTGAGTAAATAAAGGATTAGCAATTCTCAGTGGATTTTAACAACTTTTTCCATAAAGCAACTCTATTTTTTATCACAGTAGATATAATTGGTCGACTTTTGTAGTAAATCTGCCACTCATCCTGTTCTATTTAGAGCATACTATGAACCATTTTAACAGTAAATTATTCTGCATTTCTTTAGAAGTTTGGGCATGCACCAGCCTTGAAAATGCTGTCTCATGAATATGATAATTAGCATCAATATGCTAGCTAATATCTAATCACAGTTATTAACCCTACAAGCTTTACTACAGTTTCCTGATCTGTTGTTCTTTTTAAATTAATATCTTGCAGTGTTGTCATGTTGATTATTTCCAAGTCATCTGTTAATTTTACTTAGTGACTGAGTGTCAACACATATGATTGCTCTAAATAAATTCTATATAAAACACAGGCGGTAACTGATGCTTGTATTCAGCAGTAAAGTCTTCATTATTTATTATTTGATTACTGCAGCAATTGATCATTTGTAATCTGTGTCAGTTGCAGGAACACACAGTTCTTTTCAGCTTTCATTTAATGTGGCATGACAATTATCTTCTAATCTAACAGTCATGAATCCATTTCATCCCTACACGAACACGTAATTCCTTTTCTAAAATGTGTGTAACCTTTGTCATAATTTTGTTCATTTCTTTTTTTAATTTAAATGTCAGATTTAAATTTGTAAAGGAGGCATAAACTGAAGGGACAGCTTATAACTGTGAATCAAGATTTAAGACATTACATTGTTAAAACTTTAAACTGCCTGTTCTACTCTACCCCCACCCCACCCCCCACCCCCCCACCTATAGGATTCATGTCCCTTGTGACGGGTATATAGTGGAGACTCATATGTCTGTAAGTATCTCACCCTTACATTTTTAACTTCTTACATTTTTACCTCCAGAACCAGACACTCAAGTGCTTTATACTTGGTATAGCACAAGTTCTTGAGAGCATCAAGGCCACCTATTTATTCATGTTCAGAAATTAGAGATGCTAATGAAGGTTATGTATTGAGAACCGCTTGCCTGAGTTTAATCAAACTTTGCCAGCCAGTAACATACACACTAATCATGTTCATAAGTCCACGTGTGAAAACCATTCAGGGTCACTCATTGTTATAATACTTTTTAATATAATCAAATTATATATTTTATGTTTTTTTTTTCTTTTATGTGTTTTTAGTACAATTAACCTGTCAGAAATGTAACTTAATATTTTGTTAGACACAGAGTGACACAGAAAACATCTTACAAGACCGCAGACAGACTGTGACTGTGCGTGTTTTAGGACTTCTGCAAAGTTATGCTTTTGAAGGAAACAGAGTCTGGGTTTACAGTTCTGCAAAATATGGCACTGCAGTACTCTGTTTCAAACACCAGATGGTACCTCAGCTCCATTAACATTTTTTTTTTCTCACACACCCTAAACTAATGCATTTTAAAGTGATAAACCATTAGGCCTAGGGGTGAGAAGGTCATTTAACTATTCAGGTGAGATGACCTAGGAAGTGAAGTGAAGACAAGGCAAGGAAAAAGAGCTATCTTTAACATAGTATGGTATCATATACATGTTTACTATAATATGTTTTTTTTTTTTCTTTCTTTCAGAACTGCACATGTGTGACCTGTGTAGTGAATGAAAGTGCATGACAGGTACTGCTTACATTTCAGGTATGTGGCTTTGCTGGACATCAGACATTCTCATCAGTTTACTGCTTGTTTTAATTTGAGATATACAGATTATTATTCACTTCTTGTGCAGAAGGGCACTCATTTCAACCAGACCATTTTTCAATCTATAGCGTTGTCTTTGAAATATCTGCATGTCCCAGTTAACCTATAAAAACAATATATTCAATAAAAGAAAAAAATATATCAGTAATAAGGTTACTAGTGGGTAAGAAAAATAATTCCAGGGGCCATTCATTTAAATGGGCTTCATGGTACAATTAAACAATGTTTATTTCTTTTCATCACCTTTTAGATAAATGTAGGGTCTTTCTTTTCTATAAGCCAAGTATGAGCTGCTGGCAGAGTTGGATCATTGTAATCCGTTATGTTGTCATTGGATTTTCACGAGAGTACATGAGTAATAGAAAAGTATTATGTGGGCTGCTGTCAGAATATTTCTGTTAGTGGTAGATAATAGCAACAAACTGTACTGTCAGTTGAACAAATAAAGTGAATTGAGTGAGCACCTCTGAGCTGCTTAAGCTGAAGAGCATGTCAGATTTGTGATGCTCATACTAGGAGACAAGAGGTCTTGTGATATTTGAAACCATTTGCCAGTCTCCGGATCATTTCTTGTGCTCTCAGATATATTTCTGTCTCGACTCATTCAGACATGGCACATTTATCCTGGACATCTTCTAAGGAACACAAATTAAAGCCAATAACTGACAACATGCACGGTTGCTCTTTTTATTACACACAAAATAAATAAACTAAAACAAACTCCTAACAGTACCTTTTCTTCCTTTGACACACAGTCGGGACTCTTCACACAGCAGAGACCCCGAAGAGACTAACTGCTCTCTTTTTAAACTCTGCACCTGGCTCTAATTTACAATGATAGCCAGGTGCAGGTGATTATTAACAATTAACTAAATTAACAAACAATTAACACACTGGGGTGGTGGTCGGGGCTGTGGTGGAGGTGGGCTCCTCACCTCCTTCTCCTTGCCTGTAGCCAGCGGTGGTACCTGTTAGTCCTTCGGCTGCCCCTCTCGCTCCGCCAGCTGCTCATCCTGCTCCTCTGCAGGCAACGGCTCCACCTTCCCTGGGACTGGAGTCAGCTGGGCTTCTCTCACCTGCTGCCATTTTTGGAGCACCGGTTCCAGCTCAGTCGGCTCCTGCTCCGGTAGCCCTAGCTCCTGCCTCCACTCCACTTCCTGTTGAGCAGTGGTATTTTTATTAATCTGGTTGATCAATTATTTTAGATCTTCCATTTTCTCTGGGTCTTTTAGGGGCGCCCACACTTACTGCCACCATATGTAAATCGGGCTTCACTCTCCACAGTTCGTTTGCCCCTTTTCAATCAAACCCAGGACACACAGACTTGAAGTTTAAGCACTTATGCGCTATTTTTAATAAACAAAATGAAAACAAAAACCTAACTCTGTTTTTGGAGTGCTGACTACACACATAAGGAACCTAACTATACTGCAGGACAGCTCAGCTGTTTACCTAACAAATAAACGGTTTTTAAACAAATAACACAACGGCTATACACAGAACATTTAACTACGATTGAGCATTCTATCAATCGGGCTCCTTCATACAGCAGCAGCCTTGAGCAGACTGGCTGCTTTCTTTAAATGCCATGCACATAGCCCTAATTTACAATGGTAGCCACTAAGTGGTCCAGTGGTTAAAGAAAAAGGCTTGTAACCAGGAGGTCCCCGGTACAAATCCCACCTCAGCCACTGACTCATTGTGTGACCATGAGCAAGTCACTTAACCTCCTTGTGCTCCGTCTTTTGGGTGAGACGTAGTTGTAAGTGACTCTGCAGCTGATGCATAGTTCATACACCCTAGTCTCTGTAAGTCGCCTTGGATAAAGGCGTCTGCTAAATAAACAAATAATAATAATAATAATAATAGCCAGGTGCAGGTGATAATTAAACAATAAATAATAATTAAACAATAATAACAACAAATAAACAAATACACGTTTCTGGCAGGGAGGATATTAACCCCCCTCCCTGCCTTGTTACAATATATATATATATATATATATATATATATATATATAGATAGATAGATAGATATATAGATATATAGATATATATATATATATATATATATATATATATATATATATATATATATAGATATATATATATATTTAAAGATAGAAGTAAAAATGATGTCACACTATATAGAACACCATTACATCATGTAAGAATAAATCATTGATTTGAATATAAACAAAAACAACTAGTTGTCATGCAGTCAAAAACCTATAAATACCTTCAATGTTTTGATTCAAACACATGCTCCCTTGAGAAATATATGTACAGCGCCTTTCATAGTGGACCACCATCACAAAGCGCTTTTATGCCATATCATTGTCAATAGGTTTTGACAACACAGGCAGCAAGGACGTGAATGAAAGGTGTTTAAATTGTTCAGGATATTTCTTAATGATACTGCCTCCACAGCACAGTTTATTTCTCCAGAAAGGTCCATAGAGTTAATTTGCCCTGTCTTTGATACAGAAGTACCTGCCAAGTGAACTCAGCCCTCAAGTCTGTTACATCTTACTTGCAACAGGTAGATGCAGATTTTATATATTATAGAAAAGATGATATATAAATAGTTTTAGGCATTTATGGTAGACGCTGTAAGTTTTACCCATTGCCATTTTAATCACTATCTAAACTACATAGTAGTTATTTATCAAAAAAAAAAAATGCTGGTGTTAATATATACACAGTCAAAATTCTAATTCTGGTAGATGCTTGGATCCAAAATAAAAGGATATGCTAGGGTCATGTCAATTACAATAGCCTGGTAAATAAAATCCTCCCAGGTGTTGAAAGATCTGGAGTGAAGCCAAGTTTACAACTGGTATATGAAATACAAGCCAGCCCAAAAAGAGCAGTAGAAATCTGACCTAAATCACCAGCAGCATCAAACACTACAGTTTAAATACGGTCAAACGGTCAAACTCTGAAATGGATATTTTCAAACTCTTGATCCAATCATTCCCATGTGTTCCAGGGCACATCCCATAGAGTGTTGTATCTTTGTTAATAATTTATTGTACTTCCAAATGTGATTTAGAATGAACCCCTTGCTGGTGGGTGAAGAAAGGCACAGTGTTAATAGAAAGAAGAGAACATTTGTGTTCAGATGCATTATTAATGCTTTCAAGTGCAAAAAAAAAAAACACAAATATTCAGCCTGAGGTGTAAAAGTACATTTGAACTCTTGGACCTGCTTTACATTATATTTGCATTGTAGTCAACATTAATTTCCTGAAATTAGCATGTACTGCAAACTTGTTGAAAAAAAAAACTCCCAAAAAAATGTTACACAGAAGCATATTGATCTTGTATTAAAACTCAAAGTAAAGCTTAAAGGATTACATGTGAAAACATGACACATGGTTAATATTTAAAGGCCTTGTGGTCTTAAAAGGTGTACAAACTTACTCCACTCTGAAACCCCTGCTTACCAATATGTTACTATGTGAGCCAAATAGTCATTAGTATGTTACTACTTGCAGCAGTGGGAGGTTATAACTGATAACGGCAAGGATATAACATGTCATATATTAAACAGTTATTTTCTGCATTTTAATTGGTTATGAGTTGTGCTTGAAGTAAAGTAAGGGAGACTGCAATGGATTTCACTACAGCATCTTAGCTTAGTTACCTGGACTGGCAGCGAGATGGTGGACAGCAGTGTGAGGGTCCCACTATAATGGGCAGTATAATGGGAAAGGACTCTATGTATCTTAAAAAAGGCTCATATTTCATGCACTTACGTAACATAGTAAAAATAATATTCAGAATGTACATTTAAGAGTAAATATTATTTGCAGTCAAATATATTATTACATTAAAATATATATATATATATATATATATATATATATATATATATATATATATATATATATATATATTACTCACAAAAAGCTATACAAAATACAGTAAGTACAATTGTACATTTCTGAACCATCTTTAAATCTACATCTCAGTCCTTTTTCTTTTTTTTTTTTACAGCTTGCCCATGCTTCTCAGTTTCAAACACTGACATAAAAAGCACAGTCTATTGGATCAAGTTTCAAACCTCATATATCAACAAAGCATTAGGACATTTTAGTATCGACTTACTTTACTTACTTTATATCACGATACTTTATATCTTTATATACTTTATATACTTTTACAATACTTTATATCATCTATACATGTTTAATGCATTTTTCTTACCTGTTAAATATACTATTATGTGTGGTTTCTTCATAGATTATTATTTGCCATGCTCTTCAGAAACAACTATTTCTAGTTTTAGCAAGCATTGGGAATATAGTTATATGGAGAAACAACAATACAGAATCAAACAGAACACACACAATAGGAAATTAAACAGGTATGAATAAAATACAGAATAAAGAAAATGTAGGTGATCAAAGTATTCTTCGAAGTTTGACTTTTGACTATTATTTTGTCAGGTTTCTGTGGATATTTGGATGCAGTTGGTTTTAAGAAGAAATCTAATGGAAAAATAGGACCTCTGCTTGATATTGCAGCTTCAAAGATAAACACAGGATACTGGTTCATAAAGTAAATGCTTTAAGGTAGAAATAAAAAAAAAATGACATTGGGGTCTATCTATATAGGCGGGACGGATTGCACTTAAATAAAAAGGGAACCAATCTACTCGGAGAAAGGATCCTCGAGGAGGTTCAGAAGCATTTAAACTAGAAAGGAAGGGGGGAGAAATCATCAAAAAAACAGAAGGGAGTCCACATCAAAACAAGGGCAGCAACTCAGGTAAGATAGCTATTAAATGTATTTATCTAAATGCTAGAAGTCTCAGAAACAAAATGTTAGAACTTGAAGACACTGCACAAACAAGTAACTACGATGTGATAGGTGTCACAGAAACTTGGTTGTCTGAGAGTGATGGAGACGAATATAATATTAGTGGGTATATACTGTATAGGAAATTCAGGTGGGACAGAAGAGGCGGAGGGGTAGCGCTATACATAAGAAATAGTCTTGAAGCCCAGGTGTTAAATCTGGAAGAAAAAAACAATGCAGAATCAATATGGGTCAGAATAATGGACAAAAATTCAAAGGGCATAATAAAAGGGGCATGCTATAGACCGCCAAATTCAGACACCAAGCAAAATAATCTGTTATAAAATTACATTAGAAATGCATGCAGCAAAGGACAAGCCATATTAATGGGGGATTTCAACTTCCCCCATATAAAATGGGAAAACCCGGTGGGGAGCACGACAGACGAAATTGAAATGGTGGAAATTACAAATGACTGTTTCCTAATGCAATTTGTCAAGGCACTGACTAGAGGGGAGGCATGCCTTTAGTCTTTTCAAATAACGAAGACAGAATAACTAAAACAGGTCAGCGAACCATTGGCAAACTCAGACCACAACATGGTCTCATTTGAAGTGCTTCTTAAAACCCCCAAAGTAATGACTAAAGCTAAGGTTTACAATTTTAGAAAGGCAAACTATGAAGGTATGAAACAGAAACTAACAGAAGTAGATTGGAATAAAATAGAGAAAACATCCTCAGAAAAAGGATGGTTGTTTTTTTAAAAAAAAAAAAAAGAAATGTAGTACTAGAGGCACAAAACAATTAATAGATTTAATAGATCTATTAAAAAAATGTTCAGAGAAAAAAGGCACTTTACAGAGCATTTAAAAGGGACCAAGAACCAAGTAGACAGAAAGAGTACTTGGAACTGCAAACACAAGTCAAAAAGGAAGTTAGAAAGGCCAAGAGAGAGATAGAAATGAGCATTGCTAAGGGGGCTAAAACCAATTCCAAAAAGTTTTTCCAATATTATAACAGCAAGAGAAAATTCAAGGAGAAGGTAAAATGTTTAAGAGATACAAATGGCAAAATCATAGACGAAGATAAAAAAAAATAGCAAATATATTAAATGATTACTTTTCACAAGCTTTTACAAAGGAGGGTGCGGGCAACATGCCCCACATGTCGACCTGTTCCTATCCAGTTTTAAATAACTTTAGCAAAACAGAGGCAGGAGTGTTAAATGGACTAGGAGCTCTTAAAATAAACAAATCCCCTGGGCCGGATGAGATCCTCCCAATAGTACTCAAAGAAATGAAAGAAGTTATTTACAAACCGCTAGATTCTGGTATAGTAAGCAAACTTGTTAAATTTGCAGACAACACAAAAATAGGAGATGTGGCAAACACCGTTGCAGCAGCAAAGGTCATTCAGAATGATCTAGACAGCATTCAGAACTGGTCAGAAACATGGCAAATGACATTTAATAGAGAAAAGTGTAAGGTACTGCACGTAGGCAATAAAAATATAAATATCATATGGAAGATACTGAAATTGAAGAAGGAATCTATGAAAAAAACATAGGAATTTATGTTGACTCAGGAATGTCTTCATCTAGACAATGTGGGGAAGCTATAAAAAAGGACAACAAGATGCTTGGATATATAGTGAAAAGTGTTGAATTTAAATCAAGGGAAGTAATGTTAGTAAGACCTCATCTAGAATATTGTGTTCAGTTCTGGTCACCTCGCTACAAAAAGGATATTGCTGCTCTAGAAAGAGTGCAAAGAAGAGCGACCAGAATTATTCCGGGTTTAAAAGGCATGTCATATGCAGACAGGCTTAAAGAATTGAATCTACACAGTCTTGAACAAAGAAGACTATGCGGCAATCTGATTCAAGCATTCAAAATTCTAAAAGGTAGTGACAATGTCGACCCAATGGACTTTTTCGACCTGAAAAAAGAAACAAGGACCAGGGGTCACAAATGGAGATTAGATAAAGTGGCATTCAGAACTGAAAATAGGAGGCACTTTTTTACACAGAGAATTGTGCGGTTCTGGAACCAACTCCCCAGTAATGTTTTTGAAGCTGACACCCTGGGATCCTTCAAGAAGCTGCTTGATGAGATTCTGGGATCAATAAGCTACTAACAATTCTTCCTGAGCAACATCCGAAGAATCCGACCCTTCCTCACCAACTACGCTACCCAACTCCTGGTCCAGGCCCTGGTACTCTCCCGCCTAGACTACTGCAACTCCCTCCTGGCTGGCCTCCCTGCGTCCGCCACCCGTCCGCTCCAGCTCATCCAGAACTCTGCTGCCCGCCTGGTGTTCTCTCTGCCTCGCTTCGCCCACACTACTCCACTACTCCGCTCACTCCACTGGCTCCCGATCACCGCTCGCATCCAGTTCAAGACTCTTGTACTAGCCTACAGATGCTTTGACCAGACTGCACCCAGCTACCTCCAGACCCTCATCTCTCCCTACACCCCCACTCGACCTCTCCGCTCCGCCTGCACTAGAAGACTAGCTCTACCTCCGCTACGCTAGCCTGCCTCCAGAGCCCGCTCCTTCTCCACCCTTGCTCCGCAGTGGTGGAATGACCTTCCTACAGATGTCAGGACTGCCCAGTCCCTGACCACATTCCGGTGCCTCCTTAAGACTCACCTCTTCAAACAGCACCTGTAGAACTCCTCTGTTTGTATCCTGGGACACTATCACCCTTCATTTAAATGTTTTTTTTATTTTGCTCTTATCTGCCCCCTATTTTACTGCATTTAATCCTGTACTTCAGAATACTGTAATCTGCCAAGTGTTTAACCTGTAGTATTTTGTATTTAATCATATCCTGATGTAACTATCACTATTATCTACTGTAGTATTGAATTGTGGTTTGTCACACTTGTACTTTGCTTGAACAAAAGTTATTGTATTTCTTGCTCTTATTGTATTACTTGTATTGTAACACTTGAAATGTATTTGCTTACGATTGTAAGTCGCCCTGGATAAGGGCGTCTGCTAAGAAATAAATAATAATAATAATAATAACAACCAAACGAGCAAGATTTCTCATGTTCTTATGTTCTTATTCATTCCCGTCAAAACAATCATTTAAAAAACAATCTCTAGTTCTAGACCTGCTGATCTAAAGTGACCATGCTGTAGACGAATAAAGAGCAAATGCTTGTGCTGATGAAATATTGATCAGCACCATTCAGAACTATAAACAGTGTTCCAGAGCAGTAAAAACAACACAATTCAATTTCACCTGAATTGACCTTTTAGCTACCAAGATTAAAAAGCAACAGTCACTACCACAAAGTCCATTTCAAGGATGAAGGTAATTACTTTTTGAAAGAACATGCTGTCCTAGTGAAATGTTAAATTCTGTTTCTTTCAGTGGCATTCTTTAGTTTAAGGTTTAAGGGTCAAAGCTCCCAAAGAAATATTTTGAACCTCTTGGTCAATTGTGACCCAATAATATATTGTTGCTCTTTTGAAATGTCTTAACAGGTCCTAGCTACACCACTGTTTCTATAAACTGGCTATAGGACTCTCCCAGTATGTTAGCAACAGCTTGACAAGGTTTGGAAAAGGTTGATATCTACAGTTTAGTATGAATTTACTCTATACCACTTTGGACAGCCCCTTTATTAGGGAAAGTCACACATTTCTGTTTATGTTGAAGTGGAGCCCCAATGCAAAACAGGTATGGTATGCAACAACTGTATACGTGTATTTTCATTAACAATAAAACAATGATACATTACTGTAGCCATAACATCATTTTCCAATGTCACCATTCCTGCACTATCAAGCTGAAAGAATGCATGGGAATGGGTTTGGAGGACACTGCTTTGCTCGTCTCACTGGCCTGTAGCACTGTGGTGGGATGTGCTAGCATCACTACAGTACATTAGTGCAGAAAGCAAAACTAACCATCTTGTGGTCTGTTTCCTCCCTGTTATCTGATTTAAACCTTTATTTCAAAAGACAAGGAGTTCATAAATATTAGATAACAGTGAATGCAGGTACTAGTGTGGAATAGAAAGCTTGTTTGCATAGAGTTTCAGAACATATTTCAATATCTGAAATTAGCATACAATAATGCAAATATTTAAATGCCACTTTAATTGATTAATAGATGTTGTCTTTATTTTGTATGATGTTTTCTATAATTCTGAGTGGTTCTAGGTTATGATGTTTGCTATAATTCTGAGTGGTTCTAGGTTATGATGTTTGCTATAATTCTGAGTGGTTCTAGGTTATGTTGCTCCAATATTGAATAATTCTATTTTTTCTTTCTATCTTTCTGTACTATAACTTTCCTTATAGCTTGTTAGGAGAATGCTTAGAAGTGTGTCCAATGCCCTCTTTACTTACATTAATCCAGCCTAGGATTCCCCCCAATGGTGATTCAGTGACCCACATATTAATGCAAAAACAATATACTAAAAAAACAGCAAATTAGGTTTATAAAAAAATCATGCGTATACATTTTAAATGGTATTAAGATCCTCCACAGATTTCAGTATGATGAATTCCAGCCTATTTAAGTAATGGATTCACTTGTTCAATATTATTTCTCATTTCTGTATACCAGCAAATTGTCTGGAAATACATACAGTGATCTCAAGCTTACCTATTTTTTCTCGTTTGAAATGACCACGTCTTACAATTGTGTTCATTGTGTCTGAAAGACTTGGTGATAATTTCACTAATAATAATGGAGAGCATAGAAGAACATCTCTGAATTTCATTTTTTTCCTTCTGTTTTTTATAAAGCATGGGATTAATCTAACATATCCAGTCTTCAAATGCATGCCCTTTTACGCTGCTGGATTCCTGCCCTTTTGTTTGCTTATCTTCTATACTGTATATTGCTACAATCACGCAAAACATAAGGTAGTATGTGTAGCTGTGAGAAACCTGCTAAAATGATTACATTGTAACATAGAATTACCAGGGTGATATTATAGCAGGGCCATTGTGAAGTAATTATTCCAAATCTATTGTGTTGTCATTGGTGCTAATATGGTCTGCTAATGGTTCTGCAGTTGTTTCAAAGACCAGAGTGTCACAACTAACTAACTTAATTGTCTCATACCCAAGCTTCTAAACCATTATTACACACTTGACAGAATGTTTCAACACTACATTAGTTAACTTGCCACAAAATAATTGTATGTTTATAACACCTTGTAAATGAGTTTTGTCGTCTTGATTAGAGCATGTCAACGTAGAAGGCACTGTGAACTGTGAGGGTAACGTTCCACATTTTGCTATGTGTATCAGTGTAAAGTACTTGCTTCTACTTGGCTGTACAGAATGATGATGTCCAAGTACACCATGCGCCGGATTGCAAATATGAACTTTAGCACATTTATCACTGTTCAGACCCACAGTGAAATTTCTGTGTAAATAATACCATGTCTAGTAAAAACAAAACAAACCTTGAACAGAACTTAATCTGAAATAAAGCATGACTGAAACATTTGCAACCAAACAGACCACAGTTGAATAATACACCCACTCCCTCAATTTCACATTTTGTTTGAATTTGTTTTTCATTTAGTCAGAGAATAATGTGGGAATGAGTGTACTGCTGCTGCCAGTTTTTGTGGAAACATTTGTCAAACCTTTTATTAAGTTTCTTTTTAGTTCTTCCTACGATTGAGTGTTAAACATTAAGGATGAGTTCCTGTAGACCCCCACTATAAAGTTAATGAAAAATGTATACGGAAAAAAAATGTAAAGCATAAAATACCATGATGATGTTCAATAACCAGGGGCATCTCTGGAGCTTCAGGTTTAAAAAGACAGGTATTAAAAATGTTGCGCCAACAATTATCCAATTGTTTTCTTGATTCGAGGTAACGATACCTCTACGTGTTTGCAACATATAACAAGTATGTCAGTAACTTAAATAGCTGTAAATTCCAAATGATGACCATGACATACTGTATATAAACAGTATTTACAGAGGGGAACAGAATAAGAATTACTGAATTTAATGACAATGTGGCAGGGCAGAAGCTTTGCTGCTGTAAACAGTTTGTGAGCAGGAATGTAAGGTTGGCAGGGATGGGGTTAAATCTGTCCCTGCCAGCAATCACAGGTGTGGCCATTCCCCAATTAGGTAATTGGTGCTAAATGGGGAGTGGCCACATGTATAAAAAGGAAGCAAAAATGCTTTGTTTGGGAGAGGGACTAGGTGAGTGTTTTGAGGTGCAGGTGCAGGTGCAGGTGCAGGTGCAGGTGCAGGTGCAGGTGCAGGTGCAGGTGCAGGTGCAGGTGCAGGTGCAGGTGCAGGTGCAGGTGCAGGTGCAGGTGCAGGTGCCGGTGCCGCCGCAGCCTATAGTTATTATTGTTATTTGTTTATTTAGCTGACGCCTTTATCCAAGGCGACTTACAGAGACTCAGGTGTGTGAACTATGCATCAGCTGCAGAGTCACTTACAGCTACATCTCACCCGAAAGACAGAGCACAAGGAGGTTAAGTGACTTGCTCAGGGTCACACAATGAGTCAGTGGCTGAGGTGGGATTTGAACCGGGGACCTCCTGGTTACAAGCTCCTTTCTTTAACCACTGGACCACACTGCCTCCCTATAGTGCATATTGTTGTCTTGTTTAACGTTTTATTTTGGTCCTTGTGCCTGTTTATTTGTTCTGTTGTTTGTTTCTGTCTACTAAATGTGTGCAACAGCCCTTTGAACTGCAGCTTCTTGTCTTTGGGTCTCTTTCCTACCGGTAAAAGCTTGGGCCATGACGCTACCCTGTCACAGACAATTTGATAAGATATCCAGATATACAGTATGCAAAAATCTGTGACTAAGAGGGATGGCTGTACGGACAGACAGACAGACAGACAGACATTCATTTATATTTTCAGAATCTGGTACTCTCAATAACATAAAGTAAATAAAGTTAAAACTAAGTTTCACGACATTTGGTTAACCAGTTCTCCAGATATATGTATGCAGAAATATGTGTGACATACAGATGGATGGATGCACAGACAGACACCTCCTTATATCCCCAGAATCTGATATTTTCAATACTTTATGCTAAATAGTTAAAACTAAGGTTCATGACTATTCAATTAGCAATTATACTGTATATCCCCTTTGCAGAACTTATGTACAATTGCCTCCAGTATCTCAGTTTCAAAGAGAATTTCATCCCCAGTGGTTGATAATCAAGAGGGAGCTCTCTATATGTCTTAATCAAGGGGTGAGTGGGATTAAAACAGGCAACACATGCCCAACCCCTGCATTAAAGTATCTGTTTCAATACTAGGTATATAATCCTAGAGATCTAAAGCCCTTAAGAGGCAAGATCCCATATTTCTAAAACAAAAAACGACTACCTAGTTTCTCCTATAGAAAGTAATGAATGTTTATTTTATTTTATTTATTTATTTCTTAGCAGACGCCCTTATCCAGGGCGACTTACAATTGTTACAAGATATCACATTATACAGATATCACATTATTTTTACATACAATTACCCATTTATACAGTTGGGTTTTTACTGGAGCAATCTAGGTAAAGTACCTTGCTCAAGGGTACAACAGCAGTGTCCCCCACTGGGGATTGAACCCACAACCCTCCGGTCAAGAGTCCAGAGCCCTAACCACTACTCCACACTGCTGCCCATGTTGCTCTCATGGATACAACAAAATGTTCCTGCCCACAATGACTTTGTGATACATCACTTATTAACTGATAAAAGCAAGCAAGCAATAGCACACCCCAGATAACTAGTAGATTCAAGTAGCAGGGGAAACAATTGATTAGAAACTTTTCAAGAGATCGGCCACATTTTTTGCAGCAAAATGCTTCCCAGTCCCAGCCCAATGGTTAAACAATTTGCTTATGATGACTCTGTCCTGTGTTCTTATAGAAGACAGTGCCTTCTAAAGCCAACGCATTCCACTCCTTCCAGTCCTATGGAAAGTATTGGATCTATGCAGTTATGGTAAGTGACTCTTTCTTAATTCTTGTACTATTTACAGTACTTATTCCAAAGATGAGGGTAATAGCAAGACATTCAATTCAGTCTAAAATGGCTAAATTTGGTGTTTATTTTCTAAAGTGGTTGTTGAAGGCAGAAACATTTTAGTTAGCAGCACCTGCACCAGTATGAATGGACTTGTACTATATGTGTGCTTAAAAACTGGCAGTTGCTTCGATTTATATTTTGCTACATTATTCCAGAAAACTAATAATGAAATTATCAAATTACAGGTTACAGTTATACAGCTCCGTCTACAACGCTTGGGAAAACACTACTTTGTCTTGTTATTAGCATTTCAGTCAGTTGGCAAATAATTAGGGCTTCTGTTTTTCGGGTTTTATTAATTGTATTTTTCGGTGCTTATTTTTAACTATTTTCGAGTTATGTAAACTGCTTTTTTTCGGGGCTTTCGTTTTTGATATGAAATTAGTGTTTTCGGTTACTTTCCAAAATGCTTGAGCGTTTTGTTTTTTTGTGTGTCAAAATATGTATAGTAACTCGACAGTACTTGCACACTTAAGTTGTACCTTCTTTCCTTTGCTGTCTTCCACAACGAAATCCCTATGGTCACGGGCACATTCTTCTGGGGTTTTTGTGTGTAGGCATTTTTGTACATTTTGCCACAATTCTGTTTTAAAACCTCCATATCTTAACTGTAATACAGCTTTAATTCCTGCTAACAAGCCTCCATTCCTGATTGTAATCTCGTTTTAAATCTCGCAAGCAGAGTCTCCAATAGAAATGTAGGAATGTGCTGTCACTCATTAGTTGGAGCGGGTATTCAGAATGAATCAATGATAGATACAAGTCAGGAAGGCGGGACATTGCCCAACAGCACTTGGAAATGTATTTATTATTATTTTTGTAGTAGGTATTATTTTTTAATGGGAAAAGGAAAACGTCAATGTGAATTGATTAACCATTTCCTCAGTTTTTCCGGTGTTTTCTGGTGTTTATTGGCTATCCACCGATTCCATTTTTTTTTTGTATCAGGTGTGTTTTATTGGGTTTTATCGGTTAAAACCACAATTTCAGAAGCCCTACATATAAGTAGTGTTCCGCGTTTCTGTTTTTTTTTCCGATTTTTCTTTTTAACTGGACATCGTTTTTTACTGATTTATACCTGATTTTGTGTCGATTTGTGAAATGCTGGTGAGATGATTGGTGAGAGTAAATATATGCACAATTTATACTTGGGTTGCTTTTCTTAGTTTTCATACTAAAATCTGGGTAGGAGAGGATCTCTCATGTCCTTTGTGTTCATCACCTGCAACATTAAGGCACATTTTGACAGGATGTAAGGGGGGTCTTAGCCAAGAACGGTTTACTTGGCGCCATGACCAGGTGCTGCGATGTTTGGCCTTGGCATTTGAAGACAAGCATAACATGACCAATAAGTTGGCACCAGTTCCATCAAAACATTACACAAAAAAGACAACATTCCTCCATCCAGGAGAGCAACCGCCAAGAAAAGGTGTTAAAACCAAGCCTCGCCCAGGACAACTGAAGCTGCTAGAGATTGGAAAATGTTGGCAGATGTTGGTCAACGGCTTATTTTTCCACCTGAGATTGCCACCACTAACCTTCGACCAAATATTGTCTTGTGTTCTGGATCAGCACGCCTTGTTCACCTGGTAGAGTTAACAGTGCCATGGGAGGATGCTGTAGATGAGGCGTATGAGAGAAAGAAACTTTGGTACGCTCAACTAGCTGCTGAAGCGGAACAGCGAGGATGGAGAGTCCGGGTTTACCCAGTGGAGGTGGGTTGTCGAGGATTTGTGGCACACTCTATAACGTGGTTTCTCAGAGACGTCGGATTCAGTGGCCAAGAGTTGCGTTGCACAGTGAAGAACTTATCTGAAACAGCACAGAGGAGCAGCAACTACCTGTGGTTGAGACGGAAAGATTCTGGTTGGGGATCTCAAGCACAATAGAAGAAAGAAACGCTGATGTACGGGTAAGTAAGTTGGGTTGAGTTGAGTGGGGGACAGAGGGGAGTGATGCCGGGACACCAGAATCACCATCGAAACCTCTTGAGGTGTCGTGGACTAGTTGACAAAACACAGAGGATGGAAGGTGCCCACTTGAAGACCCCAGAGATGCACCCTACTTAGCTCAATCCAGACAGTCGTCATGCTGATGCGCTGTAGTGACCGCACTGTGGTTGATCCCCGGAGCCAGCATCGCAGCCTTTGTGTGTGCTGATGCGCTGGGGAGGCAAAATAAGCTGATCCCTGGAGCCAGCATTACACCTCAGCCTTCAACACCAGGCAGAAGGATATCTACATCATCAGATGGAAGGAAACGCAAATGGATGGAGACGCAGATAGATCACATTAGTTTACTGTAAAGCTACGTCTTAGTTGGTGCTTATCTTAGCAAGAGCCGAGTTCAAATCAGCATTATGTTTTAACATCTACTCTCATGTAATGGAAATCTTTTATATTTGTTGATGTTAAAACATTGTAGGCATCATGTAAACTCTTTTCATGTCACTGAACAGGGTTATACTGGGTTACTTTTAAAACAGTTGACATAACACACAAGGTTGTAAGTACAATTTGTTTGTACATACTGCACTGTGATCAATGTAGGTCATTGACATACTATTGTTAAACTATTAAATAAACAAGGTTATTCAAAATACACTGAAAGGCCTTACAATTGAGAAGTAATTTCTTAAATAAATGAGTAAAATAAATAAATATAATATCTATTGGATTTGCAGGCTGTTGAATCGTCCAGTACTAAATACTCCATGAATAGCCACACTTTGAATTGATCTGTGGCATAGAGAATAATGGGCCCTATTCATGAAGCTTCCAATAAATGTTTTGTGAAGGACTGTTTTTTAAAGCCTATTTTGCTTAATTAAACAATTTTGCTGTTTCAGTAAAGGTTGGAAGTTTAGTCTGTTTTAAAAGAACACTGTTTTGCAATCTGATAGTGGATTTATGAGTAGAAAGAAGTTAAATGGGTAAAATTGTGATTTCACGTTAGGATTAGGTTAATGATTAGACAATCCTGGAATTATAGAAGTTCGTGGAATATCACATGCTACACAATAAAATGCAGTAAACATTTACAATGTTGTCACTAATACATGATCCAAACACCTCTGCTCTAGGTCTATCACAGACCTAAGTTCACTGTACAGTATTTTGTTATGTAAACAAGGGTGTGGTCTAACACTTATCGGGACACTGATTTACCTTTGCTCTGCTTGACCCAGAATTCTTTGTTCAATAGTCAATGGTGAATGAGGTCATGCCCTCACCCTCAAAACATGCGTCAATAATCTTTACCATTTCACAATAAACAGAAATGCATGATCCTTTTAACACTTTACTGGTGATTGTGTTTTCATTATTTTATAGACTAAATTTCTGTATAATGACACAGATGTCCTACAGATGTCCAATAGATATTAATGCATACATTAAATATCCTTAAGTACCCATTTTAGCCTTTTTGGTTTGGCTTCCATGATATTCTTGTTATTTCCTATGTGAAATGTGTTTATTGAGGCCAAGTCTCAAGGCGTTAGAAGGCCAATAAGTATATTATAGTGCTGGATGAACACAGGATTTTCATATTCGGAGATTCGCTCATAATTAAATATTCGTTTGGATATTCATTTGTTTTCAAAATGCAATAAAAGTCATTATATTGCACAGAATGCAGGCAGAGGCAGCAGGGGCAGGGGGATGTGGCCCCTGTGTGTGTGCCTTTCATTTACAGCAAGACGTTACACTATGTAACACGTTCAAGTAAACAAATATCCCAGGAGTAAAGAATACGTTGTGTAGGCCTTACTTTACCCCAGTTCTCTAACTACAAAATAAAGGATGCCAAATAGCAGTTCATGTTGAACGTTGTTTTGTTTATTCTCAAAATAAATAGTACATAAAGTTGACAACACATTTTATTTATTTTTTACTTTTTTCACTCCTTGCCAGCGCCATTTCTCCACAATATAAACAGTGGCCATAGACACGTTTTCATAAAGTAATAACACAAGGTTTACTTGTGCCTTTTTCTAGCTGAACAAGCAAACGAAAATTGAAATTGAACTTTAAACACTTCAAATAAACCAAACATGGAAATGGCGTTGTAAAATGATGGGGGAAAAACTCACAGTTTTGGTTCTCATTTATTACATTCCACATAACAAAGTCACAAAAATATATATAATACTGTGTATATATATATATATATATATATATATATATATATATATATATATATATATATATATATATATATATTTACATATATATATATATACATATATTTTAAATCTCACATATCACACAGAGCTCTTTTTCATTTTTTTATTTGTCAGGAAACTTTTGGTGAGACAGTAAATAAGTGCAAGGTATTTTTGTCATTTGTAGCATATACGAACATCTGATTTTTGTGTCTGAATACTGTACCTGTCAAAAAATATTCGTTTGAATATTTGGATATTTGTCCCAGCACTGGTATATTATAACAGCAGCTGACTGTCAATGTTATCCAAGTGTTGGGCTTGTATAACTGTTGGACAGTTATTTTTTTTTTTTTTAATTGTTACTCATTCTAAAAAAGTTGTTAACGTATTCCAATTTCGGGTAATTTCAACCACAAAACATATTTTTGCATTTCATTTTTTATTTGAAAGATGCTTAAGTGACAAGTAGAGAGATCCACTACAAGCTGACAAGATACTGTAGCTTTATACACGCAAAGGAGACAGCTGTCTCTGAGTTCATTCAATGCAGTCTCTAGTTGCAGCTGTCATGGATACAATAAACAGTAAACTGAAGCCTTACCATTGTATATATATATATATATTACAAAAATGCATTGTAATTCTTTCGTAAGTCACACTGATACCAGTGTCTCTGCTGCGTATGAAAACACTACTGCTGTCTTTACTGTACACAACTGTGTTTTTATAATACACAGAATCAAAAAATGTGAAGGTAAAATAACGAAAGATGGGAAGTATTTAATGCTGTAAGTCCAGCTCAGGATTCTGATGGGGATTCATAGAATAACTCCTATCTATTTCCAAATGTGTTTCTTCAATCCCCACCATATATAATGACAATTCAGATGGAGTACTGGCATTGTTACTCCGCATTTCATAATTCAGCTTCATAGTGTACATTTGTTCATTGTACTGCAGGAGATTGGGATGGTTTATGCAGAATCATCCTTCTGCATGTCACTGTGCAACTATATTCCCCAGTGCTTAAAATTAACATTTGAACCTGCCTTATATTCGCTTGCATGGGTTCAGAGAAAAATCCATTATCTTAAAAATAATGCAGCTACGAAACTGTAATTCTCTGGCGTTTGATGAGCCAATTGTCAAGTCATGATCATTTTGACACATTCTGAGATGGGGTCTCAGAGAAATGTGTCTAGATATGCTGGCTTGACATGAAATAACCCGGTATGCAACACATTAATCTAACATCCTTATCCCTCACCATTACTGTAAATCCAAAATCAGGGCTATCAGCAGCATGAAAAAGTAAATAACCCTGCAAGGATATGCAACTCCAGCAGGGTTTAATAATAAATCCCTCTCAGCAGTAATGTATAGCTTACATGTTCCTCCTATATCCACGTTTATTTCTGCAGAAAATTTCAGATAGCTATTACAGGAAGGAAAAGAAGGATTTTTACTGGCACTAAGGCAGCTGATTTCGCTGCTGCCAGAAGCTGCACAAAACAAAATCTTTATATAACTACCCCCTTCCCTTTCTCTAAACTTACAATAAAATAGAAATATTATTCTTTCTTCAGCCCTTCAACAGTCTTTTTTGAGTTTCTTACAGGAAGTACTGTACTGGTATTAAAGAATGCCCAAAAAGGCTGCTGCCAGGAGATTTTCTGCTGGTTCTACTCCTTTTAAAATAGTGAAATTTTTAGCTGTATAAATTTAAGAGTTATCAGAAATCCTTAACACTAGTGTTTAACAGGTTACCAATAGGTATCAAGGCGGATATATACATACACGACTTTAGTGAGCCTGGGGCGAGGTGCAGCGGGCAAGGTGAAAGGAGACTTAACGACCTCAGCATTGCGTTTGGTGCAATGAATGACGTGTATTTGCACACCTGAGGCGAGTGAGCTGACAAAAGCAGCAAGGCAAACAAAGTGTTCAGACTTCAGCGTTATGGGGGAGAAGTCTGTTGTGTCTGCTGCAATGCCCAAATTTACTTGCCACTTAAACCCTTCTATAATTAAAAGATAATTCGAAGTAGCAAACAGCCTGAATGAAATGTTCATCTTTCTGTAACAAAACCATTTATATGACAAGTTTATAACCTTGTTGTTTTAATTTATACTGTTATGGGAATTAGCTTGTTGGGATGCCTCTATGTCTAGAAATTTTATGCAATTACACTGCAATAGTAAGCTAACATACCAAGACTACAAAACATACATAGACATTTTTCTTATTCTGCCTGTCAGCTAGCATTGGTTTAGCACCTCTTTGTGAATCTACTTTACTGTCTTAGTCAGTCAGGTTGAAAGTTTTTAGCCCGTTGAGATATATGGGGGCTGAGGAACGGCCACCAATCGAAATATATTGTGTATAGCAAGAACAAAAGTGTTTGGAGTGAAAGACAAAGAGCTAGGATGTTGTGGGTTCAAATCAAAATGAAAAGAAAACAGAAACCACAGTTATATAACTGATATTCTACTAATATGTTTGCACATGAAGAGTATAATATGAGTACAGCTGTGACCAAAACTTTTGGCCATAGCTGTACAGTAGTATGATAGATACTGTATAATTATAGTCAAGTAACTCTTTACTCTTTAACATGAACTATTTGGCATCCTTTATAAGTCACTGTATAAGTCACTGTGTGTGTATATATATATATAGAGAGAGAGAGAGAGAGAGAGAGAGAGAGAGAGAGAGAGAGAGAGAGAGAGAGAGAGAGAGAGAGAGAGAGAGAGAGAGAGAGAGAGAGAGAATGCCTCAGAGAGTGGCATCCCTTCACACCAGACACACATGATCAAAGCATCACATTTTTAATGTACAGATCGTTTTAGTAAACAAGTGTCTGCGTGATTCAGTTCCATTTCTTTGTTTTGGTATCTGTCCTGCCATCTGACTCTGAGGATACTTCTCATGCATTGCTGTCTAAATTGTATCAATTCACTATGATCTGCTCAATTCCCTGATGCATACAAAACACAGAAAACATGACTGAGTGTAGATTGTCCCTCTAACTATAAGGTAAATATGTGCTTTGTCCTCCATACATATTTGACTGCATAATGCATTAGGGGAACATCCAGTCAGCAAGGCACTTAAAAACACTATCTGTTCCTCCAGAAAACATCTACATGTCAATATTTCATTTTCCAATACTTTCATCTTTTATACTAGCCAACAACAGGCCTTTCCTTTCTCAGTCAGTATTACATGTAAAACTCGGGCGGGTATTTTGAAGATAATTCAAAGTCTGGCACCAAGAGTTGATAATAACTAAAATAATAAAATAAATTGTGACTATACAAAGTAATTTTAAAATATAATAATGTCAGGTACTCACAGTAAAGGCATCATTTGTTACACATTTCAAATGAGTGATTTTTTAGAGTCAGGTTAGAATGTCTAAGGGTAATGGCAGTTATATATTTTCTTGTGATTGTTACATATGTACGCCGGCTCATTGAGGCCACAGGAAAAAAAATATATATATATTTCATTGTTATGTCGAGATCACAAGATAATTTATCTCATGATCACGAGATAATGGAAGGTTTTCTCAAGATCACAAGATAACAAAGGTTTATTTATTTTTTTCGATGGCCGCAACGAGCCACCATACATATGAGTTTCTTCTGGCCTGTAGTAATATATTAAACACTTAATATTAAAACTTGTTAAACAATGGCATAACATCATGGATCTAGTTCAAATCTGCCAACAATGTTATCAACTCGCTTTAAACAGAAATAACACTTTAGTATATATATATATATATATATATATATATATATATATATATATATATTAGATGATTTTACTCAGAGTTCTATGCAAGCCAGCTGAAGAAATAGAAGAATATGATTGGCTAATAGACGTGCTAATCATAACTACAGAGGAGGCAACCGCGCATCTGCTTCCTCTGAACATACAGCAGAGAATAAGTGGAGAATTTGTATCAGACAGCTGCCTCTGCATTAAAGCAATATACCTGTTGTTATATAACATATAAATAAATAGAAAGCTTATTTATTTCAACATTTTCAAGTAGGCAGTGCCTCCTCTGATGAGCCACCACTGGCTTGTGGTATTATTATTATTATTATTATTATTATTATTATTATTATTATTATTATTATTATTTTGTGATCAATGCAGTACTGGCTGTCTTGTCAAAACCACTGGCAGTGTTACAATACTGGTACAGTTTGGTGGATGATCTTTGGTTCAGGTCCAATTTTCAAGTCTGTGATCATCTTGAGGAGTTTCATTTGTTTTATAAAGATTTTCTCGGTCATTTGCATAATAGGAATATAGTCACATACTTAATGGTTCTGAATTTATACATGGAATCCTACTTGGAAAGTTGGTTAATTTGAGTTCTGGTTTAAGCTTAAAGCAGCCCCCAATTATTACGTAGAGCTGTGAGCTACCTGATAGCAACCAGATGGGACCTTCTCAATCCACGTGTTTGCAGATAACAAGGAACATTTTACATTAGGACAAAACTATTTACACAGTTCAGTTTTGATAATAATTTGTAATTCATGTTGTCAAAATCCATTTTAATGAAGCTATTTATATCTGATAAAGTGTCCCAAATTACAGAAGACCTCAACTACATGGTCCTGCCCATTATTAAGGCAATATGGACATTTGTTGTTCTTGTATTATTATTTGTACCTGTTTAATATACTAGTAGGTGTGTTCTGTATGATGTTATATCATGTCTGCTTACATAATAAATTGCCATTCCTACTAACTATTCCAGCAAAAATTGCTTCTGAAGACACTTCTCAAGGCTGATTGTGGGTAGCAGATGTGGGGAAGCATATTAATGTTATATACAGTTATAGCCTTTTAGAACATATTGCTTTACCTTTGTTATAGATTTAAGACGTTATTCCCTTCCATTTATTTAATCATATTTTACAACATCTTATTTGTACTTTCCTTTCTGGTCACAGATTTTATATATATATATATATATATATATATATATATATATAATTTAACTGCTAACAGAAAATACATCTTTAGTACTGTGCTTTAAGAATGTAGCCATATGTTTTATCTGTTAAATGGAGATACAGACGAGCTAACATTCTGTTTAAATTATTTCGTCTCATGTAAAAGATAAAGGCATCACAAAGAACCTGAGAAATTATGGGAACTTATTGTACGCAGGTTACTTTCATCTGCTGAAGTTACTATTCAATTTAACAAGTTATACAGCATGCACCTATCCAATCATCACCACATTTAACCGGATACAAAAGTAGCAGGTGCGCGTTTCATCAATTTGAACGGAACCCTTTAAAGAGTTAACCAGCAGCGGTCGGTTTGGTTCAGCAGCAGTCATTCAATCTGCCAAGCCAATTTATTAGCGGGGTAAACTTGACAAACGGGTTTTCGTTCCCTTAAGTGCTCCATCCTGCCTGTGAGCTGAAGAGTTGGGTGTTAAACTTCTGTATTTCATTTTGATTACTCTGTACGAAAAAAAAAAAATCACTAGCAGTAAACTTTACAAAGAAGAACCTAAGTTTGTCTAAAGTTCCATGTGACGGGCCTACCTGCTTAAGCAAATTCTGAACTTTGGAGAGGAAGTTATATAACTCTGCGGCAGTGAGAGGAGAGGAGACGGAAAAGGGTAGAGAAAGAGAGAGAGTGAGTGGCGCCCGAGATAGAGGCAGTTCTTACGAGATGGTGCTGGTGACTGAAGAGCAGGAAAACTATGAAGGCCAGCTCTGTACTCCCGTGGATGAAATCAAACCCGTGAGGTCGTCTAGCAAAAAAGAACCAAGAGGGGTTACATTTCAGTAAGTATAAGTACTTTTATTATTATTAAAGAAAAGACGAAGAGAAAAGGAAGTCGGGCAGTGTGCCACAGGCCTAATCCAGTTACCGGTATTATTATTATTATTATTATTATTATTATTATTATTATTATTATTATTATTATTTATATGGCAGACGCCTTTATCCAATTACAAAGAAAGTGACATAAATGTGTTTCACAGGATCATATGGAAGAGCGTATTCAATACTTAGTTGTGTTTTTGTTTCAGGGGTTTTTGTTTAGATTAGTTGGGCAGCTTTTTTGTGATGTCTGTATTCGGGAAGGAATGAAACCTTTGGAATGTAGTTCAAGTAGACAAATGTCAGAAGGAAAACGAGCACGTAGTACAAACAGCATGTGTGTTAAGTGCATTATTATTATCACAAAATATACTTGTGTAGGTCTGCAGAGAAGTTAAGTACAGTCCCATAGATATCCGAATCTACACGGTTCACGATATTATTTTAATGACTTTTGAACGTAGTTATATTTTTAAATACAGATAAAAGTCCAGGTATTGATCTGATTTTACAACCTACACAACAGCGTACAGACGTTTGAAACTTTGTGAAATTCGAAACTTACTGTTTATACTAGTACAGTTAATGGACTGCAATCCGAATGTCAAAACGTTTCACATCCTGAACTGCTTGTGAAATTGGCTTCATACTGAGGACTGTGCTTTCTTTCGGTCAAGTTGGTCGGTTTTATTTTATTTTCCAGTTACAAGTTTTAAAAATATTTAATCAGGCTATACCTATTTTGCATGCATCTGTATAAAGAACACTGGGTACCAGCAATTAGTACAAATCTAGACAGTTGTTTCTTTAACGGTTTTAATTGAAATAGTGAATTGGCCTACTCCACACTTATTTTGCATTTAATCGTATCCTGATATAACTATCACTGACACTGTTATCTGCTCTGATATTGAATCGTATTTTGTCATAATTGCTAGAACTGAAGTTATTGTATTTTGTCTTGCTCTTAATTGTATTAATACTTGTACTGTGATTCTTGAAATGTATCTATTGTTTACGACTGTAAGTCGCCCTGGGTAAGGGCGTCTGCTAAGAAATAAATAACACCATCGCTTGCTTGCTGTAGAGCTCCGTCTGAATAATCCCTACTTTAATTGGCTAATAGTGGAAATTGCAATGAGTGCAAAGCATCCTCGGATTTCTCATTCATGTTGCACTTAGTATATTTGCACCCATGAGAATGAAATTCATTCCTGTTGGTATTTTATAAAGCTTAAGTTTTGACTTGAACTGTGACGGTTTACATGCAGTTTTTAAAAACTCAATTCTCATGATATGACCTAGTGAACACACACATCCCTTGGGAAGTGTGCTGCAAAAACATGTCTGTGGCTAAAAAAAGCTGCTCAAATTGCCTAACAATGGGTATTTGCTTGGCAACAAGTAAATATGAACAATATGTTCAAATAACCTCACGCAACTTTCAACTAAAAGGCTACCATTCCTTTAAAAATTCTCTATACACGCAATGTTTCATAATACTCATGCTTTTTGATATGCCATTCTGGGTCAGTGATGAATACTAAATGTTTCATGCTTTAGGTCAATTATGTATACTATATTGTCTAAATATTTATGTTCTTGCAACTGATAATACCCATTGCTGCTCGGAGATAGGATACTAGTATGTTGAAAAAACATAGGACTGGTCTGCAAGGCTGTAATTTCTCTGGAGCTTGTGTTGATGCGAGTGTCGGTGGTAATGTTGCTTTCTGGCTTGGAATTCTTCAGTAACTAATGCTTTACACAGTATTCATGGTTTCTTTTAAACTTTTTTTTAATCATTCCTTTTGGTATTATTTGTAAACAAATATTTACCTTGCACTCCTACCTTTTTTATTTTCTTTCTTCAGCCAGGTTTAGAATTAAGGGCTTTCGTAAAAATAAAATAAATCTTGGCTAATGGCCAATAAGAAGTGCAAGTCAGAATGCAACCTGCAGAAAGGTTGCATATCCTGTCAGATGACTGCCTCAAGTGAAAACCTTTCCCTTGAACTCAGTAGAGGGTTGCAGCTTATTCCCAGGACTATGATTAAGCAGATACTGACTGTAAGCATTGCTGCTCAAGAGTACTGTACAGCGCCTCGTAAAATCCTGCATTTCATGTTCTGCAGAATTAAAGGCTGAATAGACGGACCTATGGTACTCGTATTTTCAATATGCCTTTACTCCAGTATAAAAGTTACAATCCTAGGAGTGACTCTGAAAGGTTAGGGGATCAATCTTGTGTAAATTACACTGTTAAATTGCATCAGTGTCTTTAGATAACCGTGGCCTACTCTATTTGCAGCTCTGAAACTGAGAATGGGGGAGAAGAGAAACACAAGAAGGCTGGGAAGCCATTTAATGAGCAGCTGCAGCCATTGAATATTGATGCGGAGCTCTTTCAGACCCGAAAGAAATCACCGCTTGTAAGGTGAGGCACTGTGATCTGTGCACTATAATAGTTTGAGGTAAGGTGAGGCAAGGCAGGGATGGAAATACCTTTTGCAAGTTCCAGGCTAATGCAAATAACTGTCGGTTCATGTTTAGTTTTAGGAGAAAAAATGGTACTATCTAATTTCACTCTTTGGAATTGTATCGGAAGATGATACCATCACAGTCTTGAAGGTTTCTTAATGCAGATAAGTTGGTAAGCTTTTTAAGTATGCTTGGCAGTCGGTGGGTATCAACTAGCATGGTTCATGTTAGGGGGTATCCTGGTATTGTAGTATTATTATTATTATTATTATTATTATTATTATTATTATTATTATTTAAGCAATGGTTGCTGATGGCTATCTGGTTGTGGACCACAGCGGGAGCTATGCACCTCAACCAGAAGGCAAGGTGTTATTGAAATCAATGTTTTTGTTTTTTTTTGTGCTGGACACCATGTTATGTTATCATGAGTCACTTTGTTTTGTTTAAATATCCTATATCTGGTGTTTTTATATAGTGAAGTACTCAACAATGTTATTTTCAAACACAGTATTATTTTTAAATCACTACAAACACAAGGAAAGTGGAAATCCTGGTAAGCATAATTGGCAATGTTATGTTCCTTTTTTTATATTCGTTTTCTTGCCATATAAAATCCATTCAAACTCATCATGACCATGTGTGTTTACTACATTATAGTACATGTATCTAGGTTTACCCCCTTTCAACTTTTTTTTGCAAAATACTGCAGTAAATTTCACCTTTTGTAGTACGACTGGGGTTCTTGATTTGAACATCATGAAACCTGTTAATTTTATAGATCAGTATTTTCTGAGCCCCTGACAAAATAAGCATCAAAAAGCAAACCTATTTAATTTGATGTAATAACAGTAAAAAAAGTCCCAGTAATCAAGTGCCTCCTCACTGTTAACTTGTATTCAACTCAAATACCCCTCATTTAATATTATCAGTTCACCTGTCATACATCCAACTTTGTGAAACATTGTAGCAGAGACGTTTTCTGTTCAGAAAATTAGTTTTCGGAGCATGATCTGTGATGGACCTTTTTTTCACTCCCCACCCAGGTCCAAGACCTTTGATACAAACGTTTCTCAAATTTCTTCTGAGTGTGAAACCAAGCTCGAGAGAAAGAAATCTTCGACCAGTCAGGTGAGTAATTTTAAATCTGCCCCTTCCCCACACTTTGCACTGAATTGTGTTGCAAGTAATTCCGTGATCCTTCCAAACTGTCACTAAACAAGTATGTGAGTGATCTAAAGCAACCCCTGGCACGGCTTTTAGTACAAAATTAAAGCCATCAGTAAACATTAACTTGATCTACCTCCATATATAGCAGTAATGTGAGGTCAGTGGTTGGGTAGGCACTGGCCAGTCTCGCACCCCAATTTACATAGATTCGATTGGCAGGCTTATAGAGAGCAGAATTATAATTATGCACGGTTGGGAACGAGACTTATTGACGCAGCTCAACGAAAACCCCGATGTAATTACACGATTCAACCAACAGATGGCACTGAATTAATACCTACTTTATTATCTAACCTCAATGTCAAATTGATGGTTATTGTCCTCAAAAGAATGTACTGTAAAGCATATACACTGATTTAATTCATACTATTAGTGTTTTTATGTAAATGCCCAAATCTACAGTTAACTTGTTACTGTTCTTTAAACATTTGCCCACCAATACCCGACAATTAAAAGGAAAATAAATACTTGCACTTACATACCTACTTGTATATGAAGTCCATCCTTCTCGACGAAAATGTCCGTGACATCATTGTAGAATTCCTCTCTTGGACTGAATTTAAGTCTCTCCTTTTCAATGGATGTAAGCACCAGGGATGAGAGCCGCCCTTGATCGGTCCGATTTCAGAGTGTAGGTTTTGATCCGTTTAAGTTGACATATAACGTTTTTCATTTTCGGATCTGTTGATGTTTGACATGCTAGCATAGCTTGGTTGGTTTACTAAAGAGCGGTAACTCAAGGACGCGCCCCCAAAGGCAGAGAAGGTCTGTGCCTTTCCAACGGTTGTTCCCACAGCATTTTATCCGCAAGAACGCATGGAATTAGTGTAGTCGGGTGACGCAGTTAAAGCAGCGAATCGCTGTGCTTTTTTTCTCTCATTGCTGAGACTAAGGTTGGAACGCGCTTGCGCGACTTGAGTAGAGCGGCTTATGTTCAAGTTCAATGGTAGGGAAAGGCAGAGCGCATCGCTGCCTCTCGTCTTTTCATTGAATTTTGTATTGCCCAAAAGAAATCCACTATGCAGAAATGCGTTGTGACAACGAAAGGTAATGAACAGTCATACACAATTTAATAATTTTTTTTGTTGGAATCTCACTAGGAAAAGCAGCTTTCTTAAATACAGTATATATAAGAGTAATTGTGATGTACTGACAGATGGGCAGATGTCAACCATATAACCCAGAAAAACTAACATCTTGTCAAGTTTCATGACAACTGAACTAATGGTTCTCCCTGGTAAAGTGTTTCATTTTTTTTTTTCCAGTTTACCAAGACTAATGCACAGTTTCATAAGCTTTTCAAGGAAGTATGTAAGGATGAGCTTCTAAAACAAAGTAAGAAACTTCAGAAATACACATTTTTAAAAGTGACTTTATACAGAGTAGTTTTATAGTCAGTTTTGCAAAAGTGAAATATATATTACTGTATAATATATAAAGACATGGTATGCCTAAATGATGGAAAACAGTATTCTAGGGCTGCATGGGTAAAAGGACCTATAGCTGTTCACAAACACCACTGTAGTTTTTTCTTGGCAGTCATGTGCATAAAACTAACATCATCAAACTTTGTGTTGCCTGTAAATTTTTATATTTTCTAATGTTTGCTCAATACACACAACTGTATTGACGTTTGATGCCGGTGTGCATTACGTAATCAACAGTCGATTTAGTATTTGTATTGTACTATACAGAGGAAGTATTCCACTGCAAACCATTGTTTTTTTTGTCTAGGTTATACATGTGCCTTACAAAAAGACATCCTCTATCAAGGAAAGTTGTTTGTTTCAGAAAACTGGATCTGTTTCCATTCCAAAGTATTTGGTAAAGACACAAGGGTATGAACGTTTTTTTTTTTTCTTGTTAAACAAGGAGTCTTTATACCGTATATATTTAGATGGACATTACTATTGATGAGAACTACAATGAAACATGAGCTGGATGCTGCTTACTGTATCCAAGATGTCTATTTCACTTGTGTGGATAAGATACAGGCTAGTTTAATAGCAGGTGATCACTTATTTTAAGTAGCAGTGAATACAGGCTTTATTGTACATCAGTTAACTGTTTAGACCTCAAACAAGGTCTTGGAATGGAGCTATTTGTTCAAATAGTACCTTCTAGTGCAGTCTGGGAAATCTTCCCACTCAGCAGACCGCAAAACAAATACATGAATCATCTTTTTGCAAAGTAAATCGCAAAAGGCAATATGCATTTAAGATGTAAATGAATAGATCCCTACTGGGTGGATTTGTCTGTTTTATTGGACTAATGTGTTCACATTCAGATAATCCTATTTAGAAGTCTTGCTCTTAAAGTGACTTCAACATAATTGTGCCTCATTAAACTATCTAAGTGATGACTGTATTTCAAGAACAGTTCTGCTGCTTTGAACAGTATTGCTCTTCCTGACTACTTTTTTTTTCTTCCACTAGATTGTTATCCCAGTTTCATCCGTGACCCTTATTAAGAAAACAAAAACTGCCATTTTAGTGCCAAATGCGCTTGTTATAGCAACCCCAAATGACCGGGTAAGTAAATGAGGCAAAATGTCTTGTTCTGCGCTGTACAGCTCCAGATCCCTCATTCCTGCTGTCCAGTTAAAGCTGCAGAGCCCCTGATAACTCCACGAAGGAAGCAAAATCTGTCATTGTGACTTCTTGGTTATCTTTTTCTTTGGTTATTTTATATATATATTTTTTTTCCCCCCAGCATGTGTTTGGGTCTTTGCTCTCCAGAGATGCAACGTATAAGGTCTTGAAATCCATATGTGTTCACCTGGAGGTGAGTAGTTTTGATATATGATGTAACTTTACTAAGTTCAATGTAACTTAATGGTGTTTATGGTCACCATACATTCAGTTCAATGGCCAGGCTAGGATATGAATCTGGTCTTGAGATGCTGTGATAACTTGAGTGATATATTTAAAGAAAGCAGGTTAATAGGGGTGACAATTCCGACAGTAAATTACATCATTCAGCACCTCAGTATTTTTGTTTGGTCTGTTACTTTCATACTTTGTGTAGTTTAACAATATGTGCCACTGGTGTTCGTGTTATGTAAACGTGTAGTGGATAACATTCTTGCATGTAACCCTTAATTTCTGATTTCAACTTTCCCTTTTTATAGTTTCTTATTTTTAAAAGATAGGTATGTTTTATAAAATGGCCCTCTCGTCAATGTCATGCAAGTATTAGTCCCACAGTTCTCTGTATAGGATAATGTCTCTTTCAGAGAAGGTTACTGTCATTCACCTCTTCTACAATTAAAGCTGGATGGCACAACATGTGTTCTAACTGGAAAATAATTAATCTGTCCAGAAGAGAGGAAACATTTAATAGGTGTGCACCTGCATGGTAGAATAGGATGCTCTACATTGTTCCTCCAAAGAATAAGGAAAGAAATTAAGAATCTAAATGAAAGGTTGATCTATATATTGGCACTGTGTCAAAGTGATTCCCTTGGAAACAGTAACAGTTAATGGAATAAAAATGTATTTTAGGACAAAAGCACCGGAAACAGTCCAGTCGTATCTGCTGAAAACAGCTTCAGGGCAGAACGTCCAACATCCTTGCCTCTGGTAGGTATTTTGACCTGATACTTGTGTTCTATTCTTCTCAGTAGAAATGTACTATTTCGTTGCCACATTTTTACTCTCTGCTCATATCAATGATTGCAGACTACACACTTTGAGATTATGGGGTCTAGTTTAATAATGTAAACAATGGTGCATCTTAATACCCCAGTCTTTCTTAATACCCCAATTTTTAAACTAATTTAACTATTTTTATTGTGATTAAAAGGGCAGCAATATTTATATCCCGATTTTTAGATAATTAAGATCCCAGTGTCAACACAACTGTATTCTATGATTCTACATAATGTTCCATTTATGCCACATTTGTGTTGCTAGCAAATGGTACAATAAGTGTGTTTTTCATGTTTTTAATCTGGCTTGATTTATACTTAATACTTTGCCATGACCAGTAAACATGTATTGATCAGGTGTATCTAGCTCAAACATTGGGATTCATTTAATTTGGTCCATTAGGATTTTGCTGCAGATTTCTCTGATCTGGATGGAGCAGTTAGGAAAAGAAGACAGGAGATGGAAGAAACTACCAGCTCTGGCTCGCAGACCCCAGAGTATGAAAGTATTCCAGGTAAGCAAAACCTTAAAGCCTGAACTATTTGGCATTGATACATGGTGCTTATTTAAACAACTGTCTAGTAAAAATAGAACTAGCGGATGTGGTTGGCTAAATATGTATTTAATTTCGGGAAAGCCTTATAACAAATTGCATTTCTCTTTTAAGAGGGAGAGAAAGGGCTAGGGTGATTAGAAGAAGGCATCGGTTACATCTGTTGTAAACTCAGATGGCCACTAGGAAGGTAAAATGACTAATATTTTAGATTGGGGAAACATTCCGGAGACTTATTTTAATTCGTAGTATGGTTCTTGTTGCTTGGAATCCTCCTTTTGTTACCAAAAATGACACCTACTGGCATGGCACTTTCTTTTTTTTTTTTTTTTTTTTTTTTTTTTAAATCAAAGCTTTAGTAAATAAGCCCTGGGTCTATAGCTATAGCTATTCTCTTGTATGCTGTTTTTGTAGTAGATGTAGCCTTTAGTCACAATTTATGGAGTACCTTGTAACAAGTGCCCATGCAAAGTTAATCAATCCAAGCAAGCTGTTACCAGCCAGTCTGGGGGCAGAACTAAAATAGATCACCATGAACTACTAGATTAAACTGGTTTATAGGGTTGGAATATAAGGAATGCTCCCTGTTTGGCCGAAAAACTCGGGAACACTTTAGAGTTTCCATTTTTCTTTCTTTCCCCCAAGAATTCCCAGGAGTGCCTCCTACTTTCCTAAATGTAGTTAAGAATGGAGATCTACCTGTCCATGCTGATATTCACATGCAGCAGAATCCTGAAAGAAATATGAGTGTGCACAGGAAAGGTAAGCAGTTCATTGGAAACCTAGATGAGCACTGTACAATTACGTTTTTCAAAAAGGTCATGGTTCATCTACACTCTCTCCCTCTTTCTGGTACATGGCAGGTTCTTCCAGACTGGTGGGTGTTGTGCATAAAGTGAAATCGTTGCGGCCAATATCTTTGAACGCTCTTCTCCTTGTCTACTTGGTCTTGTAAGTAACTAACATGTTTAACAATTTTAACACTGCAGACCTGTATATAGGTCGAGGAAGAACTCCCTTCCAGTAGGTTGCAGTAAGGAAAGATAACTTCAGAAACTGGGGAACAGGAAACTTCTGTAATATACCAATATGGATATCCTATTCATATTTCACAGTAAAAGTACTATTTGATTATCTGTTGTAGGGTTTCCTTTCTATTAAATACTCAAATTGTGTGTCTGGTACATTTGGAAGCAGGTTTGTTTTCCAGCAAATCAGTTTTAGCTAAATGTTTTAAAATACAGGGTCCAGTGCAGTAGGTAATTTAATTTGTCAAGTCCTTTAAATTTTGTATTTAATTTAGCTTTGACTTGTATCTGTTACAAGCATTTGGTATGGGAGTTAAATTTAATAAACGGAACAGTTCAGTTACAAACAGTGCACTGTAGTAGATGTAAAGTGTGTAATAACTAGAATACTCTACTGGCATAATTGCTGTGTTCTGATAGTTTACATCTGTTAATGTTTTGTTTTTCTCAGAGTGTGTGTCCTAGTTCTATCATCGTGTTATATGGGCTTTAAAATAATGGCTTTGGAGCAGCGATTGACTTCGCTGGGTTCTCTGACAGAGTATCGGGAAAATGAGTAAGTGCACGCCTCTTTGCACTGTATTGACAATCTTGTGGCTCTGTGCAGCACTCCCATACATACATACATTTAATGTTGTGGTGAGTAAAGGATGAGCGTCCAGGTTCTTTCCACATCTTGCATAGTACAGTGCAAATCGCAGCTTCCATGTAATGCACCAAAATGAATACATTTTAAATACAACCGATCCAAGATTGTTCACATTAGAAGACATGGGGAGGAATACTGTCGAGGGAATCAAAAGTAATAGTGACTGACATTGGGCAATTTATTTCTGTGAAATTTGAGGATCAGTTATAAACTTTCCGTGGTTTATAGTTGTGATTATTAAAATGTCAAAACACCAGTGGTGTTAGCAACACTGATTTATTTTCTACACCCAGGCGTTGTTAAAATTGCATGGGCTAATGTGTTAACACCTAAACAGTTTGCCATTTGAGCAATCTGTTAAACCTGATGTTTTCAGTGATGTTTAATCAGAAGGCATGAAACTGCACAGCATGATGGTGGTTTAGCTCAATGTATTTCCTATATATCCCTCTAACCACAGGTTCTGTTTGTGCCTTTTAATTGAAAATCTGAAATGTCTGCAGTTTTGGGGGGTTATTCACTTAAACTTACTGAAGGCAATCATTAGAAAATAAATACTTATGGCAGGGATATGTCTGCTGTAACCTACTGTGTGTCAAAAGGGGAGACACTAGTGATCAAATGTAAATTCTGACTTTTTTTTTTTTTTTGAGAATATTTTGAAACCTGTTGATACGTTGCTGATGTAAAGCATTTGGGAGATTTTAATATCAACATTTTGTATGTGCAACCTGAAATAACATTCATTTTGTTCTTGCAGGCTTTTTGTGCAGCGACGTTCAGAATCAAATGTTAATGCAGAAATGATTCATGGGGAGTTAACTTCAAACCTGGCCAAACTAGAACAGGTATGCAGGTTATTTTTGTTGTGTTGACAACTTCAAATATATACATTGTTTTAAATAGTCTGTTACTAGGTAAGTGTGTATTAAAGATAACTTTCCTGTCTTGCCTATGAGCCAATTCTACTTTTACGTTTTTTAATTGCATAAGATAATATGAGACTAGTGGTGTGTGTTTTTTCTTTTTTTTTTTTTTTTTTTTTCAGTGCAGTATTTTAAGGGCTTAAAACGGAAATGTATTCTAAATGTTGATTTTGCAGGAGAGGCATAGAAGTGGAGAAAATGCTAGTATAGAGAGATGTAATACAAAGGTTATTGTATGGGGAAGCCACGTGTTTTGTAAGCTACATTTTGGATCAGTCATGCAATTGTATTGAAAACTAGGTTTAACACAAGTTTCTTGAGTGTATTACAATGCAGAAACTGATTGGAGGGGTTCTGGTCTGAGCAAAAGTTCAAATAACTAGTAGCAATACTTCAAGCTAATGTAACAGTTAATACTATAATGAAGTGTCCTTTTTTTTTTTTTTTTTTTTTTTTTTCAGATTAAGAAAAACCTGCAAAGACTTCTAGATGAAACGGAATAAGAAGGGTTAACTGAAATAGAAGTTTATTTTCAAGCTTAATGTTTTGCTGCTTGCCTTGGGGACCACAAGACCACCTCTGCTGGACAGAGCCTCACAATTATGGTACTTGTAGCCCAAATCATGTGGACTGTACTTCACTGTGGAACACTTAAAAGTGGCCTTAATGCTGTGGAATGTAAAGATTCTTACTCTTGTGCAATAATATTCTTTTATTGTGAAACCTTTCCTGTGATGGACTGCACTGTTTCAATTAGCTGGTTTCTCTTGAAAACAGGAGTCCTAAATAGCTTATTGCCCAAAGACTATTGGTGGCTGTAGTAGATGGGTGCTACACCAAAAACTTATTTCTTGTACTCCACTCCAAATGTAGTGTAATGTTTGAGCTTTTCATTGCATAACACTTGCATATGCATTACAGATTATCCTTGGTGATCTGCATATGGGTAGCTATGCATAACTGTAGAAACTGAAATGTTTTGTAATAAAATAAATAGGGTGACTGAAACAAATCTTTATTCTGTATGATGAATTTTTGTCTGGTGTATAATATGCTTAGAGTAAGTAGCTGGGTTCTGAGAAATATATAGCATTGTACATCGCTGTGTTGCAGCAACTGTTCAAATAACATACCTGTCATTTCTTTACATCCTTACCACTTTTTACACTTCAACTTACTTAAGCCCATCACTCCTTTTTGGAGCATAGGCCGTCGACGACATCCTGCCAGTGTATCTGACTCTGGGCTATCTTTTCCAGTTCTCTCCCAGGTGTAATCCGTTATCTGTGTCTGCCTCAAGGTTGCACCTCCAGGTGTTCTTCGGTCTCCCTCTTTTTCTCTTCCCCTGTGTGTTCCAGGTCAGGGATTGTCTGGTGATGTTGAAGGTGGGCTTCTGTAGGGTGTGACCAATCCAGCCCCACTTTCTCCTCCGGATTTCTTCCTCGACAGGGTCTTGCTTGGCCCTTAAGTCAATGTTGCTGACTTTTATTTATTTTTTTTTCTGGCCAGTAAATGTGAAGAATCCCACGCAAACATCTGTTGATGAAGGTCTGGCTCTTCATCATTATCCTTGTTGTTCTCCACGTTTGAGCTATACAGGAGTACTGATTTGACTTTTAATTGAATATATGGATCTTGGTATGTGTTGTAATTGTAACTTTTTTAGGTGTTTCAAAGCTCTTCAATATGTTCACTCCAGCACACTGGGGTTTTAGATCTGTCCTCCTAAAGCACTGCAGATTTTTTAAAAAATGTACTGCACTGTCTTTTCTGTTCTGTACCACATCATGGATTGTTATTGCTGTGTTACCTGTTTGACAATGTGGGCAATAATCCTTGCACTAGATTGGCCATTTTGAAAAGAGCTTTGAAACACTAAGTTATAAGTGTGTAACATCAAGATGTTAACCATGAGAAGAGAAATTACAGGTATGTTATTTAAACAGTTCTAGCAACATGTGGGGATGTGTGACGCTATACTTTTCGGAACCCTGCTACTTGATCTTTAAGTCACAATGGTGCTGGATTGTGGGGCATTATGTCCTGAACCAGATGGCTGTTTCTGCAGATTTTGAAAAATTGTAAAGCAACAATCTGATGGATTATATTTATATAAAAAATGTAATTGGGTATATTTTTAACCATTTCTGTGAAATGTTTCTAAATTTGGAAATATGGAATAAATGCATTATATTGTCTTTATTGTCCTATATTTAACTGGTTTTGTTCTACAATTGATTTACTTTTTCATGTTTGCATGTCATCCTCAAGGGCCATACATGAGGGTTTCCAAATGAATGAGTCATTGCTGGAATCTAAATACAATATATTCTTGAATTTAGAAGTTGAAGCCTTGATTTTGAATTTTGTACTTTTTTGGGGGGCAAAAAAGGTTTAACAATGAAAGTATGACCTGTATTGTATCACTGCTGTATTTTGCACATCAGACTCTTCCGCAGGGGTCTCCAACCCTGGTCCTGAAGAGCTACCGGGTCTTCTGGTTTTGTATCTGCTGATCTCTGTTACTTAATTGAACCTATTGGCTTAATTGGTCAAGATTTAACATACATGCCAGTTCTTTTAGCCATTGAGGATGTATAGACACCTATAAAACCTGCAGGATTGGGGCTCTCCAGGACCAGGGTTGGAGACCCCTACTCTATAGTATGTTAATGATTCAGGGTCAGGCAACACAATGTGGAAACTTCGTTCTACAATTTATATATTTACATCCATGCTGTGAAAAAATCTCTTTGGAATTGAATGTAAAAATGATAATGGGGGCTATCGCCCATTATTATTATTTGTGTTGGAGCTTCATGAAATGGAACATTCACTTAGGGTCCTATTGAAAACTGTTTCACGGTTTCAGTTATTTTTAAATCTTAAATTTTCATGGTGGTGTAACAAAGTGTGAACATGTAGTTTAAAAATGGCAAAATGTAAACCATTTAAAGTCTTGAAGTTAATAAAAGCATGTGACTAAAAGTAGAAATGCTAAAAGAAAATGAAACTGAAATCCAGTGGATCGCTCTATGATTGTTTTGTTTGTTATTTTATGCAACAGTAACTCACTATTCTGAAATACTGTTTTTCTTCATTCCCTGTCTCTGTGGTGTAAATACTCGTCCGTATTTAGACACAGCGCTCTCTCTACATCCACAGAGTTTGTTAGAATTGACAGACTGCGCCGAGCTAGGGACGGGTCTGTAGCTGGACAATATATCCAGAGGCTAAAAATTTTGATTTATTTCTTAGCAGACGCCCTTTATCCAGGGCGATTTACAGTCATAAACAAATACATTTCAAGAATCGCAGTACAAGTAATAATACAATTAAGAGCAAGATAAATACAATGACTTTGGTTCAAGCAAGTACAAGTGACAAAATACGATTCAATAATACAGCAGATAAGTGTCAGTGATAGTTACATCAGGATATAATTAAATACAAAATACTGCAGATTAAATAACACTTGGCAGATTACAGTACTCTAAATTACAGGATTAAATGCAGTAAAATAGGGGGCAGATAAGAGCAAGTAAAGCACATTTAAAGAAGGGTAGTAAGTGTCCCAGGGGAAAAACAGAGGAGTTCTACAGGTGCTTTCTGAAGAGGTGAGTCTTGAGGAGAATATAAATATAAACGTGAAGTCTCTGAAATTATTAATTGCCCTGTGGTGCTTTTTAATGTATTTCTGCTCATACTACTACTTGGTATCTGATGCAGTAATGATTGTAGCACTTTTTAATCTGTTTTGAACACTAATTTTAAAATTCAAGTCTAATTTGACTTGCCTGACAGTACTAGCAGTTGAGTAACATAGGTTGTACTAAACCTACCTTGAAAGCCCGTGTCTACCTAGCGGGGAGTAAAGCACAGATAGTGGCTGTCAAGTGGCAATCAATAAATCCTGTCTAGTTCATGAGCTTTATTTTTTTTTAATTGAAACAAGCTAACAATCCAATCAGGAACCTGTAACTGTACATATAACATTGTGTACTTTTTACGCTGCACTAAAATCCAATTTCACAGTAAGTTTCACGACCGTCAATATCAATAGAGCTTGTAGGTATCGCCAACAATATTCCCTAATAGTTAAGCGCTGGTGGTTCTCCAAGAATCCTTCTCCAATGTATTTATTTGCTCTGAATATATTGTACGTGCATACTTTCCTTCCTTCATTGTAATATTATCATGTGCCTCATCCTCACAACCTTACCTTTTATTTAACTAACCCACTTTATTTCTAGTTCTTCATAAAGGCTGATAAGCAACTTTCACAATTTACACTTTTAATTATATTTATTTTTCCATCACATACCTTACCCAGTGGCCATTCTTTGCAGAATTCTATGGGGGGGACAAAACCTATGTGTAAATAGACACCTCTCTTCTGCCTAACATCTTCATGTGTTATACAAATCACACCATATGCTACTTTATATAGTCCTTGTCTCTGTAATTTGATACAAACAAATACTATATTTTAACAGATTTTATATTCTGTGATTGTTTTTAATTGCAGTAGCCAAAGGGCATTAAAAACAATGCACAACTGTGCTAATGAGCCACAGGCCTTGGCGAGTCGTGAATAATTCACATTCCAATAAATGATTTATTTCTGGCACAAAATAGTTCATGAAATAAAGATTAGCTTCTGCTGTGTTTGCTCTCAGCATGGTCTGTTATGAGAGCAGGTATAGTTTTACAGCTCTTTCCAGCGTGCTCAGTACAATTGCTCCTATGATGCTAGACCTATCAAATGCCTGATCTCGTTTAATGTTTACTACCCTCTGTAAATAATCCATGTCACTTGTCATTGTGTTTGAAAATGTGGCTTGGTTAGAAGGTGTTACAAACTAATTATGCATTTCAGTCCAAATTCTTCCCATGTGCATTATTTAGGGATTGCAGGCTTCAGATATTAATTAAATGAGACTTTTGGAAAAGCGTGACGTCATAAATTGTTGATAATTGAAACAGAATGCTTGCCTGATAAAATCAGTTCTAATTGTAAATGATACCTTTCAGGGATGCTTGGCATTCACAGTTATTGTGCTTACCACAGTACAACTATAGATACAAAATAGGTCAGCCCAAGTTCAGTTTCCCAGGGTTTGTAATCAAATAAACAAAGGCAGGGTCGCCATGTAATGTCAGCTGAAATGGGAACCAGGATATCCTGGTTTCTTTTTTTTTTTTTTTTATCCAATGAGAGCCAGGGAAGGACTCAACTTCTTGTGTATTGGTTCCCTTTGCTGGAACTATGCGTGGCAGCATGTGTTTGTTCAAAGGATTCAGCTGTTTCTTAAAATTAAAATTGGGACTTTTTAAGAGTATTTATACATTTACAGCATATCACTTTGCAATCTCAAATAATATCTGACATGCATGCTTGCCTTGTTCTAGCTATATGCATGCTCTGGCTGACGTGCTGCAGGTAGACCACACGTTGGGCTATTGAGATACACATTGCTTTTGATTTCTTTTCAGGTACAGGATTTTGCATATTCTTGTCAATCTTCTCTCTTTTGCAATGTCATAATTATTGTGACTATTTTAGTATTGTGAGTATGTTCAAAGAAATTCCTCATGTGACCCTTTCCTCTAGAGAGATATACAACTATTCATTTTGTAAAGGTATAACTAGTGTTTTAAAATAAATTTGCTTTACTTTCACTAGCATTACAACTTAATAACATTCGCTATATTGACTACTGGTTTTTGTTTCCAGATTTATTTTCACTCAAGTACAATTTATCCAATAGCCTAAGATGACGGAGGTGAGCTGTTTGTTTCTGTTTATTCCTGTCTGACAGGGTATAACAATCCACCTGAGTTCTATAGATGCATTATTTAGTTAACTGGCTTGACTAGTTTCATAACTGCTAACTGGTTTGACTAGTTTCATATTCCCCCATTCCCCACTAATTTTAGAACAAACTTTCAACAACAATGTTCAATGGTTAAGTGTGGTACTAGTTGCAGTGACACCAGCTTGTAATAATGTATGCATTATATAAAGATTATGCAATTCATATTTACACTTGGGTTATAGCATTCTATTCTATTGAGGGTGTTTTTGATGTGCTAATATGTAATAGGTGCATTTTACACGAGAAATGTGCTTTTTGCAGAATCTATTCTAAACATAAAGGAACCAAAAATAACCTATTTAGAAACATAATAAATTAAGTTTGATTTAATCACCAATAAAGAACAAATCTGTTTCAAATGTTTTTTTTTTATCAATATTCACCAATTACTAGTAAATGGCTAGAAAATGATTCTACAAAATGTTTGTTAAAATATATCATGTCTTGTTGAAATAGGCAGATTGTTTTTCTGTGCACACCTGTCTTTGTGAAGTTGGTGCTGCAGGGCAAAACACGTGTAGAATAGCAAAAAGCAGCAAGCTAAAACAACAAGATGGAGGTGCATTGAGAAGAACGTATGTGCATAAAGTCATTCAACAAAGTATTAATAGAACATGTAATTGCCCTTTTCAAACAAGGTCATTTTTATAAAACATAACTTACTGCTGTCATCGGAGGTTCAGATAAAGACGTGATTGATCAATTATCCAAACTCCGTATATATTTTTTTCCATAACCATGAGAATTTACGACTAGGCCTTCGTAATGTACAAAAACATGCTTTATCGTCCCATCTTCCAACA